>NC_138582.1:62173062-63373062 GCF_964289735.1 Phaethon aethereus | reverse complement strand
TTGATACGATTCAGCCTGGTATTAAAAAAAGCAGAGACAAAGCCTGAATCTTTTGATTTTAGAAGGAAATGAGAGTCCTTCTCCCTTTGAGAAGAGCTGGGTGAGATGGACAACTATTAAAGAAACAGGGAAATAATTCTGTCATCCAAAACTCATTTCTGTACTCTGAAGTGTGAACAAATGAGTATGGACAGAGACAGCTAGCCCACTCTCTGTGGGATGCAGTGTGAAGAGTAAATAATTTGATGAATGAACAATTTAAACATATGCTACATTTATTTTTCAATGTAGTATACAGAATGTTGTCATTTCTTATCTGCTCTTACTTGACTGCTTGTTGAATATAGTCTTACACAGTATTTAACAGCAGCAGTTGAAATACTTGCCTCCTGTTTGGTTGCTTCTCAAAAAGTAAGTGAATTACAGTTGCATCTGTGAAGAAAGAAAGAATCATTTATATCAGAAAACATTCAAAGAAACATAATGGCATCCAGAATTGAAATGGAGATGGATGAATTCTTAAAATAGGATTAGATTTATAGCAAGATGACCTTAATTTTAAAGCTGTAGCTTTATCTATTTTTAATACCTAGTGTGCTAGTTTTAATACCAATTCTTCAGTCATAGTTTGTCTGTCCCTGTGTTACCAACAGTGCAAACAGAGCTTCAAGCATTTTAATATAATGTCACATAACTGGAGTGAGCAGCATTTATATGAGCAAGACTGTTAACAATGGGACGAATATGGCGTTGAGAAAGAGAACTAATTTTCCTATCATTGATGTCAGTGACTAATACTTCGAGAGAAATTCAATTATCAGTTCTAAACTGAACTCCACTAAAAGCATATATTGAAAATCCAGTCCTCTTTTATAACTAAAAAGGGAAGTGACTAGTCTTTAACAGAATTATTCATATTATTTATCTGGTGATTTATTACTACAAGAGCAGCAGCTGAGGTTAAATGTATTCATAGCGTGTACTAATAGAATAGCATTTTTCTCCTCTTCTGAAGAAGCTAGTTAATAGCGTTTAACCTTAATAGAGTTAGATTTGAAATTCATGTTGCTGTTTGTTACTATTGTAGATCAGATCTAAAGTGGGTTTAATAGAATTTTAATTCCAGTAGGGAAAAAGAACCATTGAAATATTGATCAATCTTACTTCTTAATTCATGCCTTCCTTTTATCAAGAAAGAAGGAAGATGACATCTTTCTAATTTTTAGTGTTTAAAAACACATAAAATGTTATTTATTTTAGTAATTTTTGAGTTTACTGAACTACACTGGGGTTTAGATTTGATACTGTTATAGTTAAAACCAATAATATTCATATAACTGGACTAGTTGTTCTGCGCTAACTATTTAGAATGCTTGGAATTGCATTAAAAATGTAGTTGGATTCTGGGAAAAATATATTTTGTTAAAATAATTTTAAAGGCTCTAATTAAATTCTTTCTAGTGCTTTAGCTATGTGATTTCATGTGTTTTTTCATGATAAATTTTATACAGCAGAAGTACTGTTATCTCTTTCGCTGCTGAATATATATTGAAAGGCATTTATCTGGGAAAAATAAAATCAAAAACTGTTTTGGAAAACAATTGCTTTCTAATTACCCAAAAATAAAAATTAGAGAGCTTAAAAAATAATCCTTAAAATGTCCATGTGCACAGACATATATACACATATTTGCTAAGAATGAAAATGAACTTCAGTCCTATGTAAATTCATTTATCATTTAGCATAGGATTACCATAGTGTTATAGAACCTCTATAGGCTCTTTGGTTTAATGTAATGGTAATATCCTGCTGCACATCCAAAGTTAGACTGACAGAAGCAGTACCAAGGAAATCAGCAGGAAATATAACAGCTGCAAGAATGAAGACGCTGAAATCAGTAATGCTGTGGCTCTGGGGGAACAGTGGGATGCCCAGCCCCAGCTTGGTATCCCCTAGGCTAGCAAAGTTTGTTTTTTCCAGACTAAGCTTGGGATACAAGTACGAACTGAACTTGAAATGTACAATTCTAGGTAGCAAGGGGGAAGAAAGACACTAAGCTTAACTGATGAGAGAATGTAAACAGATATTGCAATAAGCAATCTGCTCATTTCAGTATAAAGACAAAAATAAGTGGGCTAAAGGGAATGTAAGAAAGCTTTCTGGGGAAAAGTAAAGCAGAGACCTTACTGTTTTACAGTTTTATGCTATGTACTACTTATTGTGAAAACAATACATTAGTAGTCTATTCAGAACTTATCTTCTAGTCATTTTAATAACTTTGTTGTTCATAAGGTCCTGGGGGACAGAGTTTACATGTACCAGGAAAGTTAACGTGTTTGTGAAAAGAGAGTACAACGCATCTCCTCATTTAAACAGTGGTAAAGCTGTGCAGTTCCGGAGTTGAGGGAAATGAAGGCAGTCAGATTTACAATATACAGGCTCAAGGTATATATGAAAGAGGCTGGCACCTGTAGAAAACAAAAGTATGTAGCTACCCATGTGCAATTTATGACTTGTCCATTGCTATCAACTTCTGAACAAAGAGTCAGAACAAATTCTTTTTTTCTGGTGAGCAAAGAATGTTTTTAAAAGGAAGTTTTGAATATTGGTGTAGGAATCACTGCTATTACTGCTATTAGTGTTGTCACAACATGTATATTTCATGCAGTGCAAGGGAGTGACTGCTGTCCTTAGGAAGTAGAACAGGAACCTAAATTACACTCCTCATTATTTTCATAACTCACACGAGACAACCTTAAATCTCTCAGGAGATAATCTGATGAAGTAAAAGGCAGCAACACCAACCTGTTTTGTTGAAAGTTGTATTCAAATACCCTAAATTTGGAAGATGTTCCAAATAAAGCAATGTAACCTTGTAGTAAACTAAATTTCCTACCTATTCATCCAAAAGCTTATTGCAATTCAGGCTAACATCCAATTTGTAGATACCACAAAATAGGTATGTAGTCCTGATTACTCTTTAAGATTTGATTTTACACTACAGCGTGAACCTTCTGGTTAATTATTTGCAACCATTTTTTCATCAGCACTTTATGAACAGAAATACAAATACATTTATATAAATTTCCCTACCGATTCTTTCTGGATCAACAATTTACCACATCAGAACAGTGAAAATGTTATCTGCAAAAGGAAAGGAGCTGTACCAAAGGAGCTGTCCCCAAAGAAGGGAATAATTCAGAGGGGAAGAAAAAAAACCCAACCTTAATTTCTTTAAGGGATTGTATAAAATGTATCACAGAATCACAGAATCATTAAGGTTGGAAAGGACCTTCAAGATCATCAAGTCCAACCATTAATCCAGCACCACCATGTCCCCTAAACCATGTCCTGAAGCGCCACATCCACACGTTTTTTGAACACTTCCAGAGATAGTGACTCTACCACCTCCTGGGGCAGCCTGTTCCAATGCTTGACCACTCTCTCGGTGAAGAAATTTTTCCTAATATCCAATCTGAACCTCCCCTGGCGCAACTTGAGGCCATTTCCTCTCGTCCTATCACTAGGTACTTGGGAGAAGAGACCAACACCTACATCTTCACAACTCCCTTTCAGGTAGTTGCAGAGAGCGATAAGGTTTCCCCTCAGCCTCCTCTTCTCCAGACTAAACAACCCCAGTTCCCTCAGCCGTTCCTCAGAAGACTTGTGCTCCAGACACCTCACCAGCTTTGTTGCCCTTCTCTGGACATGCTCCAGCAACTCAGCATCCTTCTTGTAGAGAGGGGCCCAAAACTGAACACAGTGTTCGAGGTGCGGCCTCACCAGTGCCGAGTACAGGGGCACGATCACTTCCCTACTCCTGCTGGCCACACTAGTGCTGATACAGGCCAGGACGTTGTTGGCCTTCTTGACCACCTGGGCACACTGCTGGCTCGTGTTCAGCTGGCTGTCAGCCAGCACTCCCAGGTCCCTTTCTGCTGGCCAGCTCTCCAGCCACTCCTGCCCAAGCCTATAGCATTGTGTGGGATTGCTGTGACTGAAGTGCAGGACCCTGCACTTGACCTTATTAAACCTCATACAGTTGACCTCGGCCCATTGATCCAGCCTGTCCAGATCCCTCTGCAGAGCCCTCCTACCCTCCAGCAGATCAACACTCCCACCCAACTTGGTGTCATCTGCAAACTTACTGAGGGAGCACTCGATCCCCTCATCCAGATCATCTATAAAGATACTGAACAAGACCAGCCCCAGAACCGAGCCCTGGGGAACACCGCTTGTGACCGGCCGCCAGCGGGATTTAACGCCGTTCACCACAACTCTCTGGGCTCGGCCATCCAGCCAGTTCTTTAGCCAGCAAAGAGGACACCTGTCTAAGCCATGAGCCACCAATTTCTCCAGGAGAATGCTGTAGGAGATGCTGTCAAAAGTTTTACTAAAGTCCAGGTAGACAACATCCACAGCCTTTCCCTCATCCACTAGGTGGGTCACCTGGTCATAGAAGGAGATGAGGTTGGTCAAGCAGGACCTGCCTTTCATGAAGCCATGCTGGCTGGGCCTGATCCCTTGGTTGTCCTGCACATGCCCTGTGAGCACCCTCAAGACGAACCGCTCCATGATCTTCCCCGGTACGGAGGTCAGGCTGACAGGCTTGTAGTTCCCAGGATCCTCCTTCCATCCTTTCTTGTAGATGGGAATATGAAACACTGGATAGGAAAAGTAGACATCAACTTTGTCCTGGAAGTGAAATCTCATGTTCTTTCAAGAAACTACATAAGAGGGATGTAGGGGGAAGGGAGAAGAGGGGAGGGGAGGGCAGGTGCGGGGAGGGGCGGGGAGGGGAGGAGAAGAGAGGAGAGGAGAGGAGAATACAACTGCAGCCAAACTTACATACCTAACATTAATTCATGAGGCTAAGGGGCATTAGATGCTGTTCTTTCAAATGAAAAATATGAAGGAAATTCGAAACAGGAAAAAAAGCCTGCTAAATCATACCATGAGCAGAGTGCCTGGACCCACACTGAATGAACTCAAAATGTAACATTGGCCGCAGGCAGTACTGATGCCCATTGTGAATCAAGCCAGTCTGTTCCTGTATAGAGATCAGTATACCTGGAAATGCTGCTTTTGTCCCTGCCATTCAGAAATTTTTCTTCAGGTAATAAGGAAGAAAATACTCTCTATATTCCAACAATATGAAGAAAGCCTCAAGGCCAAAATGTCATCTTCAGCTTTTTTAAACTTTCTCTGAGCACTTCAGGAAAAAAAAGGATTTTGTTTGATCTGTAGCCAGGTCATCTGACATGGTGCAGTAGCATTGAAGCTGGTACTAGGGGTGTTCAGCCAATGTTGGGCACAGGGTCAGGAGTTCAAAAAGATACTGATACTAGTGGATGCAAAGGCAGATGGATGGAATATATTTGTGTATGTATATATTTATATACATTTCTATACACATCCATACATGTACATGCATATATAATGCTTTAAAAATAAACAGCCCAGCAACACTTATTGAAATTACTTATTGGAAGAAAAAAAAGAATGTGGTTCCAAAATAAGGATGAATATGAAAAATACATGCAATTCTTTCTATATGGAGTAGACTGACCCAGAGGTCTAGTGCAAGGAACCTTCTCTTGGTAACCACCAGGAGCTGAACTGAATTCCTCTAGTGCACAGATCATGGTACACCAGATTTTGAGACAGATTCTCTAGAGGTTGTAAGTACAGATTTTATGATCTGTAATGGACAATAGCTCTGTATTTATTATTTAATGTTAGGTATCATTTTCCTTTAAACAGGGGAAAAGTCAATGTGGTGCAGCTCCCTAAAAAGAGAGATTTGTCCTCTCCTGGAAGAAATTGAATAAACTTAGAGAGAAGAGACAGATTTTGAGACAGAAAGAGTTAATGCAAGGAGCTGGAAGTTTGCAGCAAAAAGAGAAATTGCTGAGGAGAACAGATAGCAGCCAGGAAGATCTCAGAAGTGACAGCAGGGACTTTCTGCAGACCAGCGGAAACTGAAGTATTTGTTGCAGTTTGGTATTAATAAAGTACTTTTAAAATTTTCTATTCTGTCTTGTCTTTTGGATTTTCTTTTTCTATGTAAATTTAGTCCTTACTTATGCCATTGGATCTTCTTGGGGATTTCACTATGAGGAAGAATTCAAGACAGATTCATCCCACAGTTCCAGCTGACCTCAGTTTAGTCAGCCCATTCCTTAAGGATTTTTATGGACTTGTGATTGCCAAAAAACCTTTCAAGTTTTCTTTTCTCATCTTTCTAACCATGTTCTTGTGTCAAGAACCAGCAGTATCTTTGCCCTATCCCTGTTCTTGCCCTGCTTAATATAATAGTATGTATATAGTATAATATAAAGAAAGCCTCAGAAATATTCAGGAATGGCAATTACTTTGAGTACTTGAAAGCAGGGAAGCAAAGATACTTGCAGTAAGGCCATGATGTGCCCATTCATGTTTATATAAAAAATAACCTGTCTGTGGTGAAAGGATTCACTCTGTTTTGGGTCAAAGCATCTGGTATTCCAGAATGGCAAATGACTTGCAGAACAGCTAACAAAAATATTAAAACATTGCATTCTTGAGGCAATATTTTACTTACACTTATCATTGCTCAAGAAATCTAGTACACAATTTTGCATAAGAATATGATATCTTTTAATCCTAGAACTTAAAAATCTGAAAAATCAAATGTGGGCCATTAGGTTGGAACAGAGGACATGAATATTATAATAACACAATATTAATTTTTTTTTCCAGCCATGGGTATTTTAATTTTTACTTTAAATATTAACACCCATTGATTGAAGAAAAAATATCTTCACTATTTTTTCCCGGTTTAGCAAATGATTACAGAAGGTCAGGATTAGAAGGACAAAAGGAAATACAGGTTTTTCAGGACAGTCTGTTCTCTGACCCATCGGACAAAATGTTAACATAATGAAATTGAATTATTTTCCTTTGCAAAATTATTGGCATTGGCTATATAAAAATATAACACTTTGAAGTGGACCTTGAGGGTTTAATTATTACATTGCTTTTTACAAGAAGTAATAGCATAACGGTCTTGGTCTAGGGATTAGGGTAGAGCTGAAGGTGAGAAAGGAAGAATGTTAGAACTTGCAGTTTTCTGATGCTTTATGCTCTTTATTTATTTCTTGTTTAAGTCTGTGGCTTCCTGCCACACAGAAAAAGAAATGCAGTAGTTATCAGTAGCTCAAGGGCTATCAGAGTGCACACTCTTACAGGGCCGTCAAAGTGACAAGAAAATGGTAACCTGCCAGAGGGTGAAAAGAATGGAAGGAAACAGTAAGAAGATAGTGAATTAAACAACATATGAGAGGAGAAAAAATGGTAGAAGGTTTAAAATAAATTCAACACAGTGATGAAGACAAGAGGTTAAATAGTGAGTTCACTACCAAAAAGTGATTGGAAACTAAGAGATTTTGTGCTATCCAAAACATTTGGGAAGGGATCCACATTTGGAAATGGATAGCCCACTGAGCCAAAGCTATTTTAGAGGATCAGGCAGCTACAGTATAGAGAGCCAAACATAAAAAGCAAGATCAGAAGAAAAAATGTGAGGCATCAGTGGTTCCTAGAACCAGTTCTACTACACATGGAGAGTAGGGAGTTGCCTAGGGCAGCCAAATATAAAGAGCAGCAAATTGTTTTGTGACCATTTATTGTGCCAGCGGAGGTTCACCTGCATGAACATTTTCTAGACTGCCTGCAAGAGCAAAAACTGTAAAGCAAGTGCCACTAGTTTCAGCCAGATATCATCAATAAAAAGCAGTGATTAGTTTTTCTTAAATGAGGGGGAAAATGCTGAAATGATTCATCAAAACTAGAAATGAGCGTCATGGGAATTATTCTCAAAAGTCAATTTTTATATTTTACAACTGTAATTCCTATTGTGTGTGCACGTGTGTGCGTGCATGCCTCTGTTTTTGGTTTGCGTGTTTGTTCGGGGTTTTTTTTTTTCAAAAGCTGTTCTGATGCCAGATCCTATTGCTTCTAGAAAGGCTCATGCTTGTCTGAGTCTTCTGTTCTCTCATAAGTGCAGTCATCCTCAATACTTAGGGATCTTTTAGCAACCTTGGAGTCAGATCAATCAGGCTGAATTAAAGCATTTAGCTTTTTGCATCACACTACAAAGTGTGAAAAAAAAAAAAAAAGTCTGGCTGTTTCCAAATGCGTCCCCTTTGTAATTTTTATACGCAGTTATTATGTCCAGAAGAGTTTTGGTTTTGGTTTCTATTTTTTTCCTGTGTAACATAATCCATATTTTCATGCCTGTATGTGGGAAAGTGCCCCTTATGTTTGAAAATGGGTTTCTGGTTTTCTGTTTTCATTTTTGTTACTGTCTTATTTTATTTTCTCCCAAGTTCAATATAAGGGCTTTTGCATTATTTTAGATCATAGACAAAATTTTTTGCTTTCTGAAATAGACTAATTTGTTAAAGATCATTACAATAATTTTAAGTTGCAATCTCATAAATTATAGAAAAAACTCAATACTAAATTTTTTGTTTGTCTCATACTTTGTCTTTAACAGAAGCAAACTAACCAGGAATACACAAAGGCATCTGCTATGACCACATTTGTTTGACAAATGACAGCTACATAGATCATGTTCATCAAATGGTTTTTCCTCACTAAACCTCTGAGTTTTTTATGAATTATTACAACTCTAAGTCACATCTGCTTTCCTGTCCAATTCTATGGTTTACACAAGTTAAGTAAACATGAAAGACAATCACTTAAAAAGAAATCACAAAACATTATTTTGAGAAAGAAATTGGAAGCAACAGCATCTCTATCTTTCATCAGAATTGTCAGTTTGATGCACAAAGAGAAAGAAAATGCCTCAGTGCTGAAATAATAACCTTAAAAATTATTTCTTTGAACTGTGAGTACTGCCTTCCTCAAACAGTCTTTTGGTACCACGCTGAAAAGAAAAAGAAAAGAAGATAAATAATACCTGAATACTTAACTAAAGTATGTTGAGCATTCACAACGTAAATAAATACACAAAATGTTACCTCTTTTCTGATGCTGTACATTTTAGTTCTCTTCAGAAAAAGAGCAGCTCTTTCTCTCTTTCTTTAGAGAAGATTGATATTCAATAAAAATTGAAAAGATAAAAGAATAAAAGATTGATAGGATAAAGATTTATGTAAAATTTAAGTAAAGAAATCAATTAAGGGCAGGAAGAGAAGTATAGTGACTGGATAATTGATGGGAAGAATTGGTAAGATATACACTTTATATAGAGAGCAGTAATGTATAAAAGAAATAACGGAGCGTAACCAAAGAACATTAAGTGCAAACACCAGAAAATCATCATACTATATGGAAAGACCATTGTGGGGTTTTTTTCCCACTGTGTGTTTTTTTCTGGCTAGAATGCTGGGTGTTGAAGTAACTTTCATGCAGAGAATGTTTTCTAAATTATGTCATTTTTGTATGCATTGAAGTACATAATCTATTAATATTTGTTGTCGTGAAAAGAGAGAAACTTTTTCTTTTTTTCTCCTCCATTCATCACATCTATTGTGATATCATTGTGTTTCATTACATAAGAAGAAGGGATTTCTCAGAGTAAGGGAAAGCATCTGAAACCTAATAAGTCTAACTGCTTTACACATTTTTATGAGAGATCAATTAATTTTAATACAATTTTTTCCCCTCCTCTTTTGAGATCTTGACCGTTGGCAAATACGTGTCAGCGATCAATTAGAGTTCATTTCTAGTTCATTTCAGTTTGACCTATTCAAAGAAGAGCTTTTAATCAGAAATTATATCAGCGATCCTATTTCAGGTGCTGTAAACAAGACTTAGGAGCTTGTGACATCCTGGAGAGTGGTCTGAATAGTGCTGGGTTCTGAAAAAGCAATTCTGATGACATGCAGCCTGGCCAGGGTCCCTGTGAAAGAAGTTGGAGTGATTCTGCTGACTCAATGAGCTAGAGTATTGTTGGAGATTGTAAGCTGAATTTGCAAAAGTTCTCTGCTTTGGCTGCTTTTATGTAAGCAAATGAGAATGTCTCTGTTAACATCTGTGTAACTAGGCTAATGGTCCCTGGGTGTAAATATAACCCGACAGAACATGGATCACATCAAAACCAGGAAAAATCCTGTGGAAGAAGTGTTGCCAAATGCAATATGTGATGGCTAACAAGCAAAGATACAAGCCAAAACAAGATAATTTATCTGAAACCACAAATTAATCCTTACAGATACATAAAGCTTTAAAATTCAGATATAAAATACATCCTGTCTGAAATTCACGGGCCTTGAAATGATATCAAGACATTGAAATGACATTTGAAAAAGAGAAAATAAAAACTAAAATGAAAATCCAAACTCATCTCAGAGAACACGTATAAAGAACATAGAAACCAAAGCCACCAGTGAGATCTGCATACAAATTTGAACCCCAAATTTTCAGTTATTTTGTTCATTTGGATGACAGCAACTAGACAGAGGGCAGCATTCTGAGCAGCTGCAGGTTAGGAAAATAGTTATCACATACTTCTAATAAAATCTGTCTCCCTGGGAAGTTATCAAAACGTGACTTCAAGCAGAATGTCAGTTCTAGTAGAAAAAGGTCTAGCTAAACAGAGAGAATAATAGCTTTAAGCCACCACTGTGGCTGTTCTTTGATTATCAAGAGATGTCACACAAAACTTGAAGCAATTTTGAGTAGACGGACCCTCAGTTCTGCAGGTCAAAAGCCATATCTCTAGTTACCTAACAAACCAGAGCTGTATGTCTCAGAAAGACTGAAAGAAGGACCTTATCACCACTCTGTGTATCTTACTGTTGTCATTTGAATTAATTTAATACCACTTTATCAGCAATTGATCTCATATGCAGTACCTAAATTCTTATATGATAATGCATTAATATTTTTGGCCTGCAAATCTGCCATTGCCCTTTCTGCTTCAATAAACTACAAGTGCAGCTCACTGTCCTCCAGCTCTTTTATGCCCTGTCTCCCTCAGAAAAATTGGGTGAACCTTCATATTTAAGTTATACAAAATCAAGGTATGAAATCCATGGACAGCCTTAATTGATAATAATCTAAATGTAAGTTTTTATGGAGAGGAACTTTTTGTCTTTCAAATAAGATTGATCTCATTCTCATTTGTGTGTCTAAAAAGTCCAGAAAAGACAAATTATCAAAACTATGTGATCTTCATAACTGCTATATGTTTCAGAGTGTTTCTGATTTACTCCAGATTAATTCTTTGGTATGTGAAAACTCAAAGGAACACGAATCTTTGTGTAGTCTCATGAAACTGCAAATATTTGCCATTAGACAAAACAGCTGAAGAAGAGACCCTCTTCTCTACAAAGAACTATTCCATGATGTTTTTGTGTTGTTAACGTACCTGTAAAAACTTCAGCAAAGAAAAAGCACTCCAGAGACATAACGACATTTTGGATTGTTTCCCTGATGAAAGCATTTTTGTCCCCAAAATTCACTTTTGCTGTTATCTAAGCAATTTGTCTCTTTACATCCTAATTTTATTTAGCAAACAAAATAGTTCACTGTCATTGTAACATTATCAACAGCATGTTTTTTTCATTAAATCTCAAATCAGATTGTCATTAAATGCTAGTCTGATAATGACTTTTACAGAGATTTGTAAAAGCTGTCATTTTGCTGTCTAATGTAATTGCAGCATATTTTCCTTGTCCTACATGTGGGAAAGGATTTTGTTTGGTTCAGGTTTTTTGTTTGATTAAGGTTTGATCTGGTTGAGTTTGTACCCCATAAGGTCTGTATTTTTTTTGGAATAATGATATAGTTACACACAAATCTGAGTATTAGCTGACTGCCATACAAACCGTACATCTACTACAGACCCAGCCTCAATCAGTAATTCTGTGACACATGACTGCATAGTTTGTTGGAGTCTGAAAATCAACCAAAGTTTTATATTGAAGATTTTGTACACTTCTGTTCAAAGGCCACAGCAGAATATATATGTAATATTCCAGGAGCCTGAGACAAAAAAGCTAACAGAAGCTCTGGGCAAAATCACAATAGTGCTCTGGGCAAAAGCACAATAGTGCTTTTCTGGTGCTTGCTTTAATTCTACTCTTGTACGGCCACAGAAGACAACAAATCTTTCTGGATTCCTTACAGTTGTCATGAGAAAAACTTGTGCATCTCCTAGCTCTTCCAGTGAATTATTTATTAGATTTCTCTGCTAGATTTAATTGTCTTTCATTCTTTACCAACGCACTGTGACTACAAATTCAGTCAAACATTTTCCCATTTGTAAGGGTAAACACAGACACTATTCTTCTTAGCAATAAGAGTCTAATTTAGTCAAAGCTTTTAATGAAAACCTTAATCAAGATCCTGGTGAGGATAAAGAGGAATCAGGTCCACAAAAGCATCTAAGTGGATTTCAGTTACTTTAAAACTGTGGTTTTAAAAACCATCTCAGTTAGCTATCAAACTTCAGAGACATGCAGATATCTTTGGGGCCGTAAGTTTTACCTTACAGTTCTGAGGTACTTCATATTTTATCTTTTTGCCTGTTGTGAAAAAATAAATTCTACTCCAGGTTGAACTGGAGTCTTGATGTCAGCTTGATCCATATTTAGAGATCTTCACAGATTAGGAGAGCACATGCTTCTCAGAATGTGCCTGTATACACCTAGATGAGCAAACTCCTCACAAAGTGTGGGCTAGGATGCTTTGGAAGTAAGATATGTATTAGGCCATTGTCAAGGCCTCTTGACTGAATACTCTCATGTACGTTTATGGAGGGAAAAGTAAGAGACAGCAACATCACTAGCTCTGAAAAGAGTGACTTGAATTTTTGAAAGATGTCAGTAGATGGAAAGAAGTGCCTCCTTGTGTATAAAACACTAGTAGGTCAGTATATCTGATCAGGCCAACAGTAGGTACCAGTGTGATGATAAAACTGGTTCTTTTGTATTCCTTTTTAAAAGACCTATTTTTTATATATATATATAAAAAATACAAATATTTTTCTTTATTAGGTGTATTCTTTTTATAATTACACTGTTGTATTTTCAGAGCCTTAAACAATTAATTTTAGAATAAAATTTTCACAAGTTTCTATATGTGCTTATATTTGAGTTCCAGGGATCTGCTCATAGATTCCAAAATTTAGGTCTCTATTGCTTCATATTAATACAATAAAACTTTCTTTCCATAGGAATATAGAAAAAAACTTTCATATTACTCCTGATAGCTTGTGGAGAAACTAGGAAATTAATATCGAATGTATGCACATTTTATATAGCAATTGTCTTGCAAAAATTTAAACTATTGGCATTAGCCAAGAGAAAATGGGTTCTTGAGGGAAGAAAAAAACAAAGATAACTGGAGTGGAAGACTAGGTTTAATGAGTACTTTATTTCAGCTGCTGCAAACTTGTAGGCAATTACAAATATTTACAACTCCTAATTTTGGGAATAGTGTATAAAACTAAAACTACTGAGAACAGTTCTGGGTCCCAGTTCTATGTGCTTTGCATAGCTTCAAAACAACTGCTAGCAAGTTTTTCTAAAGACTCATTCTAGGTTTTCTCAGAAGTGTTGTATACACTGTTGTATACAGGATAATTGTATATTATCCTATACAGACCTTTAATTCATGAGACAGTGAAAGCTTTAATGCTTTTCAGCTGATAGGAATTTCAGCAAAAAATTCTACAGTAGATGTGTGTATGCGTGTGTGTTTCCATGTACGTAGCCCAGAGAAGGCTTAAAGGAAAAAATATTCCACAAAACAACAGTATAATTATTGATTATAAAGACAGTACTAACAAGATTAGAATATTTAGTTGTAGTATGTTGGAAAACAGAAAAGTAGATCACTATTACTTTTCTGTTTTCTCCTACACACCTCTTTTTGGCTTAGCCTGAATTGTCTTATGTCCATCCCTGACGCCTTGGGCACAGCCAGAAAATTCCTGAGTGAGATCTACTGTGCAGGCACACAAATGCAAGAACTTTGTAATGCATTTACTAAACCTGATTTTCAAGACTAAAAACTTCAGTTGTTCATCATAAAAAGGAGGGCCAAAGCATACAATTATATAATAGATTCACACTGTTCACCTCAAAATGACAGGACAGCAGGAATGCTGGGATCTTCTAACTTTCTCCTCTATGCTGCTTTTCATGCTCATCCTGAGTTGCCCCCTTCCTCCCCCAAAAAGTACAACTGTGTAAAATGGTGATGAACTTGATAACACCTGCATTCTGTGCTTATCAGGAGGGAAATAAGGCTCAAAGAGTTATAAAAGTTGGAGGGTGGGGGGACGAATCTTACCATTCCCAAGGTAAGAGCTACCCCCCTATGAGAAACTGAGAGGAAACACTAAACATAGCTAAGGAGGTATGGCACAATATATAACATTCAAGCAATTTTTGGCAGCCTAATGGCCAGATGAAATCTAGAGGCGAACTGGCTGTAGTCTTCCACTGGCATGGGTATCTTGTCTCCCCGGGGAGTATTCCAGCCACCAGACTGCAGCTGATCTGAAGAAAAGGCAAAGGAGAGGATTTGTCCTCTTATGAGGAAAAAAATGTGCTTGTATTTTATGTGGCATATTTTCTTTCAATTATCTCACCCTAAGTGCTCCTGAAGTGGAGGGTGAATCATCTAAGAACAACTGTACATTTTTATTCTTAAATGTCCCCCATAACAAAGAGGCTAAAGGGTTGAAAATGTGCCTACACAATTACAAGCTGGAGTTCTCTACAGCTGAGCTTCTAAGGCACTTACATATCTTGGACATTTTTCTTTAAGCCCTCTGTAAATTGCTGTCATTTTTTCAGAGTCAGCAGAGTGGTGATAGTCTATAATATTAATAACCTGGCCCTATGTTTCTAATGACATAATTATTATTGTATCTTTAAGTAGCTATGCTTGCCCAAGAACATTTGCATTTTATCTATTTTAATATAAAGTATTTCCATAGCATATAGTTATCAACAAACTGTAGATTTAGGAGAAAGTGTTTGCTTTGCAGAACAGACTAAGGTGAATCACAGACTTAAGTTTTATCTTACAAATGTTTATACAATGGTGCCTTCACCCAGATTATTGTGCAGTCTTTACCTATTACAATTTTTTTCATCTGTGCAATCTTTGTGATAAAAGCCATGAGACCACATAGTCCACAAAATTGTGGTCAATAAAAACATGGCAATTTCAAAACTTCAGTTCACTCCAGCTCAGATTTCTCAAAAGTCTTTCTTTTTTCCCTTAGCTAATCAAACTTATGAGATTTAGATAACTGCAATAAAGTAACTGGGAAAGAGCAATACGTCGATTGATGTAAATCCCTCTACTTTGCTTGGCTAATAATGGCTGCCTGCAGTTCAGAGTATGGGAATTTGCATACTACTGTAAATTAATAAGAACTGTGCTACCATTATGCAAATATAAGTGCAAGAAAATGTGTGACTAAGAAATAAGTATACACACTGAACTGTAAAGGAGAATTACGTAAAAATGTAACAGTGTTCCTGAATTCTAATTGGGTGACACATTTCCGATTTTGAAGCAGTAGTGCTGGGATAGTTGAAATATGTAGAAATACAAAATAGGGAGAGAAGGAACAGAACCTGCAACAGTTTTCAGTGACTTTCCTAGAAGCTAATTTTCTGCCAATATTCCTATTGCAGAATGAAGGTAACATTTGTTCACCTTATAAAGATGTCTCTGGTCTTAAACCAGTAATGAGCTCTGAGACCCTTAAATGAAAGAAATAATCTGGAAGTCTTAGGTACTATGACAAAGATGATTAATATTAGAAATATGTTAAAAATACAATTATTTTATTCATGCCTCTATTTAAGCTTTTATCTGAGGTCTATTATATTTTCATGATATTTGGAAATTATGTTGAATTTTGGTATTGTTTGAACTTATGTATATTTATTAATATTATGGAATGCATCAAAATATATCATAGAAATTAGGTTTTTCTTATTCTTTACTTATAACCCATTTAGAGCTCATTAAATAACATGTTAAAGTAAACATTCACTATGCATTCTAGATACTCTAATTGTAAAGGGGACCCTGCTCACCTCAGATCAAATTATGCTAAGATGATGTCAGACCTGTTATACATGTTATAATGATAGGATCTAGGAAATGGATAATTGGATTGCCTTCGCCTGTACCAGATTTTCATGGTATTTATGCAAGACTGTCATAGTATAAGTCTGCTGCCTGAGAATACATGAACAATATTGATCACTAATTAGACTGTATATTTCAGCATACAGTTGTCTGGCATCTAGACTGCAGGACTTCAAGTTCTGTCTAGGTAAGATTTTCCCCTGATCTATTTGCTTGTTTCAGCAGCAGAATGAATAACCAGCTCATAACATCTCCTCGGACATGTTAGCAAATAATAAAAGAAGCACTTCTAGAAAATTGTGGAGAAACACTAAGGTTTTTGCTGTTTACATCATTGTTTACATGCTATATTTTAAGTCAGACTTGCTGTGTTTTCCTTTTTTGACTTCAAAATTGCAATCATGATTTCACTGCCAGGAGCCATAAAATATCACAATGTTTCTTTGTTAGAATTGTTGTCCTATGCCACACTCTACAGGGACGTTCTCACACTTTATACCTGTACAATCCCAGTTTATATGATCTTTGTTGTAAAAGGATTTCTACTTCTGAAGTTAGAGCCTTGTCTGAGCTTGAGCGAGAGGGAAAGGAAAGGGATGGAAATCAGGAGAGCTAAAGGTATGTATGCATGGCATAGGACCCATGGAATGCCATCCATCAGATTACGATGCTGCTGTTTGTCAATGTCAAGTCTGCAGCAAGTCAAAACTGTCAAGTAAGCATTTGGCTGTCAATATGGCATTTTACTTGCCTGTTGCCTGATACTTTCCAAAAGAAAATGGCAGGTCCAAATAAGCCATGACCATAAATATCACTCACAACTATGAAATGTTGATTTGGTGTGTGTAAGGATTTAACCTCAGCCGGCAACTAAGCGCCACACAGCCGCTCACTCACTCCCTGCTCAGGGGGATGGGGAGAGAATTGGAAGGGTAAAAGTGAGGAAACTCGTGGGTTCAGATAAAGACAGTTTAACAGGTAAAGCAAAAGCCGCGCACGCAAGCAAAGCAAAACAAGGGATTCATTCACCACTCCCCATGGGCAGGCAGGGGTTCAGCCATCTCCAGGAAAGCAGGGCTCCATCACACATATTGTTTACTTGGGAAGACAAACACCATAACTCTGAACGTGCCCCCGTTCCTTCTTCTTCCCCCAGCTTTATATACTGAGCATGACGTTGTATTGTATGGGATATTCCTTTGGCCATATTTGTTTGGGTCAGCTGTCCTGGCCGTGCCCCCGCCCAGCTTCCAGTGCACTTCCCGACTTCTCACTGGCAGGCCAGCATGAGAAGTTGGACAATCCTAGACTGCTTAACAACAACCCAAACCATCAGTATATTATCAACAGTTTCTCATCCCAAATCCAAAACAAAGCCTCACACTAGCTTCTATGAAGAAAATTAACTCTATCTCAGCTGAAAGCAGGACAGTGTGATACCAAGAATACTTTGAAAAACAGCAACAGAACTCAGAGAGACTCATGCCAGTGACTCTTCCTCCAAAGGCCCTACTATAAAATTCACATGGTGATGTCGGGGCTTTAAACACTCTTCTTCAGCTGAAGAATTAACATTTAGAAATGATAAGGAAATTTAAACTAGTAAAGAGATAAATGTATCCATAGACAATTTCCTTTGAGGTCATTAGAGCTAGTCCAAGATTGATTTTTTCCTCACTGTGAAATGAAAAGACATAGCCATGTGCATAATGATGACAGAAGTGATCACCAATTTCAGAAAGGAAATGTGTAAGGACATCAGGTGAAAGTGAGAATGGGAGCAGATTGTAAGGAAAAAGTTAGAGCAGACAGATGTTGAATATGAGAGGTTTAATTTCTTGTCACATGTCAGTCTGATCTACACTGCTGGCCAGAGTAAATGATATGAAATAGGGACCATATGAAGTAGGGTACTTTATATGTTAGCTTCCCATCCTGGAGCTTCATAATAGCTAACAATGCAATTATAAGATTAAGAGACTTTAAAAAATATTTTATGCTGCAACATCTCTCTGCAAAATTTATTTTTCTTAGTTATATTCAGAGAAAGATTACATAAAAAATATACCTCTGAACATTGAAAGATATTGCTATTTTAATCTGCATTCCATACAGTCAGAAACAACGTCAGCTGCAGAAGTCTTTAAAGATGCAGTTGTGACATAATGAAGTAAGCCATTGGAGTTTTTAAATGTTACCTATTAAACAATATAACAGTATGATGCTTCAGTTCTACAGGCTTTTTAAAGTTGGTAGTTGGATTTTTTTTTTAAAGAGATATCTACCACCATCTCACTGTGATTATTTTTATTAATATATATCTGTAAGTGATAATATGGTAAATAAATTAATAAATAAATGATTCTAAATTATCAAATACCGGTCTAGAATATTTCTCTTCCAATTCTTTTGTATACTTGTTTGGTTGAGGTTTTTTTAAGTTGAAGTTTGAGACAGTTTCCTCCTACCCCGTTTCTGATTTGGAAGGCATGGAGGAAGCCTATAAGAGGATGCTGCATTTCAGGTAAAAACACAACACGTTTTTCAAGTATATTTGTTACTTCATCCCTTCAAAACAGCTTTCAATGCATGTTGAATAATGTTAGGGCAGTGAATGGCTTTCCTGCAATGGAGACAGTCTTTCCTAACAGTACCTTAGATTCATTTTGACACAAAAGCAGAAAAAGCAATTTTACTGTCTTTTATTCTCAGATATTTCATGGTGCTACAGAAGTATTTGGGAGAGAGTAGTCACAGGCATACTTACTTTGATGGCAAGATGAAGTAATAACCACAGTAATTTAATAAATAATGCTATACAGTACCCTGACCTACATCTCAGTTAACAGCAACACATAGCATTATTTAGACAAAGAGGCTGAAGATTAGGGAACTGTACACAGTCCCTAGGTTGAGCTAGAGAAAAGAGAAAAGTAAATAGCGGAGAAATAACTGGCAGAAGAAAAAGCAGAGGAATTTCCTTTAGGACACTGAGTTGGGATAAAGGCTCAGGAAGCGTGAGAGTGGACTTCTTCGACACAGCATTGCTCTAAACAGCTTTGAAGCCAGAAACATTAGGTTTCTGACAGTGAGATAACTGAAGAGTTTCTGTGCCATATTTTATAAAGCTGCAAGTCAGAGAACAGAAGCCTTCAAATAAGTGCTGATTGAGTGAAAGGGATGTTTTTTATTAACACTTCTGTGAAATGAAAGTTTGCCTCACAGGGCAAAATGTAATCAGCATCTTTCACAACCAGGACCACTCTTTCTATGCCTAGCACCGTCCATCATGTTTGCTATTGATCATTCTTTCATGGAAGGAATAGCAATCTAACATCCTACCTTACAGCATCTAGGAGATAAACCGATGGCTTGTTGAAATTAAAGCATAATTTAAGCCTAGATTCTGGTAGAGATTCACTGGATTGACAGTGCGTTCCATTTGTTCCTGAAAAAAGTGGATGCAAATATTTATGACTGAGTAGGGAGTATGTTTAACATAAAATAGAATTCAGACTATCTAACATCAAACACTCAGCAGGCCAGTGGCATCTTTCAGGAGGATGATTCAGATGACTTAAGTTAGAAAATTCTCCTCTTAGGTTTCACATACCCATAACTCATGATATACTTTCCAAGAAAATGTAAAAAGTTTATGCAGTAGCCAAGCAGATACTACGTGGTCAACAAATCTGGATCCAAAAGGATACATTTCCATTAATACTGCATCTATGGAAAAAGAAAGATATCACGTTAAGTGGTATTTAACAAATATTGCTTCAGTAATTCCATAGACTCAGAAAATTCCTAAAGGCTTAAAATGTACTTAAAGTTTGTACGATGGCTGAAAATGTTCATGAATTTCTCATGGCTTGGCTTTGGCCCATCTGGTTTCTAATCGGGGAAAGTAATGAGAAGGGATATATTTTGTCGTACTTTACGATGCCTATACAAAAGGTAAACGTCCAGAATATAAAGAAGTAAATGTATAGAAATTCAAATGCATCTTTTCCTCACTAGTATCTATGTATCACTTCTGTTGTGTCCCCCTTAATGGGAGTTCGTGTTGCTAGACAACAGCTTTTCCTACCAGAGAAAATACTTTTGTTTGGTTTCCATCAGTTGCAGACAGTGCCAAAAGAAACACTGACCTAAATGAATGTTGGTCATCACCATTGTCTTGATGTTGCAAGCAGAATGATGTCAGCTGATGTGAAAGACCTAGAAGGTTGAGAGATGATTCCTTCCCTAGTTGGATAGTGAGAAAGAGGTTGCCTTTCTTGACAGCTGTTTACATATATAAAGGCATAAGAAGCAGCTTCAGTCTATAAGGTTTGGCTATAGTATTTCCTCATTCATAAGGTGGTGGTCTTCTTTTGGTCTCATTTTTTTCCTTATCCCATACTGCTATAAGGGATGCAGTTATCCGCAGAAATAATATTCAGGAAATAGCTTTCAGTAGCCAATGTATTAGATAAAATTGAATCTCCTGAAGAATTAAAAATTAATCTGAAATTAAATTTCTCTAAACCAAACTGCAGCTGGAAGGAGGTACCTGTTACAATTTAGCAATGTGTATATAGAAGTTTATAAGCACATATACAAATGGTGAGTGCAGCTCTTCATTACATGCTTCCTAATTACAACTGTAGAATATTAAATACACATCTCAGTATATATTCATCAAACTTCCATATTTAAAGAGACAGAAACACAACATCTCAGTTTCATACTGATTATGTTCATAAAGAGGACATTCCTCTGGATTTCTAGTGTGAAGGTCTGTGCAACGGGTATTCTCAGAGGATATTTAGCATTCACTGGCTTCAGGAATTGCTTTCAAAACTAGTTTCTTTTGAAATACTGATGGAACCATCAATAATGCTAGCATTCTTTACAGCTTTACGTAATGAATTGGTGGTGGCAGTACTTACAACTTTCAAACATTTATTTTTTTCCTAGATTTGGAGACATGTTTTATTTAACCACATGTCAAAGAGCTGATGCCAGCCCAGGAAGTCTCTTATATTCTCACAGTGAATAAGTAGGATGATATATTTCTTTATCTGGATAAATAACTCTATTTTTTAAAAGAAAATAAATACTGATAGGCAAAAAACAGATCCTGGAATTTCTTTTCGTGACTTAAGATGTATGGAGATGGAGAGAAAAAGCAGTTTGATTACTGAGTTATTCAACACAATGAAAAAATATCTTGCTACATATTGGATCTTTTTCCCATTTATGCTATTGGAATGAAATCCAAATAGAGAACTATGTCCTCAAAATGACCTGTTCAAAGAGAGCTTGGAGAATGGAGAAAGGTTGTAATAATACACAACAAATCTTGTGATCTAGAGGTTTCTATTGGATACAACAGATACATTTCTAAAAGACCAATTCTTATGATGTTTAGTCATTCTTCAGTTACTAGTCATCTTATCATGTCCCTACGAAAACTCAAGAGACTTTTTAGGAACTCAAGTAGTAACTAAGCTCTTTACTAAAGATAGATAATACAAGTTTGCCTGGTATCTCTGTGTTGACATCTTAAGGTCTCAAGAGGAAAAATATTTGTATGCAGTATTTTCAGGAGGCAATAAATAATAGTACAAATTTTGCTCCTTTGTTCTTTGATGAAAAGCAACAACAACAAAAAAGATTTTCTAAAAAAAGTACTTCTCAATCAAGAGCATATTTATTACATGCTAGAAAAAAGCCAGGCTCTACACCTCACTGCATTTCTAAAGCCATTGAAATGGAGGTAGCAGGATATAAACTGTTACCATTTGTTTATGCCAATAAAAAAGGTGAAAATCCTAGGAGAATTCTCCGCAGAATCTCATTCATTTTAAAAGACTGTATGAAAGCAATATGTCATCATTTTGTACTGAGGCATCTATTTCATGCCGCATAAAGTCTGTTGTCATAAGCGGGAATCTGTATGTGAATTCATACTCTCCTGACACTGACCAAGGTCTAATTTTTTTATCTCCTAACCTTCTGTTGTTTAGTGAGTTTTAGAACTGTGAAATTCAGATTGTCCAGCTTACTTGGCCTAACCAAAATTAATTACATATTTGTGTCTAACCATAACAGAAAAAAGTAAGACCATGACTTAAATAAACAAATTACCTGGAATAGACCTGGCATGACACATTTGAGAAAGGTCAGGGTTATAAATGAAATGGTTTTGGTCATTTCAATAGTTTCAGGGAACCAAAGCAGTATTCACAATTAGTACAATTTTTAAAAACTTTTTAAGAAACAATAAACTGATGCTTACCAGGGAAGGTTAAATCAGATATTGAGCTGACAAAAACTACAATTATTGGCCTTATGTAGTCTACAAGGTGTTTCCTGAATACACAGACTTAACCTGCTAAAAGAAACTCTCATTATTCTGTATCTCTCAGGAATGATCGTTTTTACAGCGAAACCCTGCTATCAGTTTAATCATATTTAATTCATGTAGCAGAGACAATGGAACAGAGCAATGCGTCCTGCTTACTGCCTTGAGAATGTTATCCCTCTTTGTTGGGATATTCAGAAAAGAGGTCAGTCACAGAGCAGAGAGGGAAACATTACGTTCTGACTTAAGAAACAGGTTTCAAACATCTCATGCGTTCATGCCAAAAGTAAGTGAGGAATACCAATATGTCTCCTCTACTCTTGGGAGTCAAAAGAGAGTTATATTATAAAAGCCTAATGTAAATCAGACTTCATACATATTACTGTAATGGAGAAATACTAGATTACTTCAGCTGAAGACATGTTCCACAACTGAATGTAGCATATGAAACACAAATCAATTTTCCATCTCCTCTTAAATCCTAGAAGCTCAAGAATATTTCAGAAATCAGTCTAGGATCAGCTCCTTCTCTCGAGAGAGACTGATTTCCTGTCAGGGGAACACTGATTTCTAATAGAAGGTGAAAAGGATATAATACTTTGGTTCTCCCTGATTTACGAATTTATGATTGAATAAAACAGATAACAGTGGAGGGTTACTAGCACTTGCATATTGCTGTTTTCAGCATGCTCCTGAGCACTAGACAAGTGGAGGCTTGTCTGGGGTGATGCCTGGCATTGCCCTGGCCAGAGGGAGACCAACCACAGCTCTGAGAGGGAAAGAGCCTAGGCACCTGGATGCAGGTGATGACATCCCATTTGGCCTCGATATCCTGTGCAAGTGGCCCCTGTCCTGTTTTATTTAAAGATGTCACTTTTTGACTATTTATCAGCCACTGAGAGGGTGTATAACTGAAAGATGCTGTGCAGCACTCCATACCTGCATCTTCACCATGTCACTGCAATAAACACCCTGCATGCTGCTCAGTCCGGCAGAAAACGATGCTCAGGTATGTTATGGTGTGTGTCAGGCTAGAAGCCATGCTTAGGAATTTAGAGGTCCTGTGTTCTGGAAAGCAGATTGGGCTGCACCCCAGCACCAGACTGCAGGCTCTCTCTCCCTGTAGACGATGACAACCTTGGTCTCAAAATACTACTGAGCTGTCACCTGAATATACATTTGTTTTCAACTAGTCTGACAGATTTTCTGGAGGGTATGCTATCAATGATTCCTGAAAGGTAAGGTTATAGATGTATTTTGCCTAAAATGCAGTTGGAATCACTAGAGTATATTAATAATTGTACTCTGGTCAGTGTGTAAGTCAAGTCATTCATTCCCTTTCAGCATCTGAACAAATGTAAAGGAATACATATATTTCTTATTCTGCTTTTAGTTATATTCAGGTTTTTTTTCCCATCTTTTCTGTTAAAGGAAGACTCTTGCCCAATTTAGCCAGGACATGTCTACTTATTACATAAAGTGAGAGGAAACAGATGAAGTGATTTCATTTCCCTTCACATGCATTCAATGTTAAACAGAAAAACTAGAATTTCAAAGCAGACATGAAAATGTTATGAGTAACTAAAATCTGATGAAAATTTTAAGTTTCTAATTCAATGACCAAAAAAAAAGAGAAATGAAAAGAAAAACTCCTCAGAAATTGTAATACAAGCCAAAAACATTTTAAATTATCACCAAATCAAAGAGAAAAGTAATTTTTTCACATCAGAACTGCCAAATAAATTTTTAAATGCATATAATTTTAACTTTCAGAGCATATGTAGTCTGTACCATTTTTCATTTTTATAAGCAAGAGTAATAATCTGAATTTCAAAAGTAGACAGCTCTGAGTAATAAACACATCTTAACTGGATAATAAAAAAACTTATTAAATTATTATTTATGCAGAATGTCCTGATTTGGACCATTCATATCAAGCTAAAGAGGGTTTTTGGAAAAGGACAACCATGAAATGGACTTTGCTGATTATGTACCCTACCCATTGATAAGTTATTTATTCTGCCCTTTAAGTCTCAGATGCACATAGAGATGCTGGAGGTCAACTGTACCTTGTCTATGGGTTTTGGTTTTCTGCTGACCTTTTGAGATTTTTAAGAGTCTGCATGAGAGAAATTATGTTGAGGCTGAGCAGTTCAGATAATCTGCATTATAGCATTTGTATACTAAATAAGCTTAATAATTTTAGATTACATAAACTAAAGTTTTTTAGTTTTTATGTTACACAGAGATAATTTAAGGAAAAAAAAACACCAAGAAGATGTTAAAAAACTAGCATTGGTACATTTACACAGCACTGTACTTTCATAGATGGGTTTATACCTCATTTTAAAGACACTGTGATATATATGAGATTAAGTTATGCTATGCATAATAAAAGTATTATTTTCATCATGAAGAGAGACAAGTAAAAGGAATTTTATAATGCCAAGAGAAAGTAAATCCAAATGTTCAGATTATTTTTAGAACTTTATGGATAATTCAATGAATTCAAGTAAAATAACAAAGTATTTTGTAGTTGCAGAGAAAGCTGGAAAGGAGTCAGTATATGAAACATCAGAGCATTTAATAATTTATATAGAATACTTCCCAAAAGAACTACAGTTCCATCTGACAAGGTTCTTTTTCCCCAGCTTATATATTGAGGAATAATAGGAGAAAATAAAGTTTTCCCCCGGGTTTTTGCTACTGACAATTGTATACGTATAAGTGCATTAGCTGCCAAAAATAAAAACTCGAGTGAATCTCCAACTGCACCTTGATTATATGAAACTTACATAGAAGGTCATAATTCTGCAATGTTTCTTGTAGAAATCAAGAGAAATAACTAATTATCACTACTGTCTAGGACTCAGACTGAAAATGTTTTCTGGGTTTGCCCAGCAAACATAATCAGCTGTAAAATACCACTAAAGTATTTAAAAGCATATTATTTTAATGACAAAAAAGTGGTCCTATAATGAAAAAGAGCAATTCTGGGTTGAAATAGAAAGAGATTTTATAACACACTGTAAGCACTTACACAAGACATTAATGTATTAAGCAAAATGTTATGGCTACTTACACACAGAGATTTTCATGTATTGTAAAGCCACACTAAGGACTAAATTGAGTCCAAAGAAAGCTGGAAGAAAAAAAATTCTCTACAATGATTTTGCATTGGCCATCAATCTAGAACGCAAATACTTCTTTTCTCTTTCCTTGAACTTTGATGAAATCACACATGGTGATTTAAGACTCATACTGTGTCTGTTTCTTGAAGTTATTCTCTGGATCGCTGTTAAAAAAAAAAAGTTTTGCTTAACCACCCATATTTTTTTAAAAGTAAGCAAAATTTTTCTTGTACTGCAGTTCTTTGTGTTTTATTGGTCATGTTCCAAACCCTGATAGGCTATAGCTTTTTTTTTATTTGCCAGCTGTTATTCAAGTTATTAAGTTTTACAAGATACAGACTTGGCAACTCTTTATTCACTGTGAAAAAAAAATTCCTTCTACTTGTCTCTCTCCATGATAAAGATAATACTTCTATTATGCATAGGATTACTTAATCTCATATATGTCACAGTAGGTGTCTTTAAAATGAGGTATAAACCCCTCTATGAAAACAAAAAATAAGTAATTTTCTTCAATGATCATTTGCATCTTCTGTACACATATTAATAAAGGTAATACCTGACTAATAAGTTACTATTTCCATGAGAAATAACTTTATGAATTTAGTAAATTCAAAACTTTAAGCACGTACTACTGAGTCAAAAATCATATGTTATGTGGCTAGTTTGCTAGTACTGATTTGGGCTTGACATATATTCTTATTTACTCTATTATACCTCTACTATATGTGATTTATAGTAATGTCTACTTTCTACTGCTTTCTTCATCCATGAATCTCATTCTATTCCCTGAATTCTCACCAGTTTCAAAGGTTAAAATAGGCTTTTCACAGTGAGTTGAGACTACTATTTATACCTTCCTGGAGGAGAATTTACTCCTGCTGTGTCAATCTGCAACCAACATAAAGTATAACTGTTTTTAAAAAAGTTTGTAAACACACAGAAAGGGGAATTTACAAATGGAAATCAAAGCAGGACTGATAATGCATGAGAATACTGTTGTAGGAAACACTTTCCTATGTGGCCCTAGTGGGGACTGTATGTACTCCACCTGTACTTCCGTGAGACTCATGAGTTGAAGTATCTGGAATGATGAGGCTTCCTTAAAAGGGAGTCTAAACAGCTAACAAAAGCATGCTACTCAGAATTCATCAAAAAATGTTTAGGATTTTAAAATTCATAGTTCTCGGAGAAACAAGAACCAAAAAAAATTCATTTCATAGCATGTTATAATTTTTCCATCAGCCCATGTACTATTAATATCCTGCAGATGTTAAACACCTCTCTTTTACTGTCTTGCAAGTTACATAGAAGCTGTTTGTACAAATAAGCAAACCCGGGTCAGTTTTGAGAATGTATTACAATAATCTAATATATTCCATTGTGATAAATTCCTGTTTGACAACTAAGAAAGGAACACTGTGCCAAAAAGAAGACTAATTCCTCATTTAAAGTGAAGATGATATGAATAATTTCCAGATTTGGCTAGAAAAGGGGATTTCTATTTCATTAAAAATTCTAAGTTTAGAAAACAAGTTCTTTTCTGGAGGGGCGTGGGGGGAACAGAAGTTGTCCTGAGAAAAGCCCGTACTGAGGATATAGTTCATGGCCTGATGCTTATGGCTGTCATCTACTTTGTGGATGGCTGAAGTCCAGCCCCTATTATGTAGGTAACATGCAGAACGTTTCAATGAATAAGCATATGTTGAACAACTGCCAGAGAGCACCAACTGTTTTAGTTGCTCCCGTATAGAGATCAATTCTCCTGCTGTTGTCTAAGAACTGTCAGTTTGCCATTGGGCAAGATAGAGCTGATGGTACTTTACACCTGTAGATTGAAGACACAGAAGATAAAATCATTTAGTCAACTTTTTCCTCTAGTCAGTCCTAAACTGTTGTTAGAGACACAGAATTCAGGCCTCTTGTATTTCTAGTCACTTAAAAATGTATTTAAATAATATGTATTTGAACGCTATGACAACATTTGTCAACTGAGAAACTGAACGTTGCAGAGTTATTTAAGTCTGAATCTGTGCTAACTAGGGTTATTTCAAAGTGTAGATACACCATAACATATAGGTCATCAACCTCCTCCTTGAGAAAGGCGTCTGAGTCCTGGTTTCAGCCAGGATAGAGCTGGTTTTCTTCACAGAAGCTAGTGTGAGGCTCTGTTTTGGATTTGGGATGAGAAACTGTTGATAATGTGCTGATGGTTTGGGTTGTTGCTGAGCAGTCAAGGACAGTCCAGCTTCTTGTGCTGGCCTGCCAGCGAGCAGGCTGGGGGTGCACGGGGAGCTGGGAGGGGACACAGCCGGGACAGCTGACCCAGACTGGCCAAAGAGATATTCCCTCCCATACGACGTCATGCCCAGTACATAAACTGGAGTTGGCCGGGGGGCGGAAATCGCTGCTCGGGGACGGGCTGTCGATCGCCGGGTGGTGAGCAATCGCTGTATTGGGCATCACTTGTTCTTGTACACTCCTTTGTTGGTATTATCATTGTTGTTTCCTTCTTTCTTTCTGTCCTATTAAACTGTGTTTATCTCAACCCACGAGTTTTTTTCCCAATTCTCTCCCCCGTCCCACTGAGGGAGGGGGAGTGAGTGAGCGGCTGCGTGGTGCTTAGTTGCCGGCTGAGGCTAAACCACGACAGTCTGCAATCTCATGCAGTCCATTCTCCCACTGTGAAGGGCAGCAAGCCTCTTCTGCCTCTATGAAATGGAACGATTTCTCCAGCGTTCACCCGGCAGCCAGGGCGCAGGGGTGATACACCACACCGTGTACCTGGCCAGCACTGCTCAACTCGGTGTCAACAGCTGCAGTCTGAGCTGGGGGTGGCAGAGCCAATTGTTTTCTGGGTCTGATAATTAATCTCCGTCTGACATTCAGGGGCATTTCAAACACCTCAGAAAACTTTTTCATGCAGTCTACAAACTCATACAAACAATTTATTTCTTATATCCCAAAGGATGCAGAATTTCAGACACTCTAGTCACAGGCCTCTTTTAGTTAACAGGCTTATAACACCACACTTTCCCCTTGTTCAGATGTAGTTTACTATTATAATTATTTCTACAAGTTCAGATACAATACTTCTTAAATAACTTGGAGAACAGATATCTTGGAATAGCGTGCTAGACGCTTGCGTTATATTCTTGCAGCCTGAAGACACTGTTAGGGCATGCAGCCCAGTTGAACGGTAACTGCAGTCATTCAATCACTCTGTGTCAGTCTTAATACATCAGACTAAGCTTACACATTAGACTCCAGAAGATCTTGCAGTCCAAGTTTCCAGCCTTTTCTAATGAAACTTACATTTCAATTCAAATAATTGAATAATAATTGATGAAATCATTCCATCACTCACCTTGTAACACATCATGACTTCACAAGAAAGGATAGAGACATTGTTCTAGTTGTGAAGATAAATCTTAGTCAATTTATGGTCATATGCTATGGCACTGCCATTGTTGGGTGGCCTATATAGTTGCTTTCTTCTACATCCAGTGTGTTTCTGTGTCCTCCTAGGCTTTGTTTAGTAAGATAAAACAAAATAAACTACTCTAGTCCAATTAAAGGTTCTTCATCCCTATATCCATCTTATCAGCCCTTGACTGTTCTGGTTTGAATCAAATTTTCCTGAACACTGGCAACCAGAATTGTAGCATTCCAGATATGGTGTCTTCCAGTGCCTCTCATTACAACTTCTTCTACTAACAGCAAAGTGCTTCTGAAACCTGCTGGTGGCTTCCTTTCCTGACTCATTTTAGACTGCACATGTCATAAGATTTAGGAGAAATATGATTAGTTTGTAATTACAGAAATTTGGATTTTGTACTGCTGTAGTTCTTTCCATTTGTATTACTTAAAGTCACTGTGTTTTTCTCCACTTTCGTCACTTTTCTTCAAATCTATGTGGCTTGAGGAAGAAAAGTAGGACACTTGAATATTTTCCTTGAATGATAAACACCAGGAAAGATACATTAACATGCACTTTGATGAGTTCTCTTAATTTCCATATATTATTGCATCTTTAAAAAATGTTGCTACAGAATTTTGTGACCAAGCCTGTAATTGCTTAATTCTGTTTTGCTAACTGATGTCAAACTTAAAGGTAAGTATGTAGTAAAGAAAAAATTGTGGTTTAGGTTATGTGCTTCTACACACACACACACACACACACACATACACACATATGCTATCTTTCTAAAGGTATTATTCCAGATTTCTCACTGATGGAAGCTTTCCATGAATAAGAATAGAGACTGTCAGGAGTTTTGCAAATATGTGTCGTAGATCTTTCTTTACATTTAGATTCAGATGCATTCACTTAACCTTACACAGTTCATCAAGGCTCTTGGTATCAGTGCCTTAAATTATGCTAAATGCATTCAATCTCTAGGATTGCGTGGTACACGCTGGTTGCTGGAAACGGAGGTGAGCCAATCTGTTGTAGATTTCAAATATATTTGTATCTCTAGCAAGCACATAATTCTGTCTTACTAACTACAAAAAATGTTATACTGGCCTGAAGCCTTACAGTGCTTGTACCCATGAATTAACAGATTATTCTCTCTTTAGAACTTGTCTTCTTTCTTAGTGTCATGCATTCAGCCAGGTGGCTCTGATGTGTGTTGGAAGATTGCATGCCTGTACCACTTTCTTATGACCTTCTGTATCTGCATGCAATAAAACTTATTTGCTTTTTAAATTCAATATAAATGCATTATAAAAATAGTTTTCAGTGAAAGGGTTAAAATGACAATAGTCCTAAATCAAAATATTTCGGATAGAGCATATGGAATTCCTATTTTAAGAAAGCAATACAGTGAACTACACACTATGATATTACCATTCAGCAAAAAATATCTGTCATATAATTTTCTCCTGGGAATAAAGCTTTACCTTTTCTGTTGTACCTTTTCTTGCTTGAGTAAAACATGCATTAACTAACAATTAGCGGAGTATTTTCCTATTAAAACCCCAAGATTTTCTGGTTTGTTTTTCCTAAATGCACAAAAGCTTTCATAATGTGTGATCATGTACATCTCTTATACAGCCTTCAAATCAATACACTGCATTAATCTGATATGCTTAAACTAGTATCTTAGACAGTTACTGCATCAACGCTTAATTAGAAACCAACCTTAAGAATAATCTTTCTTTTTACAATATAGGGCCAGTTTAATTCTGGCCAAATCAATGAAATATACCCACTCAACAGTGCTTCAGCAAATTTTTCTGTAAAAAATAAAATTATTTAGCAATAAAAAAAAGTTGCATCTTCTACTTTTTTACTGTCTGAAAATTAGTTAGGAGTAAAAAATTAGGCTTTGCTTTCATTGTCTCTACCACAGGGAACTGCCTAAAGAAAATGGTTAAATCTTCAGCAGCCAAATACCTCTTTTCCTCTGGGTGAAATGTTTTACTATGGGAAGTCAGGCCTGAAGAAATGGCAATTAAAGAGGACTTTGAGTTATACTGTGCATTACTTCTAAAGCAAAGCGGAGCAATTCTTTTCCCTTTAGGATAGCTTCAAGAAAGTGATACGTGTAACAGTAAAATATTTCTTTCACACTGTAGTGACAGTCTTTAGCTGGCCCTTTTTATGTGACCCTTACAACTTTCCCAGCGTTCACGTTTAGAAACCAGCATACATAGAAATATAGGAAAGTGTAACTAGCTTAGTTAGGAGCTTATTTTTTTCTCTACCATCCTGAATTTTTCTCTCTTTCTTTCAGAATCTGAATACTCCATTTAAGAATTTGAAACATATTTCTTGCCATTTAATCGCAACATCCTGCTAACTGTAATCATAAAGTTATTTTTTATTTTTGAATAATGTAGTACCTAGTGCTATTAAGAAAAATACAGTTGTCTAGTATTACAGATGGGACTGAGCTACACATAGTCCCTTATAAGAATTTATTATTTGTTTTCTAAAACAAACTTTCTAAAATTTATTTTAACAAAACAAAAAATATTGAAACATTTAGAATAGAAAGCCTGAATTATGTTGACTTTAAACACAAAAGAAGCTCTTTCTACATGACTCAGATTAGGTTGCAAATAAATACCTGATAATACAATACAGACAGAGAAAAGCTTTAAGATTCTAGAAAAAAACACATGGAAAACTGAACCTGACTTCCCTATCTGCGTACAGTTGCTCAAGGTGTTATGTGGACACCAAGACAAACTATAATTCTAAGTTTTGAAGGAATCAAATTTCATCTTACTGAGACAGTTGGGAGGACTGAAGTTTGTGCTTCCACATATGCAAACAAGGTGAACAAATGAAAAAATGGAAAGAAAATTAATAACTAAAATATATCTTCATTATGACTTTTGTCTCAGTGTTTTATTCGATTATCTTTGGATTTTTTCCCCTGAACAGTCGAGAGTAACCTTTGATTAAAAAAGACTGTGAAACTGGAGTATCCTTAATATGATGTTTTCAGCTCTATGGGCAGCATTTTTAGACTAAGATAAAGAACTACAGAGCAGTCACATTTATGGATTCTGGCTATATTTTTCAACCACATATATTTTTAAGCAACTTAAATATGCAGGATTTCCAATAACCATCCAACTCATAAAGTTCCCTTTTTCCTTGAATCCATTAGAAGACTCTCATCCAACGTACAATTAAAAAAAGTCTTGTATCTTTCCTCTGATGTCAGTTGCAATACAGATTGATGCGAATTGTGCAAATTTTAGTGGCTTGAATTAATAAAAATGGAAGACCTGTTATCAACGAGGGTCATGGTGAGTCCTTACTCTCATTGAGGTGATTCCTGATTTTTCCAAAATCATTCCTGCATTTTCTCACACATTTTAACACTTTTATTTTTGCTTTTAACCCAAAATATGTAAAAAAAAAAGTGTCTGTGATAAACACAAATGAAGCAAATGAAGAAAAGCAACAGTAACAGATTTACAGAGCTACCAAGAAATAAAGTATTTTTATTAATCTTGCTACCCTTCCAACTTAACTTCTGCTTCTTTTCAATTTTTAAAAATTAATATAGATGTGTATTCTCATCATGGCAAGCAAACAACCAAAGTTTTAGCCTAGGAATTTAGAGTAAGTTTAAAGATTTCATGTTTTCCCCTAATACATCCGTAACACTCCGCCTCTTTCATATTCAGTATATTCTAAGTTAGTGGTGCTGTTTGCATATCCCATGATACAAGGTTTGAATAATGCGATAAAGCAAAGGCAGTACTGTGAACCACAATGCAGCAAAATCAAAATCACTGTGCCTTTTAAGGGAAGAATGTGCAAGTGATATCTAATATTTCCAAAACAGAAGTTCCAGGTATCACTTGCTGATGACAGCAAATTGAATCTTAGGTTTCTTTGGACTGGACAAAGTGCATATATTTGTAGAATTAATAAAACTATTGTGAGTGTCTTTGTACCCTGTGAAAATTTTGAAAAAAAAATCTAAAATTAGATTTTAAAAATTTCACATTTAAAATTAAAGATAAATTGAAAGTTAGAAATAAAAAAAAAAAGAAAATAGAACTGTGTAAAGTTATTACCTCCATGTGTACATAGGACATATCTAGAATTTTATAAGTAGATATTCCTGAACTGTCTTGTACAGATAGAAAAGGATTCAAAAATGGGATTAATCAAGATAGTTAAAATACATACCAGTACATGGCACATAGGTGAGCATAAAGGAGATAATATGAGTTAATGTAAACTAAAAATAAAATTTTATTACACACACAAGAATGTTTTTACCTTAACTGTGCAGGAAAAAAAGTATTTGCAGAATTTTAAAATTTGTTAAAATCAATATATTAAAATTTGATTGCAGAAACTGCAAAGTTGTTTTTATATGAGCAAGGCAAAAGCATGAGTAGAATAACTTCACAGTGAGCAGCAAAAAGCTCAAAAATCTCAAGAGCTCTATTTATATGGTGACCCCTGGTATCAATACAGGCTGGGGGATGAAGGGATTAAGAACAGCCCTGCCAAGAAGGACTTGGGGGTACTGGTGGATGACCCACAAGGCCAACTGTACCCTGGGCTGCATCAAAAGCAGCATGGCCAGCAGGTCATGGGAGGGGATTCTGCCCCTCTACTCCACTCTGGTGAGATCCCACCTGGAGTGCTGTGTCCAGCTCTGGAGGCCTCAGGACAGGAAAGACATGGACCTGTTGGAGAGAGTCCAGAGGAAGGCCACCAAAATGATCAGAGGCGTGGAACAGGTCCTGCATAAGGACAGGCTGAGAGAGGTTATTGAGTCTGGAGAAGAGGAAACTTCAGGGAGATCTTATTGCAGCCTTCCAGTACTTAAAGGGGGCTTATGAGAAAGATGGGACAGGCTTTTTAGCAGGGCCTGTTGCGATAGGACAAGGGGTAACTGTTTTAAAATAAAAGAGGGTAGATTTAGATTAGCTATAAGGGAATAATTTTTCACAATGAGGATGGTGAAACACTGGCACAGGCTGCCCAGAGAGGTGGTAGATGCCCCATCCCTGGAAACATTCCAGGTCAGGTTGACCACTGCTCTGAGCAACCTGCTCCAGGTGAAGATGTTCCTGCTCATTGCAGGGGGGTTGGACTAGGTGACCTTTAAAGGTCCCTTCCAACCTAAGCTATTCTTTCTTTCTATGATTCTATGATACAGAGAACTAAAGGCAGAAAGTGATGAAGAGGAGCAAGAGGAAGAGATCACGTTTACAATGCTTATTAAACATAAGTAAAGTTGCTTAACACTGGAAAAGAGAAATTGTATATAAAGTAATCTTTAACTTTTTTGGTTTTTTGGGGTTTTGTTTTATTTTGGCTATGTTTGATAACCAGGGGCTATGAAACTGAGACTTTAGATGTTTATATTGTAATTTTGGATAGATTCCTTTAACTATCCAGAAGCCTATGCTGTTCCATGTAGAGTATTTAAAAAGGATTTTGATAATTGATTCTTCAGTTTGGCAGCCAAACTGGGGAAAAAGTACTTCAAAGAAAAAAAAAAAAGTAACCTTTCCATACCAGAAATAAATTTGAAAAAAATCAAATCCTACTGTTATTGAACATGATATTTTCTATTCATCCTAAATCTCAGCAGTTTGAGACACTTAAAATTAAAGAAAAACAAATGAATTGTAAGGTTCATAGATCACCTGTAGTTACTTTTATTTCAAATCTCATCAGTTAAAGCAGTCAACCAGGGTGCAAGACAAACAAACAAAAAAAACCCAAGTCATGGGAAGAAAACTGGTTCTAGCTCTCTCCAAGCAGATTTTTCTACTTTCTAGCGGAATGCCTTTATCTGATAGCTACCGAGCAATACTTATCAAGATAATGGCTTTATAAAAAGTTTTCCTCAGTTGTTCCTTCTGGATTTATTCCACTTTGTATAAAATACATATTTCTTTAAGCATTAGACATACCTCTCATTAGAAAATATTTGTAGTTACCTAAGTGCAGAGAAAACCATAAGATTTTATCTAGTATACCCATGCCAGGGTTGAATGAAACTGCTAGAAAAGTCTGAAGTTCTAGAAAAAGTAACCCATCACAGAGTATAACCTGTCCTTCAACCTATACATGGTAACTTCTCAGTTATACAAAGTGGTTGTATTTTTGTTAACAGAACAGAAAACCACAGTATGGTTTTTTTTAAAAAAATTGTAATTTACTAGTAATAAACTAGGTAAGCTTTTTCTATTGTTGTTGGTCAAGTTGTGTCATTTTTGTACTCTTGACTTTTCATTGCTCATTAGTGTAATGAACGACAGTATTGGAAACAGCTCTTATCAACCACAGAGAAGTATATTAATTTCGATCACTTTGGAACAGTTCACTACACTGCAGCACAGCCAGAGTTGTATATGATAATTCATGTACCCCAAAAAGAATTGATACAATGGTTTACAAGGGATCACAACAACTGAATAATGGTAGCACAAACCTATTTAATAAAGACAATGGGGTAAGTTGAATCTGACTTATGTTTTATCCACTTTTCAGATTACTCCAGAAAGAAGCATTTTACTGTTGGAATAAAGATACTCATATTTGGTTTATGAGGCAAGGTTTTGGTATCGGGGAGGAGGCTGCAGGAGTGACTTCTGTGAGAAGACACCAGAAGCTGCCCCCATGTCAGACAGAGCCAGTTCCAGATGGCTCCCAAACAGACCTGCCACTCGCCAAAGTTGAGCCCATCAGTGGTGCTGGTGACTCCTCTGTGATAATATATTTAAGAAAGGGTAAAAATACTGCACAGCAGCTGTGAGAGAGAGAAGTGGGAAAAATGTAGGAGAAACAGCCCTGCAGACACCAAGGCCAGAGAAGAAGGAGGGGGAGAAGTTGCACCAGGCGCTGGAGCAGAAGTTCCCCTGCAGCCCCTGGAGAGGACTGTGGAGAAGCACGTTGTCCGCATGCAGCCCATGGAGGACCACAGTGGAGGAGATATCCACACTGCAGCCTATGGAGGACCCCATACTGTAGCAGGTAGACACTCCCTGAAGGAAGATGCAGCCCATGGAGATCCCATGCAGGAGCAAGCTCCTGGCAGGAGCTGCAGCCCACGGAGAGGAGCCCACGCAGGATCAGTTTTTCTGCAGCCCATGGGGAATCCACTCTGGAGCAGTCTGTTCTTGAAGGACCATGCCCCATGGGAAGCACCCACGTTGGAGCCATTCATAAGGGACTGTATCCCATGGGAGGGACCCCATGCTGCAGAAGGGGAACAGTGTGAGGAGGAAGGAGTGGCAGAGAGGAGCTGTTACGGACTGATTGCAACCCGCATTCCCCATCCCCCTGTGCTGCTAACAGGGAGGATATAGAGGAGTCCGGAGGGAAGGAGTGAAACTGAACGTGGGAAGTATGGGTTGAGGGGAAGCCGGGTTTAGATTTGGCTTTTTTTTTATTTCTCACTATCCTACTTTGTTATTAATTGGCAATAAATTAAAGTTCCCCAAGTTGGATTTGTTTTGCCCATGACAGTAATGGATAAGTAATCTGCCTGTCCTTATCTTGATCCTTGAGCGTTTTCATCTTATTTTCTCCTCCTTTCCTGTCACAGAGGCAGAGTGAGAGTGGCTTGCTGGGCACCTTGGCAGCCAGCCATGGTTAACCCACCACAATACTGCAAAAAGAGAATCTGATCAATGATTATTTATACCTAATTACATGTAAGCTTTCATAAGGCATTTAAGTTGGTAAACAAACAATTGTTCTATTAAATATCGTAAAAGCCTTTAAATTTCCTATTCCACTCAATGTGATTTTTAACAATGTATCTGATAATATATATTAAGAGCAAAATAAGATGTAGAATTAGCATACAGCAAGGAAAGAGCAAAATGTATGATTAGTCATAAATTTATAGTCTTATGACAAGAAACTTTTCGGATTTGTTTTGTTTTGTTTAGTTTTGTTTTGGTTTGGTTTGGTTTTTTTTGTTTGTAAGGGTGGTTGTTTCAAAATACGTTCTAAGGTACATCAAAAGACATTAAAAATACCGTGTTTCTTTGCTTTTTCTGTTAAGGGAAGACACCTCAAATTTTGAAATTCATTCTTATTTTGATTTGTTTTCTTAGAGAGGTACCATGCCACCAACTACTCCAAGAATTTTTTAATCTTTTTTTTTTTGAGAGATTTCCATGGTTTCATTGAGCTCCAATCAATGCCAACAGGATGCTAGGGAACAACTACAGTGACCTTCAGAATTATGCTGCCATTTCAAAACTCTCAAAGCTGTGCCTGTTAAAATCTCTTTGTGGATACCAATGAAGTAGTGCAATGTATAATTAGAAGCTATGTAGAACATTGGCTGTTGAATCCATTTGTATTTTTATTGATTATCTGACTGGAAGAAAAGCATTCATTTATAAACAGAAATATAGTCTATTGTACGTGTACCATAGTATTTTGTTGAGTTAATGAGATTAGCAAATCCACTTTTATCTTCTGATGTGTTCACTGATTGATGGTATGCTAATAATTCTTCATTTTAGACTCTCGTACAAAGAAAAAAACCCAAAGCTTAAATGATAAGTAGTATGGCTTGGTTTGTCCTTTTCTTATCTGCATTTTCTTCCTTTCAAATGTTAATAACCTTAAGAATTATTTTATCCAGTCTTAGCATAAGCAGTCATTCATGGCCCTTTTCTAATTACAATCAATTGGCTCCTGAAATGGCATTGCCTGGAAAATATTCTATTCATGATTAAACCAGGCAACAGAATCACATTTGCAGTCTAACACACTTATATTTGTTGAGCATATCGAGAATATCCCTTAAAATTAGTGTTTGATTTTTAGATCATTTTGATTTAGATTGTACAAATATATGAATATACCTTTTTGATTTCACTTTAACAATATTGCTTGCCTTCTTCCTGAAGCCATGCAATAAAAGGTCAAAATTGTCACTTGTTTACTGGCATATTTTTAATTTAGTATTTAATTTAGAGGATTTTTTCCCTTAAGGTAAAGAAAATAGACTTGGATTACTCTGAGATAACCCTTTAATTGTGGGAATATTCAGGCATGGAAGTCATGGAGACAGTAGGACTTGGGAAATACAAAGGTGGATGTTTCAGTAGGAAAAAGTCACCAGTTTTAATTAAGCTCTGATACCTCCTACTGGAGGAAAAACTCAGGACTGGTCATATGCTCTTTGTAGTCATTCTCTACTGTTTATCAAGTGAACAGTGGAATAAGAACACGTTGTTTTTGCATGTATCTCAAAGAGTGTTTACAAAAGTACTGTAGAGGGAGATTGAGACATGCTTCAGAAAAGTAACATTTTATTTAAGAAGAAGGAAGCATAACACAGTGTTAACCATGGGATCCCTACCAACTACTAGATGACCACCAGATCACTTGTTCTTTCTTATCTTTCTGCATTTGTACCAATATTAAATAATATACACATTTATGTGTATATTAAACAAGTTTTCATGAACCTGCCATTCGTGAAAATTATGTCTTTCAATTATTGTGTTTATATTCAGTTCGTAAAACTGATCCACATAAAACTTCCATGCTATTTATCCTCTTAAAAAGGAAAACAAGAAAGACTAGATTTTGTGAAGTTTTTCTAGAGGCAATCCACTTTTTTAAACACCACTCATCACAAGAGCTGAAGAACAACTCAATGGTTTGCAACCAGATTTAGGGTTTGGAGTTTTCCTGACTTTCCCATATTTGTACTCAGGGACATTGAGCGAGTCTCTTTTTCTGCACAAATCTGTGTATGTTCACTGCCCACGAGTAAAATATGAAGACGAATGGATAGGAATACTGGTATATAGCAAATATGAATGTGTATTCAAGATCATGAGACTTTCTCATATTATGATGAAACGGTCATAAATTAACATTTTCTGACATTCTCAACTGCAGCCAGGGCAATCATGTATTGTCTTATTTTGGCTTACTTTCAAGTGACTAATTTATGGGTTTACTTCTTCACAGAGACCTCTGAAGTTCTCTGTGTACGTAGTTGCTGAAATAAATATTTTATGTACTTAACGGAAATAGCCGAGTTTTCTCTTACTCAGGGAATAGGGAGAAATTACGAATAATGAAATCATCCTATGTGTTCTATCACAGTCAAGCAACAAAACTTAGCACTACTAAGAAGGCCCTTGACAGTAAAATGTGATCAATAAAGTGATTACAAAGAAGTGTGTTGGATAAATGTGAATATTAACTATCCCTTAAGAAACGATAATTTCCTCATGAGAAAGAAAAGATGTACAGATATTCTGAAATATAAATTTTAAAATTAGCATCTTCTGATGATCTGTTTATTGCCACCATGACCTCTGGATGAGCCAGGTATAACACACCTGCAGGGCATTATAATACAGTGAACGTGTACTAAAGGTTTGTATGGTAGAGTCAGACAGAGCAGCAGAAACTAGCTTCTAGCTGTTGATTTCCATCAATACCCATTTCACACTACCTAGCTGTTAGCATATAAATGTTCTCCAGCACCAATTAAACATTGTTTTTCTCACATGTTTGGAGGACAGAGGGGAAAAGACAGAATCCTAGTTTTCCCAGTAACTCATAAAATTATTTGTCTTGATTTTTAGCCACACATATTACTGAGCTTAAAGAGATTTTACCCAATTGCTCTAAAAGACCCATATTTCTAATGGCTTGTCAGAAAAAAAAAAAGGGCTTGTCTTTAAAGAATATCTAAATGATACAAGCTTTTATCAGTAAGCTGTTGTGTGGCATTACTGTATTTCCAAGTGCTTCAGTGTAACCATGGAAGCACATTTGGCTGTTACAGCAAATCAATAATTATGCAATTTCCATTTCTGTTGTGCAGACTGACATTTTCAATAGGGTTATGTATCACACTGGGGTGTCATGAAGATGCTGGCATAAGAAAAGCAGATGGAGTTTGAAAGAAAGTCAATGTGTCATTTCACAGTGCATGGAACAAGGCCAGAGTTCTTTTGTTTAATATAAAACCTTGGACCAGTAAGCTAAGAAAAAGAGGAAGTTAGGATTAAAAAAAGAAAAAAGTAACTGTTATGAATCTTATTTCATCAATTCCTGTAAGTTCTAAATGTTTAAACTTTATTTAAAAATAAATTGTCTCACAGTATCTCTGTACCTTGTTGACAAACTTGTGTATCAACTACTGGCAACAGAGAAAGACAGCATCCCTTCATAATGTACCCCTTAGTGTATCCAGACAGGTAATGCCGGGGATTAGGTCAGCATTTGTAAACATGAAAGAAGGTTAAGAACATCAGAAGGCAGTCAAAACACAGATCCTTCTATTTTAGCATCCCATCTCTAGCAGTGGCCAAAAGGTGGTACTCAGTAAGGGCCATAAGAACAGTTAAAGCCTGCTGGCTGATCCCAGTCTCCAACCATTTGCAGCTCAGGAAATTCCTGGGCAAAACATAATTCCTGTGTAATTAATAATCTTTGATGTTTTCCATTCATGAGCTTGACCAAACTGCATTTTAATCTAAGCAAATTTTAACTATACACACACTGTCTTCACAAAGCCTTCTACGGCACAGTTGCCAATTGTGGAAATAATTGTCTCTTTTTGCATGTTTTTTTGGTAAATTACAAGAGAAATCAAGAGGAGATCACACAATGCCTGCAGCAAACAAACATATTGCTGAGCAATTGGAACAAATTCATAGAATCTCTGTGAAACAGAATCTGCATATTCTCATTAACAACTGTATATGGCAGAGAGCAACCCATTATAATTAGTACGTGACGATGGCTGGAAGTTGATGGTATTTTTATAACTCATGAATTTTCTAAAATTCTTAAAATCTGCTTTTGCAGTTTATCTTAATATGTTCATGTTACTTCCTCTGTGATATTTACAATTTTTACATGGACAATTAATAAACTCAAATTTAAATAGAAATGTGATGTATACATTACGATAAACTTGAGATGCATTATTTCTATGTATTTCTATTGTGTCTTCAGTATAAGAAACACAAAGAGAAGTGGTATTTTTTAACCTAAATGTATAAGTGATAATATTTGGGTATTTTAAATAAAAGAACTCTTCATTAAATATTCTGAGGTTTTTAAATGAAAAAAAGGTGTAATACACATGTCACCCTGATAGCACGGGGGAAACTGAGAAACAGTTATTTGCCCATCACTGTATGAAAAAAAAAAGACAGGAACAAAGCAAGAAACAAACCGTTGACTTGTATATCATACTTATTGACTTCCCAGGACTGAAAATGAACTACTGTCCTGTGGCATTTACATTCTAAAGTATTTTTTCACAAAGATAAACTATGGACCATGTTAATTAAAGTCCAGCTTTTGCTTTAGAAGAGAGCAACTAAGGAACTGTAAAGGAAGGACAGACAACTGCCAACAAAAATTCTAAGCTGGTGCTAATGTATTTTCCTCAGTTCTCATAGAAAAATCTGGAATACGCAGAAACAATGTATACAGTGTTCCTGTATATATCTGACATACATTTTTTTCAATTAATTTTTCCTGTAAGTCTTTGTGAAGAATGCAAGTTCTTTTTCTCTCTTCTTTACTGTTAGCCTTGTTATTGGAGGACTGTTCAATCATCTCCAGCATCTTCGTTAGTGTCTTGGTAGAATTTCCAGCAACACACAAGAAACTTTGTCTGGTCCCAAATCCTGAGTTTGCTTCCTTCTGTCTCTTTACTCTGAAATGAAATTTTCAAAAAAGTGTGACCACAACACTAATAAGAAAAGGCAGTTTAAGTTTTAAAAAAATTACAGGTCAAATTTCTTCTAAGAAAAAAGTTTCAGTGGGAGACAGTAGAATTTAAATGAGGTAATCTTTCAGCATTTTTAACTTTATGGTACACATTGGATACTTTTTCAACTGGTTCCTTAATAAAGAAGACAAAAATACAGGATTTCAGAACAATTACTTGGAATTGTCTTTCACAGTGAGAAGCAGGCTACACTTGCTTGCTTAACTTTTGATGTCTAGGAGCCATTATTTATTGATTGACAGTTCTGAACTGCAGTACTATTGTTATTCAAGATATATTTAAAGTACTTACGTATAACTCATGAGTTTTTATTGGAAGAAGGGAAAGTGAAGAATAGTGAAAAAGATCAAAGATATATCAAACCTCTCATTTGACAGAATTCTAGCCACTAGTCCAGCATAAAGTCTCATATGGCATTAACGGCAATAGGGAGAGAGTATTTACAAAAATATAATTATCATAAAGATTATTACTAAAACATAATACATCTAAAAATATATTAGTTTTTATAAATCTTGATTTGATAAATTGCATTTTTAATAACAATGTGTAGCAGAACAAGAACATCCACTCAAGTTGGGCACCAGCAGCAGGCTATTATGGTCTCCAGAATTCAGAGCACAATGAATAAGCACTCAGCAGTGCTGCACGGAACAACACAGGTTTATCAGGATTTATGAGCTCAAGTACTGCCCAAAGTAGCTACACTACAAACTGACCCAAGAGGAGTGCATAAGAGTGATAGTGATAAGATTAGATAAGTGCATATCTAAACTGTTCCTGTATATTACTAGTTTTAATTCATCCATGGCTAATTGAAAATTTCCTGCGCTTTAAGCTTAGGGGCATGCATCTCCAATTCTCTCCATGTCATCTTTGCACTTTCATTGAAATCCTATCACAAGCCACAGTGCAACTTCTTTGTTTCTTGTCTTTTTTTAATATCTTGAACAGGTTTTCAGAGAAAGGAATTCACAAACCGATCATTTTAGTCTTGACTCTGGGAACGTAAAAGTCTTGTGAACAATGTCTGCACAAGTCAAGGAACCTGGGAGTTTTTAGCAAACTCTGGAACACGATGGTCCACAGATATTTCTTTGTAGCTATAAGCCAGTTCCTGGCAGTGTGAATGGGTCAATCATGTCATTATGCACAAGCATCTAATCTAATATGTCTATTATTTAGGAAACAAGTTAACCCATGATGTTCTTAGAAAAACCCAGCATCACATATCAAAATGACTCGGGGTTAAGTAAGCTGACAAAGTGTAAAAGCCTTTGAGTTAGCATAGCGATGTGATTGCTTACAGTGTCACACCCATGATGCTCCTGTCTACTGATGAACATGCCTACTAATCATTCCAGATGCACACTGATTACCAAGCCCTGCATCAGTAAGAATCAATAAACTGGCAAATTTCTCACCCTGCTGGATACACAAAACTAGGCTGATACAAAACTTAATTGTCATTACTGAATTTCACTGGAATTTTTTTTAAACAGATGGCTGTTTCCTTTTTAATTACTTTAATGTTTTCCAATAATAACTTTGCCTTATTAAAAATTCTAGATAAGTTCTGTTAACAACTCCCTTTTACTAAAAATACTCATGTGAATATGTTAATGCAATGTTACTCATAGTTCTTTCCTTTTCCATTCATTTTTCCAAACTAAAAGAATATAAATATATACTAAAGAAAAAAATCCTTAAACCTAGCAACTGAAAGCTTTTTAAATTAAATTTAAAGAAACTAAAAATAATTGAAAAATATTAGCAATAACTGATGGGTATAGGTTTCAATTACATTTTGTTCCCCTGGGAATAGACACAGTACATTTTCAAGACAAATCAAGTTACTTGTTTTAAAATATTTCTTACTTAAACATTTTAGAAACACTTAATCTGGTGGTTCTAAATGTAATGTTAATTTACCTAACATCTATGGAACAGTAAGAGAGTTTCATTGTGACTTCTATTTCATAATCTAATTAATGCAGTTACACATACAACGAGCTACTACTAAAACCAGTACATGAATACATAGAATGGTAAGCTTTGAATGTTCATACAAAAGTACACATGCTTGCCAGAAATCATTAGCATCTAGACAATCCTATTTAAAAGACTGGTCCCAATCTGTAACGAATCACAAAACTTAGCGCTTGTTGACATGTTGACATCCCCATGCTGGTTTATAACAGTCTTCAAACACCTCCTGTAAGAACCCCTGAGATCCCTGCTTTATGTAAGGGGATTTTTGCCTAGGTTTAACCGGAGTGTATTATATGTATCTCAGAAGGCTTTGGCTCAATTGCTCTTCTTTGTTTACAAGATATAGCTTTATGGTTGGACTCGATGATCTTAAAGGTCTTTTCCAACCTAAATAATTTTGTGGTTCTGTGATAATTCCCCTGAGTAGTTCTGCACTTTTGTGACTTCAATGTGTGTATTCCATGTGACAGCAGTAGTGAATAACCTATTTAAATATGAACATTTATGGAGTTTGTGCCATAAAAGAATTAAGAAAATCTTTCCCATTGGTAGGCTGCACCAGCCAACCTTGACAACACCTGGCATCTGGGAAGGGTTGGGTCAAGAAGTTGTGCTGTGGTGTCCCTCAGCCACCTGGTGGAAGGGCATTAGGGAGCCAGGTGAAATGGGAGCTATGTCTGCTTCCAGCTGGAGCATGCTGAGGTTCCTTGGGGCAGACAGAGAAGCAGTCGATTGCATGAGTGCCCATCTTGGTCATGCAAAGCCCAGTCAGCTCTGCAGCTGCTGTTGTTGCTTTAGCCGTCTGTTCGGACAGCGCTGAGAGTGACTCAAAACCCCTCTGTATGTGGAAGGACTACACAACTGTGTTCCAAGTTACTGCCAGACAGGGAATAAAACTGTAGAATGCCTAATAATAAAAGTAACATGCAATTGCTCCAGAAAAATTTAAAAAAAATAAAAATTGGGGTACAAAAGAATAGGCAAAATAAAATACATGTGTTTTGAACTCCAGATACGTGAGCAAAACATTTTAAAGCCCTTTCCTAACAGCAGACAAATAGAAAATTATATCAAAGTCAGCTAACAAAATCATGAAAATGCATAGGCATATAAAAAGGCAGCATACCATATGTCCACCAATATCTAGTACAACAGGAACATTAAGAAAGCCATTAAGATAGTGTCCCCATTGTGTGCAGGTATACAATAACATATGGTACATTTTCTGCTTCACTGTGCATTTCTTTGCTTTCATTGTGTAGCTTCACTAATACAGAGCTCAATTAATACAGTTTGTGCATATATATCTCTGCAGAATATTTTAAAATTCCTCATTGCTGCTTAAAATTAATCTTTTTTTTAGTGTAAGTGTTCAGTAAGTATTAGCATAAGGTATGATTTTTTCCAAACCTTAATTAAATGGAAGAGCTAGATAGAATTATGTAAGGTATCTACACATGATACTTAAATTATTAATGTCTTCTTATTTAAGTCCTTGCACAATTTGTTGTACTGATGGTACAGAGAGACATTACAAGGTGGTTGTTGGTTTTAATCAATGAAGACTTCCCAAGGACAAACGTGGGTATCTCTCAGGAGTGTAGATTAGAGGCAAAATAGTAAGGGACTAATGTAGCAGTGTTAAAGAAAATACAAGAAATACAAGGGGACTATGTACTGATAAATGTCCGCCCGCACATGTGGAGAAAAAAGGGAAACCAAGATATCTGAAAGATTTTTCTCATTTGTGAATATTTACTCTCGAAAAACTAAAGAAGATTAAAGAATCTCAAGATTCCCATAAAGATGCAAATTATTTGTAAGACACATTCTCTTTGGTATTTACAGATTCTTCAGGCTTCCTAGAAGAGCTGAACTTTCCCACAGTAGCTCAACCCTACCAGGATTTGATTTCAGGACTTTGTATGGGGGAAAAAAAATAGTTCTCTTCTCAAAGGAGTGTTAATTATCTTATCTGCCTTTCTAAAAAATTTATATACTGCTTCATGAGTTTGATATAGAAATTGAAATGAGTGAAAATAAAAACCCCACCAAATTCTCAAATGTTTGCATAAGAAATGTTTAGATCAAATATCTGATTAGACCAAATAACTAATACCCTGAATACTTAATTAAAGTATTAAAAGGTGGGAGTTCACTTAATAATAACAAATAACAAACATCAGTCCAGTTTCATTAGGATTTGCCATTTACTGTCACAGCCGTGACAGTGACGCTATGCAGTACTATTTGAAAAATCATGCATAGTTTATTTCCAGCAGTGGATGGAGAAGGAAGGGGTCTCTGGTATGAAACCAAATCAAAATGAAGAAAGGAAATCTTTACAACCTTGAGTTAGTATCTTCGCTGTTATAAACTATACCTCAATTTTAGACATTTATTAATGCCTAAATTATAGTAACATAGATTTATGTCAGCTTCTGATTTAATTAAAACACATTTGCCATTTAGCATTAGGGGACTGTTACAGACTATGAGTGAACATATGGATATTGAATTAGGTTTCATAACTTTGCAAGGTAGAAATTGCTTAGATCCTGTGTAAACGCATCCACTATGTGATTCCAATCTCTAAAAATATTATAGGGACTCTCAAATAGTATGGATTTTTCTTTAAATGTTGTGTTTACTTTGACAGCCACAAGACCTCCAGTCATGTTTTTCTGTATTTCTCGTTCAATTATTTTTACTTCCTTGAAACTCATGAAAAATTATGCTTTTTTATTTTCCTTACAAGAAAAGAGGGTTTTTTTTTGCCATATAAATATATCCCCTTTTAACTTCGGAATTCATCTGAGAATAAATTTCCCTAGTACATTTCTGGGTACAGTATATTATAATAGCTACCACTGAACTTTACTAAACAATTCCATTTAATATTTTCCCTAGGGTAGGATATGACAAAAATGACAATTTTGAACAAACTTTTGCATCTGCAAACTAGAAACAATATTTTGCAACTGAATCACTGTAGTTGTACAGATCAGAACCTGAAATTAATATTTCTGGAGACTAAGTGGTTTGAATAAGTCACCCACTTTAAGCACTTTAAGAATGGCAGAGGATGAACATTACGCAGCGGGTACCTAACAGAGAAGAATGCCTTCAAATACCCATTCATAAATTCAGGTCTTGTTAACAGAGACATTTTCCAAAAGAAGAATCATTCCCATTTATAACATAACAATTTCACTCTTCCAGCACATAATAAGAATTGAGATGACCTTTAGAAAGGTCATTTCTTAAATTTTTTTTCCTTAATTCTCAGATAATCACATGTTTTTGCTCAATTGAATTTACATAAGAACATCTTTCTTCAATTCTAATATTTTAGAATCTGATCATTCCAGGTTATGACATTCCCAAATGAAATAACTTTTCTGAAGAAAACGCTTCCTTTCAACTACATGATAGGAGAAAAAATCTATTCACTCTCCCCAACAAAATGGACACAATAAATAAATAAATTCAGCTTTTAGGGAACAGACAGTAACCTTCTGGCTTTTCTAGCTTTGGTTTTAAGAATTCTCTGAACCTACTGGAATGAACCAGGATATCAATATTTATTGGGTCTGGCTGAGATGGAGTTAATTATCGCCATAGTTGTGCTTGGTACTGGTAGCTAGAAGGGTGTTGATAACACACCAGTGTTTCGGTTGCTTCTGGGCAGTGCTCGCACAGCATCAGGGCTGTCTCTGCAACATTTCACCCCCACCAGCAGGCTGAGGGTGGGCAAGATCTTGGGAGGGGACAGAGCCAGGACAGCTGACCCAAACCGGCCAAAGGGATATTCCCTACTATGTGACGTCAGCTGAGCAATAAAAGCTACGAGAAAGGAGGAGGAGTGGGGGATGTTTGTTTTCTGATGTTTGTCTTCTGGAGCAACAGCTGTGCGTACTGAAGCCCTAATTTGTGGAAGTGGGTGAACGTCACCTGCTGATGGGAAATAGAGGGTAAATCTTTAGTTTTCTTTTGTTTCCACATGCAGACTTTGCTTTCTGCTTATTAAACTGCCTTCATCTTGACCCATGTGTTTGGTTATTTCTTTTTTCCATCCTAATTTCTGCCCCCCATCCAGCTGAAGAGGGGAGTGATAGAGCAGTTTGGAAGCACCTGGCATCCAGCCAAGGTCAACCCACCACACCATATCATCTGCTTTTACTGGGAAAAAATGCAGAAAAAAGTTTACTTTTCACAACTTGCTTGAAAATGCTTTTTTTTCTGTGTCCATCGCTATTTATCAATCTCATGTAATTGTGCCAATAAATATGTAACTCCTTGCATATTACAATATAGGAAGAGAAAATGTCCTTATATTTGAATACAAAGCATATTTGAGCTCTCTCACTATTGCTAAGCATACATTAAAGCTAAATAAAAATCGTTTTTGTCATTATTCCGTGCAAATCATTGTGTTTGACATTTGTATTGCAAGCACTCATAATTTAAATACATTTAAAAGCAAAAATTGAAAAAGATGTCAGAAATATTGAATAGCAGTCAACATGATACAATCAATATGTTTTTAGTTTTTTTATATGGTCAGATTAAATTAGAGGAAGAAAAACCAAAAACATGAACTTTCCTCCAAATGACTTGATTGTTAAAGAAAACAATCTAAAACAATCTGGGAAAGTATATACTATAGGTGGCTGGTTTAAGACTTATAAGTAGATAGTGTAAGACACATTTGTGTAACATGCTTTAATATTTCTTTACAAAATGCATTCTGATTTCTGAACACAGGAGATGTTCTTCTAGTCCTACAGAGAAGAATATACCAGTAATATATACACTCCTTTCTGCTTTAAGAACTGTATGGAAGGCTTCCATACACTTCCTTCCAAGGAAGGAAGGCTTCCTTCCTTGCATGGAAGGTTTTTTGTGGACATTTTTTTTTAATAGCTGAAAAAAAGGGTAAGAAAGTACACTTGGCATAAGCTCTTTCCTCATTCTTTTTTTATACATTATGACTCACTTTCTACAGCAATATTTTCACCTATATAATCTCCAGCCAATAAAAAGCAGGTTCATTTCCCTTCCCAGTAATTACATGGTTGCCAGCTTCAATTTAGTTCTATTTACCCTTTCAGAATTCTTAACTTTTAACAGTTACTCAACATGCATCTTCATTCCTTTCCTCTTACCTCTTCCAGGTATGAAAAGTATTCAACTCTGTAGGAAACATTAACTTTCCTCCACTCCTCCCCTTATTGACTTCCTGTTCACCATCCAAAATTGTCTTGAAACAAAATGGGCTGTCTTGAACATGATGTAAGGTAAGTTCTTTGTTATGTACTGTTTTTTCACACTGCAAACACTACACTGAAAATAATACTAGTAATATTTAAACTTAAAATTAAGTTGTCTTTAAAATAAGGAAAAAAAATGTACATTCAACAAAACAAACCATTTAATTCCTGAAAAAACCTACTTACTATAGTATAGTATCATTCAATATTATGCTTCCTAGTTATAGTCATTGAATGAAAATTATATGAGAGTTCTGGGAAGCACTGGAGAGTTCTGCCATACGCCATGTTCTGCCTTGGACCATTGCCCAAAATGCTGTTCATCTTTGGCAGTATTAAAGTCTGATATCTCTTGAAATGGCTCAAATAGAAGCAAATACCGTGCATCACTGTAGCACTGTGATTATGAACTTTGCAACAGTGAAAGCATTTCTTTTAAAACTTGTGAGGCTGAGAGATGGAATATGAATGTGAAAATTGCAATTACTTATTCTGCTCCCTTCCATTCCTCACAGCTTCAACTTCTGACATGATAGTAGCTACTATCTCACAAGCTGTTAAAGATAGCATGCAGCTAGAAAATTATCTAACTGGAATTTTGAACCTTGGCATTCAAATATCACAAAGCACTAATCTCTAGCTCTGTGGTTTGTAATGTTTTGACTGCTGAAATCATGTGGGAGCTGAAGTGAAAAGCAATAAATGGTGATGATAATTTGGTGATGTGAAAGTTTCATTATCATAGGACCTACTATGTCTGATAAAATAGTAAAAGTGCTCTCAGGACCAGTAAAATTGTCTTAAGTATGCAAACAGCAGGGGGAAAGCACTGATCCCTAAATGGCAGTAAAGCAGATGAAGACAAAAGCAGACAAAGGGTAAAGCAGTTAAAGACAAGAGGTAAAACGCAGTTAGATAAGATATAGGGCACTCTTCCTTTTTTTTCTTGTTTATTTTTTGTAACAATATTTTATTTATTTACCAATGTGTTTGAATAACAAATTGGCATTTGCCAAATACCATTCAGAGTTTTGGTTTCATGTTGGAAAAAAATAATAATATGTGTTTTCTAAATTTTTCAGTAAGAAAAGACGCCTGAAGTTTTCCACATCTCAGTTACATTCATAATGTACCTAATTCTCAATAGAGTTCAGAACAAGTTGACCTATTCTCTACAAACTCCTTTGAAAAGCCTAATTTTAGTGTCTATGACTGTGGCAGTGCCAGGGCATGATCTGGCTGTGTTTCTACTGTCTATTTTTCTGGTACTCTTCCAGCATCCAGAATCATTGGATCAGGAATGTTTGAGGCTACGTACATTCCTGCTTAGTACTTTCAGGATTCTCTTATCGACCTGTTGCCCAGCAATTCAGATAATCCCTTTTGGAACCAGCCAATAAATTCTCTTAAGGCAGATGCACAGCAATGAAGTTGTCAATCATTTTCATGACCCTTTGTAGACTCCTACCAGTCTGTCCATGTCTTTCTTGTACCAGGGGCCCAGAACTGAACCCAGCACTCCTCACTAGTGCTGAGTAGAGGGAAAGGATCACCTCCCTCAACCTGTTGGCCATGCTTCTCTTGATGCAGCCCAGGAGATGGTTGGTCTTGTGGGCTGCAAGCACACATTGCCAGCTCATGTCCAGCTTTTCATCCACCAGTACCCCCAAGTCCTTCCCAGCAGGGCTGCTCTCGACCCTGACATCCCCTAGCCTGTATTGATTCATCCCTCAGACACGTCAACTGCACCACTCATCTTGGTGTGGTCTGCAAACTTGATGAGGGTGCACTCAATTACACTCTCTATGCCATTGCTGAAGATATTAAACAGTCAAACAGAACTAGCCCCAGTATTGAGCCTTGGATTATCCCACTAGTAACTGCCTTCCAGCTTGACTTCATTTCACTAACAACAAATCTTTTAGCCCAGCAGTTCAGCTAATTTTCACCTCACTGTTCATTTATTTATTCTGTACTGCATCAGATTGTATATGAGTATGTTATGAGAGACAGCATTGAAAGTATTGCTAATGTCAAGACAAACAATATTAATTGCTTTTCCATCATCCACAAGGCTAGACATTTCATTGTAGAAGGCTATCAGGTTGATCAGGCATAATTTCCCCTTTATAAGTCCACACTGACTGCTTACAGTCATCTTCGTGTCCTCAATATGCCTGGAAATGGTTCCCAGGATTAGCTGTTCCATTACCTTCCTAGGGATCGAGATGAGACTGACTGGTCTGTGATTTCCTATATCCACCTTCTGTCCCTTTCTTCACAAAAGGCTGCACAAACTGCTGTGCCTGTTTACTGCCTCTGTTATTTGTGCTCTCCTCCTGGCTTCCGTGCTACCTAGTTCTCATGTTTTGTCAACAACTGTGCCATGCTCAACTTATGCACTGCCCTCATGGTTCTGTAAATCTTGTTCATACTCCTTTCAGCTCTTTTCACTTCAAGTGAAAGAGTGCATGTTCTCTTTTCGTGAAAGGCAATGTATCCACCCATTTGACCCATTCAGAAGCTGAACCATGTACAACTGTGGTTTTATTGTGTATTTATGCTGAAAAGTAAAAAAAAAAAAAAAAAAGCACGGAATAATTATGTTAAGATGGAATATTAACAGCTCAAATTATATGTAATTGAGGTTTATTCTACATCTTCTGCAATTTCATTTATAACTTTCAGTGAAAGAAAAGGTCTTATAAGTTGAACATTCCTACTTTCAGTATCCATACAAAAATCTTGTGTTTTCTCTTTTTTGTCTGGCTAGATTAATGTCATTACTGTTAAGATTCTCTTTCTTGCTGTTGCTTTGCAATTTCTTGATTTTTCATACCTCTAAATCTTTTTGCTACTTCCAAAAATTGAATCTATCACACCATTCTTTAGATGCCTGAAAACCTTTACTTTTCAAGAATATTGTTACAATAATAAAAGTTAGAAGTTTATCTTTCTATTTCGGGCATCAAAAATTAATAGAATATTGGATAATATGCTATGAAGCTCTTCTGCAACCAGAAACAGAACCAGCTTTTTGTTATGTTGTTAAACCAGGCATAACTGATTCAACATATTCTCTTTATTTCCTGAAAATTATGAATCACAGCAGGTGATTTAGAGTCTGCATCCTTCTATTGGGATCAGAAATAACAAAAGCAGGTTGATAAAACTGTCTACATCGTTCTTAGGCTTTAGGAACTTTTACAAGATTTTACAGAAGGTACAGAATGCACATGACTCTTAGAAAGTAATGACACCACCATAGAATATGTAGAAGTCAGAGGCACATACTTTATCTTTGCTAAATTTAAGAAAAACAAAAAATGAAACCGAAGAAGCTATTCTTTTCATCATATGTTTCTGACCTCTGTTCATAGGTCATGTTGTAGGTGCTGTATTTGATCAATTTTGTGCCAGTATAATTCCATTAACTTCATAAACTGATGCAGAAAGAGTATCAGAAATATTCTCTGTCTAGTGAATAATTCCTTATTCTAGGAATGGATGACCATAAGCAGCTCATCTCTTTCAAGTTATATTAGATAGAAATATATATAGCATGCAATTATATAATATATAGTTATATATAATATATAGTTATTATATATTTTTTATATGTTTTATTTCTTTCATACATACTGCTGTTGGCTACAAATACATGTATATGTATGAGTTAGTTTACTTCTGAATCTGAAGACAATATTCCTAAACCTGATGTGAGAAAGAATTTTTTCCCCTGAAAATTGTGACAGAAGCACCACCAAGAGCTCCACACTGATGTTTCTTTAACATTCATTGAGTTACTTTCACAAAGGTAACACAAACTCAGAGCATATATAAATAATTTCTGTGGAACAACTTTTTAAATGTTCATAGGTATTTGCAAGTTTTCTTGTCTTCCCTCCTTATAACCTAGAAATTTAAAAAAAATATACAAATAATATGAATAATCTTAGCACAACTTTTACTTTACAATCTTTCAGTTTGGCACAACTATCACTTGCGAAATCTTATGACAAGTGCCACTGTACTGGAAAGAAGTTCTTTAGTGGCAGTGTCATCTTCAGAATGAAGCGCTGAATTTCCTTCCAAGAGGAATACACTTGCATTCACCAGGTCTGAGATGCTGTTTGGCTTGAAAGATCTTAAATCTGGGGGAAGAATATATGCCCAAACTTCCTCCCCCCAACAGACTTCTTAGATTTGAACTAAGAACTATGAGAACTTTTGAATGCTACATCTTGTCTTTTCTACTAATATTCTAAATTTTGGAACATATTTCAGCTAAAGCATGAGAACGATAATGAAAAAGTAACTGACAAATACTTTGCAGGTAATAGTAAAGAAACAAAAGGTTATAAACAGCACAAATGAGGACAGGGCCATGAATATCCTCCTTGCTTCTGCTCATTTTTTGTAGATAAATATATATGTCTGTGCAAGGCACACTATAATGGATACATTACTATTTCTCTGTCTAGAAAGGTAGAAGGAAAAAGTGAAATATTTGGAGTTTGAAATAGGCTCAAGAAACAATTTCGCACAACATCATTCAGTATTGCTAAAGGATGGAGATGAATCGTAGTTGCTCACAGTGATATGGAAAAGAGTTGTTCCTTGCCCATTTCTAATTTGTCTTTCAAAAACAACAACAAAAAATATGAACAACTTGTGCTCATGTTTATATAACTTTTAGTTAAAACAGTGATCTTGAAAGATGTCAAGCATTTTTAAGCAGGAAGGGTATTTCAATTATTTGTAAATTACTGGACATAAATGTACTGTAAAAATAAACTAAGAAGTTAAAAAGGAAAGATTATTTTTTCAGCTCCTTTGTATCTTACCTTTTAACTTCTTTGTTTCTTCATTTTCTTCCACTGTCAAATTTTATATATATATATATATATATAATTGCAGTCTTTCATATATACTTTGTTATGTGGTTAAGAAAGTAACTATATGCATACATCTGATTAAAATCCCATGTAAATCTCCATACAAATTTGGCATGAGTTTTGGGCAGGTCACAATCTGCCCAGCGGACAATCAGAATTTAAATTTTTTTTCTATTGATGACCTAATGTAACAAAAGAAGAACTTTTAGAATGTTTTATAAGTAAAGAAAAAAACCCCAAACATAACTGGTAATCTTAAACTAAGAATTTACAAACAGACAAGATTTCTGGAATAATTATTTCCTATCAGTCTTTATGTAGCAGAAGAGAAACATTCAAATTCTGGTGTTGCAAAAAATCCAGAAAATGTTATTAAGAAAATGTAATAAGAAGAAATGTATGGGTATAGAAAAATTCCCAATTTAATGGAAAAAAGAAGAGAAACTAATGAATGTTGTATAAATATGCCTATAAGGATGATTGTTTCAGGTCAGTGAAATGGCAGTGAGATCAATTCACTGAGAAGTGATCATCAGACTGACAATATTCAAAAAAGAAGAAAAACGTCATACAGGAATAGTTCACGTCTGATTAGTTAGAGACAAGTAGATTCTAAATAATCTGAAGGCAGGACTGGAAACAAAAAACTCCTGAATTATTCCCCTTATAAAACTAAATGTATTTTTGTTATCCAATTGTTTTTTTTCAGTGAGAACATGTTGCTCTCTTCCTTGAAAAAGAAAAAGCAGAATTTGAAAAGTGGTAACAATGCTCTGGAATGGTAAAGAAAAAAAAAGAGGTGAACTATTAAAAAAAGAAATGGAGAACGTAACAGTTATTATGCTACTACATTAGTCCAATAAAATAACCGCATCTTTAATACCAAATACAATATTTACTGTATCTGAGAGGAAATCACACAAAACAGAAAAAGGTTTGCAAAACAACGAATATGCAAAAAAATGTATAGGATAACTTCCACAGGAGGGATGACTAAACTAACGTCACGATGCATATAATGGAGTGAACAGGAACAGGTCACAATCTCTACCAATACAGAAGGTAGGGAGCATCAGATGAAACCAGCAAAAGGCAGGTTTGATGCAAGAAAGAATAAGTTTTAACAGAATACAATTAATTCTTGAGACCTCTTGTAGTAGGTCTTTAGCAGTTACTAAATCTTTACAGGGGTCCAGAAAGCTATTGAACAATTTAATAGAAGAAAATGCAACATAAGGCTTAAAAGATACCATCTCTGACTGAGGAGTCCTTGACCTTGTTTTTCCTGGAATCTAGCACTACTGTACTCCTGGGACTTATGTCTACCTGTCTGCTTTGCTCTTACAGTCTTACAAAAATCCACTTTTGTGCACTGCCAGAAACAGGATACCAGCTTCGATGGAACTTTGTGTGGTATTTTTCTGTTATATTCATTAAGCATTAATGAACATACAGAACAACATTTGAAATTAAGGTTATTTTTTTTCAGACCCATACTTCAGGTTGCTTCAGAAGAATTATAAATGTGAAATGCACTCTGCTAGAACTTGGAAGGCTTTTTGCTTCAGCTGTTTTTTCTGCCAAGTACATTTAAGACACATAGCCTTACTGATCAGTGAGAAACTTTCAGACTTACAAGCATGGATTTTTATTTTACATTAAATCAGTACCAATGTCTCAAAGTGCAGACAAAAATCAGTCTTTTGTATTTCAGATCGTGACTTCTCTCTGTCCAGTAAAACCCACTGTTATTTTGCATGTATTATGACTTCAAGGATGAGATGAAGTTACAGTTTCTCCTTTGAAAGACATCAGGCTATCTTCACCATTACATTTCATTGCAATCAATGTTAATTTTCTTGTTAATTTGATGGATTTAAGTAATTCAGATAATTATAATATATATCATTTCCTTTTTTATTTTGAATTTGGCCTAAGAAGACATCAAAATAACCACTCCATATTTCTCACGTGAGAATTAAAATCCACTAGAATAGTACAGGACTCCAACAAAACTGCACCTTATTAAAATACGTAAAACTGGAAGCACAGCAACTGTCCTGCCACTTTGCTATATATGCTCCAGCTCACAGAACATAGCTCATTTGGCACAAATTGTGCAGTATTGTTTCTCTAGCTCTGAACTTTCCCACCATACCATCACAAGATATTTCATTTTTCATATCTTAATGGAACCAGTTTTAGCTGCAAGCTTCCTCTTTAAAAGGGGCCATGACACTAGAATATGGAAGAATATCTTCCAGGTACTTATGAAAAATAATTAATCATCCAAATGACAGGTTTTCAGGACCTTCTGCAAAGCGCATTATTGCTTATAAATCCCAGCAGTTGGTCACAAATCACTTTCTAATTAGTGTACCTCTTTCACACTACTTTCCGCATTCTCACTTTTCTATTGTGTCTCTTTTTTGCAACTGTATCAATTAATTTCTTAATTATTCTGAATTCATGTACTTTGCAACAAATGACAAGCGTTCCAGTAGTTCAGTTCTGGGTAGAAGTATTAATTTTTCATTAAGCTCTCAAACACAAAAGCTTTTGTGCTTCTAAATAATTTTAAATTGTCTATTTAAAACTTCAATAAAGAAGAATATATATTTATGTTTACTAATTGGCTTCTTAAATGAAATAATGTCATAAAAAACTGATTTGTGTGTGTCAAGTAAACAGTTTGGGTTAAATTTTGAAAATTTGTACTTCTTCAAAATCTAAATATTGATCATCTGATTTCCTTATATTTAGGCCAGTGATTGCAAATACAGAAGTTTTACTGAAAAGTAACTTTACTACAGCTAGTGCTGTGATGGGATGATACCACACCCTGGTGAATTTTCTCAGTATGTATTGTGTGAGACTTGTCATAGAATTTTAATCGGTAATGGTGGTCACTACAGATCTGTGATGATGCTTCAAAAATTTTCCATGTTTTTTGTTTGCTGCTATATCTTTAAAGATGCTTCCAATGTGGGCAAGCAGAAAAAAATCAATTATTTTAAAGTGTCTCAGAAGCTTCTTTCAAGAAAAATGAGTAACATACACTCCTATTTTTTTGCAAGTGACAGTAAATGCAAATCACAGTAGGAGGCTTTCAAGTGTGGAACTGATGGATGACAAATGTGTTACCCTGAAAAAAGTGTATGCAATGTAAGCTTTAACTTTTTGGAAATATTGTTGAAAGAAGCTATCTCATAAAAATGCTTCACATTGCGATCTGAAAACTAAAAGAAAGTGATTATTCTGGTCTCTAGAATAAAATATAACTGAAATATGTGCTGAGAAGTGGTAAGCACATCTAAAAGATTTAATTAAAGCTCTGAGGAATAAAGAAAAGAGCTACTGACACAGAAAGTCATGACAAATTATCCATTGAAGAATCTTTAAATACCAGAAAATACAGAGCTGACTACAGAAAATGTTTTAAAACTCTTACTGAAGACAATTAGCTAATCTGGGCCATAATGCACATTTATAATGTTCAGTATAAGGTCATCCACTTACTCTCATATATTCAGAAAAGTTGAAATTTTAAATTATTTGCAAAAATAAGTGCCTTTCTTTTATAACTGATATGAAACCAGTGTGGATCTTTAAAAAACTTTTCCATAAAATTACAGAATTATTTCATTATAATATTTAGAATCAGCAATAAAGCACTCAGCTGTTTAATTACCAAGCCAGTCATTCTATTAATCATTCTACATATTGTGGTTGTGTTTAGTGACAGAAAAATTTCAGGACTTTTTCAGGACAAAAATCAATGACTCATTTTAAGAACTATCATGGTGATACTCCACGTTTTTTTGAATCCTAGATTCAAGAAAATTACCCACTACTTCAGGTTATCTTTCAGAATAATACACTGGTTATCTGTACTTTATATATTTTTATATATTTACATATACTTTATAATCATTGAACGAATTCAGTCCTATTGAAAAAATGAGTTATTACCATCCATAAGTAACTTAAGAATGAGAACCCAAACACATTGAATCTAATTGTTTGTTGCCTTAAAAAATGTTAGCGATGTTATGAAATACTTGCTCAATTATTGACTTAATCACTTCTAAATGATAAAGTGAAATAGAAAGGATGCATCTTGTTCATGGAATTGTATGCCAGGTTTTTCCTTTTAGATCACTTACGGAATGATTTCAAAATGCCTGTGCTTATTGGGGTGGATATTTAGTTCAGATACAAAATACAAAAGAAGATAATGTTAAGAAAACATTCTTTGCAGATACATAAATAATAATATATGTGCTGTTGATTTTGAAGATAATCAGCATAACATATAAATATCCTAATATATTGAATTTATCCAAGTCCATAAGAAACAATACAGGTGATGCTGTGGCCATTACTACATTGTCAGTCACATTGAAAAAAAAACAAACCAGACTGAAATTATTGGATTACTAAATCTTTTTCCTAACATAGAAAGTTTCTTCTGTGTTGACATTAAATCACGAGCATGAACAGTTTAGCAACTTTTGAAGCTGTAAAGAAACCAATGAAAACTTCATATAAGAGAGGCTAAATGCAGAGAAGCAGGCTGTAATTTCAACAGATCATTGATCAAAGACTACTGTTTGACTTTCCAATTTAACAGAGAGGGAAAATACAACTATAGTTCTGGGCAACTCAAAGTGTATGGAAGCTCTCTTTCTGTTATGTTCCTCTGAATGTTTATAAATAATCCATCCATCAACTCCTTACATTTGCTCCTGTGTAGGTTCTATTAAACATCAGAAAATTAAAAATTAGGGATAAGGAGATTTTTTTAAGAGATTGTATGCATACAAACAACATAACAATGTCTTATGAAATACCTGTTCAAAATCAGCCTACATTTTTAAATTTTGGAGGAAACATTAAAAAAAATATTTTGCACAAGTGTATTTCTAATTTTCAAAGAGTTATAGGTGAAAGTATTTGAAAAGGATGGCAACTTAGCCCAGACATTTTCTAATTCAATAAAAAGAATATATAGAAGAAAAAAAGAACGAATATTCATAATTTCTTTTCCTTAGTTTATTTCTTAATTGAATTAAGGACCTGGGGAAATACATTTTTCCATGTGTATCTACCAGATAATTCCTCGCAAACTCTATAAATGAAAACAACTTATTAAAGGTATTAATAAATACGTCATGAGATAAATCCATTTCTGATGCCAGTTTAGAAGACAGATTAAATTTTGAGAATGAAGGATAAAGAAAATATAATATATTTAATTATGAATTTAAATTTTCTGGAAGACCAATTCTAAAGCTAGAGAGAAAAATCAACTTCTGCAAATTAACTTTTGCAGAAGTTAATAGCACCAGGATGCTGTACAGCTTCTCTTTTGCCTGGGATTTTCTATCTGGTAGAATAAGTATGCAAGATCTTGTCTTTACAAAACTGTTATATATGACTCACTGTTCTTTTCCCATATTCATTTGACACAACAAAACATAATCTGTCATGTTCATGGAAATAGTATCCTTGGGATTCCTGTCTGCCAACTTGGTAGGTCAAAAATGTGACTATTTTAATCTCTAAATTAGAGGGAAATTTGCTATGATACTACAAGATTAGGATCAATCAATCCTCATTTCTGTGACTCATTTCCCAAGACCTACTGATTCACAGTTCTTTGAATTGTCACCTCCACTATGATAAATTAATACATATATCCATTAAAAAAAATTTTAGAAAATTAAATACCTTTTCAAGATAGTTAATAGTCCCTCTGCAGTGGCAACAGTATCCAATGCAATCTTCACACTGTTTTGCCAAGGGGAAAAAAATGCTTTCTTAGAGCTAACTTTCAAATAAACTTTCTATTTTGAATTCAATACAAGCATAAACCTTTAGAAACTTTGCTGAAGACACAATGTATTAATCTTTAGCCACAACTTACTGCAGGAGATAGTACTGTAGAATGCACCCAATCAGATTTTACATCTTTGGGCCTTTGTCAGTTCCAAATTGCAAGTATCTAGAATTACATCATTGAAACCTTCACTTTTTGTCATTCCCTGAATAGCAGGATCTGCTTAAATACATGCTTAGTTTTAGCAGAAAGAGTTATTCAAATGATTATTTCAATCCTTATTCTAGAGTTTTATTGTTTAATGCTTTTTTCATTCTCCTGTGTGTGTAAATATCTAAGAAATATGATCAGATCCTCACTGAAGGCTTTTATCCAGTAAACACAAAACATGGAAAAGAAAGCAAACTCAGAGTAATTAGTATCTAAATATTGGCTGAACATCAGTGTTTGATGGCTATTAGGGAAGACAAGTTTTCAGTTAAGGAAGGTTAAACTAGATCAAATAAGACTAATGCCCCTTGTAAGTGTTTGAATAATTAATTTTTCATATAGTCTGAAACCTGGAACCTTATTCCCAGGTGCCAAATTTCCTTTCAAGAAATGAAAACTTTATGTATTCTTTTCAAACTATTTTTCCAGGGACGTAACTTGTATACTTCCAACAAAGAACTGAATTATACTAGAGAGCTGATTCATAAGATCACAGACTGGGGGCTGAGAGGTCCCTTAATACAGACAAAACACTTGTTTTAATTCTTTCAATCCTATACAATAAAGGGTTAATTTTCTTCAGTAAAGATAAAGATATTGATCAGTTTAATCAGATCAGTCATTCTGAAAAGTTAAGTCCACTTTCTCCTCCTCCCTTGGTCTTGGAAGACACACTCTTACTGGCAAAAAGACAGAGAAAGAATTTGCCTCCACAGCCATTTTGGGTAGAGGGAAGTGATAGAGAACTGCAGATTTTTCCTCTCCTCAGCACAGGGAAAATGTGAAAAAATTAAATGGTGGAGGAAATGTATTATGGAAAAGTAAGACTTATGGTTAGTTGCCCTATTGCCTGTCGCTACAAAACCTATAGAGGTATATGGTTGCAAAATCAAACATCTCAAAGGCTAGAAATTACAGAATTGAGATCCCCAACATTTTGGTGCACTGAAATTTTACTTATAATACAGTCTTACAAGCATGGTTGAGGACTGTTGCCTATTCCCACTTGCCCTGTTAATCACCCTTTCTGCTCCTACTGTCCCTTTGTCTCATGTCCTCCTACTTTCTGGTTCTTTTTTTTTCCCTTCCTATTTTGCCTCCTCCACCAGTTCCTCCATTCTGCACCATGTCAGGCCCAGCCTTGCTGCTTTTACTCAGAGTGTGGATGTCACACACTCTGGTGAGTGTTGCAAACACAGACCAGAACCTGCCCTGAAACACTGTGGCTTCCAGATGTCCTCTGCGGCTGGAAGATGCAGCTGCAGCAAATATGGTATTACATTGCGAGTCAGGATTGACACATGCCAGGTACACAGAGAAGCTATGAATTATTTTGCTGCAAAACTCTAACAAGTCTCCAATGAAGGTGGGAAATTGATTTCCACAGGCTTCATCAGCATATTCAAGTTTTCATGGGGAAGGCAAAAAGCATATACCTGGCAGAAGAATAATCAATTTGCCTAATTTAAAGTCCCTACTCCAAAGCACTATGAGTGAAAAAGTTCAAACTTAAGAATTATTTTAACATAAGCAAATCAGTGCATTTTCCTGGGGGCTGACAAACCCTTATAGTAGCTTTATATACCTATATACACAGGTATATATATATATATAGGTATATAGAGAGATACACATACATACATAGCTTCAGGCTATCCAGGACAATGTAATGGTTTACCATAGAACTTTGGCAAACTTATAAGCAAGTGAGAAACAAAGGGGTTTAATTGTTACTATTATTACCATATCCAGGTACAATGATTGCTATAAACATAAGCTGTTTATTAAGCAAACCAATATAAAAATAATCTTTTTCTGTATGCAAGAGACCATAGGAGATTTTGAAAAAAGAAGAGCCTACCTTATAAGATTCTGATCCATCCAACATTCTGAATATTAAGATTGATCTCTCCTGTCGTCTAAAGCTGTTCATGCATACTACCCTGTTGGAGCAGAGCTTTTCAACATTTATGGGTACAGTTTTACTGATGCCCACAGGGGAGTTGTCATGACATTCTCTTTCTTACCAAGACATTCTTTTCTAATGTACTAAACACAGAAATAAAACTGTACCTGTGGCACAGCTGCATTTTTCACTAATTTCAGAGAGCTGCAGGTTTCTTAATAGCCTCCATGGCCTCCTCTGGCTTAATGTCTAAAGTGATTACAGGAGCTAAAATCTTGTCGTCCTTCTCTTGGAACCTGCAGGAGAGGAGGACATGAAGCTATGACATGCTTTCCAGTGTGCAATAAAAGCCACACTTACATGGTCAGTAGTGAAATTAGAATGGGAAGAACTGAGACAATAGTGATGTTGATTCAGGCATTTCAAAAGAGATAAATAGATTTTGAGGGGGAAAGCCCAGCATTTTCCTGTTGACCCAGTTCTAAAAGCAAATACTTATTACATTATATTCTGAAATATAATCTTCCAAAACCACATCTATATTTTGTATTGTATTATAACTTGCATTTGGGTACCGGTCTAATTCATTTGGGGATCTTTTGTTTTGCTTTAGTTTGTTTTCCATCTTTTTAGCCATTGTCAGGTTATGTGTTTCTAAATTATTTTCGACAATATTGAGAAACCTGACAGGATCTTCTTGATGGCTCTCCAGGATATTATACACACACAGGAAAACAAATAAAACACTAAAGTCTTTTAAATTGAAAATGTTCTATTTATAACAATGCAGTTTATTTTTTTTTAGAAAAGCCAATACATCATATAAATAAAATGAGCTGCAGTATTAGTATCTTGTCTAACAAGGAGATGCAATCAATGTCACTTATTTTCCTCCAAAAATGACTTTGTCTTTGAAAGTGCAGCCTTCTTCAAGCACTGCAATAGCTCTACAAGATATCTGTGTTGATCAAGCCAGTATATTTTTAGTGTGAGGATTCTCCCCACCCCTTAGATAATATCAGCCATTTAACAAGAATATATATGAATTCTACCAAAGGCTGATTGGGGATAGTCTTCTTGTGTAATAGAAGATATTTAGTGTTTGCCTTAACCCTGGATTTAAAAGTTTTATACACACTTGCCAAATGATTCCATATGCTGACTCTGTCTTGTCAACAACAGAAATGTCCAATCCCTTTCTAGTCTTGCTAATACATTTGAAAATGTGTCCTTCAGCATCAGTGGTACCACAGGTTTGAAATATACCTCCTGATGACTGGAGTCTGTCATTTACAACATAGGTTGGTTGTGATAAAGATGCTAGGAACTCAGTGAAGAGTATTACATATGATCTTTTTCCTCTTCGGTTTTACTTTGATACGAAAGTGTTAAAGTAAGGCATTTTTACATTCCTAATACTTGTGTTTTGTTTCTAAGAAGTTTTTCCTTGTTCTTGGCATTATTGTTTTACTTCTTATTAATTTTATCTTATGTTGAACAGACACATTAACATTGGAATATGTATGCCATTCCATCATATTTCTCCAGCTACTTCTATCTGCTTTTTTGGTGCAGATAATTGAACAGCTCTAGACTACTGTCATGCACAGTTGCTGTGTTGGAAATGACAACAGTTATCACATAGGTTGAAAAAAACACACAAGCCACAAAATCCCATATAGCAGCAAAACTCATATTATAAGTTATATCTCTGGATAGAAATGTAGTTGCTTCTCAAACTGCTTCCTAAGTTCATTAAAATGACACATCATTGTTTGATAATACAGGTTAAATTGCCTTATAATATCTCAGAAGATGTCTATATGGCCTCACTACATTGAAGTAATTTTTTGATATTTCCTTGTTAAAAAAAAAAAAAATCCCCCCCCTAAAAATAATGACTGCAGCTGGGATTGATAAATGCTGAGATAAAATACCCAGCATCAAGTAGTCTTCCGTGACTTCTACCGGGTGTTCCTAATTTTTACCTGGCATTTCCAGAAACTCTCCCATTCTTTCCATACCACATCCTGCAGTTCCCCCACAAATGTACTTTTCAGCTTCCCTGACTATCTGCCAGCCTGTTTGTACATGTGGTAGGTTGTTGTTTTGGTGTTGTTTTTTTTCTTTGTTGAACTCTATAACAGTATATAAAGTTTATTTGTTCTAGCTGATGATTTCCAGGAGTGTCAGCATGACTAACAATTTTATGTTTAGTATGACAGTCTATAAAAGTAACCCAGGCTCGGGAAAGGATCAAAAGCTTACCATGGAGAACAACTTGCTTTTTAGTCCCTAATGTGTTAGACAATAATTAATACAGACAAAAGTTTTGGATAACTGGAATACAGGGATCGTAGTCAATACAGACCCTGTAGCAAATTACTGTGCTAAACTACATAATGTCAGAAGCAGTGGATGAGCTTAGCTTTTCCACTGACAAGATTAAGAAAACTCATTTTCCCTCACATACTTTATTTTCTTTTGCCTTTGATGGGAGGAAGAAAGGATTATTCTCTCAATTTGTCTTCAGGCTAGATCTTTGGAGAGGATGTGGACATTATTTTGCTGTCACATATGACACTAGCGTGCCTATAGATTAAATGAAAGAACAATAGACCCCATAGTACAGGAGGGAAAATACTGTAGGAGGTATAAGAAACTTTGTCTGGAATACTAGGTGTATTCACAAGCCTATTTAAACTGGTTTTGTCCTAACAAATGGAACCCATTCAGTTCGATAAAATAAAAATTTTCATGCTATTGCACTGTAAGTAGGACACAAACCACAAAGTCAGTGGCCACTCTAGGGAAAGCCACAGCAAAGAAAAAAGGATAATTAAAAAAACATATAAGAAACACTGTAATGGCACCATGGAGGCCCTCAGATTTCTGTCAAGCACATGTTTCCAAACCAAGAAATAAGTTTGGACAACACAAGGTAGCGGAACAAAAGTTATTTAACGTAACTCTTAACATAGGTTAAGAGTTGAGATGTCCCCTTAACATAGGGACTAGTTGAGATGATGAGGAACCAGGGCAAAGTGGACAAAGTTTTTCTATGCTCCCAGTAGGAATGGGAAGAAAACAGCAAATAAGATCTGTTGTCAATGTTTATCTTCACCACCTAGAAGCAATAATGGTGTCAACAAGGCCACGTAGAATCACAGAATATCTCAAGTTGGAAGGGACCCATAATGATCATCAAGTCCAACTCCCTGCTCCTTGCAATCCTACCTAAAACTAAGTCATATGATGAAGAGCATTGTCCAGATGCTCCTTGAACTCTGAGAGGCTGGGTGCCATGACCAATTCCCTGGGGAGCCTGTTCCAGTGACCAACCACCCTCTCAGTGAAGAACCTTTTTCTTACAGACATGGCCACATCAATATTATAGGGAGAATGACAAGGGAAACAGAAGTATAAGTGTTCAGCATATAGACAGCTTGTAGTGCACAGAGTAGGTAATGGTCAACCTTTCATGTCACAGTAGAGGCTTGCTTGCTTTTTTTGTGGAAGTTGTGTCCATAAAAATGGGAATATATGTAATATGACTTTAACGTAAGACTAGTGAAATACATGAACTGCGGAAGCAAGCTAACTATTATTCAACTAACAAAATTGCAACTCTGCACTCCACAACTCTGCATTTGTGTCTCTATACAGAATTTGTATCTCTTCTCCAGATTGTGAAGGATTTTCAGTTCAGGTAAAGTGAAGCACAGCTCCAAAAGAGCAAGCAGCCTTGATTGTTGCAGCATGCAACCAGATAAGCCCTCCTTTAAAACATTGATGTCTGGGAAGTTAAAGAGAGATGTTGAAGTAGTGTGCCAGTTATGCTGTAAATTTCTTGTCTGACAGATATGAATACAGTCTAATGATGAATATGGTCTGAACAGTATTTTTTTTTTCTCCATTCATATTCATTTGAAGCTTGCAGAAACTTGAGACAGGTAATACAAACTGAATCAGAACAAACGATAAAAATCAAGGACTTTAATGAAGGAAGAAACCAGTAAGACTCCCCCTCGAACAAGTCAAGGGTCCTTGGCGCTCTGTTCAGCAGCAGGAGTCAGCCTGGGCATATAAAAAGGGGATAGGGGATGGAGAAAGAGTTACTCGTTATGTTGTTTTGCATGGACTGTTTCATCAATTTGCCTTTGGCCATATAGCAGATGTGCAGTCTGAACAGAAGCTATTAGAATATATCATGAAGGTGGCCCAATTGAATGCAATGCTCATGTAACTGCAGTGCCAGCTATTAAGATTCTAGCTCTGCAAGGTGAGAATAAGGCATATCCCAGGAAAAGCAGTACTGCTGCCAGATGCAGTAACCAACTTCAGAGTACCACACAGATGGCTCGTTGGAACGGAAAGACACGCTTACATGCTGCCATACCTTTGCTTTTGGGTCTGTGAGGCCCAGCAACCTGAGACCCAACTGAGGAGGATGAGATTCTATGGAGAGCAAAACAGCTCCTGCTCTAGAGATTGTCTAGACCACAAGTAACCAGGTAAAAAATTAGCTGTGAAGAAAAGATGGAATTGTGTTTACAAGGAAGTAAAAATTAATTCTAAAATATAAGAAGTGTCATAAAAAAAAAAAACAAAATTATACCTGAGAAGCCAAACTTCAACTGCACAAGGAACTCAGATTTGCAAAGAGTGAATGACAACAGAAGACAGCGTTTTATTTTGTATAATACTCAGGAAATGTCCAATGATGCTTCTTTCTGCCCCTCTGGTCTCTAGAAATGTATGGATCAGACTATAGTAATATAATAAAGTCAAAGAATGGGGGCAAGGAAAGGCTTTGATATACTCTGTTAGTCCCTTTTGGACTTTGCTCTTTCAACAATCAATTTGTGTAATGAAGCCTTGACCTGGTGGAAAGGTACATGAAACACAAAGCTTATAAATCTTGTAATAACACATTTAGTAAAGGAATATGCAAGAAAGAGTTATTCAAAAAAGCTCTAAAATGTTAACAGTGACAGTGTATGATCACATCTATTATAGAAAAAAGATAACAAGTAATAATATTTATGTATGGGATAGTTTATTCTTCAACATTCTCTGCTTCTGCTATTCTCCTCATAGCTACTCAATAACCTGCAATTTTAAATATAGTTAAGACAAGTTATTTGTCTCAGAGAATATGATGATGGGTTTCAATTTACTATGATTACTTAACCTCCAGTTATTTTAGCTATATGTAAAGTTGTTATATCTTTGTAGAAACAACCAAAATGAATTACGTCTTATTAGGAGCACTTAGGCATTGACTAAAGAAACCCTTAATAAGAATGACCCTCTTTTCAACAGGTTTCCCACTTCAGGTACAGTGTTATTGATTTAGAATGCAGATACTTCAGGTTTTACTGATATATTGCCATGGAAGTCTTGGAATAGTTCATGTCACAATTAGAAGAATACAGAAACATTCTCCTAATTTGAAGAGAAATATTGTTGGAAAACTACTGACAGTGTGATGGCCAAGAATCATTAACAATCTGGTGCTTATTTTTGAACAGGTGTACAATTTAATTATCAAAGCCAACGGGCAATATTAATGCCAATTTCAGAGAAGCAAAACACTGTTGGAGGTTCTGAGCCAATGAGCAAATAAATATCTCATTTCAGTCAGACAATCTAGGATAATCAGGAGTAGTCAACAGTGCTATGGAAAATACTGCAGGCAAGACATAAAAATGGTACTTAAATTCTCTGTGGTAAAAATAAGCAGTACTTGTCATACTGACATATTCCTGCCAGAGTATTTTGCCCTTCATTAGCCCCTGACTTAATTCTAGATCTCATGCAAAATTACAAGGGGAAAGATCCTCATAGATAAGATACACATAAGTACTACATATTATTATTTGGATTCTTTTCCCTTTTTATTTAATTAAGTGACAAGCTTCTAAAAGTTTTGTTAGAATAATTTATCCAAGAAAAAAAAAATATATGAGTCTAGAAGATGCAATTTCCTTAGGTTCTTAGAAAAAAACCTTCTAGATGCTAGAATGAAATAGCTTTTACTTGTAAACTCCATTAATTTTTTTAACAATATTACATTGTACAGGAAAAACAATTTTAGTCAACTTTTTTTGAAAAATTCCAGTAAAAATTGCATTAGTATTCTTGGACATTATTCATACCAACAGAAGTATACCCTTTGGAAACACCAGAAAGAGAAGAAGAACAAGTTTAAATTATTTCATTCAAAAAGGAAGATCCTATTGTAACAGATTATCCCACCTTAATTTTCTAAGGTTCTTTAAAATTTCTAACTTATTTTATTAATAACATGTCAAATATTTTTCTACACTTTTTAATAGGTAATTTAACACCCACCCCCCAGTCTAGTTTCATATATCAAAGTCAAAACCATTATTTGTTCACAGGGTGTTTTCACTTACATAGTTTTCTTATTAATATTTACAGCACGAAGCTAAATGTTCTTCTAAAGGATCTGAAATAAAAAGTTTTCCTCAAACTTCCATTGGTCAAATTTGACAATATTTTATGCTTGAAAGTCTCACTCATGTTTTGGGGATTAAATACACGAAATTTGTTCCTTTTGCTAGACCATGATATTTACATGGCCAGGTTAAAATCACAAGCAAATTGAATTTAGATTAAAAGAAATCAAATCTGAAATCTTTTCTTGGGCATTTCTGCTTAACGTAAAATCTAAATCCCATGGCATTTATGAGCAAGACATATGGCACTTATAAGGCATGGGGAAGTTGTAATAAATTCAAATAACCAAACATTCCAATGAGTCTGTATCGGTCAGTGTTCTGTGGTCTGTGTGAGCTTTAAATAGACACACATAACTCAGCTGCATTAAATACTTTGTGACTTACAGTCTGGTTCTCCTGCTGCTGCCATAGTTAAAAAAAGCAGTATTAAAAGTGGTTATCCATGGTATTAAAAGAAAAAAAAAGAAAAGAGGGAAAGAGACAGAGAGAGAAAGGGGAAGAGAGAGAGTGAGTGAGGGGGAGAGAGTGATGGGATGGAAGAGAGTAAGAGAGGAGGAGAGCTTGAGAGACATGACTGAGCTAACAGTATTTCTTTCTTAGCAGCTCTCTATTTTTGTACTCTTGCCTTGATCTGGCAGAACTGGGATTTGCCAACTTTCAGGACACACTGAAAAACACAATTTTTCCCTAAATGTTTGGCTGAGGCAGTTCTGTCACTCTGAATTTATACAGCTGGTGTGAAACATACTGCATCATTACTATACCTAATTTTTTTAATTACAAATATTTTGAAGTCTATTTAGACAGATGCTTGTTTTTATATGATTGCACACTGATCAGTTAAAGAAATTATTTCTGTACACTGTATTGTCACCAAAATCTTCTTAGAAACTATGTTAGAGGACAGCTGTCAAGTTAAAGATCAAATGATTTTTTAAAGTTTTTCAAGGGTTTTATTATCTTTAGCTGCTTTGCTAAAGACATGCAAATTTTCCTACCTAATTGAAAGGTGGTTTGTAATTTCTAACTGCTAACGTGCACTAGCATGGTCCTTACCTAAGAAAGGTTCTTATTCAAATCACAGAGAGAAAAAAACATTCTAGATAAACTTGTTTCCTTCCTTTCTATCAACAAAAGAGTCAAACAGATAAGTTCGCAGGTATGTTACAAACAAAACAAAGCCAAAACCCAAATACAGATTATAAAAATATCTGAAGCGTATTTTGGTATATTTTGTTTCCATAATATATGAAATGCAGAACTGAGGCTTCATAAGAGAGTATAGCTTTATTCTACCCAGGCAAGCTTGTTCAAAGGGAATACCTTAACAGTAAACTGAGAGAAATAAGTATTATACCAAGGCGACAACCAAAGTTAGACTCCTGTTCTATCCTGACTGCTTAGTTTAGGAAGGTTAGGGATGGTAGTACCACTGACTAATGTTAGTTTTTATGAGTATCTACTCTTTATGGTCATATATAGACATCAATTCCTTGTATGTTCAGCTCACTTCTTATCCACCATTGAATGTTATTTATATAAGGATACACGAGATATATTAATTTTAGAAACCATTTGTAGAATATTTAAGGTTTCACTGAGTATTTTTTGACAGCTCTTTCACAATCTAACATGGGCAGCATCACCTAGGTTTTTATATAATTGTGAAATATCAATCCCATTTTGCTCTCATGTTTCAGATAATGGACTGTTCTCTTAAATCAATTGCTGAACTACTAAGAAATACACGCTTCAAGCAACAACACTGTGATTGCCTCCTAAGCTTGTCATATAAATGCTTTTTAATATTATTTTCAACAAAATAATGTAATATGCTACAGTTGTGCCACTAATTGCTCTTTATACACAGCTATGCTTTATAAGAAAAACAGGCATTATGGATAAATCAGTCTATTTCAATTACTGGTCACCTGTTGTTTTTATGGCAATAGAAAGACTACAGCCACTAAGTATTAAGATGTAAAGTTTAATCAAAATTTGATCTCTCAAAACACCAAACCTCACCTTTTTCTACCCCTTTCTTCCTCATCCATTTTTTATCTTCCAAAAGGGCTTGTTAATCATCCATGAAACAAAGCCAAGATGTTTTGGGAACCTTACATTTGTTGACTATTGTAACTTCTAATAATTCATTTGGCAAATCACTACTTGCAAAGGACACGGTGATATCCAACCTGAACTCTTAAAATAATATATTCTTGTATTAACTTCATAAGCTACTTAATTACAATGTTTCTTTCTTTAGTAGAGTAGTTGTGACTATTTTTCAGGCTTTTTGTTTCCCTATGTTATTTAAGTGTGTGTGTGTGTTACAATGAAGTTTATTCAAAATATTTTTTAAGTTTCAATATGATGAGCTTTTTCAGAGATTTTCTTTAGAGTTCTACATAACCTCAAATAAAATCTGACTTTCTTCAATGGCCTTTCTTAAAAGGTTTTACCTCTAGATTTAATCTTTGTGCCAGGAACCTATAATTATTCATGAATCACATTAGTATTCACGTTAGAATAAAAATTCAAGTAAGCTATTAGAAACTTTTGGGGGAGCATAAGGCATTACTAGGGGATGGCAACAGTGGAAATGAGTCAAGCAGCCTGCAATATGTTCTCTTATGTTTTTTGAAGATAAAACAATAAAACAAATACAAACATCTTTTCCCATGATGTGATGTAAATATACTTCAACAACATCAGAAATGAAAAGACTTGTGGTTTTTTTGTTGTTCTTGGTGTTATAAAAAAACTTAACAATACTGACACAAAAGAAAGCCAGCACCCCAATTATTCCAAAGACAGTTAGCTGTGAAGAAGGCAATCTCAACAATAATAACTTCATCAGACAGTCTGGCAGTTTAATATATAAACACAGCTATTATAGTAGAATAAAGAAAAAACAACAACCCAAACCCAGCCTTCTCACTCAGCAGGCTGAGTGGTGTCACTCCTGACAGTAATTATACGGTGCTCTGCTACATACAGCACATAATTTTGTGTTTAGTTGATATTTGTAAATTACAAAAAAGCCAACCCAGCAGCCATGGTTTTGAGTCATACATTTTAATCATTGTTTACTGCAAGCATTTGCAACTCATATTACTGTTAAAGAACTGCATAAGCACTACATTCCTAGTCAACAAACTTTTAATTAAAAAAAACAAACAACAACAACAAAAAAGATTCATTAAAGTAACTATGTATGCATAATTTTTTTATAATTTTTATTTTTTGCATTGCTCAGGGTTTGATGATGACCTCCAGCATATGAAAAAATATCACTCTGGAGCTTATATAGTGGAAAATCATGAGGATCCAAGGCAATGCTAACTGAAAACTCAGGAAGCATAACCGATTTTGCAAGCCACACAAGGCTGCCTACTGCCCACTGTCTGAGCCAACACAGTATTACTGTCCAAGAGAGCTAAAAATTTGACTACTCACACCAGAAATTATACTTTTCTGAAATATTCCCATGGATTTTTCTCAATGTGTCCAAACAGTTGCCTACATACTACAGATAAGAATTTCTCAACACTACTAGGAAAATCATTGACACATTCTCATGAGACTTCCAGATATCTCTTACATAAAAAAAGAACAAACCCCCCTAAAACAGAGCTGCAGATTAACTTCCTGTTAGTGCTGTGAAAGTTTAAGATTTTTAGGTTTTGAAACAGGATTAAAATGATGAGAAAGGTAATGTATGTTATAGGTAGTTCCTTCTCAAATGGATTACATTTAACCTCAAAAATTTCAGAACATATGGCAAGTGATACATAAAGATCTGTTGATGAATGTGTCGTCTTATGATAACAAGTTCTGTAGGCATTTAACCTTGAGTCACTAAGAATACCTGGTCTTTTTTTCTGAAAACTGTACATTCTATAAAGTGATGTCATTTGCAACACAGGTCAGGCAGACTGTGCAGACCATGCTGTATTTTGACTGCAGCAAGCATGAATGTCTTGAAACTATGTAAGCATGTTTTCTTTCATAACCTAATATCCTGCAGGTGACTGGACAGAATACATTCAGCTTGTTTTTCCAATGAGAAACTCTGAGACCAAAAAGCTCAGGAGAATAATTTGTTCTTACTTATGTATTCATCAAAGAATAAGAGCAAAAAAAAAAAAGCTGATTCAACCATTTAAATTATTTGAAAGCACATGACCTTTATAATATACAGATTTATTTTCTTGTATACTATACAGGAGCATTTCTAGATGTCATCTATTTCTGTTTGTTTACATCTCAAATGAGTCTTTTCAGCATTGCTTTCCTAGTGGCTAAAATGAAGGAAGTTTGAAGATGACCTGCTGTAAGAAAAGAGCAAAACCGAAAGGGAGACCACAGTTTAACCCTTCACTGAAGAAAGGTTACAGGCTGGCATAGTATATAGTTTATGTTTTTTCTCAGTCACCATGGCATCTTGAAAAATCCTGTTCTAGTCAATTTATAAACTACAGTCAAACTGCTGATCAAACGCTTTTTGTAGACTACTAGTATAAGAAAAATCTGTTTATTTATTCAATTAATTTGCTGCCAAGTAACTCCACTGCAATAGAGATTATTTAAAAATAAATTTGTACTGTTTTGTAATTCAAAAATATGACCAATAGCTCTAGAAATGAGCATTTTTTATATTTGAAATATTATTACAATTACTATTTGCAAAGTAAGAGATCTGTACTTGAATACTCACACTGAATATGATTTGATAGACAGGAAAGTTTACCACAGAACCGAGGCTGGAGAAATGTACTGAAGTAAGGGCTCCAATATTTGCTTTTCAGTTTCATAGCTGGAACAGCAAACTGCTAATCTGAGTAAAGGAAAACAGGCACCCAACCCATGGTCTCCTGATGGGGATTCTCATCACGGAGCTATTACAAGGTCACATGAACACAGGAAATTTCACAGTATAATACCTTTGTAAGGAACAGTTACTATTTAAGAACATGAGTACCTCCTAACTGAAAATAATTAATAATAAAATTTCAGTGGAAAATTTCTTTCAAGATCTATTTGTAAAGATGTAACCCTTATTTGACTAATGATGTATGGCTGATTAGTAGGCATATAGTATACGACCCCACACTATGTCTAGTGTGTTCCTGTCTGAGGCTGTTATTAACAGATTACATTTGATTATCAGTATTATTTATCTGAAATGCTGCATTTTATCACAGAGTCATTGAATCATAGATTCATAGAATGGTTTAGGTTGCAAGGGACCTTAAAAATCATATAGTTCCAAACCCCCATCCATGGGCAGGAACACCTACCACTAGTCTGTGTAGCTCAAAGCTCCATCCAACCTGTCCTCAAACACCTCCAGGGATTGGGACATCCACAACTTCTCTGGGCAACCTGTTCCAGTGTTTTACCACCTTCATTGTGAGAATTTTCTTCCTTATATCCAGTCTAAATCTACGCTTTTTTAGTTTAAAACCAGTACCGCTTGTCCTGTCGCCACAGGCCCTGCTAAACAGTCTGTCCCTATCTTTCTTATAAACCCCTTTAAGTACTGGAAGGCTGCAATAAGGTGTCCCCGGAGCCTTCTCTTCTCCAGGCTGAAGAATCCCAACCCTCCTAGCCTTTCCTCATAGGAAAGGTGTTCTGTCCCTTTGACCATTTTGGTGGCCCTCCTCTGGACCCTCTCCAACAGGTCCATGTCTTTCCTGTGCTGAGGGCTCCAGAGCTGGACTCAGTACTCCAGATGGGGTCTCACCAGAGCAGAGTAGAGGAGCAGAATCACCTCTCTCGACCTGCTGGCATGCTTCTCTTGATGCAGCCCAGGAGACGGCTGGCCTTGTGGGCTGTGAGTGCACATTGCCAGCTCATGTCGAGGTTTTCATCCACCAGTACCCCCAAGTCCTTCTCAGCAGGGCTGCTCTCAATCCCTTCATCCCCCAGCCTGTATTGATACCGGGGGTTGCTCCGACCCAGGTGCAGGACCCTGCACTTGGCCTTGTTGAACCTCATGAGTTTCACCTGGGTCCACATCTCAAGTCAGTCAAGGTCCCTGTAGATGACATCCCTTCCCTCCAGTGTGTTGATTGCACCACCCAGCTTGGTGTCATCGGTAAACTTGCTGAGAGGGGACGCAATCCCACTGTCCATGTTGCCGACAAATATGTTAAACAACACCAGCCCCAAAACTGACCCCTGAGGAATGCCACTCTTCACTGGTCTCCACTTGTACATCGAGCCATTGACTGCAACTCTTTGAGTGCAATCATCCAGCCAATTCCTTACCTACCAAGTGGTCCATCTGTCAGATCCATGTCTCTCAAATTTAGAGACAACGATGTCGTGTGAGACAGTGTCAAATGTTTTGCACAAGTACACGTAGATGAGGTCAGTTGCTCTTCCCTTATCTACCAATGTTACAATGCCGTCATAGAAAGCCACCAAATTTGTGAGGCATGATTTGCCCTTAGTCAAACATGCTGGCTGTCACCAGTCACCTCCTTATCTTACATGTGCCTTAGCATAGTTTCCAGGAGGATCCGCTCCATGATCTTGCTGGGCACAGAGGTGAGACTGATTGGCCTGTAGTTCCCTGGGTCTTCCTTTTTTCTCTTTTTAATAATGGGGGTTATGTTTCCCCCTTTCCAGTCAGCATGAGCTTCAATAGACTTCCATGACTTCTCAAATATGATGGGTAGTGGCTTAGCAACTTCATTTGCCAGTTCCCTCAGGACCCATGGAGGCATCTCGTCAGGTCCCATGGACTTGTGCACCTTCAGGTTCCTTAGGTGGTCTTGAACCTGATCTTCTCCTACAGTGGGTGGTTCTTCATTCTCCTAGTCCCTGCCTTTGCCTTTTGCGACTTGGGCGGTGTGGCTTGAAAACCTGCCAGTGAAGACTGAGAAGAAAAGTTGTTGAATACCTCAGCCGTCTCCATATCCCAGGTAACAGGTCTCCCATTTCCTTCTGGAGGGGGCCCACATTTTCCCTAGCTTTTCTTGTTGCCCTTGACATCCCTGGCCAGATTTCATTCTGATGAGGGCTTTAGCTTTCCCAGCCTTATCCCTGGCTTTTCAGATAATGTCTCTGTATTGCCTCCAGGCTACCTGTCCTTGCTTCCATCCTCTGTAGGCTTCCTTTTTGTGTTTGAGTTCATATCTTTACCCTTGCAACAGTTCATAATACTTTTTCTCTTGTAGTGTTAATTTCCACCCTTGCCCCAACCCAGTTTTCTAAAGGACCTAATCTTGAGTTAGTTTCATGTGAAAGTCAAATTCTTGCTTTCTGCACTTTTGAGCTTAATTTTTTATTCTAATTTTGACATGAATAATTTCTCAGTACTTTTAGCTATGAACTGTTATAATAAAATGCAACATTGTGAAGAAACTGGTTATTATAACTCCAGTTATAAATTCAGGGTGAAAGTCCCTTCATCAATCTTTGCTTCAGTTCACATAGAGAAACCACAGTCTTCACATTAGTGGCTACTTTAATTAGAGGGTAGTAAGAGCAAAGGAAATAAAGCAAGACAAAAGAAAGGAAAAGAAAAGAAAAGAAAAGAAAAGAAAAGAAAAGAAAAGAAAAGAAAAGAAAAGAAAAGAAAAGAAAAGAAAAGAAAAGAAAAGAAAAGAAAAGAAAAGAAAAGAAAAGAAAAGAAAAGAAAAGAAAAGAAAAGAAAAGAAAAGAAAAGAAAAGAAAAGAAAAGAAAAGAAAAGAAAAGAAAAAAGGTTCCTCTCAACTAGCCAGCTGAACACAATGTGAGAAAGAAAGTGATTCCAGGATGCTGTTTTATAAAGAAGATAAATTGGAACCTAATAATAATAGTAGAAACCTACAATACTGTCTGAAAAATGGCATAGACAATATTCTTTTATGTTTTGTTTACCTTCCAATGCAAGAGCTTCCATACTAGATTTCCATACTAGAACACTATTTGTTAGCCACCTTATGCAGTAACACAACTAACAATGTGGGGTTAAATCTCGTATTGATACACAATGTAGCACTGAATCTGATTAATATGTCCAAATGTCAGTTTGATATCTATTTTTCCCTTCATCCTTCTGGAAGCATAATTGGAAGGTACTAGAAAAAGATTGTAGGTTTTCCTTTCATAGTCTTTCAACTTTCTCCAATTTGCAAGTGCAAACATTCAATCTGTATTATTTAGATGACTGCCTGTGTTATAAATTAGAAATGCCAAAGCAAAGTAAGATTACCAAGCTATAAATATGATAGTGGTGTTGAAATACCTAGCTGGATGTAAAATTTGGATATCAGATCTTTCTCTACAGAAGGTAAGGGCTGTTCTGAAAGTGAATATTGCTTGCTGGAAGCAAGGTATACAACAGTTCAAACTTGTTGTTCTTATATGCCTTGCAGCACCATGTAACTAAACTTCCTCTTTAGTGTGAGCTCTTACTTGACTACAAAATTCATATAGGCCTATGCACAAGCTCAACCAAGTCCTGACTAGACATGGGAAATTACTGATGAACATCTCCATTTTACTTTTATTTTACTGTTTATCCCAGATTCTCAGCAAAAATTTCCATCATCCCAAGTTTCATGCCATTACTTTATGCCCTGTGTAGTCCCCCTTGCATTACGCATTGTTCATTCTGAATCTTACATCAGAGAAATGTTATTGGTAGCAATGAGACCTCAGTTACTCCTGTATTATATACATCTACTATACTCCCAGAGAAAAGGTTTCTGTTCTCCAAAAATCTGTAGTACCAGTTTTTTTCCAAGAGGACAAGTGGATTTTGCAATTGTTGTGAAGCATAAAAGTCAGGAAATAAGATTTTTGAAAATTATGGCTTTCGAATTCTCATTTCAAGAAAAATACCCCTGCTTGAAATCTGATCCTGCTAAACTCTTTGACTTCTGAAGACTGGGATTTTAACCTGTGTTTTAATAACTGACATTTCCCCATTAGCTTGTCTCTTTTTTCAAGTTAGTTTCGGAATAAAAATGTGCTTTACCAGAATGCATATGTTCCTTCCACGTAGGAGGAAAAAGGAGGTCCTTTTTGTATTGTCCATTTACATTTAAATTGCTGCTGTGGAATAGGGGCAACACATTATTTAACTTTTTTCTTTTATTAAAAAATCATACTATAAATATTTAGTTATTGTGCTAACTAATAAAGCTCATATTGCACTATGAGCACAGCAGTACAGTAAGCTTATTAGTCATGTTAATAAAATGTGACTCTTCCCTAAAAGGTAATCAATAAGCAGAAAATTACAGCCTATTAGTAAAATATTAGCTTTTCCTCCTGATTTTTTTTCAAAAATTATTTATGTCTATAAAAGATTATTAGATTACTTAAATTTTCTCATGTTTTTCCTTTATTCATGCTAAAAATTGACAAGCATAATTTTTCCAATCTACTCTTTATGGTTTATTAAGAATCTTTAATAGAAATAACATTTTTACTCATTAGGTATGTATGATCATTGAATGCTGATGTGAACATGTCCCTTCAGCTTTATGACACCAACAGAACTTGCTTAAATTTTACGTTCAGTGCATGTATTAAGTGGACATTTTTAGTCTTTCCAATTTCCTGAAACAAAACTTACAATGAGCACTCGATTAATCTTCACTTATTCTGATGAATTTTGTCTATAATTAGGGAGGATCAGCACTTTAATAATGTAAATTTAAATTCCCATGAAACTATTGCTGAGTGATTTCCTTTCTCATCACATATGTTTACACAGTTCTTTATGTGTATATTTTTTCAAAGCAAGGTGGGGGAAAAAAACTTTCACAATACATTAAGACTAAGCAGAATGGTCACTGTAGCCATATCATTTGTCCATCATTTTTTTATCATTAACCTTGCACTTAGATTAAGAACTGGAGATTAACTAAGACTATTTAATGTCAAAGATGCCCTTGCCTTCTTACTTTAATTTTAAAAAACAAGTTTTAGAATTTTAATACCATAATTTTAATAGTATACCTCTTTTCCACCTTTTTTTTTTCCCTTCTTTTTCCCATTGTGTGTTCTACATTTTCAACAAGGATATCCATATCCACTTGCTGGCAAACAATGGTACAAACAAAACACAAGAATATTTTGCTATAGAAAGCAAACTAAGATATAAAATGCAAAATGTTGCCAGTTCAGTTGGATTTAGAAAGTGGTTATGTTTGCTAAACAGGTTTGCTGTAAAGCTAGGCTTATAAAGTCTTCCATCCCTAACCTCATTACTAATTAGGTCACAGTGACAAAATAAAATACAGACTACAATACAGAAGTTATACAACGTTCTGTCTTGCATATTTTGCAATAATAGCAAGGGATTCAACACCATTAAAACACAGCTTACTAATGTTTTAAAGGTATTTAAAAATTGTGATGAAATAAAATAATTTTAAATGTGTAAAACATGGCTCATTCCTCTGTACCATATAAATGTTGAACGTGGCTATTGGTCATGTCCCAAGATTAGTACAGATTCTCCCCGCACACATGTGATTTTTGTAAAAATATAAATGAGATGCATATGTTAAACTGTCCTTATTTTACTTCTTTACGTCCTCAAAAGAAAAAATAGGTCTACATATTACATGAACAGTTTAAATGTAAACTTATATACCTAGCAAGAGGTTGTCATGATAAAAAAGTTTACTAAATTATACTGATATGAAAATAGATTCTAAGTTTACAGACGTTTTCAGTTTATTGTCATCTAACTTTTACAACACACTTTTCTTAAGGAAATTATTATAAAATGCTAAAGAAATAATGAAAACTAGTCTTGCCTGAATTACAATTTTTTTAATAAAAAGGGTATTATATTATGCCTTATTAACTCGAAACACATGAAAATTCCTAACTTGCTTAACAGCAAATATAAAGAAATTTTAGAAACCATTCACAAAGCGAAGGAAGAAATTTTTGCAGGTAACGCTTCATAACTGCATGAGAAGAATATTCCTCCAGCTTTCTTGTAGGCCCTCTTTAAGTACTGGAAGGCTGCAATCAAGTCTCCCTGGAGCCTTCTCTTCTCCAGGCTGAACAACCCCAACTTTCTCAGCCTGTCCTCATAGGAGAGGTGCTCCAGCCCTCTGATCTGGTGGCCCTCCTCTGAACTCATTCCAACAGGTCCATGTCCTTCTTGTGCTGGGGGCTCCAGGGCTGGGTACAGTACTCCACATGGGGTCTCACCAGGGTGGTCTAGAGGGGGCAGAATCATCTCCCTCGACCTGTTGGCCAGAATTCTTTTGATGCAGCCCAGAATATGGTTGGCCTTTTGGGCTGCTAGCACACGTTGCCAGGTCATGTTGAGCTTCTCATCAAAAAACACCCCCAAGTCCTTTTCCTCAGGGATGTTCTCAATCTATTCTCCACTCAGCCTGTATTTGTGCTTGGGATTGCCCTGACACATGTTCAGGCCCTTGCACTTGGCCTTATTGAAGCTCATGAGGTTCACATAGGCCCACTTCTTAAGCTTGTCAAGGTCCCTGTGGATGACGTCCCTTCCCTCCAGCTTCTGGACCACATCACACAGCTTGGTGTCATTAGCAAACTTGTTGAGGGGGCACTCAATCCCACTGTCCATGTTGCTGACATGCTAAAGAGCACTGGTCACAATACTGACCACCTGAGGAACGCCACTCTTCACTGGTCTCCACATTATGGAGTAATATATAAGATCACATCACACAGAAGCCGCTGAGGCAAAGGGCTCAGGAGCGGAGGATCGCACTGGGGGACCCTTCCTGCAGCGGAAAAACCGCGAAGGCAGCAGCGCGGGGAGAGAGAGGGTGCCCCAGCCCCCACAGGCCGGCAGAGTGGGCTCCTGGAGAGCGGCAGCTCTGGCTCAGCGTGGGCAGAGAGAAGAGCGGTGGCAGCCGAAGTGCCTCATGTACAAGAGCAGCCCCAGGGAGCGTGGCGCGTCAGAAGGGCGTGACATGTCAGTTTGCATGTCAGTTCACGCAGGGAAGGCGTAGTCGTGTGGGCCGGGCGCTGTCCCCCCCGGCACTAGAGGCTCTTTGGGCGAGTGGCCACCGCCCTCCCAGCAGAGGCACGGCCACGGTCTCCACTTGGCTGAAAGCCGTGGCCAGAAGGAGGGTGGCGACCCAGACCGAGCTCCCGCTCACGCACGCGGCTGTCCCGGTGTGCGGCTGCAGGGAGGGCCCGAACCTGTCGCTCGTGCCAGAGACCAGCGGAGACACCACCTGCGTGTGGTGTGACCGGGTGAGCAACTGCTCAGCCTGGGGCAGAGCTGAGAGAGGCTGCGGAGAGGCTGAGGAGCATCAGGGAGTGTGAGAGGGAGATGGATCGGTGCAGCCACACCCGGCCATCCCTGGGGCAGAGGCAGCCGGTGGGGGCTCCACAAGCAGCAGGGGATCCCCTGCCCTCTTGCTGCCGGGCAGAAGGAGGAGACCTAAGAGATGAGGGAGAATGGAAACAAGTCCCTGCTCTGGGTGGCAGGCGAATCCCCTCCCAGCCTCCCTCACCGTCCCAGCTGCCCTTACACAACAGATATGGGGCTCTGGAACTTGAGGGCCAGGAACATGAGGACCTTGATGAAAGTCCATCCAAGGGGTTGCCCAGGGTGCGTCAGCCAGCCCCACGCATCAAGATGTCCTCTGTTAAGAAGAAAAGGAGGGTAATTGTCATAGGTGACTCCCTTCTGAGGGGTACGGAGAGCCCAATATGCCGACCAGCCCCAACCCACAGGGAAGTCTGCTGCCTCCCTGGGGTCTGGTGAGAGATGTCACCAGGAAACTCCCTGGTCTGGTTCGGCCCACTGACTACTTTCTGCTGCTGGTCATACAGGTTGGCAACGATGAGGTTGCGCTAAGAAGACCAAAAGAAATTAAAAGGGACTTCAGAGCACTGGGGCGACTGATTGATGGAGCGGGAACACAGGTAGTGTTTTTGTCAATCCCTTCAGTGGCAGGGAGGAACGCTGAAAGGAATAGGAAAGCACAGTTGGTTAACACGTAGCTGAGGGACTGGTGCCGTTGGCAGAATTTTGGGCTTTTTGACCCTGGGGTGGTTTATGTAGCAACGGGCCTCTGGCAGCAGATGGAGTGCAACTGTCTCCAATGGGGCAAAAGGATTCTCACTTATGAGCTTGCAGGTGTCATCGAGAGGGCTTTAAACTAGATTCGAAGGGGGAAGGGGATAAAACCAGGCTCACTAGAGATGACCCTGGGGGTGCCATGCTGCCGTTGGGGGCAAAATCGATAGCCCAGCTCAAGTGCATCTACAGTATACAGCATGGGCAGCAAACAGGAGGAGCTGGAAGCCATTGTGCAGCGGGACAGCTATGACTTAAGTCACCATCACAGAAACATGGTGGGATGACTCACATGACTGGCATGCTGCAATGGATGGCTATAAGCTCTTCAGAAGGGATAGGCATGGAAGAAGAGGTGGTGGGGTGGCTCTGTATGTTAGGGAGTGTTTGGATTGTATAGAAATCAACGATTGTGAAGACCAAGTCAAGTGCTTATGGGTAAGAATGAGGGGGAAGGCCAACGAGGCAGACATCCTGCTGGGAGTCTGTTATAGACCACCTAACGAGGATGAAGAGGCAAATAAAGCATTCTACAAGTGACTGGCAGAAGTCTCACAATTGCTAGCCCTTGTTCTTGTGGGGGACTTCTGCTGGAAGTATAACACAGCAGAGAGGAAACAGTCTAGGAGGTTTCTGGAATGTGTGGAAGATAACTTCCTGACACAGCTGGTAAGTGAGCCTACCAGGGGAGGTGCCTTGCTTGACCTGCTGTTTACAAAGGAGAGAAGGACTGGTGGGAGATGTGATGGTCAGAGGCCATCCTGGGCTTAGCGACCATGACATGATAGAATTCTCGATTCTTGGTGAAGTAAGGAGGGGGCCAGCAAAACTACTACCATGGAATTCCAGAGGGCAGAATTTGGCCTGTTCAGGTCACTGGCCGAGAGAGTCCCTTGGGAGACTGTCTGGGGGCAAAAGTCCTGAAGGCCAAAAGGGTCTAGGAAGACTAGACAGTCTTCAAGAAGGAAATCTTAAAGGCACAGGAGCAGGCAGTCCCAGACGGGCTGGTGGGGAAGACTTAAGAGCGTGCAGGAAATGTGCAGGAAAACATGAAAGGCAGGTCCTGCTTGACCAACCTGATCTCCTTCTATGACCAGCTGACCCGTCTAGTGGATGAGGGAAAGGCTGTGGATGTTGTCTACCTGGACTTTAGTAAAGTCTTTGACAGCATCTCCCACATCATTCTCTTAGAGAAATTGGTGGCTCATGGCTTAGACAGGTGTACTCTTCGCTGGGGAAAAAACTGGCTGGATGGCCGAGCTCAGAGAGTTGTAGTGAATGGAGCTAAATCCAGCTGGCGGCCGGTCACAAGCGGTGTTCCCCAGGGCTCGGCTCTGGGGCCAGTCTTGTTCAATACCTTTATTGATGACCTGGATGAGGGAATCGAGTGCTCCCTCAGTAAGTTTGCAGATGACACCAAGTTGGGTGGGAGTGTTGATCTGCTGGAGGGTAGGAGGGCTCTGCAGAGGGATCTGGACAGGCTGGATCCATGGGCTGAGGTCAACTGTATGAGGTTTAATAAGGTCAAGTGCCGGGTCCTGCACTTCGGCCACAACAACCCCATGGAACTCTATAGGCTTGGGAAGGAGTGGCTGGAGAGCTGCCTGGCGGAAAAGGACCTGGGGGTGCTGGTTGACAGCCGGCTGAATATGAGCCGGCAGTGTGCCCAGGTGGCCAAGAAGGCCAACAGCATCCTGGCCTATATTAGCACTAGTGTGGCCCACAGGAGTAGGGAGATAATTGTACCCCTGTACTTGGCACTGGTGAGGTCGCACCTTGAATACCGAGAGAGTGGTGAAGCATTGGAACAGGCTGCCCAGGGAGGTGGTGGAGTCACCATCACTGGAAGCATTCAAAGAACTTGTGGATGTGGCACTTCAGGATATGGTTTAGTGGGCATGGTGATCTTGGATTGATGGTTGGACTTGATCTTAAAGGTCTTGTCCAACCTTAATGTTTCCGTGATTCTGTGATTCTGGTGGTCTGTTACTCAGCAAATAAATCAGAAAGGCTAACAGAAATATTTTGCACACAGTATTCACTGAAAATGTAATTGTACTTGAAGGTTTTCTTCTATTGTTTTTTTCCTTTCCTTTGTCACTTGAAACTCTAAATAAAAATATTGGTCCAATATTTGTATACCAATTGTCTTCTAGCTCACTAAGCTTATATAGGCTCAGTGCCCATTGTTTCCCTTGAAATTTGAAATAATTCAATAGTCAATAGTTTGAGTTATTATTATTAAAAACAAACAAAAACCCAATACACACCCAAAACCTTTTTCCATGCTTGTAGAAGTGTTATAAGTGAAATGAACAAGAGCTTATCCTTTTGTCTGTGCTTGTTGCTTTGAATGTTTCTTCTGTTGTATTTTCTCCTTTAGTTTGCCACACTTTGCATGACAGGTATAAAAATCTAACTAAGTATTACATCAGTCTGCTATCAGTGTTCAATTCCAATTTCCAAAACGTCCATACTTCTGAAAAATGAATACTATGTCATTCATCTCTTCATTTTAGACATCTCAGTAATAACGCCTCAAATTAATTTTGAATGACATAGTCTAATGAAGGGCAACTCCATTACAATGGAATGGTAGAAGTATTTACCTATGAAATTCATTTAATCATTTTACAGATGGAACATTTAATCTTAGACCACAGGGAAAAATGATAGAGTGAGCATCCATGATTTCGACAGCTGCAGAAATATCTGTTCATTTTGACTGCAAGGTAATGGTTTGTTCAGAACACAAACTCCAGGATGTTTTTTTCCCCTCTTGAGAGACAAATTCACTTTGGCGTGAACCAAGAATCGATATTGACCAGAGAAAAGTCTATACAGTGATATTGTATATCTAGCACCTTGTTCCAGCTCTAGTCCAGACACGTAGCCATCTTGCCCTTTCCCTCAATGCTAGAGACAGGTATCTTCCTCCCTGACTGTAACAGAAACAGCATTAGCCCTAATCCCATTATATGGTACCAGGTATCAGTTTCTAAGTTTCAGATTTTCTTATAAAAAAGAGAACTTATTTTTTACTTTCATATCTTGTGGAAATAATTGTCACATCTTTCACTTTATCAAAGATTTTCCTTCATTTCTTATAGCATTGGAGTTTGAAGCCTGACTATGATTCACACTTTCAGTATTTTTAATTGAACAACACTTGTCATAACCAATAACAGTGAGAAAAATAATTATCAAAATTTTTTATATAAAAGTTAAGTGATCTTGGATCAATAAAAAGTAACATTAAATGAAGGAATAAGTAGATGGAAAACCGCAGAAAACAGGAAAATAAAAAATACCTTGGTTTGAGATTACAACTGGCAAGGTTTAAGGAAGCTCCTGGGCTAAAAATCTTAGCTTTGACTAAATCAGTGGTATTATGCTTGCTTAAACTACATATTAATTTAGTAATTTCTTTTACTCTCTTCCAATCTTTCAGAATCCTCTAAAAAAATTAGGTTTGCTTTATTAATATAGAATTATTGCAAATACATAGAGAGCTGGTATCTCAGAAGGAAACTCTGCTTGTTCCCTCAGACAATATTTTACTGATCATTTGTTCATCAGTAGTTAGATTCCTCTCAGAATCTTACCACATATTGTGTTTAGGACGTGTGTAGAATGCACACATGTAAAATTGCCTAGAGAAGTTGTGGAGTCTCTGTTTCTCGACACATTCAAAGCATTGACTGGGTAAGGCTCTGAACAATCACATCTATCCTTGAAGTCAACTCTGCTTTGAGCATAGGGTTGGGTGAGATGTCTTGCTTTTCTCAGGTCCTTTCTAACCTAAATTATTCTGTGATTCCAAAATGTTACTGAAACTTGCCTGGAATATTTAGGTCTTACTAAGACACAAAACTTAATTTTTCAGTTTTCTTTTTGCTGAAAAATTAATGATTGTTAAGAGCTTTGAAATGTTTGGAAAACACATCATCTTGATTGTATTTTATTACCAAATATTTTAATTAGAAATAAGACATGATGCTAAACTCTACAACACAGAATCTTAGGTACATTGACTATTTTCCAGTGAGTTATTAAGCATACTAAGTTCACATAGTTTCAATGTAATAGCCTGATTTGAAGTAATATACCGTTTTGATAATAAAAAAGAAGAAATATGGGTGATTTATCACCTGTAGCTTATTTACTGCTAAAGACTTTAGGTTAAGTATGATGATGTTCTTAGATTAACAATCAAAACCTATCAGATTTGAGACAAGATTTGTATCAGTTGCAATTATTTTGGTTTGAAAAATCCTGAAAACTTATTTTCATTATCTAAAATCTACATGAGTTCTAGAAGTTCAATTATCTTCCTTATTAATTTCTGAAAGAGCAAGGATTTAAATTTTCAAAGACACAGGGCATGAATATGAATTTGCTTAAGTAACACCTATAAATTGCTCAGAATAATCAGATCTTCTGTTGTACAAACTGAAAATCTGTTATTTTATGTTTCTAATTGTATGCTATACTTTTTACAGTATCTTTACTTTGTATTAAAGAAAAACAGCAATATGAACAGGATTTAAAGAGCAATAAGTGTGATATACAATTTAAAGTATAAAGGCAATATTCTTCTTTCATCATGATAAAAATATAGTCTTTCTCTTTTTATTCTCCCTCACAACTAAGTCTAGAATCATTATTTAATTCTTAGTCTCTTCTCCTGAAAATTCTGAACTAAATTAACTTTTATGCAATAGTTGATTGGTCTTTTGAGAATTATGTTCACAAACTTGTCTTCTTTAAATAGACTTGTTTTTTGTGTTTGCCAAGAAGTCTTGTAGACTTTAATCATTTCTGAAAATAACAACAAAGAAAGAGTAATCTAGACACAATGTGCTTCAACTTCTACTGTAGACATAGAAATCCCTTTCCCAGAATTCTTGCAGAATCAAAGAGCATTTAAATATTCTGATGAGTACAGACTGAAATATTCATTTTGCCCTTTTTTCCCTAAGCAACAATTTCAGTCCAATAAGGAAGGAGTCTGGGGAAGGAAAAAGAAATTAAATCACATAAAAAGCAAATTGTATCTGCACATTTACTGAAAAAAAACCTGATAAAGAAACAGTGTTCACTCATCTTGATCAGTGGATAAGTAAGTGAAAGGGACTACTTACACAGAAAGATGTAATCCAATAAGTGGGAGTTAAAAATTTATTCTCAGAGGGGCATCATATGCAGCATATGGCAGTGTCACATTTAAATCACAGAATCACAGAATCGCTAAGGTTGGAAACCCACAACCCGCCCAAGCCCCCCTCCTGAAATCCAATAAAATAAACCAAAATAAAATAACTACTCCAATTACTGTTTCTATGCATTTTATGTTACTGTTCTGGGTTTGGCTGGGATGGAGTTGTTTTTTCTTCTCGATAGCTGGTATAGTGCTGTGCTTTGGAGTTGGTATGAGAATAATGTTGACAACACACTTAAGTTTTTACTTGTGACTAAGTAGTTGTAGTGCTTATACTAAGTCAAGGACTTTTCAGATACTCATGCTTTGCCAGTGGGGAGGTGCACAAGAAGCTGGGAGGGAGCACAGCCAGGACAGCTGACCCAGGCTGGCCAAAGAATCACAGAATCTTTAAGGTTGGAAAAGACCTTTAAGATCATCAAGTCCAACCATCAATCCAACACCACCATGCCCATTAAACCATATCCTGAAGTGTAGGAGATATTCCCTATCATACAACGTCATGTTCAGTACATAAACTGGAGTTGCCCGGGGGTGGGAATCGCTGCTTGGGGACAGGCTGTCAATCACCGGGTGGTGAGCAATTGCTGCATTGGGCATCACTTGTTCTTGTACATTCATTTGTCAGTATTATTATTAACATTGCTATCATTCTTGTTTCCTCCTCTCTTGCTGTCCTAGTAAACTGTTTGTATCTCAACCCACGAGTATTTTCCAATTCTCTCTCCTGTCCCACTGTAAGGGAGGAGTGAGCGAGCAGCTGCGTGGTGTTTAATTGCTGGCTGGGGCTAAACCATGACTGTTACAATGCAGGCAGATTGGTGTTATCCTTACTTCAGTAAAGACCCTTTTGGTTCCTGCCATAATAATGCTAATGAAAAATATTAATACAAAAATGAAATTAATTAAAGAATCTGAGTTCTGGTTTTTTACTAACTATGAAAAGATGGGAATGGACACATGCTTAGATAACAATGCTGGTTTCTGGAGGGAGTGGCATACAGGAAGGAAGCAAGCTAGAGCAAAGCCAAGGAAAAAGACTGAGAATAAATAAATTTGTATTATTAGTGCTTTCATGGCACCAGCCTAGCCTTAACCTGGATTCTAAAAAGGACTTTCTGATTTGGTTCCAGGCTGCACATGTGGTGCTGGAAGTGGTTTGGGTCTAATTAATTGACTATAAAAGGCACTAGAATTTAGTGTGTTAAGAAATGATGAATTAAGCACTTCAGAAAAAGGAAAAATAAATAACCAATAATATTTTATGTAATAACAGAAAAATACAGAAGTTCTAGCAAAGAGAAACACAATTAAAATTTCTATTACTGCATACAAACCTTAGATCTACAGGGTATTGGAATAGACAAGGCTCTCAAAGCACTTTAACTTCATAAACAGCAAAGTAATTTATCAGTGAACTAATAAATGGATGTGTTAGAGCAATGAGACTGAAATCCACTTCTTGGGAACATTGTCTCCAACACAAAGAAAAGAAGAAAACATAGATAATCAAGCTATACTGTACATAACAAATATTGAACTTGGAAATCTTAAACACGAAAGTAAAAGAAGTATGAACTTGCAGCAGTTTAGATATATTATGTTTGAATTGTTATGCCATAAATTGCAAAGCAACATTGGTTTTATATGCAATGAGCAGATTTACATGAAACTAATGATCTACAAAAATTGAGGTTGGAAAGCTGGGACAATGTGAATTACAGCTGAGTCTCGGCAACTAAAACGATAGTATTTAATGCTTTATGAGGGATGTGATAAAAATCAAACAAACAAATGTAATAATCCTAAAGCAGAAATCACCATTAGAAAGAGGGAAGAAAAAAAAATAATGTGTTAAAGGCACAATAAGAACAAATAATAATGGTTACTGAGGTCTAAACATTTCTTATTCTAAGGACTTAAGCTGGTATCCAAAAGCATCCTGAAATGTACTAAAACCACTATATAACTCAGTAGTATCCTTTTAAGTCAAACAAGGTGTTACTAAAAGGAGCGATTAAGTATTAGGGATATGAAATACACATGAATCACCATTACTTGGACAAGGCTATTAAACAGGAAAGTATCATAATCCATTAAGTGATCAGAACAAATTAGAATAACTCCTTGCAAATGCAAATTTCAATTCTGAAAAATTTTGTTTTAACCAGGACTTTTTTCCTTGACATTTAGAATTCAAAGCAGCAGACCATAAAACACTGACAGATTCAGAGCTCTTACCTTGAGCAGGAGATGATTCTTTGGTGACAATTCATTACCCTTAAAGGTTTGGAAAATGTATGCTGCTTTTAGGGAGTCCTGGAAAGTCAGCTGTTGCATACATTACATACAGATGAATTATTTTGGAGGTTAGAACTCGGGATGTAAAAGATTCCTTCTCTGTCTAACTGGATTTGAGCCCACATTTTACACTTAATGGAACCCTAAGTTACAAAGTAAATGTCTAAGTAAAGTAAAATATATAGATTATATGTCAGAATAGTTTGATTCTGTAATGAATAAATTACAATCCAGGGCAAGAGTAAACAGGAACTTCATGGCTAATGCTACTCATCTAAGAGGACAGATTCTTTGATTCCACCTTTAATGAGAAGGACTGTCTCACTATTTTACATGACATTATCATTTGACTTGAATATAAACAAACAAATGGGTAAGGAACTTCAAGTCTGCTCCCTCTTTTCCCAAAGCCTATTTTTTAAAATGACTTTTGCGTACTAATAAACTAGAATATACCTGGTAAACCAAATGCTTCAGTGAGTTTGATGCAAATTAGAGTGAATCAGCTATGTTAATAAACTTCTCTTGTCAAAATACCTGTGACAAGAAAATTAGGAATAAGAACATAAACTATGCTAAAAATTAAAAGTTAAAAAGAAGTTCTGTTAATGGACAGGGGAAAAAGTCCACTGGGAAAAGTTATTAACAAATGGCTTCAGCGACTTGGACAGAATGGATACTATGTTTATGCACTATACTGTTTTCCACAAACTTACAGGAAATGTCTATTTTCTTAGACATGATTATCCAGGTATTCCGTGAGTTTTCTTAAGAACAGAAAAAAGAAAACCACTCATATGTTCCTACTTTTGACCAGAAATATTTCAGGGGGAGTACTTAAAAGTACATTTTGAATCACTTAAAGTCTGTATACTGTTAAAAAGTGTCTTTGTCAGAAACTGGTTCTAGTGGGTAACCATTAACTTTTTTCTTCTAGTGTTTCAGTCATATATGTCACTATAACCATTAATATTAACATTTCAACAATTATAGGAAAACAATGTGCATCTGTAGGCATGGCACAAACATCATTTTTGACTGGATAAGTATATTAGTAATTATGTTTGACAGCATAGTCAAGTTATGCCTCTGGTTTTCTTTATTGTTTTTGGTAGATATGAGAATATTGGCATTCAATTCAACATTACAAATGCAACTTCTTATTATCAGTTAGACAACTACTAGTTAGTAACTCATTGTTAGTTTCAGTGTGGAGCCAGCTAGTATTCAGCTAGAGATGCTTAGTAATTACAGAAGTGGTTTTTCATCAAAAAAAATTGATTCTCTTTAAGTAAGTTGAACAGTACTGTCTTCTATTTTTCCTGCAAATTATCATTTTAAAATAATATATGCATTTCTAATTAAAACAATCTTCAAATTTTGTTCTCAAACATTCATATTATTACTTTTATTTGCTTTAAGATGACATTTTCTGTCATTTACAAGCACCGCATTGGTTATTTCCTTTTATAACTTATAAGTGTTATTTACAGGATATACATGAACCTTCAGTTTTTCTTTAAATTTCACAAAATTAATTTTAAATCTTAAAAAAGTGATATGAAAATTTACTGTTTTCAAGCTAGAACACCTCTATTAATCTTCATAACTCATTAGAAGTATGCTGCGTTTCTAAAGCTGCTAAATGCTTTTTTGAGCAATTGCAAAGGTGATACAGGATTTGTAGGATCAGACACAATAAATAATTCCAAGTGTAGAACAAGAGTGAATATAAATTAAAAAATTACTGAAACAATTCCCGCTTGATCATTGTGTGGCTATATAGTTAATGGAAACATAACAGAGAGTGTGAACCCATAACATCCTGAAATGTTTTTTCTCCATGCAATTCTAAAAGAATATGTAAACACTTTGATACATAAAAGATAATGAAATAATGAAAGGAATTAAAAAGGGCACTCATTAACCATATTAGGGAACATGAAATGTTCTTATTTTCTGATGGAGTACTGCGAATGTAAATGCTGCCTTACTGCAACAATGATTTAAAATAATTTTATGGTATTCTAGAAAAAGCAATTAAGTTTTAATGTACAACCTGATTATTCATTTATGAGGCTTGATTAAATCTGATTTTTATTTGAATTCCTTTGTGACACAAAGAACTTAGTCAGTAGACCATGGAGTTTTCCTTTATGCAGTCTCCCCAGACAATTCATGTAATAATGCTAGAAAAAAAAATATTAAAAAAAAAAAAATCCAAACACATAGAAAACCCAACCCTAACACAATTACAAAATGATAGAAAGAGAACTTCTTTGCTGAGATTTCTGCTGTTTTGGTTTCAAAGCCTCTGTTAGTCATAAATCTTTGTCTGCAGGCAGAAGTTTTTAACAAATACTAGTCAGAATCCCCATGCACACACCTAAATCTATGCTCATCTACTAAATACAGCTTTATGCTTTGAAGATAAAACATATTCAGTTAAAATCTGCTCTATTTTATACTAAAGACAAAGGACTTTGAAAGACAAACTATTCAATACCCTATCCTTGCCTTAAATAATCACCATCCACAGACATGTAACAGACTGAATGTGCAAAGTAAAACTTGTTTGATTCATTTTCAGAATCTTTTGTTTCTTCTTAACCCTACTCCAATTCTTCATTACCTGACTTTTTAATGAGGTCTTACTGTGTCTATGAATTTACATTGTAATAACACCAACACACAGCAGTATGTCTCTATTTTTCACTAGAACTTTGATTACAATTGGACATCAGCTCTAGATGGCTAAAGACAACATATTGTAAAATTTACTTACTCTGAATTTAAAAACTTTTGTCTTTTAGGATGTCAAATGACATTTGTGTAACAATGTCTTTCTTAAAATCTTACCTGAAAGTAAGATTCAGAATGTCTGTAGGAGTTAAACAGTCAAGTCTGTAACTTTCAAACATTCTAATACATAGTACTATTCTAAGGTAGTACAGGTTATCGTGCTTAATTGAAATGCAACACTGTATACTTGAAGTTCAGCTATTTTTTCCTTGGTTTCAAATGCTACATAAATGTTACAGAAGGAGACACTATTTTGCATAATGGAAAGAATAAGCGTCCTGGTTTTGGCTGGGATAATTTTCTTCATAGTAGCTGGTATAATGCTGTGGCACAAGAGGCTGGGAGGGGACACAGCCAAGACAGCTGATCCAAACTGGTCGAAGGGATATGCCATACCATATGACATGATGCTCAGTATATGTCTGTGTATCCCCCTAGTCTTAGGGGGAAAGCTGGCCGGGGGCCACTGCTCGGGAACTGGCTGGGCATCAGCTGGCAGATGGTGATCAGTTGCATTGTGCATAAATAATTTTGTATTTTTTTATTATTATTATTATTATTAATAATAATAATAATAATTACCACCCCTTCCCTCTCTGTCCTATCAAACTGTCTTCATCTCAACCCACAAATTTTACTCAATTTTTTTTCCCAATTCTCTCCCCCATCCCACTTGGGGCAGGGACCAGCCAGGTTAAACCTCACCAATGAGGTAGTCAGAAATAACTGGAAAAATAATTAATTTAAATTAAAGCCTTTTTTTCACTAAGGCATTTCATATTTTCATATAGAAATTTGCCATAATTTCATTTTCAACTATCAAAAGACTTATTTTTGGCAGTTTTAATATAAATTATTTCAGGTTTTCTATAAAATTACTTAAAAGCAAGTTATTACATAAAATTATTTTATATACAGAGTAGCATACAAACACCTGCCTTCTTATCCTGCCCTGGTCCAAATAGTTTGGAAACGTCAAAAGTTTGTCATACATAATGAGTTACTTCTATAAAAAAATAACCTTTAAGTAATCATGTCTTGATTTTCTCGTCTAAAAATTTCTGTCCATGAAAATATAAATACTATTTCTGAAGTCTGGATCCAACTCACAACTTCTGCATTTGTAGGAATTTGAGAAAAGAATAATAAACTTGATCACAACATTTATTACACATAAGCAAATGTGAAACACAGCAAGTTGAACCATTTTTATGGTTTCAAAAGTCACACTCAAAATATATGAAGGTAAAGGGGTAACCAGCTACTGAGGCAGTAAGAGTACATCAAATGTGAACAGTAAATTATACTGAAGTTCAGAGTTATCCACAGAGGAAACAGCATACTAGTCAGTTCTCACAGGTGTGTTTCATGGACTCTTGACCCTGAGCTCAAGGAAAAAAAATATTTTAGTACACACGTAAAAATATATAAATGGTTCGCTATTAAAAAATAGACTAGTTGGCAGAACAGTGCCCTAATGAGAAAATGGGAATAAAAGTGTTTCTGGATGATTTATTATCAGCATCCTTTCTAAAATGAGATAAAATGCCTAGAGAGATACACAGCCTATTCCTTGACCTTGCTGAGATATGTCATATGAATAGAAGAACTACAAAGAACATTCTTTAAGGAAACAAATAACACATTTATGATTTACTTGACTTCATTTACTAGAAAAATGGTTAGCTGGCATTATCATCCTACCCTGTGAATAAAAGTACTTGGGAAAGTTAGTAAGACCATAATGCATAGAGAATTATTAGTGTATATATAACCCATAGCTGAGTTCGTATTACAAAAAAGGCTTCTACATTAAGTCAGTGAAAAGTAAATCTAAACTTTGAACACATTTATTTTTTATTTTTTGATCAAGGGAGCAAATTTATAGCAAAGAAAGAACACACAGAAAATTTGTCCATACTGAGAAACTGAGACAGTATTCAATTCTCAAATATAATCTAACTTGCCTACCCTTCCTATATTCATTGTAAATTTGGTATTACAATACAGCAATATTCTTTAATTTTGTTTTGTAGATGTATTAGTAATTTACCTGTGATTAGAGTTTATGTTTTAGTGCAATGTTGGGATTCTTTGTTCCAGCTAAGTTACAACTAGTTACAGATAAATACAACTCAAACTGAACTGAGCCACTCAAAATATTTTTGTGTTCTTGGTACCAAATGTAGCCAGATTAGATTGTATGGAGATGTTGAAATTAAGATATTAACGTAAATTAAGCATAAGACATATTGTTAAAAGAATCATCTCTGCCCAGAAAACTGTATCTACAAGAACTGAACTATTGTGTTGTAATACTGTAACCACCAAGGATTAGAACTATAGCAAGATTTGCACTAAATCTTATTAGGGGTTGGGTTTTTTTAAATGATTTTTTTCTAACTGATTTGTCGTCTTCACAACTAAATATCAAAGCCCCTTTCAAAAGAACTGCAAAATCTACAAGTTTATGTAACCAAAGTTACATAAAATATCAAAGTTCAAAAACAGCACCTTTTTTTATGCTTAGTGTTACTTTTCCAAAACAATACCAAAGCAGCTTCATTCTCAGACTACAGTATCAGTGCACATCGTTACCACAACTGACTATGAGGACAAGGGTACAGTACACTCCAGACATTCCAGACACAGATTTTCATTTCCAGCATGTCTAAACAAGCGCAGAGTAAAATATGTGGGTATTTTTGATGGCATTTGGTTCCAAGATGATTGAGCTGGAGCTCACAAAAATCAGCAACAGCCTTTGACTTGATGGAACTTGTTTTTGTGCATTTGTTTTATGCACCAAAACAGTTATTCAAATACTGATATCTGAATGAAATATTGTGGTAACCTGTATTTGAGAAGATAGCAATTTTATTTTTACATTATCTAACTTTGAACAAAGTTAAAGTTTCATTAAAAAATTTACACGATAGCAAAAGATATCAGGTAACTTCTTGTCTGTCTTAAAACAAAACCACCACCGCTAACAACAACAAAACACAACAAGAAAATGAAACTAAAAGAATAATTTTGAAGAACTTGCTGCCAGAAAACATCAGTACAGAAACAGAGGAACCAGCAAGCTACCATGTAAAACAGAAAGAGGCATTAACAATCTCCCTTCTCATCTGGAATGAAAACATGCATTTGAAAAAAAAGAAAGAAAAGAAGAAAACAAAAAGCAAAGGGAAGGAAATAGGGAGGGAGAGGGAGAGAGAGAAAGAAAGAAGCTGAGAAAGTGTTTTTTTCCTCCCCAAAATCACAAATCAGGAATTCAGATTTGGAGTGGCCTCGAACAATAAAATGTAGAGATGTTCTGAGAGAAACTTCATGCTAAATATTTTAGAATGTAGCAGGCTTCATTTTTACAGCATTGACTCAGGGAAGTTATTTTATCTTCAACACTCCATATAACTGCAATTATCAAAACCTCAGTGATTTTTAAGTCCATCAGGTATATTTATACACTGAAGTACTAAAATTACATCTGAATTTAAATCCCAACTCTTCTAGATCACAGATGTTACAGAATTGTATAATAAGGAGTATTTCTTTGTCTAAAAAGACAAAAAATTAAAATGAAAAAAACAAAAAGAGGATGCAGAAGGGGGAAGGACGGGCTCAGAGAAGAAGTGATTGATCCAAGATCTACTGCAGAGTCACTTGGCAGAGAACAGCATGTCACAAATCCTAGTCTAATCAGCCAGCTGGTAACCCAGAGCAGTAACATTCATGTTCCCCAAAAGAAATGGTGCTTTCGTTACATAATGAATATATCTTATGCAGTAGACATATATAATTACACATAATGAGAAATGGAAAGAATATTATACTAAGTAATACTCTTATTATATAGAAACCCATTTCTTTTTTTTTTTTTTTGACATCACTATGCTTTAGCTGAGTCTTTTAAAGTCATTTAGATTGAAAGGAGGCTTTTTAGTTTTATGTAGATTTTATGAGCTCAGACACTCTTCAGTACCATCCCCAATAAAAAGATGTCACCTTTTTGATAACAAAAGACAAATTTATCACAGGTATGCCAATTCACATCTCTACTGGGAAGCTGAAATCTGTTTTTCTATGTAACACTGCAAAGTGAAACCAATCTTAAAATACTGGTAGAGATTATATAAGAGAAGAAGATAATGACCACAGCCAAGAACCTGGCTGTCTAAAGGCTAAACTGTGAACACCTGGCGTCAATAAAAAGTTACTTAAATCAAAAGTGAAATGTAAAATTCCTCCAAATGAAATCAGTGGATGAAGGACATTTATTTAGGGCTTTAAACTTAGTCTAGTTAAGGGTAATGTGAAAGTACAGGGCAAAATTTTCATACCAACTTTGTCCCTTACAGTCTGGTTCCTTGAACTGAAGTTATAAATATTCTTTAATTTATTTTAAATATAAATCAGAAAAAGATTTTAAAAGATGTCTGAATTAACCTACACTTCTAAAACAATTTTAATTTGTATCAAAAATTAATAACCACTCATATTCCTAATGTAAATCATATCTGTGTTTCTTATATATTGTAAATTCATTTAATGGCATTAGGCAATACATTAAAATGCTATCCAAAGATGAGAATTAAATATCTTGTCATAAAATGGTCTTCAGAAGGCTTGAAGATTCTCCTTCTGAAGTGCATGATGGTAGTTCACTTGGCTATCCTTAAGACTCAGAGAAAAGCAGATTCAACATGATATCCTCTTTTAATGAGGAACACTGTTTCATATTTATTTAAGCTTCCTGATTCCTTCTTGACATACTATCATCTCCTCACTATTAACTCAATTTAAGATGCTTAGTAGCTTTTAGGTGACTGCATGGCCGCAACAGGATATTTTCAGCAGAAATACTGTGGAAAATATCTTAGACTGTTTGGCAGTATAGGAATATCTTTAAAAATTCAAAATCATTGAATTTATAGGAAGCTGCAGACAAGTGTTAAACACAGTACTTCTCTGTAATAACTCTGTTTATGAGCATAATGCAACATAACTAATACCCTACAAAACTTATGGAAAATATTTTTTATGAAAAAAGAATTCTTTATGTTAAAAATACGCTTAATTCTGCTGGAATGGTATATTTTGAAGTTGTGTACAAAGACTAAGGCAGGCATAGCTATACAAATCTCTATGTATCTTAATAGCTACATGATATTCTGTGACAATGAATCCTGTAAATTTAATTATTGTCTCTTGGGACTTCATAACTCTATCTTATGTAACTTAACATTGGCAGGAATATTTATTGTCTGATTCTGGCTTTTCTATTGAAACTCAATAACATCACACAAAAAGTTTCATCTTGGGTGCTAAAGAATCAGTATTGTAGAAAAAAAATCCTCAAGAGTTTGAAAAAGCAGTCTGCCATATTTATTTTTTCAAGTACTTACTTAAATAAAAATTCCAACACATTACAATGTGTAATATTTAAATTTCTTTTTTTTCTTGAAATGGCAAATTTCTCTTCTATGATCACATTTTTTAATGTATGACCATTACTAGACTGTACAGTGACTGATTTCTTTATGAATATTAATCGTTAAAAGAAAAGAACTATAAAGAAATAAGCCTCTCTTTCATTTAGATGTACCTAAGGTATTTCACCTATGTGTATTTGCTTAGGTAAAAACAGTATTGTACTATACTATATGTGTATCTTTCTTTAATAGTGTTCCATAGTTACACAAGCACTGAAAAATAAACAGTAATATACAGATAAATTGTTTGGAAAAGGATGTTCTTACATTCAGGATAACCGTGGATACAGAAAACAGCTGGTCATTAAAAGCTCATGGAACTGAACAACTCCAGTGGTAGCCCAAAATTTTATTGCAACCCTGCATTTTCAAACACAGTCCCATCTGCTGACATGGGTATAGAGGTCTCCGATGTGGTTTGGAGCTTCTCCAATACCTGCAGATTCTGTCAGGAGTACACTCAGACCTCACAAAAATGTCTGCCAATTTTAGTATATGAATTAGCACTTTCTTGGTTTATTAAGTCCATAAACCTACCTAAGAAGGTAACACCACAAAAGCAACAAGAATATCGCATTTAAGAGCTTATCTGTTTACTTATGGTAACCAGATTCTGTAAGGTGGCTGGCAGCGTTGGCATTACAAAGCCTCACAGTGCCAGCTGCTCTGCTGTTTCCCCTAAAGTAGGGGCAAATAACTAACAGGATATTTACCAATGGAGTAAATGTTAAATCTTTTTGATTTAACACACTGCTAATTGTCTCCTTAACAAAGGAGCTTTCATTCAGAAGGCTTGATCTTTAAGAGATCTATAGCATTCATACCAAAGCTGCAAAGTACATAAATATGCTGTTAAAAAGAAAAAAGCAGATGTTAATTTTGCTGTGTCACAAATGATTTTGTAGTACTGCCACACAATGCTATGATCTTTCAGTGCTTACTGCATCTCTGTCAAAAACATCCTGTCATGTTTATTAAGCTGATCTGGCATTATAAGGCAAAAACCTGGAATTCATAGAGATCATCCACAGAAAAAAGAGAAAAAAAATGTTACTTAAGAATAAGGCAGCTGACCGTTGTATTGTATCCAATAGATTGAAATTAATTCTGAGTCTGATAACAGAAAGGACATCAATTTGGTTTGGAGTAAATTGGAAAGTTTATACAATGTTATTCGATGTGACCAAGCCACAGTTTGGTCACATCGAATAACATTCGAATAACACATACTTTTCATTGCACAGCTTGTGCAATGAAAAGTATGCTACAATAAACTCAGTATAGTGACCCCGTGTATTTCTGTGACAATGCAGTCCTAGGGTCAGCTATAACTTGTAGGAGAAACAGGTTTTCTGGACCAGTGTTTATTCTTGCATGAAGTTAAGACAAGTTTACTTGAGAGGTTTTTTTAAGCCTATTACATTTCTTCATCAGGATACTATTCCAGAATATTTTCATCCTAATTAACTTCCTGGAAAATTGAATGATCTTATAACCATACAGAAGGATAGCTTTAGTATTGTTTTTTACTATATTATGTTACTCTATCTGAGAATCAGCACTCCTTATTCAGCCTAAGACCTCTTCGAGTTTGTACTACTGTATTGAGCAGCAAAGCAATTATTATATAGGTTATCACAAAGGGATATACTTTCAAGAGTCAGAGTTTTCTGTTATCACTTTCCACATCAACTTCCTTTCAATTTGTCTTTTCGTTGTCATGCAATTTATTTTTGATACTAGTTATGTATTTTCTATGCCAAATATCTTTCTTTTCTCCAGGAACAATTAAGAACAACATCTATAGGCACAACTTGTATATGCATAGCCCAATTATTTATCCTTCTTGAAGTTCCTTCCCCAGAAGCATAATTTTTTTTCATTCAGCAATACCACTTTTTGCCCATACTTTGTCTTAACATTGTTACATCTGACCCTAAAACCAGCATTTCAGATTTGAAACACAGGTGCAGAATAGAAAAATTCTCTGTTGTTGTAAACTGCAAAGTGCGAAGTGCATTTTCACTTAAGCTACCTATTTTAACATTACTGTTGAGACTCAACTGTTAATGTCATCTATATACTTTTCAAATGCCTAAACTGAATTTGTAGATTTTCTTTTGCTTCTCCCTTCTCATCCAGCCACTGTTGTACCTTTTTAATCTAGTTTAGTAAAGCATCAAGCTGAAAATAAATAGACTGATTTTGAAATATCCTAAGCACATTTTTACTTTGATGTTAGTTATAATGCAAAGTAACGTCCAAGGATATTTGAAGCTGTTGTCTATACATGTATGTTTCACTTTTTAAAATGTTTAACTTCAAAGAGTAATATTCTGCTTTGCATGCCTTAAACTAAAGTTGTCAGATTTTATTGCACGTATATCATTGCACTGTATATTCTAGGCTATACACAGAAATCCCTTACCTACCTTGAACAGTCTTACCTACCTTGAAATTCTTCCATTAAAATGTTCTGTGACACTGTATGGACAACAGAACATAACATACAACTTTCCTTATAATCACAGACAAGGACATTTCTTTATCTTAATGTATTTCTTTAGTTGGTGTGACATTACCAATAAAATACATGTCACAAGACTGGAAATGCAATATAGTACAGAGATATTTTAGAAACAGGCCACATACAACTTTCATTCCAGAACCGTAATTTGATCCCTATGAAATCTCTGCAATGAAAACTGATAATAGATGATTTTTTTTCTGTTTTTGATAAATAAAAAACTGATGTATGACCAGCATTTTTGTAAAGGCTCCATTTAAAAAGTTCTATCTGAGCTTGAGCTGATTTCAGTGCTCCATGGCTTTGTGTAATTGCAGAAAATTGGTGATGGACTGAGGCATGTATTCCTGCTCTCAGGAATGAAAATCAGTCTCAAAGGGAGAAGTGAATATAATGTGGCAATTAAGTTTCTAAAAGGCATAACCTAGGGGGTCAAAATCTTGCATTTATGTTTCTGAAAATAATTCTGAGTGTATTCATGTGTATGCATACCAATAATGGTAAGATTTAATAACTTAACATAGAGGAAAAGCTTTTAATGAGAGGATTGACATTTTGGCTTAGAAACAGTTTGGATTCAGGAGCTTCTTTGCAATCAGTATCAAGCTACTTGTAAAATGTTCTGATTATTTTCTAGACAAAGGCAGTGAAAAAATACAATGATTGGCATCCTGAATTATTTCTTGTTGGTTAATGACACGCAATTTTGTCCAAGAAAATTGAAAAGGATTTCATAATTTGTCATATTATATAAAGTGCCATAAATTAAAATTTTTGAAAACATGTTTTATTGAAAAGGGAAACAAAAATGTCTGATATACCTAAATAATAATAAAAAATTTGTTTAGTTCTCTAAACTGACATGAAATTATATATATCAAATTAGTTTAAAAATTTTGATTTTCAGGAATGGTACTCAATCATAGTTTAGTACATTCTCATTAACCAGACTATATGTGTTACTGAGCATTACATGAGATATTTATATCGCAGGAAATATGACTCAGCCGTTCCCCATATTGGAAAAGTGAATTGAAATACAATTTTAAGTGGAAAGAAAATTTATGTTTCTGTTCCAGTTTCATTCCGATAGTTGATAAAGAGAAATATTTTGTATAAAATAAATGAATTTAAAATGAAAAACATCTTCTAAAAAAATTACATGCTATTGAATAAACAGTTCTCCAGAACTTCCAGATGTAGTCTTGTATTCTTATGACTGTAAAAATAGCATATTTTTCAGTTACTATGATTGTATTGTATTTCTGACTGTTATCAATCACAGTAGAAACTGCTGTTCTATAGATCCTGTTACTTGATTACCTTGGAAAAAAAGGATAAAATATTACACCATCAGTTGTCAGGTCAATGTCATTGTCATAGTAGATAAGGTTTCCTCCCAGATATTAGGACAGTTATTTCTATGTCTAAGTTTTCACTGCTATTTTGTGTGTTTCTTTTTGATCAAAACCTGAATGGAATGATTTCAGTGACATAACTCCTCTTTTATTCACTAAATGACTTGCTAGTTTTGAAGGACAGGAATTTTGCACATGATTACTTAAGGAGATAAATTTTCAAACTGTTCCACATGCAATTTTTGATCTTGGGTTCTTGATTGTTTTGTGAGTTTGTTTGTTGTTTTTTTAAATGATTTACTTTTTAAAAATATATTAGGGTTGGCAGAATCTCACACTGTTGAAGAAATCAGAAGCACTTCTTTTCAGGGAAAGTCAGACCATTTTAATAACAATGAGCTTTTGTCATACCAATTTTCTGTAACAGTAGCTGACTTCTCCCACTAGTACCACCTTTCATGACAACACTCAGCTTACCAAATCCTGTCAGATTTGTTGTAGTATTGTAGAACTAATCTTAAAGAACTGAATAAAAGTATCCTTTCTATAATGGAACATGGTGAAAAAGTACAAACATGTAATTTATACACCATAAACAATTAAATCCATCAAACATAAGCCATGTCTACAAATATGGTGAACACTAAGATAATGTTAGGTCATCAGTTGAAAGTGCATTCACTCCTCTTTGACTCAGGTCTGCCTCTTTTGCTGCAAGTGTTGCACATTTTTCTTCCTGCTTAAATAAGATATTTAAGCCTATTGTGCACAGTCAGAATTAGATAAAATAGGCTTTTTGTCCAATAGTTTTAAAAAAAGAGAAAGTACATAATGCCTAGTGGAGACCTGAGGAATGTTATTTAAACTGTGAAATTGTACTTGGTTACCAAGCTGGAAGATATAAATATAGCAGAACAAAATTTAACAGAGCAGTTAAAAGTGGATGGGAGAAGAGTCTGGCAGTTCTGCTTAATGTAAGTATTTCAGTATAAGGAGAACTACCTCTTGGGACAATTTGGAACATGAAGAAAGAATATCATTTCCATGTTGTTGATTTTTTAAATTATTCTGCCTACAAGTAGAAGGCACACAGAATTTATTTTCCACTAGATATAGCAGTTTTATCTGGCTTCATTTCCAAATAAAGAGCAGCCTCCCTGTCATGTTTTGACCAAATGTGAATAGGACCCTAGAAACTGAGTGCAAAAGAAAAAAATGCTGACCATGCAATAATTATATGGTTCATATCTGCACACAACTATTAATAACTTTTTCTTGTCGTGTTGCTCATGTGTATATCCTAGAGCTAATCTATAACTCATTGCTATCACAAGAGAACTAAATCTTGATAATGAAGTTAATCATCAGAGCTTGATAGAAATGACTGCTAGGCATCCTAGTAACTTCTAAGAAAGCAATTCTTTGCAAGAGGCTGAAGAAAACTGTTTACTGATGATAATAAAGTAATACGTGTTGTCAAGAATCAAAAACAATAAACAGGCAGCTTCTGAATGGGAGAAAAGAAACATTTGTGCTATTCTGTAGGTTTCTCAGAAAAGTGAAAACTATTTATTTAAAAGAAAAATTAAGTAAGCATGGGCAACATAGACTTTAAAACAAAGAAAAGTTTTTCTAAGAACCATTCACAACAGTGTTTGGGATGTCAGTAGTTGACATGGTGTGGTATTCACCAGACTCAAACTGGAGGGAGCACAAAACAAACTCAGTGTAACCCCTTTGATGCCCTCGCATTATTTGTCTAGATATAATGGACACATTTTCAGTTTAAAAGATCATAAGTCTTCATCTCTCAAATTACCTCCCAACAACTAGCAGCATGATTCATCTGCCTCTCAAAATCTGCATGAATGTTACTGGCAATAACTCCTGACCTAATGACAACGACTAGCATGCTGATGGAAGAAGTAGTCAACCAGTGCCTTGTCTTTACAAGTTTTCGGTGTAAAAGAGAGTTCCTTCTACACATTACCACGTAGAAAGTTTCACTGTATACAAAATATACCAAATAGCTCATTTAATCCAAAGTACACCTGCATCATTTCCTATAAGTCCTATTCACACTGGAATAACATCATCATCTTATCTGGTAGGATCTAACTATCATTACAGAAAGTGTATTGCAAACAAAAGACACAAAAATGAGTCATGTAATCATTGTCCTTAAGAAATAATAAAACATGTCCCAGCCATATGGTTTAGTCACAGTAAAGGAGTGAAGAGAATAAAGCTCTTCAAAAGTGGAGTCATTAAGAAAGCTAAAGTTATCTATCTATCTTTCCTAATCATGAACTCTGAAATCCCTGAAGTTATGCTGTGAGTTTCCCAGGATATTCAGATAAATGGTTTCAACAGTGTGGTGGGTTGACTCTGGCTGGATGCCAGGTGCCCACCTAAGCCGCTCTATCACTCCCTTCCTCAACTGGGCAGGGGAGATAAAATACAATGAAAGGCTCATATGCCGAGGTAAAGACAGGAAGACATCAGTCAACAATCACCATTACAGGCAAAACAGACTCAACTTGGGGAAAATTTATTTATTACCAATCAAAATCAGAGTAGGATAATGAGAAATAAAAACCAAATCTTAAAACACCTTCCTCCCTTCTTCCTGGGCTTAACTTTACTCCTGAATTCTCTACCTCCTCTACTCCAAGTGGCACAGGGGGGACAGGGAATGGAGGTTGTGGTCAGTTCATCACATGTCGTCTCTGTCGCTCCTTCCTCCTCAGGGAAGGACTACTCACACTCTGCCCCTGCTCCAACCTGGGGTTCCTCCCGTGGGGTACAGTTCTCCATGAACTTCTCCAACATGAATCCTTCCCACAGGCTGCAATTCTTCACAAACTGCTTCAGCATGGGTCCCTTACATGGGGTGTAGTGCTTCAGGAAGGAACAGACTGCATCAGTACAGGTCCCTCAGGGGGTCACAAGTTCTGCCAGCAAACCTGCTCCAGCCTGGGCTCCTCTCTCCACAGGTCCACAGGTCCTGCCAGAAGACTGCTCCAGCATGGGCTTCCCTCAGGGTCACAGCCTCCTGCAGGCATCTGCCTGCTCCGGTGTGGGGTCCTCCACAGGCTGCAGGTGGTTATCTGCTCCACCGTGGAGCTCCATGGGCTTCAGGGGGACAGCCTGCCTCACCATGGGGTTCCCCATGGGCTGCAGGGGAATCTCTGCTCCAGCACCTGAAGCACCCCCTGCCCCTCCTTCTTTACTGACCTTGGTGTCTGCAGAGTTGTTTCTCTTATATATTCTCACTCCTCTTTTCTGACTGCTGCTGCTCTTGTGCAGGTGGGTTTTCTTCCCTCTTTTTAAATATATTATCCCAGAGGTGCTACCACTGTGGCTGATTGGCTCAGTCTTGGCCAGTGGTGGGTCCACCTTGGAGACAGCTGGCATGGTCTCTATTGGACATAGGAAATGCTTCTAGCAGCTTCTCACAGAAGCCACCCCTGTAGCCCCCTGCGCTACCAAAACCTTGTCATGCAAGCCCAATACAAATGGGTATGCTACATATAACTTAATTCCTTACTACAGGGAATCTTCAGCTGCAAGGAAAGAAATGTAGTCACTCTTAATACCTCCATAAACTCATATGTAGAACTACACAAACTTAGCACTGAATGTATCAACTAAATGTAAAGTTAAACCTGGGGACTTGTGGTGGGGTACATACTTTACGATTTGTAATGATGGATGATGTTAAGAGGGTAAGAATTAAAAAATACACAGAAACTGGAATAGCTGATAAGTACTCTGTTGTGATGGCCTCCAAAACACTTGGAACTGTAAGAGTTCAAATCCAAAAATTTTAGATCTCAGTATATATTCATGAGAACACAGAAATATGAGAACCCAGGAATCTCACTGTTGCTGGTTATGTTTACAGTCAAATAGTGAAGACTAAATAGCAAACACCTCAAACCATATCATTCACCTACTGTCTGGTAAAAATCTGCAACTGTAAGTGAAAATTCTTTTTTGATACCTGTGCCAGAGACTAGAGGAGGAGGAATGGGAATTCTTCAAGGACTCTGAAAATGATATTTCTAAGATAACATTAATAGCTACAAGATCAAGGCTCTCACAAAAATTTGCAGTCATTATATAACTATTTCTGCAAGTACTTTTTAGCCTATGCTTAAATGTGTAAATTTTTCTGCACATAGAGATACTCATTTTCTGTACTCTCAGTTCTTTACATGATTTATTCTGAATATTGCTTTCCCATCATATTATAGGCTAGACCTTAGAGCAGAATTTTCTTATCTTGCATCTGTTGTTCCTAACCACAATTATTAAAGGAGTGGAGCAAGCCAATAAGATTGCATTTTGGAACATAATACTACTTTCTTAACAAAAAGCATTTTGGTTTGTTTTCTTTTACTTTGTTTTTTGGGTTTTGTTTGTTTGTTTGTTTCCCCTAGATGAAATGAATGTCACTTGATGGTACGATGATTTATTTAAGTTCCTCTGCAAAGTACACCATCCTTGATTCAGTTGGGTTGCAGGACTGGAAGTGGTTGCTGTTACTGTGGTAATACATTTGACGTTATATAAACAGAAGTCCCAAACAGACTTTAATTATATTAGAAGTGTAAGAAAGTAATTAGACTGTAAGATCCTCATGACCTGCGTTGTGTTTGGTCCGGTGGAGGCAGGTTCTTAGGAATAGCATGAGCATGAGTATGTTGCATTGCTACAAATAAAAGATATGGCTTAACTATTGAAAAGTATCATCTATACAACCCATAAAACAGAAATACAGGTTCCTCAAATATAAAGGCTGCTTAGCAATGTCGGGAGTGAAAAATACTGAGCTGACTTGGAAATGTACATAACCGTAGTTAAGCAGAATGTAGTTACCCAGTTTGGAAGGAGGCCAGAGAAACACAAGACAAATTCTGCCATCTGTTAATCATATCATCGCACTAAAATCAACGGGCAGAGTTTGGCTCAACACCGGTTAAACCCTTTGAGTCATGGGACTTAATTACTGCAAGTGATCTGGATCTTGGATCTGTGCCTCTTTTAAAGAAGAAGCAGACATTTGAAAGATTATCTTTAAACAGCAGACTCTTACAGAAACCCTCGTGATCTTCTAAATGGTAAGAAACTTTTATTGTTACACAAATGGCTTAGAACCTGCCAGGCTGGAAGCGTGGGGGAGGAGAACCGGGTATCACATCTGAAATGGGCTATGTTTTGGACTGATACTACTTCTTTCAGAGAATTAAAATTCTGAAAGAAAAGTCACCTTTTATTTCTGAGTTGTTTTTGTCCCATGGTTTGTAGCCAGTTGAAATAGTACATGGTAAAAACATCAGTGTATCAGAAAAGATCTGGCACAGGAGACAGACATATGCAATTATAGCTTTTTTAAAGGGTGTCAATCTGAAACATGGAGAAGTGACTTTCTTGACATCATAACACCTCAGTGGCAGAACTAGAATAAGAATTCAAGATTTCTGAGCCTCGATTCAGTACTTTATCCTCTGTTGCATACCAGTGACATCCATAACCTGAAATGTCTCTTAGCTTTTTTTATAACATTTATCTCAAACATAATTTAATGAAAATAATTGATTAATCTTAATTTTAATGTATCTCTAAAGTTTCTTTTCCCTCTTAAATTTCTTGTCTTTCATTCTGTCAAGTGAATTCATACTCTTTTGAAGCACTCATAGTTTAACAAATGGAAGATAAATTTTAATTCCAAGTAGAAAAAAGTTTCCCTTATAAGAAAGAGTTTTGCAAGGGGAATGGCCTTGCATTTTACTTACAACAACTGTATAGACCATGATAGCAAGCTTATTTTAAACCTTTACCCAACCAACCATAAAACAAAACCTAAAACTGTGCATATACAACAGCGCCCTATTACTACACACACCTGAATGTTTGTGTTCGAAATAGCGAAGGAACTTGATAAACTGTATGTCACAGTGAGCATATATTAAAACAGTCTACTGTATGGCAACGGTTGGACAGAAATAAATGCATTGAGCCAGTTTTTGTTAGTATTTGTCTTAAAATGGAAGGGGTATAAAGTTGCAATGGCCTTCAAGTCAGTGTAAGATAAAAATATAAACCTGTAAGGATTTTGCTATTAGATCTTGGAAGGCTTACTTGGTGTACTTATTGAGCTAAATATGAGGCTATTATTTCTTGAGGTATGAAAGACATTATTACTTATTTTCAGGAAAAACAGTTAAGAACAGAAACAGTGCCAATTCATTTTTTCACCTATAACAAGATCTGATTCTAGAATACAAGCAATTTATTTATACTCTTCCAGGTATAGACATCCTTTTTTTTTTTCTTACTTTGCAGGAACAATATTGCTCCTAAGAGCTTTGTGGATGGCCAAATAGTTTGCTAAGAGAATTATGTATTAAAATCAAATGCTGTTAGTAATGACTGAGACCACTCAATAATTTCTTATGCTTGGATATCATCTTTTAAGTTATTTCCCCTTTATTATAATCAAGTATGTGCAGAGCAGTTCCTGTTGAACTTGTTATGCAGACTCAAAGTCACCTGGAATCCTGCAGAAAAGAGACGGAAGAAAGTCTAACAATTTGTCTTCTCAAGTTGGTTCATCTGAGAACTTTGCTTCCTTTCAAATAAATGTTCACATGATACTACACATTTAACTTCTCAGGATTCATCAGTTTTCTCAGCTACAGGAGTTATGTGTTAGAGAACATTGTGAGAGAAGTGTGGCCATTATCATGTCTGTTCTTTATCAGTACAAATGAAAAACTTGTAAATCTGATGGATAGAAACTATGCACCTGTTTCTGGACAATTGTCACATATTTACATGGTATATTAGTGCACTCTATGATAGTACTAAAAAGGAATAAGGAAAAAAAAGAGAACTTTTTATTCCTTTCATAGAGTTTCTCACTTAAAAGTTATAAAAAACTACATTTCCTTCCAGTGATCAATCAGGTAGATTAGTCATGTAGACTCACTCAAATATAAACATTGCCGTAGAGTAAGTATAATCTAGACTAATCCCTCAGATACTATATGCTTCTTCTAGATATCTTTGCCGTAAAAAACAACAAACAAAACTTTCTGAAGCCATGTATGGTAAGGATAAGTCTCTTCTAAACAGTTTAGAAAATAAATATGAAGAATTTTTGTAGTTCTAAACACTTAAATATTCTTTATGGCAGGTTCAGCTGATCAGAAAGTAACCACTAATCTTTCTGTTACTTCTACAACATTTTTAATATTGGTTTTTTCTTTCCACATTACTGTGTTTTTTCTTTTGTTTTTCCTCCTTTTTTACTGCCCAATACTATTAAGATGGATGGCGAAGGCACTTTCTCCAGCCCTCCTTCAGAAGCAGCACATCCTTTCACTCTAGAGAGTCCAAAAAATCCTTAAACCACCTTTTCTAAATCTAGAAAAGTGTACTAACAACTATGATCTTACTATGATGTTTTCTAAGATACATAGTTTAATAACCATAAGATACAAAAAAAATTTATAAATTAGGCAAATTATTACAAAAACTTTCATCTGTCTGCCAGTTGACAGTAAAACTATTTTCCTAATGGTTCATTTTCAGATCTCTTCTTCCACTTGTACTTGATTTTGATCACAGGTACAAATTTTAAAAGAGAAAGGCAGCAAGCACGTCAGGCTTTTTTTTTTTTGTTCACTAAGTTGTCTTCCCCATTCAGCAGTGGGTACATATTTTATCTGAATGGGAGCTGCTACAATCCCTTCTTGTTAGCCTTTGCATTCTTTTCCAGTTTTAGATCCTGCTGGGCTTTTGCTTTCCTAATTTTATCTCTAAGTGTCTGAGTTTTATGACTCCTCCTTTGTAGACTTGGTCAATTTACACATCTTGATAGCTTGTGTTGTAGTTCATTAAGAAGGCTATGTGATCTTCTGTTATATTTTCCAGCCTTCCTGCACAAGGAGATCATTTATTTCTGAGCACTGGGTAAGTTTTCTCTAGAACTCAATTTTCCTAGGCATTCTTCTCTTTATGGTAGTTTCCCAGAAGTTTTTACATTAAAATTCTCTAAACAAGCCAAAATCCAGTTTCCCAGGAGTCTGAACTCTTCTGCTCACTTTGAAAGACTTCCTGCAAATCCTAAGGTCAGTCAGAACACAGTAGCCATAGACCAAGTTGCCCAATATGACCGCATGTTTCACTGCTTGGGAGCAGCAGGTGAAGTAGAACATTACCCTTGTTTGGCCCTGAACGTGTTAGGGGAACAGTTCCAAGTGGAGATGGAGATCCTTCCCTCTGCTGGCAGAAGTCACAAGTTTCTAACATCAGAAAGTGCATGTCCTCTTCTTGCTCTTGCATTGCCTCATCTGTACCTTCTTTTTTGTCCTCCTGAGGTCTAGGCTCTTGTCTCTGCATAATCCTTCAAAGATTCCTCCAATCTCGTATTTGTCATCCCTAATATGGTGAGAACTTTCCCACCTCACAAAGCTGTCTCTCCGGATACTACAGTGAGTATACAGAGCATACTTCCCAAAGGTGAGGCTGCCCAGCAGCACTAGTCCTGATCCTGGCCCCAGCGCAAAGAAACGGGCACTCCCCGAAGCCGAAGTTTGCAGTAGTGACAGAAGCAGTGGATCCATTTGCCAGGCCATGGCATGATGTTGTGTTAACATAACGCATGTTGCTCTCCCTCCCTGATCAGCATGTCTGAGTGATCCCCACCTGCTACACTGTATTGTTTCTGTTTGGACATCCTGATCAATGGATCTTCTTAGTGCGAGGTATAAAAGATGGTGGACATGAGTTCATTCCAGCACTCCACAAGATTTTGCACTCAGCAGAGAACCATTTGTGCTTTCTGTGGTTTTTTCTTTGTTTTATTTTTTAAACTTGTCACTGGTTAGCCTGCTGCACTTTTCCTCCTTGCATTCTATAGGCCAAAATAATTTGTATCTTTAGTGTGTCTTTCCCTTCTTGTTTATCTTTTGGTTCCATTATGTTTAGCAAACAAACTGTAATCAATACGAAAGTCTGAAAAGCATGAGTCATGATCCTGCTTAATAGGAGTCGTTATCTCATTTGTAATTGGAGGCCCCAAGGTTTCACCTTTATGCACTTGGTCAATCTGAATGCACTCTGTGTCAGTTGTTTCTGTGTTGCTGTACACTACAGTGTTTCAAAACAAATCACTAATTACTGATACTAGTTGCAGTTTGTTTACTTTTTTTTTTTATTTCATTCTGTGCTGATCATACCTCAAAACACATGCATATCATTGATTTAGCCTTTATCTGGACTAATGTGGTTGAAACCAGCAATTTCCATATGCTTCTTGTTTATGAGTATTGAAACACCTTGACTATCGCAATGTGTTGTTTTAGCTATATGTTTAGTTCTGATCTAGCCTGCCCTTCTGTCATTTTCAAATCTCTCTTGATTTGTTGATGTCTGGTCCACTGAAAGAAGGGCCTACATTTACCCACTTCTGTGTTTATCAACTATTTCATTTCACTGAAGACAGATCAAGAAAATGAAGAAGACTTCCTGGAAAGGGACTAGCTTTGAGGCATTTTCTATTCCTTCTATTTACATTATCATAGAATGATTTAGGTTAGAAAAAACTTTTAAGATCATCAAGTCCTCTTTCATTATAGCTATTGCCAGAATAAAAAAACTTTTCTTGCCTATTTTTTCACTTGAGTGGCATTAACACAGGTAGTTAAAACAAGTTTTCTTACAATTTTTGCCTGATATTTGACAGTACACTAAACCAATGTTGCTTAAAACAAACATATATGCTACCTTATGAGATTATTTTATACATATCTTAGGTAAACATTTTACATATCAGGATTTCTACACACCTGTTTTAATCTGATTTCTAGAATATATAGAACAGAGTTTGCTGGTGTTTCTGAACAAATGCATGAGAATGACCTGGTTCTCATAACAAAACCCGTTGAACTAAATGAATAAAATTTGCATCACTAGTTTCTGCAAATTGCTGTCATTTAAGAGAGGTGTAGATTTGATAAAAATTAAAATGAACAGACTATTTTAACAATACATTACAAAGGCATCAGTATAGAGTAAAACACGTAGGAGAGAAAAAATTAGTCTATCACAGTAAGAAGCAGAATTGAGATCAAAAGCAGGCAAATACATCTAGGAAAGGAAGCAATCATGGTGTTGAATTTTTTTCTCTTCTTTTCAGTGAAAAGTTAACAGGTTTTTTTTCTTTAAATGTTTAATGTGATCATTAAATTGAAAAAACATTAAGAAAAATTGCTAATCTACAAAAAGAAAAGGCACAAATCAGTTTAATGATTGCAGCTTGTCTGAGTACAGGAGCTGTGAGAAGCATTTGAAAAGAAGTGGTTGAAAGTGAGAAAGGGAGTACGCTGTTATCCATCCTTCAACTAACTGTAGTGCAAAACCCATCGATCAGATTCCTGAATGAAGACCCACAAGTAAATATTTCTTATGTAATCTCCTCTCTTTTCTCAAATGTTTTTTATATGAAGACAGTCCTGTCATTGTATATGCATATGCATTGTATATTGCTTAGTTTCAGATCCCAATACTCACAAAACTAACACAATATCTAGAACCATACTATGTTTGACAGGTCCTTCCTACCCAAGTTGGAGCAGCTAGTTATAGATGATTGTTTTTCACCTGCTTCATGGACTGTCAACTGGATATAACTCGTCTTTCACTCTTTCTACTTTGCCCTCGGGAGGACATATTATGTTATCTGAGAAGATAATTTAAGAGATATTTTATATCTACAAATCTTTAGAACTGTGTTGAGTTTCTAGTGCATCCCATCATTCTGTTTTACTGTATGAATTTTAATACACTGTAATTAATTTTGTTCTGTATTGCTAGATGATCTTTACCTAGTCCTTGTGAAATACTCAAAGCAGTCTGCAAAACAAATAAGTGTTTAATATTCTGGCCCTGATTCTAGTCACCTCAGAGTTTGCCTTCACAGAATCACAGAATGGTTGAGGTTAGAAGGGACCTCTGGATGTTGTCTATTCAACAGACAATGTTCAACAATGCTCCCCTGTTCAACAGCTGGTGGCCCAAGACCATATTTAGAAGGCATCCAAATATCTCCAAGGTGGGAATCTCCACAACCTTCCTGGGCAACCTGTGCCAGTATTTGATCACCTTCACAATGAAAAAGTGTTTTCTGATGTTCAGAGGAAACCTCTTGTGTTTCAGTTCATGCCCATTGCCTCTTGTCTTATCACTGGACACAACTGGAAAGAGCCAACTCTGCCCTCTTTGACCCTCCCTTCAGGTATTTATATACATTGCAGAGATCCCCCTGAGCCTTCCCTTCTCCAGGCTAAACAGTCACAGCTCTCTCAGCCCTTCATCAGGCAGAAGATGATCCAGTCTCTTAATCACCTTTGTGGCCCATCATTGAACTCTCTCAAGTATGTCCATGTCTCTCTTGTACTGGGGAGCCCAGAACTGGACCCAGAACTCTAAGGATGGCCTCACCAGTGCTGAGTAGAGGGGAAGGTTCGCTTCCTTTGACCGGCTGGCAACAGTCCTCCTAATGTAGCTCAGGATACCATTACAATTCTCTGCCACAAGCACACATTGATAGCTCATGTTCAACTTGGTGTTACCAGATCTCCAGATCCTTTTTTGCCAAGATGCTTTCCAGCTGGTTGGACTCCAGCATGTACTGCTGTGTTGGGTTGTTCCTCCCCAGGTGCAGAACTTGGCACTTTTCTTGTTGAACTGAATAATGTTCCTGTCAGCCTATTTCTCCAGCCTGTTGAGGTTCCTCTGGATGGCAGCAGACCACTTAGACAATCAGCCAAAATTCAGTGTCATCAGTCAATTTGATGAGGGTACACTCTGTCCCATCATGCAGATCATTAAAAAAGATCTTGAACAGGGCTGGACCCCGTATTGCCCCCTAGGGCACACTTCTAGTTACTGGCCTCCAAATAGAATTCATGCCACTGATCACAACCTTGTTAGCTTATCTGTTCAGCCAGTTTTCTACCTCACTGTCTACTCATCCAGTCCATACTTCATCAGCTTCTCTACACGGATCTTGCAGGAGACAGTGTCAAAAGCCATACTGAAGTCAGGGTAGACAATATCTATTGTGCTCTCATCATCTACCAAGCCAGTCATTTCATCACAGGTGATCAGCAGGGTAGTTAAGCATGTCTTCCTCTTTGTGAATCTATGTTGCCTACTCCTGATGACCTTCTTGTCCTTCTTGTGCCTGGAAAAGGTTTCCAGGATTATTTGCTCCATCACCTTTTCAGAGATCAAATGAGGCTGACAGGGCTGTAGTTCCGTGGGTCCTTAATGTCCTTCTTGAATATAGGAGTGCCATCAGCTTTCGTCCAGTCCTCAGGCACCTTTGTCAATCACTATGGTTTTTCAAAGATTATCAAATGGGCTTGCAATGACACTTACCAGCTCCCTCAGCACTTGTGGGTGCATCACATCAGGGCCCATGGACTTATGTATGTCCAGTTTGCTCATGTATTCCCTGACCTGATCCTCTTCCAGCAAGAGTATGTCTTCCTTGCTCCAGACTTTTATTCTGGGGTCTGGGACTCCTGAAGGCTGGTCTTGTTAGTAAAGTCTGAGGTGAAGAAGGCATTGAAGACCTCAGCCTTTTCCATGTCCTGTGTCACTGGGGCCCCTGCCCCATTCAGCAGTGGACTCAAATCCTCCTTGATTTTCCTTTTGTTATTTGTGTTCTTCTAGAAGCCCTTCTTGCTGCCTTTGACATCTCTGGCCAGATTAAATTCCATTTAGGTGATGGCTCTCCTAACTGCATCTCTGCATGCTCAGGCAGTGTCTCTGTATTCATCCCAAGTTACCTGTCCCTGCTTCCACCCTCTGTAGGCTTCCTTTTTGCATTTGAATTTTGCCAGGACCTCATGGTTCATCCATGCAGGCCTCCTGACAGTTTTGCCTGGCTCATTTTTGCTCAATGAGATGGACCGCTCATGAGCTCAGAGGAGTTCACTGAATATTAACCAGCTTTCTTGGGCCTCTTTTCCCTCCAGGGCCTGATCCCATAGGACACTACCAAGAAGATACTTGAAGATGCCAAAGTTTGCTCTCCTGAAATCCAGCATTGTGATCTTGCTTTGTGCCCTACTCCCTCCTCTCAGCAACCTGAACACCACCTCATGGTCACTGCAGCCAAGGCTGCCTTTCCACCTTCACATCCCCAATGAGTCCCTCCTTGTTTGTGACGTACAGCAGAGGCCCACCTCTCCTCATTGGCTTCTCTTTGCTTGGGTCAGGAAGTTGTCACTGATGCTTTCCAGGAACCTCCTGGATTACTTATGCCCTTCTGTGCTGTCCCTCCAGCAGATATAAGGGTGTCTGAAGTCCCCGTTGAGGACCAGGGCCTGCGAACATGAGGCTGCTTCTAGCTGTATGTAGAAGACCTTATCCACTTGCTTATCTAGTATCCCTAAAGCAAGATCTTAGCAGATCTCATTTTCCATCCCTAGATTTATTGTCTTTGTCCTGCTGCTGCTTAGTTTATAGAGTCCTACACACTTTCTTCTCCATTCCCTACCATTCCAGCTGCAGTTTTCAAATTAAGTGTAAAGAGTCTCATTCTTCACTGAGATTAAACTCAGTAAAGATGATGCTTTAGCATACTTCCTATCTTTGAAAGACTTAAATCAGTTCAGCTACTTCCATGAAGCACAAATCTCACTGCATCCTTAACTGCAAATTAGTGTCAGAAAATACATGAGACAGGCTCAAAATTACTCTTGACACTTTCATTCTTAACTTTTTTTTGTTAAAGTGAAAACACAAAATAGTTAACACAAAAACTTTTGGAACAATGTAAATATATTTCTAAAACGACTATGTGAATAAAATGTCCCAATTATTTACTCATTAAGGAGATAGACCACAAGACATTATAGAGAGTAGAGACCAAATGAGAATTCATGCTAACAAAATAAATTAATTGATGAAGCAGTATCCTACAACACCCTAGCAGTGTTATGAAATATAAGTGTTTCTGATTTTATTTATTGACAGAAAAGTTTTCTGCAGCAACATTCTCTTCATTTCTAACCAGTTCCACATTATGTTTTGGAAATAAAACATTCTGTTTGTTTATAAATAACTGGTATTGCTCACACCTTGGTCAGCATGTATGCTCTAGTTGCCTAAGTGTTTTTATACAACAAAAAATATTTGATGTAAATCTTGAAAGGAGTATCTCTCATCTCTCATGAGAAAAATATAGTTTTCTAACTCATCATAAAGAAGTTCACCTACAACCACATGATTAGAATCTAAATGTTTATAACCATAGGAAAAAAAGAAAACATACTCCATTGTACAGGAAGATATTGTAATAATGAGCTATTATCTTGTTTGAAACAAGGTAATATTACTATTTGCAACAGTATGTAGAGCTGTGCATAAACATAATTTCACATACAAAACTTAGGTGCTACATATTGTTACTACACATTACAAAATTTATTTCACTCAAGAATAAAAAATCTCAAGAAAAAATGAACTACTTTATCCTTGAAATTGGAGAGTTTATTATCAAGTCACAGACAATAGTGTTTGGAATAACACTTACCCCAGAAAAACCTTGATCACTTCAATGATTCATGTCCTAAACAGTACATAAAATAATGAGAAGATACAGAACCTCAGATTGCTGCATTAATCTACATAAATTAGATTGAGTATTAACTGCATGTCAAACATCCCTTTAAAATCTGCTGGTTTAGGCTATGGCTATATAAATACACTCCTGAGGAGGCCAGTGAAAATTAATATGGATCATATAGTAAAATAAAAAGTAACAGAGTCAGAAAAACTGAGAAATTTTCATCTTTCTATGAGTCTGAGAATACAAATAATCACATTGCACATTTCATCTGAATACACAAGATAATTTCCTGGCGATGAAACAGAGAAAACAACTATTTCTATGGTGTGTTAAAGATGTACTGTCTGTAGTGTTAAGTACAATTCTTTTGTGCAATGTATATTAACAGTGAACATACTGTAGTTAAGTGCTATCTAAAGAAACTTACATTAGCATTTAGTCTTCTCCCTTTATTCCTACCACTCAGACTTAAACCAAAAAGAGGATCTCATACTTTTGCTAAATCAGTGATAAACTGCTGCATTAGGGAGAACATAAGTATAAATGTGATACTTTCTCTAAAAATACAAGGTATCTCTCTCTCCCTTTATATAAGAGTTTTTTAAGCAATAAAGGAAAACATATTACTCCACTACTAGAGGCGTTTTTCCTTTGTTCTACTTATTATCCCAGAAAGACTGAGAGAGAAGATTTTTACTGAGCACTGGGGAATTCAGTAGGTAAACAACGTCATGGACTCAAAATCTGCCTTTTCACACAACAAAAAATGTTCAAGAGGAGCTGTAGTTTTGTAAAATCCCCTTACAGTACCGTAACTTGTATATTTTAGTAAAGGAAGTTAAATTATTTTGTATTAATCCCTTACACAAACGCTTTGCTGACACTTCTAGCAGATGTGCCAATTAATTCAGAATCACAGAGTCACAGAAGCACTGAGGTTTGGAAGCACCTCTGGAGATGGTCTAGTCTGGTGGCCTCAAAACACTTTTGATCATGCATCCTTATCAGTAAACAATGTTTGAGCATGCACCTCCAATATATGTATATTTATCTATAACATAGTACTGTACATTATAGATACTGTACTGACATTATTGATAAAAACTATAGAGACATGGTTCCTAATACATTCTGCAGTTAGAGTCTTTTCTCTGGGAAAGTAGACCTACTGACTGTATCTCAATAGTTTTTGATTCTTGATAAGCTATCCATATTTTTAAATAACTTGGAGCCTGTGGCAGTTAAAGTTATGAGCAGTTGAGTGTGTGCAGCTAATTTACAAACAAGCTGTTGGTCATCTGTTAAAACAGAGTTGAGGTTCAGATCAAGACTAAGGAAGAACATGAACAAGCAAGTTATGATCCAGGACTACTTTTAGCATCTTAGCGAATACCTGGGGAGAATAATAGCTCAAACTGACAAAAAATTTAATTGTTTTGGGAAACTTTCCATTTTGGACGGTTCCATTATGGTTGGACTCGACGATCTAAAAGGTCTTTTCCAACCTCAATGATTCTATGATACAAATTTCATTTTTTCCAGTTAGAGCGGGGCAATTGAAGTTTTTAAACAGGAATATATACAGCAAGAGTTTGAACTTTAAACAAACAAACAAACTAACAACCCCAAAAAACTATCAATGACCATTGTCCTGTATTTTCCTCTTAATTCTACCATTCCTGTCTTTTCTTTCAGGTCTGTTTGCTCTGGTCTGTTTATTTGGTATACTTGACTATCAGAAAGTAAACAACAGGAAATGAAAAAACTTCTAACAAAATCTCAAAGAAAAAAAGCCATTTATTCTTTAGGGTAAGAGAAGAACTTATTTTTTTAGTTCACCTTCACTTGAGTTTTTACACATTGTGTTATTTTACAAGGGTCATGTTGTTTGATAAGAAACTTTAGTTTAATTCACATCTCATTAACAATTTTAGTTTATAAAAGCAAATCATTCTAGACTTGAGCAAAAATTGACTTATTTTACTTTATACTAACATGACTGTTGAAACTTATTTAATTACATTTGAAATCATTTATTGACATTTTATCATCAAACAATGCAGTGTTTTATAAAATATCCTGTCATAGTCTCAAAAAGAGTAACAAAAATTTCTAAGTGTATACATACAAACAGACACAGAGGTAGGAAAGCAAATATGTGTATAGAGGAAAGATACAGAAAGAATAGCATCAACAATGGATTAGACTGATCATTGTCTAAATTCAGAGTATAAGTCTCAATTAATTTCCAATAAATATATAAATTTACAAAATCAATAACATTACTTTTTCATATGCCAGTCAACTGCTTCTGACAAAATGGTATACTACTGGTCATTTCTACACTGACCTACCTCAACTTATGATTATTTTACCTCCCTAAGATTTCCTAAGAATTCTCAGTATTTTAACTTCAGTTTTGTGTTGTTCTACTACTTTGTTTGCATATATCAGTTCTGCTACTTTTTCTCGATACTCCTTTTTTAGTTTGGTGTAAGCATGTTGCAGGTTTTGGAGTTACTTTTATTTAATAACAGAAAAAAATAGAAGTGAGACCCCATATATAAATGGTTATATAGAATGTTTTTTTCGTTATGCTAAAAGATCTGACTACTGTTGGGGAAAAAAGCATTATAACATTTCCCAGTATGTATGGATAAAGACACAGAATAATGGTACACAACTGAAAAATATATTGTATTTTTTCAAATCTGTATCTGACCACATTTGCTATATCATTTGGGTTCCTAGGGTAAGACTTTCAGAGACAAAGACTTATTTAAGACTTATTTTAAAACATCCCCACTGTATTTATACTAACGAGTATGCTTCTGTAATTGGAATGTGAGCAATGACAGAGATTAATTGGAAAACAGAATGGAATTTAAAAAAAACCCCACTGTGACATATTCGCAGATGGTGTAAATTGTCAAAGATCACTGCCACAGTTTATCACAGCATGGCGATTCCCTTGTTCTAGACACCAACAAAGAAAGGATCGCCCTTCCAGCAGAAAGATTACAGAACTGTCTAGCTATCACTATCATCCTGTGCTTTCTCAGCAATCCTGTGCATAATCTGCTCTTTCCTCCTAAGCCCTAGTGTTGTATACATACATTGAGACAATAGCGTACCTCCCTTGGGATAGAGTTGACACTTGGTTGGAAATCAAAATCAGTCAAGTGGAGAAATGACAGCAGAGCTTATTTTATGTCTTTAGTTTGTAAAGGTAGAAGGTGGAACCAACTTTTAAATACACAAAAGCATTACAGACTATAAATGTGTGAAAGGCCGTGTTCTTTATAATCTTGGTGCTTGCTACCATTAGGCTACAGTGCAGTACCATTACACTCTGGTACAAGAAAATAGAAAAAGTAATCCTTACCCTGAACAACTTAGAACACAAATAAAATAAAACTGGATTGAAAGCAAAATTTGAAGAAATCTGGCCCATCAGCTGCAAAGTTGAACAATTATTATCGACTACCATACTGTTAATTTTTCTTAGTATTGAAAAAAAATATTAGTGATTATATAAAAGAAATGGGCCATAATTCCCATCTCCACCATCTATTACTGTAATTTTCAGCTCCTGTAGCTCCCAAATGATCAACAATATGTCAGAATGACATTTGTAATGACTGAACTGAATAAAATTTGTTTGGAGCCTTTAAGTGCAGTGAACTAATCATTTCTAGAACTTGCACACTCATAGCTCATCCACTATGTTTATGTTGCATGTGTGACTTGTTAGATAACAGACATTTTCAGAGAGACATCCACTTTAAGATGAAATGAACTGTATCTTAAAATAGCCCATTCCACTAAATTAAGTGAAATAAATTTCATTATTTGTATCCAAAGTTACATTTGAAGCCTGAGCTGCATTCATGCAGGCAGAGAACTTGCAAACAGAAAGACAAAATTATTATTTCTATTCAGTTGAAAGTAACTGAGAAATACTACTATTATGGTGTAACACAGTAAATGGCTTTACTAAATACACTCTATTTTTCAGCTAATTTTTCTGTTACCAGACCACATCCAGAAAACCAAGGTTATGCAACCCATGTCATTTCTGAGCTAAGGTGTAAAAAAATTCACCCTCCTTCAGAGAGTAGACAAATTAGAATTCTACTGTTATTTAGTATTACCAGTGCTTAATTCCTTCCCTTCCCCCACACAGATAAATATATATAGACAGTATTGTCAGTAAAAATGGGCAGGAATAATTAAAGAACCATGACTTGAAATCGGTTACTGCATCTATGACTTTCAAAATTGACAAGATTCACTCCAGATACTTGGGAATACTTATGTCCAATTCTCTGACAGAATGAAAAAGCACTTTAGGGATAGCAATGTCTGTAAAAAGGTATGATTAAGTAAATAGACTTGCAGAAAACTAATATACAAAATTTCAGTTTGTGAATTCTGAATGTTAACAGACACATAATTTGAAAGTTGTTTTAATTCCTCTACATGTCTATATTTTGCATGCTGCAAACTAGTTCAGCTGCTATAAACACATGTATTAATATGTCTGAAAGAGGTTATAGTTTTTTGTTGTTCGTTTCCGCATTCCATATCAATTGATGCAAGAATATTGACTAGATGAGGATAGCTGTGCTGTCTTATGAAGTAAACTACAAATTTATTTTACAGAGATGCTGTGAACTTCATGTGATCTTGAAGAATCACAGGAAGTCACGTAACTGTCAATCCCAAAAGATCATAACTTCTAATAAAAGCAGCCATAAATGAACATTTATTCAGGTTCTTCACCAAAAGCCAGATAAATAAGAATTTCCGTAATAGCTAGAATGCACTGTTTACTTTTGGAGTGACTGAAAAAAAAAGATATTTTTCTGAGGGTGATAGTACTTGACCTCTTCTTTGTAAGTCAAACCCAGAAGTGAAGAAATGGGGAAAAGGGTTGAGTATTGTCAGGCAGTGGCACTATTTATCCACAGTAGAGTCCTTCAGTCCTACAGACACATGGTAACTGGTGATAGTTGAAGAAGGAAACAGAAATATTCTCTCAACACAGCTCTGATTTTCAAACTGGAAATTATGCCAAAAAAAAATTTATCAGTTCAGTACCACAAGATTTGCCAAGGTTTTGTGCAATGCAGAGTATACTGGATATACTATGCATACCAAGAAACTGCAGGAACACTGCCTTTTGCTGCCTTCTTTTTCTTCACAGGTGTGGGATTCATTCATACCAGTTTAGACTGTGAGATAATGAGCCATCGTAATAGTCATATCTGTTATCTCCTAACTTTTCTAATATTCTTTTATGAAAGCAAGCTGGCTGTTTATATGAAGTGGTAAAACAGTGATTAATACTAAAACTTTTATCTTTCTTACCTACCAGAGAAGCAAACCCAAAAAGAATCTGACTATAGGTAAGCCATGCAATGCTGAGTGCCTATGTGTAAAAAAGAAGTCTTGCAGTGAAACTAACATTTTTTTGAAAAAAAAATCTAACAAAACTGCAGCAACAAAAATACAGCAGCAACAAAATTTGACTGCTGTTTACACGTCTCTCTATCACAACTCTCCATGGCACAGCCAAGGGTTACATTGAACTCTGTCTGGGAATGAGTGAATGCAAACACTCTGTGTGTGTGTGTGTGTATGTGTGTGCATGTGCATGTATGTGTCCACATAGAGCCCAACCTGGCAAAGAGTCAGGTACTGCTATGTTTCCCAAGTGTTAGTGATGCCTGCTGTTAATAATATTACCTTAGTAGAGAAAGTGTTACCCAACCAACCACTGATGGCTGAACATAAATATCTGTTCAAGAAGAAATGTCAAATCAGCTTTTTGTATTGGTTGTTGCAGCAACCAATTAGATATTATGTAGATTTTAATCATAACAGTTTTCCATTCTCCACATTTCACTTTTCTTTGTGGTTATAAATTCAAAATATACAGGAACCTTAATAAAGCAAACCAGTTCAAGTTTACTTTTTTTCATTAGCTTCTCCAACACTTTATAACTTCCAAAATAGGGATCTGAATTTCAGGGCATTTACACATTCATTGAGTTGTAATATTTTAAGACCAGGGGCTTTATTGCTTTACTTCCATAAATGATTATCTAATACCCAAAGAGGCCATAGAAAAAGTACACAAGCTGCTACGGATAGTATTATTCTAAAAACACTTCTATTGCCTTAAAAGCAGATAATAAATGGATTTGCCTATACTAGTATTCTAAGACCACCCTCTGTGGACAAAATTAACTGTGCATAGTACTAATTCACTTGCTTGCTTTTGTGCTTTGAAACTAAATGTTTTTCAACTCCCACTTTTAGTTTAAAAAATTATCAATCTATCTAGTTAATCTTGAACACATTCATTTACTGTTTAGGTCTTTATCATGCTTCACTGCATATCATGGGAATATGTATGTATTCTCTAGCAAATGATATTCTTAATTTTGCTCTCCAATCCCATTTTCATGCTCATGCTAGTATGTAGCCCCCACATTGATCTTGTTCACAGTGGAGTAATCAGGAACAAATTCTTATAATAATAAACGTTCATCAAATCTGATACCTTCCTATTAAGACTGAAAACTTCCTGAATACAGATGAGTGAGGAGAGTAGTGAAAAATTAATATTCAGAACTTGGAAATTAAAATATTAATTGATCAGAGAGGAGGGAGGAGACCTTGAATATCCAAGCAACTTGGTGGAGCTGAAGTAAGGGGGAGAATAAGGAACATAACAATAGTGACTGGAGTTTTAATTATCAGACGTCAAAGGACATTTGAAAGTGGAGAGGAAAAAAATCCCTAAGAATAAATATGTATTTCAAAGTTTTATGTGTCTCCAGATAACAGAGTCTATCTCTGAAAACAGAAAAAGACTCTGAAACAGAGTCTCGTGGGATAGGAATTGTGGTCAAGATGTCCTGGAGGATTGCAGATATTTTATGGGGGACAGAAGAGGAAGGAGATTATCACCAAACTGCAAGGACAAAAAAAAAACTGTATCATGAGATCCTTCTTCCATCAAGAGACAATAAAGTCTGCATCTATTACATCATAGTTTATCACACTAGGGAAAGCTTGAACAGACATACTCCCTGCCATTATTTGGCAGGTAAGAAGGATAACAAATGAATAGGTTGTCTCTCTCCTCATCTTTGGCTCAGTTCTTGAGGTTTTTGATACCCAGTAACTTCCCTCACACTCTGATATGATATACATAACACCATGGTATTCAGTTCATCTCTTCAGATAAGCTAAAGTAGCTATTGGTCATATAAGTCCGTGTAACCATTTTCTCTCCTTCCATTTGACTACTTACAGTACATAGATCCACCAAATTAAACAAATTCATTTTCATTTAATTTTCTAAAGTATCATACAAAATTTTGCATATGTACATGGAAGGTTAGAGTGCAGAAAAATGACTAGTTTTATCAAACTAGTTAATACAGAAGATATTGTTTGTTTCAGAGGAAAAGAAAAACACAGAAGTATTTGAATGTCTGTTATAAATTTTCATCAGTTTATGAAATCTTTTATTATGCCTAGAGATTTCCCAGCAATCTGAAATGAAATAGCCTACCTCTGAGGTGCTATTAGGGTAAGAATAACATACAGAACAAGCTTTGCAAGGCATGTGGAATCAATCATTTTTACTATTATAACCAAGACAAATTCCCATTAGAAACTATGCTACACTTACAAGCATCTATTTTAATTTTTTATATACTTGGTGTGCCCACTATAGCAGCACTGTGTCTCAAATTACTTTTGCAAATCTAATTGATTTAATAAATTCACACTTAAATCGCTATTCAATTACTTACTCTTCTCTTCAGCAATTTTACAATCTTGAGCATATAGCAGAACGAGAATATAATTAAAGAGCTTATTCATTAAAGAAATACTTCTCTGCTGGTAGGTCACCTGGGTTTTGCTCAAGATATTCAAGCTACACTGCTTCTCTGTAAAAAGGCTATCATGGAAAGCTGAAAAATTATAAATATTTGCTGATACACAGAAGGATACATGCTTCATCATGCAGTGAATATAGAGAATTTTTATCTCGTATGAACATATATATGTACAATACAGATTCATTCATAAAGTTTATTAAGGTATATTTGTGGACAACAAGGTCAATATATTTTTTCTTTTTTTTAATATCATTTGAAATTTTAAAAGGGCAATAGCTTTCCTATAATTATGTATATGAATGATGTATAGCTAAAATCAAGCTGCAAAGTGCCTCTCTGTGTATACACGCAGAAATGAAAAGTAAAGCTCCGCACAGCCATTTGCGCTTCACACAGGCAGATTGCTTAAAAGCCAAACAAACCAGTGGGCCTCTCACATGGCAGAGATCGCAATGCAATGAAGAAGTATCAGTATGCAAGTATGTAGAGGTACTGGGTATTAGTATTTTGAGTTTCTCTCTGGTACTCTGGACCCACAGTACTTAGTGGCCCTATGAGCAATATTTTTTGTCCATAACAAACTAACGAAGTAGGAAAGACTCATCCATTCTGATTGATGAGAAATCTGAAGCAGGAACCTGTCTTCTTCAAGCCTGTACAAAACTGAACATACACTACAGATCCATTAATCATTAGGACTGTGCTTTGATCGAGACCACCACAACGTCTTTGTTTTTTCTTTTTTTTTTTTATCAAGAAATGTTTTGTCTTGAAGCTGCAATAAATCTTGCTAAAGTGAGATGTTAGTCCTTCGAGCACAGCCAGATTGTCATTTCCCCACAAGCAAACAGTCTGCTTGCTCTGCAATTCCAAGTTTCTGCTTAGCATTGCTTAGAGTGGTTTCACAAAAAATCTCTGCTACCTAGAGTAAATGTGGAGAGGGAAACACTGGCACTACTTCTGCCTGTGGGCTAAGCAAACTATTTCAAAGAACAGCTTGACTCTGCTAATAGGTGGTGGATAAGCCAGTACAGATTTTCCCCCTCTACACTTTTCAAGGAAATTTCTTATTATATGGTTTTCTCTTATAGATGTTCATACACAGATAAAGACTTGAAACTGCTTTCTGCATTTGACTTTCTATATTTTATTTTAATGGAATATTTATGGTGCTTAAAGATTTTAGTTAGACCTAGAAAGAAAAAAATGATACATATGGAATATGACTTTTTCTCTTAATACATCAAAGTAACGTTCTTATTGATTTCCATATGCCCTGAATTAGAATATTCACTCTTAAATATGATCAATCCAAAAGAAAATCAACTCCAAAATAATTTCTAGAAATTTACTACTATTGTATTCACAACAATAGTGAAATACAGACTAGTAAAATGTTATCAAAATATGTTAGAGCTCTCCAAAGACATTTCAATTCTCTAAACTAGCATATATTAACTATCTAATTAACATATATCCTAATTTGTTTAAGCTAACATTTCCTCAAAATAAAAATTAAAGTAAAATTAACTTTTGCCTTAATAAACCTGCCTAGGAGTATTAAGAGCTTTTTTGGTTTTGAATCACTTCACAAACAGTACAGACACTTATAACAAGTCTGGATTTTAGACCAGTAACAGTTTTAATGCTACAGTTTTTAAGCTGGGTCTTTGACCATAGTTGTGTGTTTGAATCATACCTGACCTCTGCACTAAGTTTTATACCATAAATCTACTTTGGAAAGTGATGGGTTTAGGGGTTTCATACTAATATAAAGGAAAGGTTTATTATCTTCAATATTATCAGTTGCCTTGAAGTTTTGCTGTACCAGCATTTTTTTTTTCCAGATCGAACAAGTTAAACTTTAGTGTGATCTTATCTGACTGCTATATAAATCTTACGAAAAGATTACTGAGGCTATGAGGAATGATGCCTCTGTTCTACAGAATTGTATCTGGATCGTACCCCTGCATCACTTGTATGCACCTGAAGAGCTGCACTAAAATATCATGGGATACCATTCTATTAACATTTTCTTTTTTTCTGGAAGTTGCTGTGCTTGATTGGTAATATAATACAACCATTATACAATCACATATTTTCTAATAATATCTAAGCAATGCAGATAAAAACATAGAAATATGCTGGCACACTTACATGGAATCTTTCTTACAGACAAAAATTCCAAAAGCTTTTTATTGCAATTTGTTGTTGTATGGGATCACTCGGCTTGACCTGTTTCAGAGCACAAAGGTGAGATGAGGGGAGATGTGAATCGACTCCGCTTCGTCTCACCTTGACAGACCCTTAGCTATGCGGAGATGACCTGGGGGGAGCTGCAGAAACGGCTCAGCCCGGGGTTGCCTGAACACTGCACCATGGTCAGAACTGAAACCTGAATGGAGCCTTCAATTATCCCTTAACAAACAAATGCCCTGAGCGCCATTCCACCACTTTTCAGTTACTTGGTGTGCTGGTGGGCCATCACGCCACCAGAGATAAACATATAATCCACCCAGGCAAGTCCTGCCCCCGCCCATCAAACCAGGACATGAAGCCGTAAGGTCTGGGCAGAAATGGGGCCGTCTTGTCCCAACGGCACAGCTGGGCTGTAGGAGATTCCTTCCCCCTTGTCCAGGACGCTGTACAAGGTAACTTCCCCGGGATTAAGAGGTTTTACCTGAGAGAGGGTAAGCGATTAAGAAACGTATGTATGGTATTTGGCACGCCTTAAGATTGAGATTAGTGCACTCTTTTCAAGGTATTAGTATCTAGAGTGCCTGTGGTTTAGAGTTGCAATAGTGCATTCCTCCGTTGTATCCATAAGAACCTGCACTAGTGACGTATTGGACCTGTGAGTGAAGTTCAAATATATTGTTAATTTGAACCTTACAGTGAAGTCTCTTTCTCACCGTCACAACTGTGTTTTATCTTTTTGACTTAACTAAGGAAGATAATTTTGCTATCGAGAATAGAACATGAAGTTATCTGCATATACACATGTATTTTTTTGCACCCATGTCCCCACAACCCTTTATAAAACAGAAAATGAGTATGTCAAGAAGTTAGGGAAGAAGATCTTAAAAAAATATTCCTAAAACATCACCATCTTCATGTCTGACATACTTCATCCTCTTTTCCTACCTTCATGAACAAAAAATGATTTAAGTGTTATGTAGACGACAAATTCCCGTTTTGAATAAGATGAAAATGGAGAGGTTTATAAAACCTTAAAAGAGCAACTCATGAGTTTTTTTTCTTAAAACAAGGAACTGAGACTTTATACCCAGAAAAGGAATGTGGTTCCTTATCAGAAATAGTCGTTTAGCTAGGACTCAAACTGCTAACTCATATTAGGTCAAAGCAAAGCATTTTAATAATCACTCAAAAAATTGATTAGCAGTCAGCAGTGGCTGAGAAACTCGGTGATCTTTTTGCCTGAAACACCATTTAGTAATTGGACTCCCTCTCATTTTACAAATCTCATCCATCATGAGAACCATGAAGCAATCTCGTTTTTAATTTCTTCTCACATGAAAATTATTACACCATTACTTTCCACTGAGCTTCTGCCAAGTAAAATTGACCACGTGCAAACATATATGCACCAGCAAAAGTGAGATATAAGCTTTAATACTTCTGTAGCCAGAGCCTGAATACCCCACAAGCCACACTTACTTCAAGCACTTCCTTTTTTAGCCCCTGCTTATCCCATTGAAAATAACAGACAACCAAATGCAAGAAAAAATGCCCACTGTTACTTTTCAGACATATCAAGTACAAAGCACAGCCCTTCTAAAGTTAGTGATTGCTGCTGTAGTCTGCAGTTTTGTCAGCCACATCTCATACTTGATTGTCTCCATGGTAACCAACAAAATAAAGGAATGGTTGATATTCTGCTGCTATCTGTTGCCAACAGAATCTTAGTACTTTACATTTATTTCTTTATTCTACCCACATCTAAAACATAATTGACTGAGGTTAAAAAGAACTTCTGGCATTGTAAAAGCTGTTTTCTTCATCTGACTCCCCAAATAATCTTCACCCAAGAGCGGGAGATGGATAACAAAGCATTACTGAGTATTGTATTGGAATCAAATATTTATTTCTTTGTATAAGCACTAAGAGGCGTTTGGAGCAAGGGGCTCATGTCTCCCCTCTCAACCACAATGACTACAGTGAAATGAATGCTGTGGATATATATTCTCATGGAATCCACTCAGTCAGAGCACCTTCAATTCCACAAACTGTCACACAGTAAACCAAGCTATGATGTTTCTTACATTTCATCCCCTACAGTCCCTCCCTTTCGAATGCACAGAAACGTGACCCATATAAATAAGATATTTATGAATAATTGGAAACTTTATAATGAAAAAAATGAGGAGATAAAACCATATTGCATTAGTCAAGGTCTAAAGTGATGGTTATAGTAATTAGTTATTTTTACACAGCTACTTTAGGGACCAAACATGTTTCTATGACTAGTAGAATTATTCTGCTGTCCTATGTTTTATTTGTTCAACTTCTCTTATCTTCCGTAAGACACATACTGGATAACAAACAGTACATACTGTGACTAATACAGAATTTATGTGCAATGTTGATCAGCTGGTCAGCTGCTGCCACAGATAACAAATACCAGTCAAATTTTGTCTGTTTTCTTTACCCACTCCCACTGAGGAGAGGAAAAAATCTAACCTGGGTCTTTTTTCTCTCATGGGCAGGACAATTTTCACAAAGCCTGTAGGAACCCAGTTATTGCGAAGCATTTATCATTTGATTTAATCATTTGACTGTTATTGATTAGCAGGTCCAAAAGTTATGGGAAGGAAAGTGTAGATACATGTAGCCTTACTGTCATTACTTGGCAAAGCAAACCAAAAAAGAAAGACAATACTATGGTGACAAATGAATGTGAAGTGAATAAATTAAAAATCTCAGCAGGTTGTTCAGGTGATGCAAACTTATCAGGGTCTAGGGAGAATTTTACACCCCTAGGATAGATAAATGGTGGTGGTGAAATGGTAGGGCAGCATAGAACCATTTATCTTCTTGCAGGATGGCTATATTAACTAATTAGCAGTAACCCTGCTGCTACTTAGCAATAGCCAAAAAACATTCTCATTATCCTCCTCTGATTTTGGCAATAAATTAAACTAATTTCCCCAAGTTGAGTCTGTTTTGCCCATGACAATAACTGCTGAATGATCTCTCCCTGTCCTTATCTCAACCCACGAGCCTTTCCTTACATTCTCTCTCCCCTGCCCAGCTGAGGAGGGGGAGTGATAGAGCAGTTTTGGTGGCCACCTGGCGTCCAGCCAAGGTCAACCCACCAGCGCTTTAGATAGAGCAAACCGTCTTAGGCCATTCATTAACTTTTACAGAAAGATGTGTAAGCAGAACTTGTACCTTGTTAAGGCTTAACCCAGCACTTCTTTTCTAAATGACCACCTTATTAATGATTGACAAGGAATGATATTCAACATGCAGCATCTTTAAGGGGAAATTCTCTCAATAAGATCATTGTGATTATGCACAACTTATGTGCATTCCTCTCAAAACACTTGAAAATTCTCCAGGGCAGGTATAAAAGGCATACAATACAACATGCATCAAAACTTTTCATATTTATCGCTTTTCAGTTTGGTAGATGCAGTAAATATAAACCTCATATTGTCATATAGCTTACTGCTCTTAAGGAACTCAAACTTTTCTTCAAACTATCATTAATTATTTCCAATATTTATTTATTTTAACTCCCAGAGGTATTTTCAACATCATTACCAGATGTGTCAAAAAGACCAACAAAAATCAGGGAACAGGAAAATTATTTACTCAGCATGATTGTCTATCCACAAATTTTCAAAAAGTAGTGTAAGAAATGCTACCAACCTTCTTTCCCTAAAATAATGTTTCTGAGTAGATCCACATATCTCTAAACTGGGTCAAAAAGCAGTTGCTTGTATTACTAGTGTTTTAGCAAACATGTCTACATGGGGATTGAATTCAAGCTGAGACTCTCCTGACTTTACATCCGACTTTTGCTAAACAAGGGCAGATCTCAGATGGAAAATGCCAAATAGGAAATTCTGCTTACCAGGCACAAAGTATACCCTGACAGCAACATTACACTGCTATCAAGTTTACTAATGCAAACATTGTAAAATTATGAGTCCCTTTTCCTGCAAAAATCACACAACTAACCATTATGAGCAATCTATTTAACAGTTCTTCAGGTCTGTTTTCAACAATTGCCGCAGAATGATGGGAAGAAGCAACAGAAAATTCTTATACGATCATCTGATTCACAGAAACAGAAAATAAAAGTAAACAGCAAATGTAGCTTTTAAGACTGCAGTACAGATGTTTACGGTGGTATAGTGATGCATACCTGCAAATATTTCCTATTAGACTTGAAGGGGGATAACATCAGACTTACCTGTGACAAACTATGGGAAGACATACCAAGGTTAGAGGGGCAGGGTGTTATCGAGAACCCTCAGCTTGTTGCTCTGGGATGTGCTGGTTACACTGCAGCACACTTGAAGTCTTATGGAGATGAGCCAAGGGGGAAACCTAGTGAAAGACCTCAAAGGAATTAAGGGGTGTTCCTCTAAGAAGGTGACATGGCCGACAGCCCAGCTAAGGCACTACACCAATGCATATGGGCAACAAACAGGAAGAGCTGAAACCCACCATGCTATTAGAAAGCTACAAACTTGTTGCCATTACTGAAACTTGGTGGGATGAATAATGCCACTGGAGTGTGGCTATCAATGGCTACAGGCTGTTCAGAAGGGACAGAAGAGGAAGGAAGGGCAGAGGCATTGCCCTCTACATAAAGAAATGGATAGAGTGTGAAGAGCTGTCTCTGAAGAATAGCCATGAGCAGGTTGAAAGCTTATGGGTAAGAATGAGAGACTGAGGCAACAAAGGGAACCTTGTGGTTGGTGTCCACTAAAGGCTGCCCGATCAAGGGGGGTCTACTGATGACACCTTCTTACCCCAGCTCCAGGAAGCATCACGGTCACAGGCTCTCGTCCTGTTGGGGGACTTTGACCACCCTGATATCTGCTAGAAAAGTAGCACAGTGAGCTGTAGGCAATGCAGGAGACTCCTGGAGTGCATGGAGGATAACATCCTATGCCAGGTTATAGACAGTCCTACCAGAAGGGATGCGATACCGGACCTGTTGGACACCAACGCAAGTGAGCTAATTGGTGACATCAAGCCTGGAGGCAGCCTGGGCTGCAGTGACCATGCACTGGTGGAGTTCACAGTCCTGAGGGGTAGAGGGCAAGTGAAGAGTAAAGTCAGGACCCTGAATTTTAGGAAAGCAAACTTCCAGCTCTTCAAGGAGTTAGTCAGGGAGTTAGTCAATAGGACCACCTGGGAAACTGCCCTCAGGGAGCAGAACAGAGTTGGCAGATCTTTAAGGACACTTTCTACAGAGACCGCAAGAGCTTTCAAACCCCAGGCGTAAGAAACCAGGAAAGGAAGGTGAGATACCAGCATGGCTGAGTCGAGACCTGCTGGGCAAAATAAAAGGCCAGAAGGAAATGCACAGGCAGTGGAAGCAGGGACAGATACCCTGGAAAGAGTACAGGAGCACTGCCCTATTGTGTAAGAATGGGGTCAGGAAGGCCAAGGTGCAGCTGGAGCTGAACTTGGCAAGGGATGCAAAGAATAGTAAGAAGGGCTTCTATGGGTATGTCAGACAGAAAATGAAGGTCAAAAAAAAAGCACCCCCCTTGAGCAAGACTGGCAGACTAGTAACAACAGATGAGGAGAAGGCTGAGGTACTCATCAGCTTCTTTGCCTCAGTCTTCACTGGCAATCTCTCTGCCCACACCTCTTGAGTGGATGGACTGCAAGATGGGGACTGGGGGAGAAAAGTCCATTCCACTGTAAGAGAAGATCAGGTTCAAGGCCACCTGAGGAATCTGAACATGTACAAGTCTATGAGAACTGATGAGATGCATCCCAGAGTCCCACAGGAACTGGCCACTCTCCATGATATTTGAAAAGTCCTGGCAGTCAGGTGAAGTCCCTGGTGACTAGAAAAGGGAAACATTGCACCCATGCTTAAAAAGGGTAGCAAGGAGGAGCCTGGGAACTACCAACCTGTCAGCCTTATCTCTGTTCTTGGGAAGTTCATGGAGCACATCCTCCCAGAAGATATGCTAAGGCACATGGAGGACAGGGAGGTGATTCAAGACAGCCAGCATGGCTTCACCAAGGGCAAGTCTGTATCAGGACCAGTACCGTTTAATATTTTCATCAGTGACAGAGACAGTGGGATCGAGTGCACCCTCAGCAAGTTTGCAGGCATCACCAAGCTGAGTGGTGCGGTTGACATGCCTGAGGGATGGGATGCCATCCAGAGGGACCTGGACAAGCTCGGGGAATGGGCCTGTGTGAACCTCATGAGGTTCAACAAGGACAAGTGCAGGGTCCTGTACCTGGGTCAGGGCCCTGGTACCAGTATAGGTTGGGGGAATGAAGGGATTGAGAGCAGCCCTGCCAAGAAGGACTTGGAGGTGCTAGAGGATGAAAAACTGGACACGAGCTGGCAATGTGCGCTCACAGCCCAGAAGGCCAACCATCTCCTGGGCTGTATTCAAAGAAGTGAGGCCAGCAGGTCGAGGGAGGTGATTCTGACCCTCTACTCCACTCTGGTGAGACCCCACCTGGAGTACCACATCCAGCTCTGGGGCTCCCAACATAAGGACATGGACCTTTTGGAGTGGGTCCAGAGGAGGACCACCAAAATGATCAGAGGGATGGAACACATCTCCTATGAGGACAGGCTGAGAGAGTTGGGGTTGTTCAGCCTGGAGAAGAGAAGGCTCAGGGGAGATCTTACTGCAGCCTTTCAGTTCTCAAAGGGGGCTTATAAGAAAGATGGGGACAGACTTTTTAGCAGGGCCTCTAGCAATAGGACAAGGGGTAACGGTTTTAAACTAAAAGAGGTCAGATGTAGACTAGATATAAGGAAGAAATATTTCACAGTCAGGGTGATGAAACACTGGCACAGGTTGCCCCGAGCGGTGGCAGATGCCCCATCGCTGGTAATCTTCAAGGTCAGGTTGGACAGGGCTCTGAGCAACCTGCTCTAGTTGAAGATGTCCCTGCTCATTGCAGGGGGGTTGGGCTAGATGACCTTTAAAAGTCCCTTCCAACACAAACTATTCTATGATTCTATGTTTCTGTGAAATTATAACAGGCACAATCCATCAAATATGAACTAAGTCACAACATTGCCTTAGTTTTTCTACCCACAGGAGTTCAATGCATCAAACACCTAGATTTTCAAGGTAAAAGTATTATTATTCTCTCTGCTCAGAGGACATAAAGAACTGTTAATTTACTGATTCCAAATATTCTTGATTTTTCATGAGTCAGAAAGAGAAACGGGGGAAAGAATTTGCAATTGCTGCAACCCTACACTACAGCAATACTTAATATTGCAAAAAGGCAACTCAAATATAATTTTTATACTTACTAGTACATATAGGCTGGGATTACTATCTTCTTTTCTCTTTTTCTTATATTTATGTGTTAAAAACCAGTAAATATTGTTCAAAGGACATTTAAGGGCATTCAAAGAACAGACCCAAAACTACTAGTCAAGGCTTTTTGCTGAACATTTTTATTTGTTTGTTTTCCACATTTATTGATGAGCACTTATAAGATCAAATTTTCAAGATAAACCTGTCCTTTTTACTTTTTTCCTCAGCCTCAGTTCTAGCAAATTCCTTTACAAGTAATGTCTTGGAAATATCTTAGGAAGAAGTTATTTGTGACCAAATGAGCCTTTCCTGCTACTCCCAAGCCAGTCAGTCACTTGCTCCTCTAGGTATCAGCTGAACCCCATTCTAGCTTTTATAGGTCATCATGTGATCAGACTCTGCTGGGATGTGGTATAAACAGTTATGTATGGCTTTAAACAAGCTACCTTCAAAACAACCCACAAAACAGAAGCCATTCAGCCATAGATATTGACAGTACTGTAGCAAAATTTTTCGTTCAGTTCCCTGTGTTCCTGAGGCAGAGGGATTTTGTGCAACAGGTGGTAGGACATGTGCACAAATACAACTAAATGCTATTACAGTCTGGAAGAAAGCATTTCAGAGCAAGGGAGGAGACAAAAATCCTTTTTTGTTTTGCTATCTGCTAGGAACTGGGAAAGCAAAAAAAAATAGGAAAGGCAGACTGTTCCACTGACGAGCTGTTTAGTTTCACAGTGCACCTCTGGAGACCTCTCTTTCCCTCACTCCTTGTAAATGAAAAATTAAAAAGGAAAAACAGTCATTGAGTAAGGCTGTAGAATATCATGCTTTGCACCTTTTGAAAAACAGGAGTGTGTACATATGCTAAAAGGTCTCCCTCTGGCATTCTATATTGAGTTATACTTCATTTTCATTTTTTCAAAGATTAAATTTTTATTATTCTTTTTCTTCCAAATACTCTTAAGCTATTGACAATGTATCTGATGCAACTTGATTTGGAACATTCAGCTAAATACAATAAAAATTATAGTATAGATTGGCTGTAACTACCTGGTAGAGCATCAGCAGTTAAGCTTCCACCAAACTTTTTCATTAAGCAGTCTCACTCATTTAAATTAAAACAAACAAGCAAACAAACAAAAAACCAGGAAAAAGAAAACAAACCCCCAAAACAAGCAGAATAAAACCCGAATGAAAAAATCCACACAGTAAAGGGTGTCTAAATGGAACATATTTCAGAGTTTATACTGAGAGCTTGGTGGTGACACCACTACACATAGAGATTTGCCATTACTAGTAGAAGACCACAGGATTTCTATTAACTTGAGCAGCATCTCAGGTCTTGTCTTGGCCAGAATTGAGTTTAGCTTTGATAGAAAGTTTAGCAGTCAAGTGACTATTGCCTGTGAATATTATTTATGGCAAAGGTCTAACAAATCTATAAAGTTGATGAGTAACAAACACTACCTCTTTATGTTAAGTGGGGTTAGAGGAGGTTATCATAGAACCTAAACTAATAGCAAAGGGGTGAAAGACAGTCACACTTTAGATAGCAAACAAGTCAGAAAAGTCAAATAAAGAGATGGTGTTTGAAAACATAAAAAATAATCCCAAGTCAGACTCAAGTCTGAGAAGAAAAAAAATGTTCACCACCAATCATACACTCCTCCATAAAAGAACTCGGGACATAGATAACTTTCTGTAATGCTCCTCCTCACACCATCCCTCCTGAGGATGACCACTGACCTTAGATACTGGCCTGACACCAGAAAGATGAACATCAGAGAAAAGGAGTGGAAGACTTGAGTAATTTTTGTACAACAAATTTAAATGAATTACTAATGAAACTATTTGTTACCTAGATATTTTTGCCTGTAAATTTTAGTGTCATTGTAACTGACATAGTAACTGCATATTTGGATTACAAAAAGACTTTAATTAGACTAACAATAAGTTATTGGCTCTGCATGTACGGTGTGTTCCTTTTTGCCCTTAAAACTTCAAGATTTAAGCAGCTCCTCTTTAAATAGCATGTAGTGCAGAGTATATAGGTGGTTAAATGGAAATCAGTTCTGAGTAAATGGAGCACTTCGGGAAGTGAAACCACTCTGTTTACCTCCCTGCCTACTACTCCTGCATCAAAGACAACTAGATTTATTCCTTCAAGAGAAAACTGCCTATTGTGTTCTGCAATGTACAGGATATATAAAGCATGATTAGACATTTTAAAAAGTGGCTATTTTTTACTTCAAAAAAAAAAAAAAAAAAGACAGTTGCCTGAAAACTAATTTAAGCTGTCATGCAATTCTTGCCTCCCAGGAATATCTAAATAAGGTTTGCAATTTCTGCAGTAAAGCTGAGAACATATTTTGTTAAAAAATGTTTTTGATCTCATATGTATTTTTAAATGCAATGTTCAAAGTACAGGCAAGGTGCTGAATACTGTACATTAAATTATGCAAAGGGTTTTATGCTAAGGAGCTATCCTGGTGCCTATTAAAATATTGTCAGTAGCTTTTGGATGGTAAGCCTCTAGATATGCAACATCTTCCAGAGGTATTATAACATAAAGTGTGGATGAACTTCCTGAATTAATACCACCACCATATGCAGCTCCTAAGTTCAGGTTATCCTCATTATGAAATCTTTTTTTTTCTGTTTTCTTTCTTTGTCTTATTCTGATACAACTACCACTCCACAACATTCATCAATCACTCCAAAAGAAACAGAAATAAATTAGGGACAAGTTCAAAATTCATTATGTGCAAAATAACACCAACAAACTGTGATTTACTCACAATACTGAAGTCCAAATCTTAAACAGAGTAACAATTAATTTTCACTGAATATAACATATTATTTAATTAATTGTTTCTTCACTAGTGTCTGTGCCACTACACCAGTAAAACAAAAACCAAATAAACAAAAAAAAAAGGAGCAGCATTCTGAAGAGACTACATTTTTTTTTTCTTGGATTTTTTTATTTCCTCTAACAGGACAAGTATTCTCTAGATCCTGGAGCACCTGAATGTTATCTAGACACATACTAATAATTGTTAGTACCTAATCTATTGCTTACTGACAGAATTAAAAGTAAAAAACCACCAGCAGTAACATTCTTTACTTTGTTTCTACTCCCTCAGTAACAGAGAAAAAACAGAGAAGCTAGAAGGATTCCTATGCAACAGTTATTGCTGTGGATCAAGAAGCAAATGGAGTTTAAAAATAAGTGTCCTTATTGGTTTTAATAAAAATGTCCATTTATAGTGCACAAGAAAAAAACTTTTTTTTTTTTTTACTTTGGATGGATATTCTGTTTATTAAGCTAGTAATCTGACAAACTGACAGACATGGCAGACCTACTCAGATGTTTTCTGCTTTATTCCAGTCGTCTTATTTTGGTGTGAAGGAGAACTTTGCACACCTATAGAAAAAGTGCGTTGCATGACAACTGCATGTCCCTCAGAGAACAGAAAGAGATGGGATTTAATGCCTTTCCAGAGATCAACTGGTAAAAAAACCCAAGCTGCTAAGTATTCTGAATGCTGTTGATACATAATGAAGTAGCAACTGAAATAACAGAGCTGAACTCTAATCACTGCTATTTTATATGATCTTTTTATATTGATGGTACACAGGCAAAGAAGTAAAAAGATTTTAAAGAACAGTCTAAAACACTGCAAGGGGACGGTAATTGGCAGTGGTTTTCTTTTTCTGTCCTTAATCCTGCCAACAGAAGAGACAGTCTTAAGAAGTAGGTGCCTGTAATGAAATGCTGACATTGCAGCTAAGATTGAACTATGGCAAACAAAAAAGGAATTATCTTGTAAAAGTGAATCTTCAAATATGGTGAGGTAGAGACAATAATTATTTTAAAAAGATAAATTTTATGACAGAAGCATTGCTAAATAGGAAAGGACGCCAATTCAGATCTAAACAAGCAGCTCATTTTAACTTGTATTTTAAACTCCATCTTTACCACTCCAAGGCTGTTTTGTTAGACTTTCAAAAAACAAATTTAGAGAGAAAAATTTTTACTGATAGTCAAGTAAAATTCCAGCTATGGTGTCCCTCCCCCCATAGGCTCATTTCATCAATATTTTAGACTTTTATTATGCCAGATTCTAAACATAAAATTTATTTAAACTGAAATGACAACTGAGATGCTCCATTTCTTGCATGCTGGAAAAAGGCTTTTGGGTGAATCAGGAGCCATGTGATAGGATTATTATTTAAATAGATTAAACAAAAATATATCAAATAAAGTTTCATATGCATTTTACTATTTAAATTGTTACATATGAATTTACTGGTCTCTGTTTCCTTTAGCTTGGCTTTGTTAACACTGAATTAGCTAGAATTATTATAGCAGCCATATTCTAATACAATAATGTCCAAACCACAAAACTTCTCATGGTACTACATTACCATCACGTTACCACAAATATCATAGATTTGGATTTTTTGCCTCTAATACATTGTAATGGAATAATAATAATAGAAATCCACACTACTATGCAGTCATCCTTAATTACACAGAGATGGTACTTTTTTTTCCTAGGTATTATTACTTTGCTATTGCCACCATATATTATGTAAAAAAAAGAGGGCAGATGGATCATTTATTTCTGAATAAAGATGAATACAGGGATCCTGGTCCACCTCCAGATCACAACTAAAAGCTGTTGTTCTAAAGCCTGTGAATCTATATCTGACAAAAATGTACTATTAGAAGCAAATATCTGATTAGGAATGCATAATGATAGTTTTTCCATAAACATAATTACATAAGTATGTGCTGTTCATGTTGTTTAGTTTCATCCGCTCTCTCTGTTCATTGCCTAGAGTCTATCAGCGTAAAGAAGTAAAATAAGTTATTGAAGTAGATGCTTTAAACAGACACGTAAGATCTCATTTTAAGCAATGTAATACTGCTTCAACATGTCTTTGACAAAAAGAAAAATGTAAACTGAAAGAATCTTTCATAGATGTACTTGTTTTGATTGGTATAGAGTCAATTTTCTTCATAGCAGCTCATATGGCACTGTGGTTTGGATTTGTGACCCAAGCGGTGTTGATAACACACCAGCTTTAGCTATTGCTGAGCAGTGCTTGCACAGCGTCACAACCTTTTCTGTTTCTCATGTTGCCCTGCCAGCGAGGAGGCTGGGCATGGGAAAGAAGCTGTTGAGGGGGCACAGCTGGGACCCTAACTGACCAAAGGGGTATCCCATACCATATGACATCGTGCTCAGAAGTAAAAGCTGGGGGAAGAAGAAGGAAGGGAGGGCATTTAGAGTTATGGTGTTTGTCTTCCCAAGTAACTGTTACACGTGATGGAGCCCTGCTTTCCTGGAGATGGCTGAACACCTGCCTGCCCATGGGAAGCAGTGAATTAATGTCTTATTTTGCTTTGCTTGTATATGCAACTTTACTTTACTTATTAAACTGTCTTTATCTCAGTCCACGAGTTTTCTCCCTTTTACCCTTCTGATTCTCTCCCCCATCACACCAGGTGGGAGCGGGAGTGAGCGGCTCAGTGGGTGTGAGCTGCCTATCCGGGTTAAACCACAATAGACGACATGAACTGTAATTAGATTACTAAGGCAATTTTTAGGTTCTAACCATAGTATCAAGATGTAAGAGTGCACAGAAAATGAAGGAAAATAAGTCATAAGCTCAATGCACACCATGAAAAGAAAGGGAGAAAAAAATGCAAAACTGCTTTAACAAACATCCACACACCACATCATTGTAAATATTTCTTGGGCATGTCATGAGATCAACTGCATTTTGTTCGTTCCTCAAACTCTGTTCCTTGAAGCATGATTTGGTGCCATTAACAGAGAGCTACACATATTTAAGGTAACAGAATCATGCTAGGGGAATAATTCAAATCATCCATTGTATCACACCTTGAATATGAAGGAAAGCTACATGTGAAACTTTTGGTTTTATCACCATTTACCTTTCTCAGGTAGTCACACTGCTCTAGCGTTCAGTAACATGTACATGTGTCCTATTTAGCACATCAGTACAGTGAATCAACATTTCCAGGAGTCAGATCTATTGGGTATGATGTGCACAGATGGTGTGAGCACATTCAGGAAAGCCAACACATTTTTCTCATGCCAGATTTACAATGTGTAGTCAGACCAATGATGCAGAGCATATGCAATACAACTTCTGCATTTCCCCAATTCAGGGCGGCACTGCATAGGTCTTATGAAGCTGATCTGCAAAATGGACATGTCCATGATCCCTAGATTTTCAGTTATGAAATTTTGTAATCCATTCAAGACTCGTACTTCGAACAAGACCACTCCTAAACATCTATAAACAAAGATTTTGAATGCCACTAGAATAAAAATTCTGGGGGTGGGGAGAAGAGATATGAATGCCTTAGCTTAAAAAAACAACAACGTTTTTGTTTGCTTGTTTTTTAATGAAAACTTGTGTTACATCTTGAGCTGGATGGTATCACACTGACAAAATTATTAGTTTTTCAGTGTGTCTTTATAATTACAGTCCTTTTGTATGTACAGTCCTTCTGTAGTATACATTATCTTACATATCTAATCCCTTAGTCAAGTTCAATTTACTAATTCCACACAGCTGCTGCATATTTAACACACATGAAAAAGTTAAAAGCAACCTTCCCATCTAGATTATCTTACTGACTTGTGTAGGCAATATCATACAGTTGTCCTCAACATATTAGCACAATATATGATTTTATTCATACTTCCTAGTTAAACTTTTCTGTCTTACTGATCAACTGTATTTGACTGTATTAGTAAATGGAGGGCTGCCCACCTCACAGCAATATAATAAACTTGGTGGGGTGGTTGTTTGTTTGTTTTGGGTTGTTTTGGTTTTTTTGTGAACAACAGATCTCTGCAGTAACGAGACACAAATGCTACCTGGCTCAAAGGATAAAAAACAAACAAACAAACAAACAAAACCAAAAAACCCCACCACTGTACAATTTTCATATATTCCTAGAAGCCACTGAGTTAGTATAGTGTGGTGGAAAGAATTCACAATAAGCAATTTTCAGACCACATCTAAGGCCTTCTTGCAGGAGAATGTTGTTATTTCTGATCTTGAAAAAGAATATATGTAACATTATTCTTCCCTCAGAACACCCAGAAACTATCTGGCTGTAGTGTGTGTGCTATGCAACCAGTAAAGCGCTTCTGACAGCTCTCGAGCAGTCTACCTGAAGGCTATGCTAAAGCAGCATAATTTTCCTGTCAACTTTTGCTGGTGTCATGAAGGGTATTATGTATAGTTTGACAGCAAGCTAAGGTAAAAGGGTAAGAGGACACAATACACAGAAAAGTAAAAAAAGTTTAAAGATGGAAGGCTTATGGCATTCCTCTTGGTTTCTGAAGGCTATGCATAGAAAGATAGCACTGTTTTAGAAAAGACTCTAGTTGGTATGTATGCTTTCCCACCATTTCCCATATCAGTTTCTCATACCAATATTTCCTCTCTGCCCAGTCTAATAAGGTCCATTTTTCCCCTTCCAAGTGGGAATTCTTTGTCAACCATTCAACTCCTGCTCAACCATTTCCTACCACACTAATGACATGCTTTCTACCATACATGTAAATAGTGGAAGTCAGTGATCTTGAGAGTCAAAAAGATATAAATGTGTTTAAAGTCTGGATAAAGTGACTGACAAAATGTTATGGTAATGACTGGCCCAAAAATAAGTGAATATGCTAATTCAATGAGAACCATAATAGACATAGAAAAGTAGAAATTTTTTAAAATTTGAATGAATAATCAACAATGCATTATGCTTGTGTAAATGAGATTTTAAAAAATATGCAGGACACTGGATATGCTTCAATTTGACACTCAGCATCAAAAATTTGTGGCTGTTTCAGATCATGCAAGACAGCAGACTACTCTGTATTCTTTGTTTCTTGAGAAGACCCTGTGGCTAGGTAATAAATACATTTATAAAAATGGAGTATTCTCCATTCTCTGTATTCTCTAGACTACCCTAAAACCAAACCACTAGCAACAATTAAGGTGTTGCTAAAAACTTGTTCAGTGGGCATGTTGAAAGGTCACTTTTATTTTAGAAAAAGAATAATTTTAATGATGTTTCTTACATTTTAAGTAGGGAAAACAGACAAATTTTTTGTCTGAAATGAAGTGTAATCATAGCACACTGATGCTGATGACCTTAACACAAAGCATCATGAAACTAACACTGACAAATCAGTTTTTCTTTCTCCGGAGACTGTTTACAGCATATTTATATTCAAATACTTCATATTACCCATTATTATCTGGCATAATGAAAGATAATTCATGGGTAACTACTGCATAAAATGTCTCTCAAAAGGTAAATCTGCTTGCAGATCCAATTATTTTTTTAATGTCATTTAAATAATAAAGTCTCTAAATAAGAAACAGGCTATACAACTGCAGAATTTCAACAACAATTTTGAGTGAAAGGTTATATTTACCTTGGGATATATTAGAAAATGCCACTATATCGTGGGTGACATTTCTAAATATCCATTTAGCTGATTTTATGAAACACAGTTCCTATTTCTCTAGAGCCAAACTGAACAAACACTGTAGCGCACGAGAAATTCCTTAGCCCAGCAGCACTGTTTAAAAATAAGAAAAATACAAAGCCTTATAATTTTGTCCACAGTTCAAAGATGGATATGAAATACTCCAGTTTGCACACACATCCAAGCTGGACTGTATCAGCCTACCCTCACTAGTCCAAAACCAGTTTACTAGTCTAGACAGAGAGCACTCGTTTTATTTCTGATAGCGAGTACCAGAACTTCTAAAAATTCATGTGTTAAAACAAATATACATCATGTAGAATAAGAGAATGCATAGTATCTATTTCAGAGTTCATACACAGTATCTGTCAAGCATTTCTGATTATTAATTCTACTATTATGCTGATTTACTGCTTGGAGCTGTAAGAAAATGAATTTACATCAATGTACCTGAGTTTTGGAACATAACATGAATTGGATGATTCACACTTCTCCTATGATTTTCCATGACTACAAAATATGCTTGTTTATATTTATTTTAAGATACATATATTTATATAAAACCAATATATATACTACTTAGGAGTAAGTAATAGGGCTATACTTTATCAATTGCTTTTTCTGTCATTCATATCAAGTGTTTTAGGTTAAAAAAAATCACAAAGTTTTGTACTTCCCATGTCTCACCCATGTTCAGAAAAGCTGTTTAGTTGGTTTTTACCATATGTTCAGGAACAAACCTAACAAAAAAAAATATATTTGAAATACAACGTACATTTCCAACACACCGGCTAACAACGCTTTCATTTTCATAAAACAGCCCAGCTGCAGTTTGGAGTATGCTTTCAAGCCAAACAGGTTTACAAGGTTTACAGTTTGTTTGGTTTTTTTTTTTAGGTATCGTGATTTTAAGGCATCATTCCATTTTCCTACTCTTGGATCAAAGCAAGAAGCCCCAAGTAAATCAAACTTGATTTTTACTGTGTCTAGCTATGTATGACCATTTATAGAAGTTTTATAATTACAAGTGATCTTAACATAATTTATTTTTTTATATATATCCTTTTCAAGGTAAAGAAAACCCATTAATGTACGTTTAATAATTTAGAGAACATAAAGAACAAGTTAAGTCTTAGCTTACACTATTGAAAATCAATATTTTTAAAACTCTTTTTCATATACTTTAGTGTTGCATTGTTCTGATTATAGATGTGTTGTTTTTTTCCATCAAATGATTTTATTTTATTACTTCAGTATGTGAACACATCTTTATAATGGACAAAACATAAATGCATGGGATGAAAAGAACTTTTCAGAAAATTACAGAAGATGATACAGAACATATTTTAATATTCCACAGTACTATATGCAAGTTAGGTAATCATATCCAAAGTTTAGAGACAAGTCTTGTTTTCATTTAGGAGAAAAACAATCTTTTTCTTTGCAGGAGGAATGAATATGATTTGAAACATTGGTAGTCATTGCGTCTCATAAACTCCAGTTTTCACAACTTGTGTTTGATTGGCATACAACCTTCAGTATTCCAGAGTGCAAAACTTCTGCTTCACACACGTAAGCCTGATTTGTTCTTATGAAATTTAATATAGGAATATCCTGGAGCATTTAATTTAACATTTTTGTGTGAGTTTTGTCCACTGTTCAGTGAAATTAACCTATCTGTATTTAGAAGCTAGTAAGTACCACACACTCTGAAAGGTCTCCTTGAAAACCTCTTGTGAATTGTCATCATACATTTGGGTCACTAGTAATAAATTCCTTATAAATAAATTATAAGCTGAATGTCATTACCTGTAACATTTCAGAAAAATAAGCACTTGGAAAAAAAAAAAATTGTTCTTGGTTAAGAATTAACTAGTATAGTCAAAAATGGGCTTCAAAATTCAAAAAATGTGATTTTTAATTCTTTGTTACCTAATCAATTAGTAACAGATTAGTAAATTGTAGTTACAATAGTGTCAGGGCATATCACTTAACATTTATTTCTTCCTATCTCAGAGAATGCATAAATTCACCAAAAAACCTATAAGTATTAAAAACTTTTAATTATCTTCAATATACTTCATATCTTAGTGTTAACACCAACATTTCTCGACATTGAAGCATTCATTCCATTTCTTGATGGAAACAAACTTAACAGTTTATAAGGTACAAGTTTTTTGTGTAAAGTTTTGAAAACAGAAAAGATGAATACGGTTAAATTAAGTTCTGTTGAGAATTGTGGGATTTTTCCCACATTTAAAAAATGTAGTGTCTTTTCTTCAACTTGCTTTTTTTCTAACTTAAAGCATCCTGTTCCAAAACCAACTGTTTCCAAAGCACAATGGTTACCAGTTCAGATTTTCACCACTCTTAAGAAAAGTAGTAACAGATTCACAAAGGTCCTTACAAAATTATAGTTCCTTGCTAAATTATTTCTAGTACCACAGACTAATTACTGCTGTTTGCCTTACATCTGGACCGTACTTATTTATTCCCTCATTATAATGACAATAAATATTCATTCTTTAGAATACCTTCTTTCTTAAGCAATGGAAGGCTACATGAAAGTGTTATGCACTGCTATAAAGTAACTGAGGTTAATGTAGTTATAGAAATACTATAAAAGCTAACTTTTTGGTATTGAAAAATATTAAATTATTTTTCATTAACTAACAGTAATTGGAAGAGCATTGAACCTAACATCCATTGGGTTTGCATATGGCAGATTTGATTTATGAGTTTGTTGTCTCATACTTTTTAATTTTTATACAGAATGAGTGGCACTAGATTATTTTGGGATATACAATTCCTTTGAAATTTATTGATGGCTGGACTTGATGATCTTAGAGGTCTTTTCCAACTTTAATGATTCTATGATTAATAATGATTCGATGATTTGTTTAAACAAACAAATAAACCCCCCCAAAAAACCTCAAAAACACATACCTCCTTCCTTAGATTAACATCTCGAGTTCTGTTATAGTCTAGTGATTTTGGGGTGTCTCCAATGGAGTGAGAGTATAGTGGTTTATTAGCTTCTTGAATATCATCACCATCACTTCAATTGAATTTGAATAAGTTCTGATGTAAAGTATTGCTTTTTTTTTTCCCTCTACGATACTTATGAATATACATGACAGAAGTGATTTCATATACATATAGGGGTACAAATGCATTTGTCTTAACTAGGAAGAAAGCAATGCAGAAATACTGGGGTTTATTATTTTAGGACAAAAAAGCAGCCACCTGCAGCCCTAAATGTAGAAATGACACAAGGACACTGCTACATAAGCCCATAACTGTGGTATTTCCTCATAGACAATCATGGACAAATTGCTTTCTCCTCATTTTTCTACAAGAGTTTCCACAACATTATGACAAATACCTTGAGGTTACAGTAAGCCACATTATACAAAACCAGTTACCATCCATTATCTACTAGGAACCAACAGCGATACCATAAGAAACTTCGTATGTCTGCAAGAGAGATACATCATAAACACTGTACATATAGCTACTCACACTTTATTGTATGGTTTTCTCTTTGTTGTATCAAAATAACACACTTTATTTTTACTGAATAAAACACATGTGAAGTAGAAAGAATTTGTAACTTACAATTACTGCATTTGTCCAGAATCACATTACAGATGTGGCAAAGGAGTCCTCTTAAATTAATCCTTCATAGATCTTTTTTAATTTACTCTTCATAAAAATACACAAAAACATTTATATTACCTAGAGTTCTTCCTAAATTAAACCTTATTACCCAGGTATGAAAAAAGACATTTAGATGAAGGAAGTTTAAATATTTAATAAAATTGAACATGCATCTCAAAGAATGTTAATTCACAGTCATATTTTAGTCCTTCCTATGGCAAAATTTGAGGACTGTTCTATACTATAGTATTCATCTCTCCACAGATTGTAACATGAATGGAATATATTACAATATTTTTCAATATAGTAATTTACATCATGTCTTTTGTCAGAGTACTCTTCAAGAGTACACATTTTTTATTTTTTAACACATCTGCCCTCTTCTCTCATGTATTGGACCAACACATGTACAAACATGCTAAAATATCTGATTTATTTCTACTTTATGAAAGTTACCCTAGTTACTTTTTACCTAAATAATTTTTACCTAATCATTTTATTGTTTCAGATACACAGTAAAACACTAGAAGGACACCAGCTATCAGAACAGTCATGCACACAGTTGTTAAGGATTTATCTCTGAATTAAATTTATTAATGAAAAGGAAATTAATCACGTAACCATCTAAATAAAACATTCAGCTGAGTTACCTCAGAAGATAATATTGAATAAGGATGAGGAAAAAGATGCTAAGGCAAGTTTAAATGCTGCAGCTGTATGAAACAACGATAAAAAAAATATTTTTAATCCCAATTTAAATTGTAAATTTCTGTGGTGAAAGAACACTTATTTTTGACAATATGATTCTTTTTCTTTTATTAAACAGCAAGAGCTCAATTTTCAGTTTCAAGTGTAAATAGTTTGCTTGCTTTCTTTAAAAAGTACCTGCAGTACAATTTTTTTGTACACCAGTGGATTTTGCTCACATATGATGAACTATTTCTGATAAAGTTTATTTGAGGTATTTTATTCCACAGCACAGCATCTCAGTTGTGTTACATCAGTCATATCACTGTAGCATAGTAAGACTGAAGTGGAAATTTCATGGTGTTGCTTCTGAAAAAATACGTAATTCAAAGAATCTGCCTTGCTACCTCCTTCATAGCTGAAAATGAAGAAAAAAGACTGTCCACAATACAAGGTGAGATTAAGATGTGTTATAACCCTATAAACTTTTAAACACAATATGTCTGAGTGTTGCCTCTGATTATTTTATTTTATTTTATTTTATTTTATTTTATTTTATTTTATTTTATTTTATTTTATTTATTTCTGAGATCTGCATTCACTGCATTCATGTGGTAATGAAAATGAGAAATTCTTTCCATATGAACAATGTATAAAATGCCAAACTATATTCCCTCCCTTCCAAGAAAAAAGAGAGCTACTTATAAATTATGGTTAAAAGGAAAATGATAATATATGGCCCATAGTTTTATATTAATATACAGATAAACAGAAACACACAGTATGTATAGAAAATTATACATATCTACATCTTGCCATTTAAAGCATGTAATGCTAAGGTTTGTATTTGAAAGTGGGATTATACTAACACACACACTTGAAGAAATGGAGACAGCATAGGTGTTGAGACATACGAAAAATGTATAAGAAAATACAGCCTTCTTCCAGCCCATTGTTACAGCTTGTATCAACAAAAAGAGTAATACTGAGAATTCCAGGAGAGTTTCAGAGTATCCACAGAAATCCTCAAATAATCCACACCTTATTTCAAATAAAGGGAATCATGGAATGATCATGGATGATCTCACCATCAAAAACAAAGTGTTCAGGTTGGTTTTATGCTCTGTACAGTCCTAGAGTGTATGTTTATTCTTTGTATCCTTTGCTACAGAACACTGTAATTTTTTAGTAGCTTGCTATAGGAACAACAAATCTGTTTGTACAGACTTTTTTGTATACAGTTTAGCACTCAAACTCTAGTGACGCACAGAGGCAGCAGCTATGATAGAAATCTGGTGGGTTAGATCTTATTCAAAGACTTGATATGATCAAGTCTTCATCTAACAGAGCTGACTATAATAGTATTGTTGTAATTATTTGTATCCATATGAACCCACACCAATTTTTCAAATACATAAATCTTGCAGATAAAAAGAGGAGGTACACTGCCTATTATACAAAGGTTGCTAGTCTAAGACACAGTTAGCAAAGATGATCTTATTTTCTTCACCTTGAAGAACCTGATAACCAAATAATTTCCAATAATAACCAAGTAATTTTTTTAGTAACTGAGCTCAGAGGCCATACTGGTGGATTCAGGTATGTTAATATGATACAAGTTTTGAAGCCATTTCTGTTAAGACAAAGTATGAACGTTGGGGTACCTTGGCAGTATGTTCTATTATGCACCCGTATAACTAGTAACTAGTACAACCAAGACACAACAGTTGTGCAAACTTACAAAATCTCAGTGAGATGAACAATAATCCTCTAATTAAGTCTTGTTGTGACAAACAAATTTAAAAGTGCTCCACTGTTACACACATCAACATCAGAACAAAACTGAAATAAAGCACTGAAGTGTCTTCATGCAGTATAAAATAGCGAAAAGACCTGCATGAATTGAACTGTAACACTAAGCTTATGTTCCAAGTATTGATAAGAAAATTATACAATTGCCTATCTTCTACCAGTAACACTTGAGACAGTCCAGCTATTGACCTTAACAGCCCAGATTTTGGAATTAACAATCACTTTATCTTCTTTAATAAAAAAAAAATCTAAATGTGGAAGTCAAAAGTCCATCATTACCACTACAAATTAATTTACACCTCAGTCCAGTTCCAACCCATTACTGTCAAAACTTTAAAGTACATCTTTAAAGGCAAAAAACTAATCTTCAAGTTGGAATGTAATTTCCATCAAGAATCTAAACTCTTATTTTCTGAAGAATTCAAAGTAGGAAAAAGAGAGTCCAGTTAAATGAAGTAAGCATAAAGGATGGAAATAAAACTCCTTGATTTCAAACATTGACTGCTCCTTTCCACAAATTATTTATTATGTTTCAGGCTAATTTTTTTTTCATATCTATAGTATTAAACTATTTCTTTGAGGGACCTGGCAATGTTGGAATTAAACATCAACAACCCTTCTACCCATGAAACTGAAAGATGAAAAATTGCCAGCTTATGTTGGAATAAGCCCAAGGACTTGAGTGGGATGTTGTTTATGTGTCTTTCAGTGTGAAAAGTGAAATGAAAGACAAACAAAAATAAGATACACAGGGTCTTCATAGTAGCTCGGCTGTTAGACTATTCAGGCTGCATAGGAACTGAACACTTCGATCACATCTGCAGTGATTTATTACATGTAGAAGAACAGCGCTGAAATAGTCTTCAGAGGATCTACCCTAGACTAACTAATAGCTTAGATTTCCTATTTCTCAAGCTATTTACTTCTAGGACCTTATGTTCTCTTTCTCTTCATAACATATTCTCCTCAAAACTTTGGATTTATGGAATTGATATTATCTAAATCATAAAGATTTTTCTTGTATGTAAAAACAAGAAAACTTCTTTATTAGATTTAAGAAGTCCCAATAAGGCCAATAGGAAAAAAAAAATTATTCTCAACATAACCATCAGTTTCTGAAGAAAAGAGAATCATCAGTAGATTTCTTTACCTAATCACTGCAACTAGATTGATTTTTCAAAAGGCAGAATATTATGTATGTGTGAGTACATGACCTTTCAGATTTTATCAACAATATTCTTCATGTAAATTGATCCATCTTATAGCACTGGAGTCAGGGATGCAGAACTGCCAAAAGCATTCAATTCCACTTAGTTAGCTGGAAATATAACTTCTTACAAAAAAGCAGCTTCTTCAATCATGGTATGTGACTTCTGTATGTCATGTGACGAGATGTAAATGTCTAAGACAATTCAGAACTGCAGATACCTTTACAGCTGGTAATCATAAAACCATAGGAGTGTGAATGTAGAGTAACTGATTTAAACTTAATCAGTTCTAGACCATTAGACTTGGTAAAGGTATTTCCACTCAACTATACAGGAGCCTGTTACAGTCGTTTCCATTTGAAGGTCAGCAATCGCCAGTGTTGACCTTCAACGGGACATAAAATTTCTTAATAGATGAGTTTATCGGAACAACCAACAATCACAAAACAATACTAAAAATGAGATCATATTTAATCAATCTGAAGACAAAAGGAACTTAAAGTTTTAGACGAGACTGGGTTTAACCTCTCCCTGTTCTACTGTTTCGTAGGCTCTTAGACATGCTCTAATGCTGACACAGTTGTTAGATACCAAGTGAGGAATATCAGGGCTCTACAGATGTCCTCCCCTTCCTGAGATTTGGCTGCCTGGGCTCAGGACCAATTTAGAAATAGTGCAGCTGAGGGTATGCCCCTGCTCTCCTTTAAGAAAGGACCTTAAGTAAAGCTCTTCCAAAGCTCCTCCTTGCCTTTGGAGCTTTTACACTGAGGTTCTCCCATGAGCCTTGCCTGAGCTGCAACCTCAGCTGCATCGGAGTCACTATGAACCTGCTTGACAGTCTGGACTTTCAGCTGACCCTGGATGCCACCACCAGACCTACTCTGCTTTGCTTCCTCAGGTGGTGTGGGACTGCGCAGGATCTCCGCCTCTCTTGGTCTTGGTCCCATGCTCAGCTCCTGGCTCCTTTTCCCTTAGGGAACAAGCTCCACTCTGGCATATTGGGGTAGAGGTCAACTGATTTTGACACTGATACCAAAATTACAGTAGCAAAATGTAAGAGGAATTCTGGATTCCAGATACTTATAACCACAACATATCTATACAACACTGGCAAAAAAAAAAAAAAAAAGCAGTCTCAGACTAATCACCTGCTGGGTTACAAAAACCTCTTGCAAACACTATAATGACAGAGAAATATTTTCTATACAGCTTTCAGAAAGGTTTCTACAACTATGCTCAGTCAGGTTATACAATAGTGTATTAAATATAGTACACTATTTAGTACTAAAGAAATTAAATCTCCTTCCAACATGGTTGCCACTCATTTATGTAATTGGTAATTCACATTTGGTAATATGAAAATAAATCTCTATGGTAAGATGCCTGGCTGGAAGAAAGTAACCAGGCAATGTCAACTATCTGAAAGAAGCACAGAAAAAAGATGCAAAACGGAAAGTGAAAGCAAAATGGAATGAATCAGTGAGTGAGAAAATGTGTGTAACACAAGCTGAGAGCTATACAACAATCACCCCAAATATCCCAGTTAGAAACTGGATAAGCCAGTGCTTATTTTGGTATCTAAGCGTTCCTGCTAAATGACTTCTTGACTGATATTTCTGACTGTAGACAGAAGGAAAAATAACAATGAAGATTATTTATTTTCCTTTGCAATTATGTTAAATGACAACACAGAATAAAAATGTCTTGAAATTGTTTTTTTAACATACCCACTTTTTAATATAATTAAAAAAACCTTATAAATAGTAAACATTCTTCACTTACAAAAAAAAAAAAAAGAATAATTTTTTCCACAATGCTTCAATGCTTCTGCATTAAGAGGGGCAGATGTAGGGAACAACACTGTCTTTTAAGGAACCACCTTTATCATCATCAAGTATTAAATAAAATACTGGTCAAAGCATCTTAAAAAAAAGATCTAAAAAAAGTGATTTTAACTTCAGATAGAGAAATAACTTTTGTTATCTTGTATCAACTATTATTTTTCTTCCTCACAAATTTTCTGAAACAGATTAAGACAGAGATGTCAATATCCCTAAACTGAGAAAAGCGAAGCATACACGGAGTGATGGGGTCAAACAAGAGGTGTTCAGCTCTATAAATCAATATTTATGCCATTTGGGGACTATCTGGCTCCAATGTATGCAAATGAAAAGTGTTGTTTTTACACAATCTCTTGACAAAATGACTTTAATAACAAAATAAAAGCTGTTATTTCTGTTATCTCCTTTGACACAAAACTTTTTTTTTTTAACGCAGTTCTGTGTTGTGGTTTGGGTTTTTGTGGTTTTTGGTTTTTTTTTAAATAAGGATTCAGTGAAGAAGTATATCCTCTGAAACGCATGGAAATAAAAATGGCAGTATAATGAAAATACAAGCCTCTGTATCTAACAGGTTAACCAGAATTACACGGACTAGGTGACTCCAACACTAACCTCAAAGGAGCACAAAAGGCAAGTGTTGGACCAAAATCAGACTACTTCCAATTAGATTATTCTTCCCATATACTGGGATAAATTTTAAAAAAAATTAAAAAAATATAAAAAAAGGAATAAGAAACATTATGAGGCCTTACACAGAGACATGTCTTCTACACAAACTTGGTTAAAAGGGTTAGAAAGTGAGAGGGCATTTCAGGGAGAACTGAGCCCATGGTCTCCTCAATGAACATCATAACCCAAGACAGCTGTCCTGAAAGCAATGAGGACATTAGCACAAGAAGACAAAGCACAAGATATTCCAAGCATCTACTGTTGTCTGTTTAAAGAACTGAAATTTCCAAAGTTGATAAGAAATATCACAAAATACAGTTCAAATCCATGAGTATGCATGAACAATTCCTTCCTCTCTTTTCCCAAGACTGTTAAAAGATGCCAAAACCTGAAGACTGAATTAGCCTCTCTTTGCTTGCTTTATTTATTTTATTTTTCTTAAAAAGGAATTTGTCAACAAGTGAATTTGAAAGTCTGCTAGTTCAAAGAAGTCACAAATCAGAAGTTAATCAGAACTCATTTCAAATATTCAGTAACTGTAAGAAACTGAGACAAGCTTACAGATATTCCACATAGGGACAGAGTTTCTGCTTAAATGAAAAGATTAGTTACTGAAACTGTCAGATTTGACAGGCTGAATTTAAAACAATGAAACTTGAACTGAGTGTCAACACACTTTGACGCACACATCCCCATTTACCGACTGACAACTTAATCACGAGACAAAAAAAAAAATTAATTCCTCTATACACAGCAATAATGTAAAGAACATATTTCAGGAATGAATAAATATTTAGGAGAAAAAAGAGAATAAGAGAAGAACTGAATTTTATTTTTATTACGGATTTAGAGGAATAGTCTGAAAACACATTCCAGTCTGAGAATAGGGCAGAAAAAAGTTAAATCAATTTCTCATATGTGTATTCTGGGGTGGAGTCTACTGTATTTATTTCATAAAGGGAACCATATAAAATATTGTATCACATGATATATTATAACTACGTATTTACAAAGGGGAGAAATAGAAAATATCTTAAAATCTGTCAGTCTTTTTGTAAAGATATAATAAGGCAGGCCAAATAGGATGAGAGGAACAATTTGCAGAAGTTATAAAAACTATTATTAATCCTTTTTCTAACAAATCAACAGCAAGAATCCTGATGGTTTGTTGACCATTACATAACCAATATGAAAAATGAAGGAAACAAGAGGGCTGCTTGAATTTCCTCTAGATTCACATAGGAGAACCATGGAAATAATCCTGTGTCCATATTTTATATATGGGCTACATCACAAGATCTGTCTCAAATTGAAATTATCATGAAACAAACAGACAAAATGGGTAGTTAATAAACCCTGGAACCAGATACCAGTCATTAAAGAATTCAAAAGGCCTAGAAAACAACTAGCATATTAACAACTTTTAAAACTCTTCAAGAGGGGATCAAAAAAAAAAGACAGACCTAATACCTGTAACAGGAAAACTGACATTCTTAATTACAAATAATAATGAACATGAACACGTGAACAAATATATATTGAAAAAGAACCAAAAAAATTTTTATGCAAGAAAACATAGGGCTTACAAATCTATTTCTGTTTTCTGAATGAGTCAATAAATAAACTGCTGGGTCAGAGATCAAGGCAGGCCTTCAAAAGGCATTTAACAAAGGCCTTCCACAATGCTTCTTATAGAAACTTAGCTGACTTGGAAAAAGAAAAGGCCCTCACATGCTGGAATAACTACTTATTAAATTAGGAAAAAATAAGAGAAAAGGGACAAGAAGAGAGGAATAAATAACCAGTTTCCATGTTGTAGGAAGATCATAAGACACCCAAAAGCAACCATACTTGGCTTTTGCCACAGAAAAAAGGTCAGTATTATTTAGGAAGCTAGGTGAATACAAACAGGAGCAAAGATAATAGGAGATTAAAAGTAATAAAGACTTTCAAAGACAAAAAATATGAAGTAATGAAAATAAAAACACAGTTATGATTATACTGACAGATGTGCAGCTCTGAGTTTACTGAGCGGTACCTTTATTTTAAAATACCAGGTTTTTCTTTTTTAAACATATTATGCAAGAGCAGTAAAAAAGTAAACAGAAGATTAAGACTTATTAAGAAAAGCATATTAAGCATAACAGAAAATATAATTTATCCAGTCATACATTAACTTTTTCAATAGTGCATTTCTGTTTACTATTGTGTCTACCCCACACCCCAATTATATAAGTTTGGAGCTGGAAAGACAGAGAAATAATAATGAGTGATTGATGGTAATTAACTGTTATTATATGATACTTTTGTCAGGGGGGGAAAAAACAAACTGAATTGGCTTGTAGGATCCTGGAGTGGATGGAATGAAGCAAGAGGGAAATGAATTAATTTTTTATTTCAGTATCATGAAAATGCAGATGTAGAATTAAAGCCAGTTGGAAACAGTTGTGTCTGGCACAGGGCAGCTACTGGTCTCTTCTAACAGAGGCCACCTCTGCAGCTCCCCTACTACCAAAACCTGGTCATGTAAATGCAATACAGACAATTTTTCAAATTATTTGCATAAAAAGTGGAGTGTTGATCCATGACAGTTTGTAATCCAGTAATTTTTTCCCTTGTTATTATCAAACATCAGCATTACTTGCTAGAGGAAATGAACACATCTGTAAAACTCTCTTTATTTGTTTTTAGCTCTACACTTTAGTGTGTTTTCTAAGCAATTGAAATGAGAATTTCACCAGAAAAGTAATTAGAAAAAATATCATATAAAACCAACTGTTTCCCAAGTGGTAATTCTGACAAAACATACTGTGTTTTAAAAATCTTCTAAAGGAGCAAATTGTGCAGCCAGTGCTGCTTTACCATCACAATAACCAGCCCCAGAGGTTTGTATTGAAACAAAGGTAGTTCTCCACTGGATGAACAGTGCTAGATGAAGTATCAAAGTCCTTAACAATAAAACCATAATTATGTCTTCTTTCGAGATTTGTTCTGATGAAGAGCAAAATATATATTAAAAACTCAGTCCAAGCCATCTGTGACACAAAACCAAGAATGAAACGCATGGCAATTAGTATAAGCCCTTGCTATTCACCATCCAGGCAAATTATAAAATCCCTCCTCTGTACTGTGGTGGCTCCTCAAAGTACTTCTGGCAGATTGCACGCATTCAGAAGAAGGTAGACAGATCACTATGTACTGTGATCACTGTTGACAAGGAAGCAATTTGCATTTTGTTTTGTGTTTGGCTGTATTCTCACCAGTAAGTCAGCATAGCAGAAGTGGGTAAGTAGACTACAGCAGCAGGCGCTGAGGCCCATGCACAAACACAAGATGCCAGGTTCTGCCTGCTCCTAATGGCCCTTAATCCACGTGCAGTAGGAGGCCATCCCCAAAACTGTAATTGGTCCAGCCTGGGGGTTTGGAGCAAGGACCATGAATATCTGAAGCAGAGCTTCCCACATAGTTTCCTTCAGAAAGAATTAAGTGTTCACAAAATCACCCTGAACTAAAGCAATACCAATTCAAGGGCCAATGATGAGGGGATCTGCCTTAAAGCCATATTACTTCTTTAAACAAAAATGTTAAGGTATGTTAATGCAGAGGCAGCATTTGTCACCTTCCCTCGTTCCATTTATTTTCTCAACCATTTCTTAAATTTTATTTTACAACTGTACTTGCAAATACCATTCTAGTTAATAATTTGTGATAAGTTTTTGTGGAGCTTTAAGCAATAAGACTGTCTCTCATTAAAAGTGTTCTACTGTGGTAGGTTAACCTTGGCTGGCTGCCAGGTGCCCACCAAGCTGCTCTCACTCCCCCACCTCAGCAGGACAGGGGGAGAAAATAACATGAGGAACCTCATGGGTCAAGATAAAAGCTATTTAATGAAAAAAACAAAGGCCACATGTGGAAGCAAAGCAAAAAAACCCACCATAAACCAAAAAACCTCCACCCATAAGCAGAGATACATTCTTCCACTGGGAAGCAGGGCCTCAGTACACACAGAAGTTGCTTCAGAAGACAAGCACCTTGACAACAAATTTCCCCTAGCCCCAGTTCTCTTAGTTTTATTTCTGAGCACAACATCATATAGTATGGAATATCCATTTGATCAGTTTGTGTCAGTTGTCCTGGTTGTTTCCTATCCAAACCTCTTGCCCACCCCTAGCCTTCTCCAGGCCTTTGCGCAGGAAGTTGAAGGGACAGCGTTGATGCTGTGCACGCACTGCTCAGCAATAGCCAAAGCATTGGTGCCTTATCAACCCCTTTCTATCCACAAGTGCAAAGCACAGCACTGCATGGGCTGCTATGGGGAAAGTTAGTGTCATCCCAGGGAGAACCATTACATCTACATTCAAATAAATAGTAAACAGTTGGAACAAATAAAAATTAATAAATTTTAAAATGATCCAAATATTTCTGGGAATAATAAAATACAGTATGAACAATCTTTTTAGCTGCCTGTATTGAATATTTTGTATTATTTTTCTTAGCAAAAGAGAAAATCATTTAATACTTCAGTTGCCATAACTGTAACTGAGATTTCGGTTTCATAAAATAAATGTAATATATGTGTTTCATATACCATATAAAATGTATGTTACTAAGATCTGATCTCATCCAACAGCTTCTCATCCAAAGGGTTTACATGTAAGTAGTGGTAATCCATTAAAACACAGCAGACGATAGAAACAAAGAGGTCTGATATATAGAGAGATCTTTAAAAAACAGCCTGTTCCTAAGTAGAGATAAAAAATAGCTGGTAATATTTTTCCTTGAATCCTGAAGAAACAGAACCTTATGATGCTGCAAGTTTAACAACTGTGGTATTTGCAGTTTCCTTTCCTGGAAATCCAGTATGTAGTCATTATTTCTATAAATTTAGTGTTTTTTCCTTTCAGTTAATATACCCAATACTTCAATCACTTTGAAATCTTTGTAATACAACCGCATACCAAGACAGATGGCAGTATGTGTACTTTGGTAGTCTGTTTCAAACAGTTGCTTAATCTATAGAGAAAGGAAGAAAAAGATACTATCTTGATAATAAATCTGGAAGTGAGTACAAGTGTGTTATAACATCTTCCTTAGACAAGTACAGAAACAGAGAATTTGTGGTTTGAAATTTCTGTTGATTTGATTTTTCTAGATCTTAAAAAAGAATGCTTGAACTTTGCTTTCTTATTCAACTAAAAAATAGATTTAGGGAGCAGTAGTTTAGTCTCACAGCCCTTACCGGTGTTTTTTAGTTAAAGTTAGGAAGCATTCACATTCTAACTATTCCCATATAAAAAATCTGTATCCATAAAAATTAGAGGTTATACAGTGACACTGTGAAATTACAAAGACTTTATAACTACAGCAGGGTAATTATTTTCTACCATGTAAGAAAACCATCATCAAATATCTCATTTTGTAACTAGGAGGAAGAAAAACCCATTTCACAACTTTTGTCTTTTTTAAAAATATGAACAAAACCATTCTCATTGAAGTGGCTGCTGTAAAAATTAATTTCTGCCTATGAAATGTGAGGAACACACCCACCTCTGATATTCTAATGAGATGACCTTGGCTGGATTCCAGATGCTGACCCAGCTGCTCTCTCACCCGCTTTCCTCTACAGGATAGGAGGAGAATATAAGATGAAAGGGCTCATGGGTTGAGATAAATCACCCTCACAAGAAAAATAGACTTGACTGAGGGAAAGTTAAATTTATTGCCAATTAAAAATAGAGTAGGAAGGTGAGAAACAAAGATGAAACTAAAAATCCTTCCCTCTCACCCTTCTTCCCAGGCTCAACTTCACTCCTTTACTCCTGACTCCTCTACATCCTCCCTCTATGCACAGGTGGGGAATGGCAGATTATGGGTCAGTCCATAACAGCTCCTCTCTGCTTCTCCTTCCTCCTCACACTGTTCTCCTGCTCCTGCGGGGCGTCCCTCCCACAAGATACAGTCCTCCATGAACTGCTATGGCATGGGTCCTTCCCATAGGCCCCAGTTCTTCAAGAACTGGTCCAGAATAGGTCCTTTCCACAGGGCAAGTCTTTCAGGAACTGACTGCTCCAGCATGCCCTCCCCCAGGCTGCAACTCCTGCCAGGAGCCTGCTCCTGTATGTGTTCACCATGGGCTGCACCTTCCTTCACGACATGTCCATTGGCTCTGTTGTGGGGTCATGCATGGATGACCATATCCATATTGGTATTTGCTCCACCATGGTCCTCCATGGGCTGCAGGGAGCAACTTGCTTCACCATGGTCTTCTCCACTGGCTGCAGGGGAATCTCTGCTCCATTACCTGGAGAACCTCCTCCCCTTCTTCTCTGGCCTTGGTATAAGCAGAGCTATTTCACACTTTTTCCTCACTCCTTACCACACACTGCTGCTCAGCATTTATACTGTATCTCAAATGTGTTTCCACAGACGTGACACCAGCACCACTGATAGGCTCAGTTTTGGCCAGTGGTGGGTTCCTTTTTGAGCCAGTTGGAAACAGTTGTGTCTGGCACAGGGCAGCTACCGGTCCCTTCTAACAGAGGCCATCCCTGCAGCTCCCCTACTACCAAAGCCTTGTCATGTAAATGCAATACAGACAATTTTTCAAATTATTTGCATAAAAAAATGAGTGCTTCTTACTTTTCAAAAATCAGACCTTAAATGGTGATGATTTTAAAACCATCTTGCTAGGTAATGTTAAGCTAAAATGTTTTCATCTTAAAAATACATGTTGTCCATCATTCTATTTTTAAAATCAATGGATTTTTTTCCTAAGAACATTATAACCTCATCATATTAAAGATGGAAATTAAAACTAAAAAAAAATTAGTCTATGGATCCACAAGCTCCACAGTTCAGCATTCTTCACTTAGTTTCTGTACAAGTCCACTACAAAATATATTAAATGAATCAAATCTTTAATAACCAAATATTTACCATAATAATTAGAGAACGAACAGTTATTAGTCCCCCAAATCAATTTATAATTTTGTTTCAAGGTCATATTCACAGATGAAATAGAAAATATCTTTCCATAAAATGCATGTTTTGTGTATTGATCTATATCATCAACAAAGGCCTTTTTTCTTCATTTTACTCCTTCCTAGAATGAACCAGTTAGATCCATTTAGCATTTGTTGCCATGCTACTTGTCAAATAATACAGCTATTAATTTAAATTGTAGTCTCCATTCCAAGAAGTGCAGTCGATAAAACTATGTAGTAACAATGTTTGATCTCAATTGTTTCATCAATTCTGCTCATCTTGTACAACAGAAGTTAACCTTTCAGAAACTGCGTATGGAAACATTTTAAACGAACATGCTGCCAGCTAACAATAATATCAGACTCACATTTGTACAAAATATAATTAATACTAAATTTTATGTTCTGAACTTCAATCTGTATGATTTTCTACCATAACTGGCAAGAGATTGCACAAATTCTGTATTCTATAATATATGTATATATTTAATAAACATATTAAAAAGCAAGATAATTAAGCATCAGCATAGAATTATTCAGACAAGGACATAAGGACTTCACTTCTGTATTTTCATGTTTAATCTTACTAGAACTGTTATTAAAGAAAAAACATTGCCATTGTTTGTTTATACCCTTAAAAAGTATGAATCAGCCATACATCAATTAATAACACTGTATATTGTTCTAAACTACAATGGATCTCCAAAATCATCTCACAAATACATGTTTAGGAGAAGCTCAGGTGTTAGGCAACTATGTTTTGCTCTGGAATTCATTCCATAACACATTACCCATATCCCTTGTGTCTATTTGATCAATAAAGCCCTAATCATTCAGATTAAGATGCACAAAGATCTTCAGACAGCTGTGGTTTCAATCTTGCCTATGATCCCCTTTACTAACCTAATCACCCATATTTTACAGATCTCATCAACATACATATACCATCATATAACATGTTATTTTATTTGAACTCAAGCTACCATCCCAGGAAAAAAGGCTCCTGAATCAGAAGTCAAAGACATTCTTTCAGGTTATTGATAGTATCAAAGCAAATTAGACAGAAATTAGAAAGGTTCAATAGTGACATTAGGTTGTCTCTACATAGGAATAGGCAGGTTCCATCTAAGATACAAATTCAGTTAGGCTGGAATCCTTGAAAAAATCACTCTCTCCTTCCTTAACTCCTGTTTTTCATTTAATGGCAGCAGCCAGGTTAAAAAATATGCTAACTGACTCTACAAACCACTGTCTTCTCCACATATGGCTGGCCAGGTCTCCATTGCCATGGCTGATTTGGACATGAACTCATTGCTAGATTAATTTTCCTCATAAGGCTGTTTCTAACTTACTAACTTTTTGCTGTTTTGAATAAAGTTCATTGTGGCATTAAGGGTTCACCACAGTCCTTCTTTCCTCTGATATTGTTGACCTTTTATTTTACTCATGTTGTCAATGGGTGTTTGGTGTCACAGAAATCTGTTTATGGTGGTACCACTTGCTCTGCGTGCAGCCGGAGGCCAGAGCCCTGGAGACAGTGAGCTCAGGATTCTATGGCAGGCCCTGGCAAGGAGTCCTGGCTGAAAACCCTGCTGAGACTACAACAATGCTCAGCCTTGGTGATGATGCACCACAGGGCACGGTTACCAGCCCAAAATAGAGAAACTACTCCTGGCACAGCAGATGCCTCAATTCACAGCTTCTGGAGGGAAAATGCTCCCATCAAGTTTGTGCTATCTCCCCCTGAGGATGGGGCAGGCAGAGGTAATATCCGTGCCTGTAGATGGTATGCTCCAAGGTCTGTCACCAAGCTGAAGGAAAGGGACAACAGGAACCTTGTGAAATTCATCAACGACAAAGTCCTGCACCTGGGAAGAAAGAGTCCTTGCACCAACAGAGAGGTGGTCATTTTTCCAAAGTAGCTCTTGCTTGGAGACTGGCTGGGCATCAGTCTGCTAGTGGTGTGTGATTGTTTTTGCATCACCTTTTTTTTTTTCTTCACTTACTAAACTGTCTTTATCTCAACTGTCTTTATCTCAACCTATGACTTTTTTCTTAATTTTGCCCTCCTAATTCTCTCTCCCATCCTGCTGCTGGGGAGCGAGTGAGAATTGGTTGGGAGCTTAACTGACAGCTGGGGTCAAGCCATCACAAACACTCTGCCCAGAGAGTTTGTGCTGTCCTGGAAGTTTTTGAGCATGATGCCATACAGTATGGAATATCTCTTTGGTCAGCCTGGGTCAGCTGTCCCATTTGTGTCCCCTCCCAGCTTCCTGTGCACTCAAAGCCTTCTTGCTAGCAGGTCATCACAAGAAGCTGGACTGTCCTTGACTACTTAGCAACAGCTCAAAACATCAGCACATTATCAACATATTCTCACACCAAATCCAAAACACAGCCTCACACGAGCTGCTGTGAAGAAAATGAACTGTACCCTGGCTGAAACCAAGACAGGCTGGAAAAGACCTTTAAGATCATCAAGTCCAATCATCAACACAACACCAATAAACCATGTCCCAAACTGCCATGTCCACACGTTTTTTGAACACTTCCGGTGACGGTGACTCCACCACTGCCCTGGGCAGCCTGTTCCAATGTTTGCCCACTCTCTCAGGAAATAATTTTTTCCTAGTATCCAGCCTAAACCTCCCCTGGAGCAACCTGAGGCCATTTCCTCTCACCCAATCACTAACTACTTGAGAGAAGAGACCAACACCCACCTCACCACAACCCCCTTTCAGGAAGTTGTAGAGAGCGATAAGGTCTCCCCTCAGCCTCCTCTTCTCCAGGCTGAACAACCCCAGTTCCCTCAGCCGCTCCTCATAAGACTTGTGCTCCAGATCCCTCACCAGCTTCGTTGCCCTTCTCTGGACACGCTTCAGCACCTCAGCATCCTTCTTGTAGTGAGGGGCCCAAAACTGAACACAGTATTCAAGGTGCGGCCTCACCAGGGCTGGGTGCAGGGCCACAGTCACTTCCCTACTCCTGCTGCCCACATGATTTCTGATAGAGACCAGGATGCCGTTGGCCTTCTTGGCCACCTGGGCACACTGCCGGCTCATATTCAGCCGGCTGTCAACCAGCACCCCCAGGTCCCTTTCCACGAGGCAGCTCTCCAGCCACTCCTCCCCAAGCCTGTAGCGTTGCATGGGGTTGTTGTGGCTGAAGTGCAGGACCTGGCACTTGGCCTTATTAAACTTCATACAGTTGGCCTCTGCCCATCGATCCAGCCTATCCAGATCCCTCTGCAGAGCCCTCCTACCCTCCAGCACATCAACACTCCCACCCAGCTTGGTGTCATCTGCAAACTTACTGAGGGAGCACTCAATTCCCTCATCCAGATCATCAATAAAGATATTGAACAAGACTGGCCCCAGAACCGAGCCCTGGGGAACACCGCTTGTGACCGGCCACCAGCCGGATTTAACGCCGTTCACCACAACTCTCTGGGCTCGGCCATCCAGCCAGTTCTTTAGCCAGCAAAGAGGACACCTGTCTAATCCTCGAGCCACCAATTTCTCCAGGAGAATGCTGTGGGAGACGCTGTCAAAGGCTTTACTAAAGTCCAGGGAGACAACATCCACAGCCCTCTCCTCATCCACTAGGCGGGTCACCTGGTCATAGAAGGAGATCAGGTTGGTCAAGCAGGACCTGCCTTTCATGAACCCATGCTGGCTGGGCCTGATCCCTTGGTTGTCCTACACATGCCCTGTGAGCACCCTCAAGATGAACGGCTCCATGATCTTCCCCGGTACAGAGGTAGGCTGACAGGCCTGTAGTTCCCAGGATCCTCCTTCCGGCCTTTCTTGTAGATGGGTGTCACATTGGCAAGCCTCCAGCCATCTGGGACCTCCCCTGTTAACCAGGACTGCTGATAAATGATGGAGAGTGGCTTGGCAAGCTCCTCCACCAGCTGCCTCAGCACTCTTGGGTGGATCCCATCAGGGCCCATAGACTTGTGGGTGTCCAGGTGGCGGAGCAGGTCCTTAACTGCTTCCTCCTGAATTATGGGTGGGTTATTGTGCTCTTCATCCCTGTCTTCCAGCTCAGGGAGCTGAATACCCTGAGGATATCTGGCCTGGTTATTAAAGACTGAGGCAAAGGAGGCATTAAGTACCTCAGTCTTTTCCTCATCCTTGCTGACAATGTGTCCCCCTGCATCCAATAAAGGGTGGAGATTCTCCTTGACTCTCTTTTTGTTGTTAATATATTTGTAAAAACTTTTTTTGTTATCCTTTATGACTGTAGCCAGATTGAGCTCTAGTTGGGCTTTTGCTTTTCTAATTGTCTCTCTGCATGACCTAACGAGATCCTTGCACCCTTCTTGGGTTGCCTGCCCTTTCTTCCAGAGTTGATAAACTTTTTTCCTGAGTCCCAGCAAAAGCTCCCTGTTCAGCCAGGCCAATCGCCTTCCCCGCCAGCTCATCATCTGGCAACATGGGGACCGCCTGCTCCTGTGCCTTTAAGATTTCCTTCTTGAAGACTGCCCAGCCTTCCTGGACCCCTTTGCCCCTCGGGACTGTCTCCCAAGGGACTCTCTCGGCCAGTGACCTGAACAGGCCAAAGTCTGCCCCCTGCAAGTCCATGGTAGCAGTTTTGCTGACCCACCTCCTTACTTCACCAAGAATTGAGAATTCTATCATGTCATGGTTGCTAAGCCCAAGATGGCCTCCGACCATCACATGTCCCACCAGTTCTTCTCTGTTTGTAAACAGCAGGTCAAGCAGGTCACCTCCCCTGGTGGGTTCACTTACCAGTTGTGTCAGGAAGTTATCTTCCACACATTCCAGGAACCTCCTAGACTGTTTCCTCTCTGCTGTGTTATACTTCCAGCAGAAGTCCCCCACAAGAACAAGGGCTAGCGATTGTGAGACTTCTGCCAGTCGCTCGTAGAATGCTTCATGTGCCTCTTCATCCTCATTGGGTGGTCTATAACAGACTCCCAGCAGGATATCTGCCTCATTGGCCTTCCCCCTCATCCTTACCCATAAGCACTTGACTTTGTCATCACAGTCGTTGAGCTCTATACAATCAAAACATACAAACTCCCTAACATACAGAGCCACCTCACTGCCTCTCCTTCCATGCCTATCCCTTCTGAAGAGCTTATAGCCATCCATTGCAGCACTCCAGTCATATGAGTCATCCCACCATGTCTCTGTGATGGTGACTAAGTCATAGCTGTCCCGCTGCACAATGGCTTCCAGCTCCTCCTGTTTGGTGCCCATGCTGCGTGCATTCATGTAGATGCACCAGAGCTGGGCTATCGATTTCACCCCCAACACCAGCATGGCACCCCCAGGGTCATCTCTAGTGAGCCTGGTTTTATCCCCTTCCCCCTTCGAATCTAGTTTAAAGCCCTCTCAATGAGGTCTGCCAGCTCATAAGCGAGAATACTTTTCCCCCCTGGAGACAGTTGAACCCCATCTGTGCTATGATATGATGTGATATGATATGATAAATTAAGTACTAGTAACGGGAAATTCAAAATAGGTGTTTGTTACGTAAGATATTTCATAAAGGTAAGCTATATGCATGAACTGCAGTTTGCTGTTCCTGAGCCATCACAGAAATACAGAGAAATCATATAATTACATTTAAAAGCAGACCTCAAGTACAGAAACTCTCACTTAATCTTTCCCAAGAGAAAAAAATACCCATTGTAACTGTATCCCAGATCTGGTCCTAGTTAATCAGACTGCTATTATTCAACAGTAAATGCACATATATTACATTATATTATTTCTTATTTAGGCAACTAAGAATGTTATTATTTCTCACTGCCCAACTTGTAACATCAAGTATATACATTTAATGATTGGCTGGGTTGGGGTTTTTTTTGCTTTCTCTTACACAGCTTTCAGTCTCAATGAAAGTGCGAGTCTTCCAGATTACTGCCTAATTATTGTCATAGAAAAAACAAAAAATAAACACAGTTAAGTGTCTCTGAATAATTTATCACATAATTTTTATCAGTACAATGAGGTTTAAAAGTCAACAGATCTTTAAAGGAATGAAAAATAAGAAAGAAGGCTCTTCCTTCAGTTCCCTTTTCCCTAAAAAGAGATTCAATATTCAGTAAGACGAGAGAAATTATTTGTCTCACAGGTTTTTTTGCTTTGACCTTCATCAGAACTCTGTAGCTACCAAAGCTTACTTAATCTCTTCTGTTCCTCCCAGTCTTCACTTCTGCTCCCTAGTCTTGTCCGACATGTCATTTCCCCCTGCTAATTTTAAAAATGAAAAGATATTTCTGTCTGAATTTCTGTAGGGTACAGAAACAAAGTCACTGAGTTCTAATTGTCCAGGTCTGAAATGCAGATATGGCTGTTCTGTCTTGCACAACCCTTGTTTTAGGGACACATTTTGATGTTATGAAATAGTAATTCTTTTTGGGAGTGCTCCCCAAGTAATCAAACTAAGCCGTGCACATACCTTATCTTTAACCAGCAGCTTACTTTGTGCATTTTCGTGATCACAACTAGGTTTAGTTAGTGTTGTTTTATTTTTCATCTCCAGAAGTCCCTGAATTTCTTTTACCTGCAACTTCAATCTTCTGTTCTCTTCTTTCAAACTTTGCTTTTCTGCTTCAACTCTCTCTCTCTTTCCCCATTCAGAGGTATTCTCAAACTGCAGTCTTTCCAGCTGGGAGGGTGTGGGGTTGAAGGAAGAACAATGAAAAGAGAAAAAAAGAGAGAGGAATAATGTGATTTAAAAAAAACTGTTCTTTACCAGGTGAGGCTAATGACCTTACCTCAGGGTAAGGTAAGCATCTTATAAATCAGTCTAAGACATAAGTTTTCCATGTTTCATAAAGTTAGGTACTTGAATTTTTAATAAAAATACCCAAGAGAGTAAATCTTAATTAATTGTACCTTTACAGAAGTAAAGCTCAGGTAATGTTTTAATACAGTAACTGGTAACCAAATCTTATTTCTTTCCCTGTTATTTATGGAAAAACAGTATTTAAGAAAAAATAATAGAAGACTTTGTTTTACATAACATTGAGACTGATTTTGTTCTGACATTGTCAAAGTTCACTTTTTATTCCCCAAAAGATGAAAAATCACCATGTTTTTAGTTATAGTCTGTTCCAACTTTAGAAGGACGATAAAGAATATTGATTAAGCTGAAGAAGTTATAAGGTATGTCTTCAGTACTAGAAACCACTATCCTAATAACAAGAGAAAGGATTTTTGAGTTTTCACACTACTCTGTTTCTTGAGGTCACAATTGGTAGTCTTAAGGGAAATATTATCTTTTATGGCCAAAGCTGTAACCTTAATTTAGGATAACCAAGCTTTCTGAATTCATTTATCTAATCCACATATAGGAGGAATTAAATATATTCTGCTGGTTTCATCTGGGACAGAGTTAATTTTCTTCATAGAAACTAGTGTGAAGCGATGTTTTGGATTTGGGAAGAGAAAATGTTGATAATATACTGATGGTTTGGGTTGTTGATAAGCAGTCAAGGACAGTCTGGCTTTTCATGCTGGCCTGCCAGCAAGGAGGCTGGGGGTGCATGGGAAGCTGGGAGGGGACACAGCCAGGACAGCTGACCCAGGCTGGCCAAAGGGATATTCCATACCATATAACGTCATGCTCGGTATATAAAGCTGGGGGGAAGAAGAAGGAAGGGGTGGAGGGACGTTTGGAGTGATGGCGTCTGTCTTCCCAAGTAACCATTATGTGTGATGGAGCCCTTCTTCCCTGGAGATGGCTGAACCCCTGCCTGCCCATGGGGAGTGGTGAATGAATCCCTTGTTTTGCTTTGCTTGTGTGTGCGGCTTTTGCTTTCCCTGTTAAACTGTCTTTATCCCAACCCACGAGTTTTCTCAATTTTAGTCTTGTGATTCTTTCCCCCATCCCACCGTGGGGGAGAGAGTGACTGAGCAGCTGTGTGGTGCTTAGTTGCTGTCTGGGGTTAAACCACGACATATATCAACAAAAAGCCATACTATTAAGCTCTGTAAAGTAATTATCTAACAACTGATTTTATTTACTCCTTAGAGGCAACTAGACAAAGGTTTTGTCAAAAATATATGAAATGTTCCTCAGATTTCAAAAGAAAAATTGGTAAAATGAAATTATTTTTATAGCACAAAACAGATCCTTATCAGGTACTAATATATTTATCAGAATATTATTATTGATAAGTACTTACTATTAACACGTTATTGTTAACTGGTACTTATGAGAAGATTAAAATAACTAAGATAGATTAAAAAGTGTGAAAATGAAAGATTCCAGTTCTTTCACCTGAGATAAAAAAAGAAGAGAAATGCTAATACATAAAAGTTAAAATTTTAAGAACTTTACAATTTTCATTTCTGTGAGAACTAAAATTGCTAATTTGATAAAGTAAGGACTGACAACAGTGCAAGGCACTTCATCAAAGAAACAATATATCTGTGCCAAAAAGTCTTTCGAAACAGCCAGAGACATGTACTTTTTCAGGTATTGGTTACTTTTAATTTAAGATCAATTTCTGGCAAATAATGAAAAGCTACTGAAGATGAAGCAAAGAGAATGAGGTGTTACAGTATCAGAGAAACATAATTCATACCCTGTGAATTGTAACAATGTGACCATCTAGCTAAATCAAAGACTAAACTTGTCCCCATCTTATTTCTGAGCAAATAAAAACAATTAGAAACCCTATAAAGTCCAAGAGGCTCATTCAGATTTTCAGATTTTTGGATTTCCCAGAAGACTGAGTAAAGCGGAGGTGGGGGAAGACAACGTGCTTTTTTTCTCCACAAGCTTCGTCTTCTCATGATGAAGAACAATAAAAGACAAACAGCAGGGCCAATGTTTCAAACAGTTTCCATGTATGAATCAGATGCCGACCATAAACTTAACCATTTGAAAATGAGGTCCAAATGTCCATCTTTATGAACTTTATGAACAAAAGCTGCATCTAAATACTAAAGTATAAACCTTGGAATAAACAGGAAATCAAAGACAAAAGGACTAAGACATTACAAGAAAATACTTCATTAGCAAATTAATTAGATCCATCTCCAAATACCAAATTTCTAAGCCAATTCACATACCATATGACAATCATCAACTGCATGAAATTTAACAAGACCAAGTGCCAGATTGTCCACCTGGGATGGAGGTAATCCTGGTTGTATGTACAAATTGGGGGATGAGAAGCTGGAGAGCAGCCCCCATGAAAGACATCTGGGGGTTTGTGTTGATGGCAAGTTGAATATGAGACAACAATGTGTCCTGGCAATTGTGTCCTGGGGTGCATCAAGCACAGTATAGCTGGTTGGTTAAGGGAGGTAATTGTCCCACTCTACACCGTACTGGTGTGGCCCCACCTCAAGTACTGTGTGCAGTTTTGGGCACTTCAATATAAGAAGGACATCAAACTATTAGAGAGAGTCAAGAGGAGGGCAACTGAGATGGTGAAAGGTCTCAAGGGCAAGACTTATGAGGAGCAGGTAAGGTCACTTGGTTTGTTCAGCTTGGAGAAGAGAAGGTTGAGGGGTGACCTCATCACAGTCTACAACTTCCTCAAGGGGGGCAGTGGAGGTGGGGTGTGATGATCTCCTCTCTCTGGTGACCATTGACAGGACACAAGGAAATGGAATACAGCTGTGTCAGGGGAAGTTCAGACTGGGCATTAGGAAAAGGTTTTTCACTAAGAAGGTTTTTGGTCACTGGAACAGGCTCCCCAGGTCATGGCACCAAGCCTGCCAGAGTTCAAGGAGTGTCTGGACAATGCTCTTAGTCACATGCTCCTCAATGCAAGGAGCAGGGAGTTGGACTCGATGATCCTTATGAGTCCCCTGCAACTTGAGATATTCTGCGATTCTAAACACAGAGGATGAGAACTAACTACTTCACTTAGAAAAGTCAAATGTCAAAGAGTTAAAAACTGGATGGACAAAAAATGGATTATGTTTAAAGGCATAAAGGCATTTTATTCTACCAGCAAAAGACACTTCCTCGGGCTGTTCCTTCTCATCATGGATTATTCGCTCCCTGTAACTAAGAAAACAAGAACAAGAACAACAAATGAACAACATTCCCCACACACACCCCAACAGAATTCCTAAAACCTTGGCCAGTCTTAACATTATGATACGCTGTTGGAGGGTATTATTTGGAGAGAACTCTGAAACAGTTCTTAAAACTAAAACAGGCCTTTGATCTAAGATTAGGCAAACTAGCAAGTAAGAAAGGAAGGAATATATTCCTTTCATACCTGTCATCACATTGGCAGACTAACTGGGAATGCATTTTAACTTTTTAAACAATTATGCTATTCAGCAATTGTCTCTATACTAGAGATTTGCTCTTGTATGAAATGCCTTTACACAGGTACAAAACTACTAGTTTTGGGAGGTGGTCTATCTGGGTGAAATACAACAGAGTGAAAGGCCTATGTATTTTACATTTACAGTCTTTAGAGGTTATTTACCAAGCTAAATTCCTTAGAATGTGATAAACATCTGCAGTGACATTAAACAGGGAATCAGGGAAGGATAGTTTTGTACCCTTGTTTTAGGTTGGGGTTTTTTTGGCACAGTCTACCCACTGGTGGTACAGTACAAGATGTTAACTCCAATGCACAAGACAATGTTAGATGCTCATATGTTTATAATGAGGTCTTTAAACTCTATCCACTTAATTTCTGTACAATAATTTGAAACGAAGGGATCTCATATCTCGGTTTAGCACCAAATCTTTTTTCTGCCCCCCTCCTCAAATTGTGCAGATTTATAGTTATTCAAATACTATCTACTGGACTACAGTCATGAAAACCGTATCTTTTCTAAGTAGATATGCATGCATGGTGTCTTACAAGTACCTGTCACAGATCTAGAACATGAGAAAGCCCTATGTTCTTGCAAAGTATCTGCCAAAAGACACAACTCAAATTCTAATCCTGAAAGTTCACCTTTTCATGTGATGACACTAATCAATACCATCTTTTTTGGCAGACTTCAAGTAGAGATAAATCACAACGCCATCCAAGGCTGAATTTCAGTGAGGCTATTAAGCACTAAATATTACCAAACCAAGATCTGATGTCAAAGATAAATTTACTTATCTCCATGTCTGTAAAATTTCTATTCATTGCACCCAAGATCTCTACAAGCTAAAGATAAATTTAAATATTTAATATACAATATACATAAAGAACTCCATAATAAAGTCAGGAAAAAATACTAACTTGTATAAAATCATGAATAGACAATTTTGGTATATTGATATATTGTCTCCCACACCTGTGCAATGATTTCCTAATCCCCCCAACACCCCAAAACCCCTGTCAGGGCCCTTCCAGCTCTAGGAGTTCAGCTGGCAGCACTCAAGGCCAAATAGTTGATGTGAGCTGTTGTAAAGAAGAAAGAAGAAGAAGGAAGAAGACTCAGAAGAAGAAGAAGAAGAAGGAAGAAGACTCAGAAGAGGGAAGTCTCTCTGTTTCAGGGCTGCTTTTAATCTGCATACTTCAGACCCTTGACAGAGCTATGTTGCAAATATTTACATATTTGTATTTAAAACAGACAGGAGAGGTTCATGTGAATGCAATATAGATTGCAGAAAAGAGCTTTGATGCCTCTGTGAGGAACACAGGTGTTCCTGAACTGACTAATCTCATCTTTCTATATGAACTTTTCAACATATTTTATCTTGATTCAAATAGACTTAATTATGTCTGAAATTATGTACTGTAACTCATACAGAGGAAAACTGAAGTATTGCTAATAAAAGGGTCATAAAAGAAAATTTTAATTTTTTAAAGTATGAAAATAACTGAAAATTACTGACCAAGTATTTGTGGGTAATACCTTTGCTATTTAATCTTCCTACAGTACAGAAGAATGTGCACATTTATTTTCATTGAGACTCTAAAGAATATTATTTTACATTAACATTTCTGAATTTTTATGTTCTATATTAATAGGTAAGCTAGTCAAGTCATTACAATCTTCTAGCAGGATACTTCTGGCATGCAGAATAACGAGCATTAATTAATGCTAATAAATGAGCAGAATAATAAATATATGTGTTGATATTTGCAGAACAAAAATTCTTTTGTTTTGTTTTTGCTGCTTACAATATTTTTCCCATTACACACATACATCTAATTGTACTTATCATTTGTTACTCAGTCATATTTTCACAACAGTTTAAGCAACTGTTAATTTTTTAAACAGTATGGGTACAGCATTCATCAGGTGTGAGAAATATTTCCTGTGGAAGTTCAACTACTTGTTCCATGAATTAGCTTCACTCTCTTCACTTAATTAGGAACTAAAACATTTTACTGGCTTACTGATTGCTTGTGATAGAAGCAACAGCATGTTCACTACAAAGGCCTCAGAAAACCTGTGAATGTACAGTATTTGAATATTTGAACATTTGAATCCATAAAAAAAGAAAGTTTGGTCAGTTATACATATTGATTTTTTATAAGTGAGCTAGAAGTTAGAATCTTATATTCTCTTGCTGTTCACCTTCAAAAATGAAATACAGATATTCACAGCAGTAATGTCTCATTCCAGAATCGCACTACTGTTTTTCTAATCAAAACACAGCTTCTAAGAATTGTATTTTTAAGTAACAGGTGAAGATACATTCATATGAAATATACAAACTGAAACAGTTTGGGAAGTTGCTTCTCTGTCATTCATGTCATTCTTCCCAAATGAGTAGGGAGACTAAATCAAAGCAAAAAATCAGGTCTGGAATTAAGTTATGAAGAACAAGCAAAATTGCTTCCTGATCTCTTTAATGTAATTTTGTGTGAAAAATCTTGCAGGGTTATGGTCTTTCAGAATGCACCCAAGTGTGCTCAGCCCTCTTTGATATATGTAAGAAGGGTCTTTTTATAACTTCGTGCTTTAGTTTCCAGAAAAGATTAAATGCAATGACCAAAGGCAGTGCTAGGTGTTAACTCAGATTTTTGAGAACACATTCCTCTCATTAAAACAAAACAAAACAAGCTTGAGGGATCTGTTTCCCTCTAGAAATAAGATTTGGAATTTTGTTTGGTTTTCAATTGAAAAAACTCACCAATCTTATTTTCTAATTATAAGCTCCCTGCCTTCAGAAGAAGTAAGTTTTTCACTTAAAAAAAAAAAAAAAGAAAGAGTAGTTACATATGCTGATGGGTTCCATAGGCTTTTCATAACTGTACATAGGTCTGCTCTGTGATGGACCTATTCCCCTCACTGAGCTTGAATGAACCCCTGGGATCTTTTGATCTACTCCATGCTACACAGTTTCAAACAGTTGAAAAACATCTCATCCATTGTGCAAGTAACTTGTGCGGACCTCTTTTCTTTCTACTGAGCAGCCAGAGAAAACAAGCATTGTGAGACCTTACACAGCAAGGTAAAGAAAGCAGCCAGAGGAACTTCTCTGAGTAAGGAAGTTGAACCAGATGTTATTGAAAATGAAAAACAAGGCAAACATTCAAAAGGTGTTAGCTATTTTGAAATGACCTAATGAAATTTTTGTGGGTATATGTATGTGTATAAAACAAATACATCTATGTATATTTGTGTACACATAGACATGTTCCTGTGTTTCTTTAAAGGGAACCTGGCTTTTTTTTTTTTATTCCCCACCCCTTCATTACATAAAGAGAATAAAAAGATACATCCTTTACATTAATCTGATGCTGCCTTAAAGTTTACTATCTCCTTTCACTTTTCACACAAAAGTATTTCACAGGAATAGTAATACTTATTTTTCATTTTGAAATGTATTACTGAAACTTCAATTAAGAAATGCAAATTGACTGAATAGCAGTGATACCTATCTCACATCTACAGTGAAAAGAAATTCAGGGGTTTTTTTTCACGTAAAAAATACATTGTCATATCTGTACATAAAATAAATATTTTAGATGCTCTTGGTTGGAACTACAGATTCTGATTTATAAAGGAATCGAAAGCCTAAGAAACAATTTGCAACTCAATGTTACATGTGGAAAAAACATGGGGTGTTTCGGTTTTCCTTCAAATGTGAGTGTTTTCTCTCCAGAAAATGTCTCCACAAACTTGAACTGAATTTTACTTTTCAATAGGAAGACTGGAATAATCGTGGAAGCATAGAGTGAGGTCAAGGTACTGTCAGTGAAGTGGGTAATTGCTAAGGTGAATGGTGGAAATGAAGTACAGTGTACTGACCTTCTGAAACTGGATAATTACATCTTAGAGACAACCTACACCATTTTATGACTAATATAAAAGACAGAGGCTCTGAGAAAAACAGACACAAAAAAAGAAATTCCTCAGTTCATGGTACAGTTCATTAGTGGGAAAATCTTAATGCTGTAGTTCAGTTTAAGGCAAAATAACAGTGATAGAGGCTCAAAAAGTTTTATCGAAACAAGATTTTTCTCCTTCCCTTCAGTCAAGGGAAGATGGAGTAGGATGTAGGACAACAATTAAGGTGCCTACCCATTTTTAATGGGAGTAATGACAGAAAAAAAAAAGGATGATGAAGAACAGATGTAACAATCAATATGATTTCAGACAGAAAATGGAAAATTTTCCACACACCCCTCAGGAGCAAAGAAGGTTAAGAAAGCAGCAGTTTTTGTTGGGTTTTGGCACAAAGTTTTGTTAGCTTTTTATAAAACTTGCGAAAAGTTAGGAAAGTGTACTTAGGGAGTTATTATCTCCAGAGAGAAGATAAGCATTATGGTTAAAAGCTGTGTAGTTTTGGTTTGATCTAACTGACAATGATATCAGAAAAAAAAAAAAAATGCCAATTCAACCAGAAATTTTCTCTGCGAAAGGTTTTTCTTTTACAAAACTGGCACTTTTTAACAACAGCGTTTTCTGAGAAAGATTCTCCAAACATCTTAAATAAGACATCCATACAATATACTTCACATTATATGCAAAGCCTTTTTTGCAGCAAAACTGGCTAAAACCAGAAGATTTTAACTTATTTATTTACAATCTGAACCTTACTCAGCCACATCATAACATTAACTTCTAATGCTATTTGTCTTCACAATAATAATCTACAGGTAAGTCAGATACGGCCTACAGACTTGTGACCCAGAGAGGTAAGAATTCCTGTTTAAACTAATAAAAAGAAACCTCTGGCAGACTCACTCAAATACGTGTAAAACATCTGTTTCATCTTGCACAAATCAAAAATGAAAATTTAAAATCAGTATGCTTTTTGTGCTTTAAATGACTGCACAGATTTTTTCAGGTTTTGGAGGTGCATGAAGGTCATTTCCACTCATCTATGCTACAAATTATTCTACAAACTTAAAGAAGAGAGATTGAACTGAAAGTTAAATGAGCCACAGGTTGATTATGAATTAGGGATCATGTCACCTTCCTAAAAAAGAAAACCTATTGAAATAAGTATACAGCTTCGTAAAGAAATTAGTGAATTTGACTCTACAGATTTTGTCCCCACAGTTACTTACAAAAATTCAGCAGAAGAAAGCTCTTTGTTTCTGAAGCAAATATTCCTTTTCTGTAAATCAGACAGGAATACTATCTTTCAAAAAAGTCATGTCCAGTGACCTTTTCAAAGCCAGAGCCAAAAACCTAACCATTGTGCAGTTTTGCTAACCATCTTCCAAGTCCTTGCACATTGACAAGAAATGCAAGGACAGAGAATCTGCCATATCACAGTGGTAGTTCTGTTTATTTATGAGATGTCATCAACTTCTAAAGTATTGAATTTGTTGCAGCTGCTAGAAGGAATGGCAAAAGTGTAATTTCCTTGAATCTGGCACCTAGGTAGAGCAGATCAAATGAATTAAAAAACAAGCTCTGCCTGAGGAGTCTACCATCCAGCGGAAGCTTCATGTTTCTTCATTAAGGGAGCACTGTGAAACACCATTACAATTTGTAACATAGTTATAATACTGAATCTGAAGCTTTTTTATCAATGGTCTAAAAGAAATGGTATCAAACTATTAAAGATACTCTCTCAGTACAACCGGGAGAAAAAAAAGTTGTCTGTACTGGAAGATCAGGAAAAACCTGATAAAGGCAGAAGCATCTTCAAAGAGATATTATAGACAAGCAGAAGAGATCAGTTAGATTGATGAATCTGATTCTCTGAAATCCTGTTTGGTTTTAGCTCAGAATTGCCTACAGAACTTGGAAGATGACAATGGTTCTGTCCCACTGCATACATCCCTTTGGGAAAGATATAAGAGGAAGACAGACTTCATGTAAGCAAGACACCCGTATCCAGGTAGATAGGTAATACTTTCAAGAATCTTCATTACCTGCAATATACCCTTTATTTTGATGGGGGGGTGTGTGTTTATTTATTTTATTTGTTTTGAGATTTCTATTGCTAGAAGTCTGTAAGAGCTTGGTGACAATTGCAAAAGCTCCTAGATCTGAAAGGAAACCCACCTGCTTGCCTGCTTCCAAGCCCAGCACTGCTGTGCACAGGTGTGATGTTTGCTGGCAGGCAAAACTATTACTCATCATGTGTGACACTAGGCAGTTTTGCAATGATTATTTATAGTGTATGTGACACTTTCTAGAATTCTTTTCCTTTCTCATCTAAAAGAAGTAATCAAAGACTACGAGATCCATAGCACTCCTTCCACAGGAAAGGGAAGACAAATGTTTGCTACCTTTTTATTTGACAAGTACTTCAATATGTAATATAGGAAAAAATAAACTTACTGTGCTTTTTTTTTTATTGTGAGTAAGTCTGCCAAAAACATCATTTAGTCCATCAGAAAATATACTGAAAGCATGATAAATGTTATTGTGCCTGACAATATCTGGAGACTCCAAGCTCTGCAACAAATTGAACTTTTTAATGAATGCTTATATTCATAACAATGCATGTATCTGAGCACCAGCATGTTTAGAAATCAAATATTTCTTCCTTCTGGTACTACTCAAATGTGTAAGTCTGCTGCAAGCTGATATCATTGCACTATGTTGACATTAAAAGAAAATTTGTTGATTTACTGCCATTTATTTTCCTCATCCCCACCTGCACACAGAGGAAATTCTCTTGTGTGTATGACTAATTTACCACAAGTGATTTTATGCAGGAATATAATTGTCCATAGATACATAACAAACTTAAAAGGCTGAAACTTTACAACAATTAGGAATAGCATATGCAGAGTGGCACAAATAAATTGAAGAAAAGGAAAATGTTTGAAATGCTTGGTGGGAAAAATTACCCTTGATCTCAGAGATCTTTCTTTCCATATTGATTCTGGCACTGCTTTTATCAGTTTCTTTTAAGTTCAAATTCACAGAATCACAGAATCATTAAGGTTGGAAAAGACCTTTCAGACCATCAAGTCCAACTATCAACGCAACACCACCATGCCCACTAAACCATGTCCTGAAGTGACATATCTACATGATTTTTGAACACTTCCAGTGATGGTCACTCCATCATTTCCCTCGGCAGCCTGTTCCAGTGCTTGACCACTCTCTCAGTAAAGAAATTTTTCCTAATATCCAATCTAAACCTCCCCTGGTGCAACTTGAGGCCATTTCCTCTCGTTCGATTGTTAGTTACTTGGGAGAAGAGACCAACACCCACCTCACCACAACCCCCTTTCAGGTAGTTGTAGAGGGTGATAAGGTCTCCCCTCATCCTCCTCTTCTCCAGGCTGAACAACCCCAGTTCCCTCAGCCACTCCTCATAAGACTTGTGCTCCAGACGCCTCACCAGTTTCATTGCCCTTCTTCGGACACGCTCCAGCAACTCAAGTTGACACAGGTTATGTATTACATTCAACTAAATAAACATTAACAACTTCACTGAAAAACTAGGAACGGTGTCCATCTTAAAAATCCTTAATGCAGCTTGCTGCATTCATGTCTCCTTTAGCATGTGTATGGATCATAATGTATTTGGTGGAGCCCCATTTAAAACAATTAATTCACATGAAGAATTGTTTAACACCAGCCACGTGCTGCTCAGGAGAATCTACTATGCATTCAAGGAAAAAAGTTCTTCTGCCAGTGAGTATCAGAGAGAATTATCCATAATGCCTGTCCAAAATTCTACTTTCACCAATTATCTGAAAGTAATTAAAAATTTCAGAGTAACTACTTTTACCTATCTAAACTGCTAAGATCAGTAAAGAGAATTCCAACACATCATGCACTCATTTTTACTGTGAAATTATGAAGTGCTTCTGTTTCATCTTATGTTAAAAGAGATATTTACATTTTTCAGGTGGAAAAAAATAAATAAGATGACTAAACAAATACTGAAAGTTTCTTGCTGTATGCTAGCCTTCTTCACTGTAATCACAGTTCATAAAAAGTTTGAGGCTAGAGGAATATCCAAACTGTCAGTGCCTACCAAGTTGTACAGTACTGCTCACTTATTTCACATTTTCATACGTGAATAACAAGCTATTGCAAAAAATATCTAGGAAACTAGTTAGAACTAGAAAGGACTGTTAGAATAAAGATACATGAACACATGCCATAAATAAAATATCTGCTAGCCATAAGATGTAAGGACAATTCTGACACTTGTCAGAAAGACATTCCTGTAGGCTTGCCAGAAAAGCATGAATGTGTGAATGAAAATTTGAAAATAAATAAGAGTATTATTTTTTTTCTTACACGTCATGCTATTTTAGAGGTCTATTCTCCCACATAATGTCTATTTTCATATTTACATAATTACATGATCGCCCTTAGAGCCCTACTAGCTCAGATTCCCCCTGATTTAGTATAACATTAAGTAAATAAAAAAATGTTGTATCCCCACTGTCCCCCAAAATAGATTTTACTGTTGATGGAGACGAACAGTAAATCTGTCAGGTAAACTATGACCTAGCTGATAATTGGAGTTAGGATTTAAAACTGAAGGGAAGTAGTTTGTTTCCTTCTCAAATCTAGATCCACCAAATTAAATTAAAATACAAAAAATCTGCCTGTTACAGCTGCAGGAGAAAGAAGCCGGCACTTCTACTATCTTCGGGCTGAAAAAGGGTCTACAGTAGTAATACTTGCCAGTGCCCAAAACTTGGTGGTAACCAGACTGACTGAAACGTCTCCTGTCAGAAACTGAAAATACATCTTATATAGGCAATACACTGCAGTGTTTAAATAATTACAATTAAAGATTAAGAGGCTTACTACCAGTATATTCCATTTTACAGCTGATATCAGTGAGCTTTAACAAAACTAGATCCACTGAAAAGCATCTACAATCTCTTCAAGATATAGTATCCCCATAAAACTGTGTTCCTTAATTCTACAGCCCTACTTGTAAGAGTCTGAAAGAGAGTATCCTGAAGTATATTACTCCTTTTTAGCAACAAATAAATAAATAAATAAATAAATAGATAAATAAATAAATAAATCCTGTCACAGGGATTCAGGGCCCTTGTAATTCTGATTGTATCTCTTTAGTCTTTCTTTAATATCTGGTGATCAGTATAGCAATACACTGCACGTGAAACTGTGTTATCACAGAAGGCATTTTTCAAATGTAACAATAATATCCTTTTTTTTGTGAAATAAATAAGCTTTATGAAGTGCTGCTGCCAATCCATTAGTGCACATAATCAGAAACTACAGACTAACAAATAATTTATACAAAACACCTTTGTACTTACCCCTAAACTAATACGAAAATCAGCTTTCCAGAAAACCAAGTGGTATCAAAAGGACCTATCAATCATCGATTAAATTCAAGACAAAACAAACAAAGAAACAAAAAAAGATCACCAAACAACAAAGGTTCCTATTCAATAGTTTTGGTTTGTTTGCTTTCTCATATATTTTTTAAAAAAAGCAATCTGATATAAAACATATATATTGAAATACTGACATTAATATTCACACTCACAGTATGTGCAAAAATCACACATTTCATGTCCTTTATTTTAGCGAATGTATCCAGGGGAACGGGATGATGACACGTGTTCCAATAGCTATATAACATTAAAGAATTTTTCCAGAGAAGAATACTGAAGAATGAAGTCTTCTTACACAAAAAAAGAGGTCTACTGAGATGTATGCCAAATGGTAAACTATTTGTATGCTGTCTTGGAAACTGAGGGGCTTTCACCCATGGTCTAAAGAGAACAAATACATAAATGCTTTATTCATTTTTATAGCCAGGCAATATATCAAACGTGTCCACATGTCCTGATTAACTAAGTTACTAGTGCACATGAAAAATGCACAGTGTACTTTATTATCTTTCAGAACAGAACTCAGCAATCTGTAGTTCAAGATGCAAACCTCATACATTACCAGCCCACACAAACACCTGTCATTTTCTCGTCAGTAAAGTGTGTTTCAGCTGAGAGAAGTTGGAGACAAAACAGATTCCTTGGTCAAATATATATTAAAAAGTACACTTGATTATTTTAAGCATTAATGCATCTTTGGTCTACAAATTTAATTAATTAATATAATAAAAATATTAAAAACTAAACATGACCATCTTCATCCACCTTGCAAAATAAACCAATATCAGTCTCATGTCAGTGGTCATTCTCAGAGCAATTTTGTCTCATATTCGCAAATATAAACATTTCTATATTTTATCACTATTCCTGGTTGGGGAGCTCTCATATTGTGTGCCTGTTTGTAGTCAAAAAGGTAGCAGGCCATATATTTGCATACCTCAAAATAAAATATTTGTATAAGAACCGTTCCTGAATTTTATCATCAACATTGACATTGACTGAATTTCTAAAGTAGCCTAAATGAAATAATCCCTGTGAGTACATTATCCAGGCTGAAGTTGGAAGTATTCTTTCAGTTTCTGGGCACTTTGCCAGAATTGTTGGGGGACTCATGGGAACCCCCTGAGGAACTCGTGGGTACCTGCTGGTGCCACGTGCCACTGAAGTAACTGTTGCTTCACTATCAGGCTCTTGGACCCAGACAGAGCTTCAGAAGGTGGATGCAAGCCAGCTCTGCAAGCGTCAGGCTTCAGGGAGCCCCCTGAGCCTCTCACTGGGCACATGGTCTCCAAGCCAGCAGGAGGTGTGCCATTGTCAAGGGGCTGTGCTTCCTTGTGAAAGACCTCTGGGAAGAGGTCACCAGGCTGCATAGCATCAGAGGATAAGTAACAGATGGTCCAGATCTTCTCTGAGGCCTTGCAGCTTCAAGAGCCTGAACCTTCAACCGTAAGCGAGGGCAGGAAAAGACTATGCCTATAATGAAGCTGGAGAGTGGAAATTCCCATGATGATGAAGGCTGGTGAATTCTCACAGTAGGAAGAAGGTTCATGCCCCACCAGATAACTTGCACTTCTAGAACAGGTTCACTGCCCTTGAGGTTGATGAGAATCCTCTCTGGTGAGTGAGCTTGAGCCACTCAGGGTCACTAGAAGGAAGCAGTGAATAATAGAAGTCTTCCTACTATAGGGAATGGGGACACCCATCTGCTGATGTAACTTGTCAGAGGGAGGTTTGCTGCTTGTTGTTAGCCGTTTCTTAGATAGAATGAATACCTCCACAAGAAAAATTAAAATCTAGCTTTCTAAATCAGAAAAAAATCTCTACAGGATGTCTGAGTTCTGTTTCTGCTACATTTTGACAAATTTGCCATGATTTTTTTTTTAAAGCTAGTTTAATAATATCTTTCAATTACAAATGTCCTATCTCTTAAGACACCAGGAAATATCCTGAGATTTTCCTCCTTTCCCCCATAAGATGAATGTGATAATTAAGACCTATTTACTTACTAAAAAAAATTAATTATAATTAAATCACCAATAATAAATGGTCCACCAAGTCATTTACTCCTTTAAAATTTATACTGCTGTTTTTAGAAGAAAATACTCATATTGTCTCCTTTTATGCATACCCAACCCATGTATACATAAATAATTTTATGTAGACACACCAGCTGGCCTTACAGCTATATTACATTATGGGCAACAGTAGATGTACTGAAAGGTTTTGTTCCTTGAAGAAAAACTAGAGGATATCTTACCAATAGCGATTCTCCACCTCCTCTTTTTCATTCTGTAAATAGCATTCCATAATCACAGAATGGTTGAGGTTGGAAGAGACCTCCAGAGGTCATCTGGTCCAAACCCCCTGGGTCAGTTAGCATCAGAGCTGGTTGCCCAGGACCATGTCCGGATAGCTTTTGAGTATCTCCAATGTGTGAGACTCAGCAACTTCTCTGGGGAACCTGTGCCAGTGCTTGGTCACCCTCACAGTATTAAAAGTGCTTCTTGATGTTCAGAGGCAATCTCCTGTGTTTCAGTTTGTGCCCATTGTCTCATCCTGCCACTGGGCACCACTGAAAAAAGCCTGACTTCATTTTCTCTATACCTTCCCTTCAGGTGTTTACAAACATTTATAAGATCCCCCCTGGAGCCTTGTCTTCTCCAAGCTAAACAGTCCCATCAGCTTTTCATCATATGAGAGATGCTCCAGTCCCTTCATCATCTTTGTGGCCTTCTGCTGGACTCTGCCCTGAACTGGACCCAGGACTCCAGGTGTGGTCTCACCAGTGCTGAGGGGAAGGATCACTTCCCTCAACCTGCTGGCAACTGTCCTCTTAATGTATCCCAGGATGCTAACTCACATGCAAATTTTATTTAATATTCTGTTTTTTTCTTCACCCCATCCCCAACAATATTAGAAGGCTTTCTTTTTTGGTCATCCTAACCTTATTTGCCGGCTCTGACTGGGACTAAGACCCGACCCCTGGCCCACACCACAAAGGCAATACAGATCTCTTGGTTGTCCTAACGCTCCTTGGGATGCCCAATTTCAACCCCACTCCAACAGCACCTCTAAGCTTTCTCTTTTGCTTAACCCTGACCCAAGGTTCTGGCTCAGGCTAGGACAAAGAACGTCACCTCCAGAACTCTGTCAGTACCACTCGCAACCTCACGTGCTCTGTGTTTCTCAGTTTAGACACTGTTCAGATATATTGCCCTCCTACTTATATGGCTTTGCTGCATTTTAAAAGTAATCCTCATGCTACAGAATATATCAAGAACTACATTAAAGGTCATATTGGCATTACTTGGTTGTGCCAAAAGGATGCTACACTAGTTTATTTCAGTAACCTCACTGCAAATTTACTACATGGCTTAAGAATGTCCCCTTTTGCTATGGTCTTTCAGGCTATCCAATATTAACTTTCTATTTGGGATACGTTCTAGCCTACTTCTGCTAGCCACTTATTAGAGTTTACCAGTTCCTTGAAATTGTAAAACACTTTTTATTCCATCTTGTACAAATCTGAAGAGAGTGACCCTCAGACTAATTCCTAGCTACAGAAACGAAAGTTGAAGCCTTTGTTCTCATGACAGAAAAGAGTACCCATTCAAGATAATACTTACCTATATGCACGAATAGAAAACACTTCCAACAGAATTCAGTAACTACATACTAATAACCTTAATATTAGGCATCCTTTAAGTATAATTTGATTTGGAGGTTGGTTTTTTTTTTTAATAATGACAAAGAAACTCAAATTCAAGTACTTCCCATAATTAGAAACAGAGACTGAATCTAAACTCCTTTGGATGTACTGGGCATCTTTTTGCAGCATCTTTTTTAATGCAAGCTCTTCAAATTGCCAATTTTTTATATGGTTAGCAGAATACTGGTGCTTAGATAAGCATGATAATCATGACCTTACATAAAAATGGTATGTACAACATGCCCATTTGTTATATTCTTACATGCAAGTCATATTTAATATGGGATTATTACGAATTAATTCTCAAACTGCATTTCATTTTTCGCCTAAAGCTGAACATAATAATTATAGTTCCAACCAAGACTAAGCTAAATGAACATTTGTCATGGTTTAGGTGAATTTAAAGTGTTCTCTAATCTCAGTCAAGAAAAGGATTCACATTTCAGCTAATCCCTTTGAGGATACCGCTTGAAATTTATAAAGGACACACATCAAACAAAACTCAAAACTTGACAAGCCATCACTCACCTGGAGAATCAGAGCTCCAATGTGCTAACAAGTGCATAGTTGCTTTTGTTACTATGCATGGAGAGGTTGAATTTTTAATCTGGGGAATAAAAAAGTATTAACTAACATATTAACTAACAACATATTAACCATATTAACTAACAATCAACTGATCTAGGAAATGTGTTTGGAATTAATTTCTTAAAAAAAAAAAAAAATCACACCTTAATCTTTATGTTTCACTACAGACCAGGAGAAAACTGGAGCTCTTGACATTCACACCAAAAGCGTGCGTTTGTTTTACAAACAGCAGCATGATTTTCTTGCAGTTGATTGGAATATGACAGAACACAGCAGGGGTGACAGTGGTAATAGATTAAGCAAACTGTGTTAAAAAACCTAAGTAAATGGCAAAGATTGTTTTAGGCATAAGGATTATAGAAATTATTTCTTCTAATTCAATTTTAAATCTCAAAGGGCAGCTGGTTTGGAGCATTGTAAACAAAAAGATCTAAAGCAAAGCATGAGCTTTCATCCCTTAATTTGCTTCAGTGGCATCTTAGCTTTATGGAAAAAAAAAACCCCAAAAAAACTGTTCACTAGTTCCCCAGTGTGCTTAAAAGTTCAGTATTACACTTTTTGGTTTATATTTCAAAGGAAGGTATAATAAACCTCTGCTGAAAACCTTTTTTTTTTTTTATGACACTTGAAACCTTTTATTAAACTCTGCTTACTTCCCTTTTCATCTAAGTATTGTTGCAATAGCAAGCTGAAGTTACCCAGTTTAAATTTTTTTATGATCTGAAGTTAGTTCACTTCTGTTACTAGTGTTGTTATCAGGGGGAGGGGAGCGGGGTGAGGAGGGTGGCTTTTTGGTTTTTTTCCTCCACAAACCAAACACAACAAACTTCTTCCCAAATTAAGGAATACAGACTACCCCCTTAGACAGCTGACATCAAGATAAAGAACAGATTTGTTAGTTTGTATGCCTATAAGTAAAAATACATATACAGACTGTAATTGGAAGCAAAAATAAGCTTCTGTTCTATGCAAAAGGATGGCTGATCAAATTGTTAGTCTCACCTCTCAGAACAATGATAATTTACCTATAATATATCCAAGATAATTTAAAAATGTGTGATTTTTACAGATAAACAGCACACAAAATTAATTGTAGTCCAGACTATAACAGCCTGCCTCACTTTGCTTCAAGTAGTTATCTATTCCTGTGTGTTTAGTAATGCTATTAGTTATTATTAGTAACTAGTTCAGGGACTACAGCAAGCCATAAGCCATGCTAATAAGGACTGTAAAGGGAAGTTGATAACCCTTATTCAAAAAATGCAAAGATTTGTCACAAGATGATGAATGTATGCATGCAGAAAATCACTGGAAAACAAAAGCGAACAATGCAATGGGTAATCTCTCTCTTTATTTTTATTTTTCAAATTTTATTTGCCATACAGAAGGTCAACACCTCTCTATTTTCAACTGATTTCTAAGCCAACCTTCCGTCTTGACTTATTGCTCTACTGAGACAAATATATATAGATAAATAAGGAACTGTAAGAAAACAGTAAATCAACAGTGGTCTACATGATTGTAAGCACTAAAAGCAAGTCCAGATTGTCATCAGTCTCAAGAATTTCCTAGACTGTATTGGTATGATGTACTGCAGATCAGAACACTGTTCAGCCCAACTGACTAGAAAATATTAAATTAATGATATTAAAGATGTAACAAGCATACTAATTGATAGAAAGCAAAAGAAAATACTAGGTAAAATTATCTCAGTTTACGGTACATTTTGTGATGTAAGTGCTAATGAATCATACTAACAATACACCAAACCCGACAGCAACAGTTAAAGCACTCTACATTCTCTACTCAGGAACCATGCAAGATCACTTATTTTACAGATGAAGATTGTTGACTTTTCAGATTATAGTTAAGTGGTGCTGGGAATAGGAAGTTTGCTGTAATTGTAGATGTCTAAAAATAAATACAGCTTAGATTACTAGAATACTAAATAGTGTGAAACCACACTAGAATCTGTAATCATTACTTTCTTGTAGGCAAAACAATCCGTACGAACATACTTAATAAAAATTTGCAAGTCTGATTAATATTAGATTTTCAGGAAAATCAAGATTGCACTAAAGTTTCTTGTTGAATACGAGACTATTATACTGGGGATTTTTACAGATAAACAGCATACAAATTTAATTGTAGTCCAGGCTATAACAGCCTGTCTCACGTGTACTATGTTAACTAAAGTGCAGGTAATTTGTGTTATAAACCAGGTTCCAAAAGTTACTGTGGTCTAGTTCAGTGAGCATTCTCCTTAAACAACAGCCTATGCTGAAAGGGACAGGTTATTTTCTCTTCTGAACCAAAAGTTTAACAGGATTCAAGAACTGTAGGAGCTGACTTTTTTCAAAGAAATTTTAAAATGTTGTGTTCCTTAGACATCAAATAAATATGGTATAGAAGACTGCATCCACACAGGTCTCCTTTCAGAATATGAACCTGAAATACACAGCTTTAGTCACTTGATCTAGGTAAGTAGTTACATAAAAATGATTTCTGTAGTTTAATGATCTGCTGGCAAGTACCTATAGAAATAGTTCTGCTGTTTTCAGTCCAGTTTACACAACACCTCTTCTGTTTTATCTGAATCATACTTGCAATAATATATTATATAGGTATTTTGAAGATACAAAGGTCCCTGAAGAATCTTCTGGCACAATTTTTAATCACTTGTTACTACACAATATAAATTAGGAACTGATTCAAAGTTCATTGACAACAGCAAATTTCTCACTGACTTGAGGATATCACTCATGTTGTTGCTCAGAGAAATAAGCAGTACTCCACCGATGTAAACAAGGAAAGTTTTTATCCAAAGAAAACACTCATTAATTTTTCCTAAGATTCAATCCTTTGTTTGAAAATAACCTGAAAAGGTAATGCTACAGTGCAAAGGCACTTACTTCGGTGCCAGACAGTTCTCTTTAAGCACAAAGAAGAAAGAGGAACATTCCTATTACACATTAAATAGAAAAAAGAAAGGGGGGGGGGGGGAAGGGAAAAAATAAACATGGTTGGTTCTCTTCCTTCCCTACCTCGCATTAAAATACTACTACTTTGTTCCAGAATCAATAAAAATTCTAGAATCAATACAACTCTCTTGTATATGCTATAGTTGAGTCAAAAAGAAAATTCTATTTCAACAGCCATAATGGAACAATAAATCTGACTTTTTATGCCACACATATAAATTAGGAAATACATTACTTAACCGTCCTGAAAGTTGTATGAATATAATGGTATCCTAGATGGTAGGCATGAAGCCACATTAATTATAACACTAAATATTTAGGAACCTTCTTTATTTCATAGAACATGACAAGATCCTTTAAAACCAAGAAACTTTATTTCCATTCCTCATGTATTTTCCCCTCAAAGGTATGCAAAAAAATTACTCAATCTATTTACCATATAGTAAAACTGAAACTCTAGATTACCACCCAACAATGGATTTCACAAACGTTCATGGCTTGCACAGACGTATGACTCAACATAGGGAGTGATTCCTAATAGTCCTGCTGAGTCCACAATGGAAAGTACAAGAGTGTTAAATCCTGGATAAATAAAGTACCACTTATGCATTTCTTATTAGCATTATGACAAGAGCTTGCAAGGTGACAGGATTAGTTTCCATGAAAAAAAAAAACAACAACAACAAACCACCAAACCAAAAAACATGAGAGAGAAATTTGCTGGTTTTTGGGGGTTTGGGTTTTTTCCCCAGGAAGATAAAGGCTTTATTGTTTAGTAGGAAGATCAAATATTTGTCATGCCTAAAAAAAAGCATTTTACTTTCAAAAGTTAAGACAGAGAAAGATCTAAGGCTATTTTTCTGATCAAATCTCCCCCCAAATTAACTTTTTTTTTTAAAAAACAACACATTACTATCCTTATCCAGATAAGGATAGATGAAAAACAAATACATCACTAAGTACAAAATACTTATATCTTTAATTCAATGTCTTTAACATGTCAGACATTAAATTCAGTTATATACATTCTACCAGTTGTTACATTTAATTCATTAGTGTGTTGTGTTTTTTTAAAAAAAGAAACTGCTTATTTTAGCCCCAGGTAGTTTTATGTGAATAAGTAACAAGTAAGCCTAATAGCAGAAATATTTACTTAAGCAAGAAACTAAATTAATACTAGAATGTAGTCCTGAAAAACAAATTTGGGATATTTAAACATATTTTATAAAACATTTTTAGGGGTGATTTTTTCTTTAAGTATACACTGCAAAAAATTCATTTCTAATATAGAACTACATTGTGAACTGACCACACTAATACATTATTAAGAAGTAACTTTGTCATCATTTTGGACTTCCCAGTCTAATCTATGAAAAAAAGGTTTTGATAAAAATGCAATTCTAACCTCTAAGACAAAGACTGCTTCATGTTTATGAACACACAAACACATGAATACATACACATATATACAAGTGTGCATGTGTGCATATTTCTCCTTCGTCTTCAAAACATTCCCTTGCCAGGTTATACTTTCTGCTACTGGCAAACCAACAGGCAAAACAAACTGTCCAGATGATGCAGCTTTGGCATCTCTCACAGACAATCAGTATGCACAGATATGTATCAGTATGCACACATAAGTTTCTTCTAAACACATTTCATCACAGAAATAATTATGAGTTTTCATTTTTCAGTTGTAACAGAATGCCTTTAAATAAAAAAAAATCCTGGTCTTGGTCTGTATATTCATTGCCAAACATCTAATGAAGGCCCAGGAAATATTGTCAGGTACAACTCAATAAAGTTTAAATATCTTGTTAGAAGCCAGTATGGGGGGAAAAAAGCCAATGAAACAGTAAATTTTTTGAGCACGTTCCAAATTACAGTTGTAGGAAAATAGGCAATCAAATGGAACCTTGACATTATGCACCATCACAAATTATACTTCATGTTTGCTAGGAAAACCATTCACATTAAGTACATGATTTCTAGAGATAACACTAAATATGAACTGGTACCCAGTTTACAAAAATAGAGGAAAGAATATTAAGGCTCTACAGGAGTTCTTGTTTAAGCAATGCTCCAGAATTCTTTCCTTACTCTCAAACTACCTGTAAGCTATTGTAATTCAGACAGGAAAAACAAATGTAAATCGAATTTTTTAAGTACTTTTATCAAACTACAAGTCAGGTGTGTGGTAACGTCATCATTCCATTTCACTTAGTCTGAAAGCCACACCAAGTGCACCAGCCTCTCAAACAAATGAAGGATTGAGTCCAGTAAGGAACATTCCAAACTCCAGATCTAGTCTAAAAATAATGAGATTTTACCACAGGAAAACTAACTGCACTGAGTTTCCACTCTATAAAGTCATTTCAGTTCTCAAATAATTCAGACATTGAGACATTATTTTCAGAAAATTGCCTAATGATATTTTAAGCCTCAGCCTTGAGGATTCTAATATCAAACCTTATAAAGATTCCTTTAGCTCACTCAGACTACTGGCTATTCTGTAGTATATAAAAGAATCACAAGTTTAATTTTTGGGACATAATTTTATTCCTACGATAGCTACACATAGTATGCAATATTTCTGTGCATCTTAGATGAGAATTAAACAGAACAATTCACAGTGGCTAGTATAGCCATTAAGGCTACTGTTTTGTGTCTGATAATAATTATGTTTTCTGCAGGATTCAGGGGACAATGAGGAGGCATTTTCGGGGTCAGGCAAAGAGTCTGGGACAGAACAGATGGTCCTACTACATGTATCTGAACTTCCTGTAAGATTACCAGAGTATCACTGTTTCTAGTTCATGTATATACTAAGTGAATGAAAACAGGACGTGTACATAAGCAGCTCTGCAGCATCTTGACACTATGAGGTAATTTCAGAATAAAGATTTCTGGAAAAGGTGGAAATAATGCAGATTCTTTAACAAGAACTAGCTGGTAACAGCCTGAGTCTCCAAAAAGGCTGTTCCATTTTAAACAGCATTTAAATGTCTACAGTGAGAGTAGAATAATTGATATATCCAGAAGCCTCACTTGCCTCAGTGGAGTTTCTTCCACTTGGGGAACAACAGGTAGGGAACTGTTACCGTTCTCTTAAAGAAAGTAATGAACCTAAGTAACAATACATAGATTTCCATAAAATACAGTGCAGAACAACTATATACTGAAAAAGAACAGAAAACTTTTGTTTTAAAATACGTTTAAAGATATTTATTTGGCTCTAGTGCAAAATCAACAAGCGCTGGTGACTTAGCTTCAACTCTCTCCGCAAAAAAAGGAGGAATAGAAATGTCCCTGACTAAAGATACAAAACGATAATTTAGCCTGTGTTCCTTTTCACCTGAAGATACTTCTTTTGGTATTGATGTTCCAATAGGTTTTAAGTACCAATTAGTGTAAGTTTTGCCTCTTATTCCACAAACTGGGCTATGAATTTCCCTCATTTACCAACACACTAGGCAATGTAGAGTAAGGGCACATTCTGTACTTCAGCTAGCAGAAAATTATTTTAAACAACACAGAAGTCACTGCCTATAGTGGCATTTGTAAGTCTACAGTGCACACCAGTGGAATATAGCAGTATATACATTTTCTGACTCTTTTTAGTATAATGTAAAACTGCTTTGTAAATATTCCATCTTATTTAACTTTTAAACCAGAAGAAAACCACGTCCTTCAGAAATTATAGAGACAGATACAAAATGCTCAGGAAGATTTGCAAAGAGTGTAAACAAGAATGATTTGTTGTGCATGTTATTAAAACCTAAAACTTTAACAGTCTTGCCAGCTATAATTCTGTGTTTACAAACATCAGAGCAGCACACCGATGATTTGCTCTGTTTTATGAAGGAACCAAAGACCTAACTAATTGGACTCAGATACATTTTTTGTGTCTTTCAGACTGTAAAGTTATTTAACTGATCTGTAAACTAAGCTGTATCTGACAAAACTGGATAGCCCATTTCTGTGGACATTAAGCTAGCAATGTCATTGACATCAAAATTTTCATGTTCTTCAGAGAACTTAAAGATTCCTAGTTTTTCCTACAAATATTACTTTAAAAACAATTGCATCTAATGTCAACACCCTTTATTTATTCAATGGTTTCACAGACTTAATCTTTGCCCTGTGGCTTTTCATGCAAACACAACAATAATGCAGGTATAAAATTATACCGAGCAATTGCTTCCCCCTTTTTAAGAATAAAAAAAAGTTATACAGTTGTTAATAGGATATTTGTAATATATGTGGAAAGCAAGGCACAGGAAATATTAATTGATTTAGTAACGCATTAAGAGCTACAAGCTCTTCTAGAAGTAGAGGTGAAGCTTATTAACTAGACAATACATACAAAATGGTTTGACAGATAAGAAATGTAGACACATAAATCTTCATTTAAGATGTGATCTTATGGACTGAATATAGCATAACAAGTTCATAAATAGGTTTCTCCAAAGGCCTCAAATGTATGTAACAATCTCTTATACTGACAGCATTGTTAGGCCACAAATTCACAATAATTTGTAAAATAGGCTCCAGATAATACAATGTATTTTTCCTGCAATAAACACAAAATGTAATGAAGGGACACTCCACTTCCATTCCTCCTTTCTCACTGGGTAAATATTTGGTGGATATAAAGTTTTAATTCCCTAGCTCTCTGAAGAAAGTCGAGACACAATTTTCACTGTGCAGTCAGCCAAGGTAAAATTTAAGCCCTATCTGTAGTGAGGAGGCAATGTTTAAGAAGAACAACCAGTTAGGACTTGGTTTGAAACTGTTATAATGAAAGAATACTTGAAATTAGGGAAAGGACAGAGAAAGTTAAATGAATGAGGACTTCTGAGTGTCCTTAGAGAAACAGACAAAACTGTGTGCAGTAAAAACTGAAGACATTTAACTGCTTGTAAATGAAGGAACAGAGTGCTGTCAAACGTCAGTCAAGATTTGAACAATAAGCTTCCTAACCTTAACTTCTTATTTCACTATTTAGTGGGAGAGCAGAATTTTTATAAAGGGAAAAGAAATTATCAATTTGACTAAATGCAGCTTCCTGTTGTATCTGTTAAAATGGTCTAATTTATGACCCCAAACAGGACAAGTTTAATGCTAGTATCACACAAAGCTTACTATAATGCTCATGGTTACTACAAACATAAATTGTCACTTCACTACTTTTTTTAGTTAACTCAATACATTGAAAACTTATTTACAATTTCCAAATTGATGCAGAATGCATTTCTAAAAAAGATGATTATCAAGGTCACCAAGGCTTTCCATATTTAGTTTGTTCCAAGCTGAGTGAATACTCGTCTTTTACCAGGAAATAATTAGTTACTGGGAGCACTAATACTCAAATCTTGGCAGCTGTGAAGCTTCTAATACAACAAAAAATCTCTTAAACTTCCAAAAAACTAGCAGAGCTCACCATTGCTAAAAATTATTTGATCTACAGTGGTGAAACTCTTAGTTAAGGACATGAAAATAATCTAGTGGTAATGATTAATCTGTTATTAATCTAGAAATTGCTTTGTAATTTAATATTGCAAGTGTGTACACAAATCAGATTCCATGCTTAGCCTAGTACATGTCTGCACTTTCCTTTATTTAACTTTCAAATTTTTCACTGTCAAAAACCTTGTATGGTGTTCCAGCAACCACTTCTCAACAGTAATATATAGTAAGTGACATTCACGCACCCATTGCCAACACACAAGATTTATTTTTTTTCAATAAGAAAGAATTTTCACTTCCAAAAAACCCACACATGTAAGTAATTTCATTCACATTAGTCAGATTCATCAAGACCAATGTGTTCCTGTAATTTAAAAACTAGATGGATAAGTACTCTAAATCTCAGAAGACAAACAGAATGCTCAAAATATCACTTCCTGTTAGTAATTAAAGCAATTCAGCACATTCCCAAGAAAAAAGCAGCAACACATATGTATGTATATATGCATGCACATGTATAAAAATTGGAATCTATCAATGTCCAACCTCTTTTCAGAGAGGTTGTTCTTTTCCTGCTGACAGTGCCATAAAGCATAAAGACTACATTTCTTATGCAAAACAATTAACTAAGTCTAGACTTCCTCTGTCATGCAGAAATATCATAAGCTAAAATCCCACTTAATGAGCAAGCAGATGATAAAGAACTAAAACCTGAAGGAACTCAAATATGACAGATAGATGTTCATTTGTTGCTGTGAATGTTCATCTATGAAGGTAAATTCCATTTACATATGCACCACCTTGTAACTACAACTTGGAATTTAATAGACTGCTTGCAATCTTTTCCAAAATGTGAAAAGGAAGCTAAGTAATTTTCCTGGATTATTCCAAATCTGAGATTTTAAATTTATAGGAAATTTTAAATTTTATATCTATATTTAGTTATATAGAGACATATTTTGAGGTTTGTTTTTTTTAATCTGAAATGTCCTCAATCCATTGTTCTGAAAGCAAAATCCTGAAAGCTGCAACGTAAGTATTTCTTAGTATTCTACTCATGAACTTGGATTGAAATGAACACTACATAACCGGGCAATGTTCCTAAATTACTCCTTTGTAGGCTTATCTCCTTTATAAAAGTATATTGCTTTCTGGCATCAGATCTCCACCAAGACTTCCCCACTAAGCTAAATCAATCTCCTGACATATCTATCTGTTTCCCTGAATATTAGGACAGATCTTTGTTGTACTTGGAAGATGCTTTACTTCAAGACCCACCAGCTTTGTGAACTCCTTTGTTTACCAGTCAGAGCTGCCTTCCATGGGATCCTACCCAACAGTTCCCTGACTAAGCCAATATCCTCTTTTCCTTACGTACAGGGTCTGCACTCTGCTGCTTGAAACTTCCTTCAGGATGACAAACTCCACTACTTCAAAGTTGCTATCGACAAGGACTTTATTCCTCATCACATCCCCAAGTGATTTCCTTCATATTATTCAACAGCAGATCCAGCTATGCATCACCACTGGTTGGTCCATTTAACAGCAAGAAAGTACAGCAAGAAATTATTTCTGAAGCCCTTCAGAAACCTCTTTGATTGCAGCAGCCATGTTGCCTTTCTAGTAGCTGTGCAGTCAGTCCCCCATGAGAACCAGGGTCTACAATTCAGAGACTTGAGTTCTTTAAAGACTTACTTGGTTCTTCATCAGGTGATCTGTAACAAAATCCTACCATGATGTCACTCTTACTGGCCTTTCCTCTGTTCCTGAGACACAAGATTATCACCCATCCTTCAGGAGAGCTCAAAAGATCTGAACTGCTTCACAGTTAGCTAGATAGATCTGAGGGCAATTTCCATCTCCTTAGACCCTCCTTCCTAGTCTTTTCTGAAGTCCTTCACAGTACTCCAGCTGTGTGAACTTAGTACAGTATCTTACTTCCTCCAGCAATATTGTAGTTCTGTAACAACACACGGCTCTAATTCTTCCTGCTTGTTACCCCGGATGCATGCATTTTTGTACCAACACTTGAGGTAGGTGTCCCTTCACCTTGTTTTGTCATTCATGAAGTCTTTCTTGCTCCTATCAACCTACACCCTGAATTTTCCACCCACTTCTTCTTCACTTTATTGTGGTCTGTAATTTCCCACCCTCGCTATTCCTACTTCAAAGCCTTCTCACTAGGTTGATCAGCTTGTTGGATCAAGAAGGCAATAACTGGGCCCCTATGACCTCAACCCCATAGCTGTGTGGTCCTTCCCAATATGCCCCCAGAAGTATTGTTGGTGCTTATGTGGATGCAGTCTAAAGACCAAGAAAAAGTCTAAGACCTTGGCAATCTCTCTGCAACATTCTGTATCCAAGCCCAAAGGAAGCCACATAACCCCCCAAAAGGGAAGTGGGGCACACAGGGGTTTGTGTACCCATAGGAAGAAGTCTCCTACTACTGGCACTCACTGCTTCCTCCTGAATGCATAGTTCAGGTTAAAGCTGGTTCTGATACCTGTCCAATCGTGGCCTTCTTCTACTCTGCTGCTAGGCTTTTGAACTTGTTCTGCAACTGGAGATCTGGATGTGGAAAAAGAGCCATCCTCCAGTTGCTGGAGATCATACATTTTCAGGCTTCCTACTACAGGACTCTATTTACCTCGCAACTGATCACAGTCTCTGGCTGCCCTTCCTGTGTGGTTCAGACTCTCGTACCTCTGGAGACCCTGTGAAGATCCTGTTGATCTCCCCTTTGTCTTCCCTGAGCCTGCCCAGCCTGCTCACATCCTCCTGCAGCTCAAAAGGGGCAACACATTTCCTCAACTAGTGTACACCTGCTGTAGGCATGGACAGCCCTTACCCCTGCCCCAGCCTCAAGGGAAGGTATTAGGCACTGCCTGAGGCTGCGGCACCTGCATCCTCCCTCAGCATCTCTGAGCTGAGGTCTCTAGTGTGCCAGCAGCAGCAGCCCAAACTGGTGCTGGAGTCCATGCCCCAGGGTGTGCCACTACTGTTGCTGACGTGTCTTATGTTGACATCAGCACATTTCCAGCCCCCTCACACATGCAAACTGCTGGACAAGCCCCCGGCCCCCCCAGACACAGCCTGGGACCTGTGCACTGGGCATGGCCATTACACAGCTCTCCCTCAGCACCACCTGAACGGGCACTCGGCTCTCCCTAACCAGGAGTCACCTCTCTTGGCCACAGTCTAGATCCCAGGATGCCCCCACAACCTCTGAGGACACCACCCCCCTCCTTACCAGGCTGCCACCGCCCCCATGCTCACTCAGTAGCCCAGGGGCAACTTTCTCATGGAGGTAGAGCTTCCCTACACACCCCCTTGCTCCAGATGGGCCCCTTCTACCCGAACACAAGCCCAGCTGAACCCCAACCATGTCTTGCTGCACATCAGGGGCCACCGCCCTCACCACACACGGGGACAGGGTACCAGCACCTGCATCCTCCAACCGGTCCCCTCCTGTGAGACGACAGAGCCACGCTGGTGCCACTCTTGCAGCTCACGGGCACCCGTGCTGCCACGGCAGCACATGGCAGCTGTGCCGGGGCTGGGTTTCTCCACACACCCTGGGCAGGTCCCTCCCCTCAGGATATGGCGATAAATAGTTGATAGATGGTTGATTTTTAACTTTCATAAATCCTAGATATGATTTTACCCTTAGTTACAACACAGGAAATCAGAAATCTCAGTTTTGTTTCTTACTCCCTGTGACAACAATGTGCTGATAACATACCTGTTTCAGGCTTCCCAGCCTGGTTTGTCTCAGTTCTTCATATTTCCATTTCCAGAGAAATAATTCATTTTCTATCTTTTCCATTTCTTTTTCCAGAAATACATTCATTCTGAAAAAATATTTTAAAAGTCAGCATTAGATCTTTTTGAAGTTTACAACAGACAAATTACTTTGAATTTCCTGTTCATAGCTTGAATTATATTTTGCTGCCTTTGTCAACTGTACATCTGTTTTGTATTAAAAAAATATTTTATCATCATACAATTATTCCAAGAGATTTACAAAAAAAAATAGCTAAAGACAACAAAGAAATGTAGTAGTATAGACTTAAAATTTTAAATGAAATAAAATTTTGGGATAAACTGAAGAAAATTTGGAAATGGACTTCTGTTAGGAATTTGAGTCACCTCATATATGACGAGTTAGTGAAGATCCTCAGTGAAAAGGTACTGCATCACTTCTATTTGCGTACAGACAGAAGATTATTTTAAACACACATATACAGGGAAATATATACAGTATGTAGACAGTACTGAAACCAAAGATTATTTACTTTAGATGTTAAAAGAAAGATTAAAATATGTATATTTCATGTTTAAAAAAAAAATTGCTCTTGAAAGAAAATGCTAGGAGAATTTTAGGAAAAGGGATTTTTTAGCTCAGAGGTGCTACACCCTCATTAAACATCTGCCTCTGGAATTTTATTCGAGTACAAAATCCATTACTACATTCAGGAAAATTATTTAAGATACTCAATTCACAAAGAACGAATGATGATTCCTTGGAGAAAGGTACTTTATTACTGAAACAATGAATTTTAATATTTACTTTTACCCCTCTTCTAACCAATTAAAATATTTTCAGTCATTCAGGAAACAATGAAAGGAATATGAAGAAGCAGAGTCACTACAGATGTTCTTGTCTTTGAGAACAATCAAAAAAACTCATTTATGTGTTCACAGGAAACACTATTAGCCAAGTTCCAAAGACAAGAATGAACTTCTCATAATTTAATTTTATGAAATTCCTTCATAATTTCATTTTATGTTGGTGTAATATGTATGCATAATTTTGTAATTTTGCAACAAAATAGAATTTGGAACTTAATTAAAAGTGAAAGAAAAAATCTTAATTACAAATAAAAGCTTTCAAGTTATATTTCTAACTGTTCTATGAAATTAAATCACAGTTTAAAATTCTGGAATATTCCATCATCTATAAACATCAATATAGGAATAAAGCCTGTAAAGTCAGGACACTGAAGAAATCTAAAATCTGAAAAAGAGTTAAACTGCATAACTACTGCATAAGTATTATTATGTTGGGAGATGAAAATTTTACATTATATAAATTCTGTGAAAATAGAAGGATGAAGGGCTACTATACCAGAAAAGAGAAAAATATTGAAATAGTTGAAAATTCTTTTCATACTAGCAATTAATGGATCTGTTGTATGCCACAGTAGGTTTTTTCTATTCTAGAGACTAATGTAATCTGTCAACCTTTTTACTAAAGATATTGTTGCCGGGCTGACTATAACTACATTCTGAGAATATTTGTTTTAAAATTCATCTTCCACAACAGCATTGTTAACTTGGAATTAAAGCAAAGTGTATTGATGAGATTTGTTTGGGGCATTTCTATGCAAGATACTGCACTGACTGGTCTGGCTCAGGTCCTGGAAGCTACATTAATGAAGCAATCCACTTGATTGAAGTATTTTCTTGTTCTCTCTTCTTTTACAACTAAACTTAATGCGCTTCAACCAGGGATCTCTTTTTTTCTGCATATATGTTGCACATCGCACAGCTTATCTTATTAAACACCTATGGCCCCTGAAACATTATAGTAATAAAATAAACACCATCACTCACAAAGTGGAGCAAGATTACTTCTGTCATATGCAAGTAACTAAGATACGCAGTTCAACTGAGTAGTTTTTCTTCTGAAGTAATGGGATAAATCAATGGAACGGTATCAGCTTCACTGGGGAACTAAAAGAATTATTGAGGGATGTTTAATACAGTAAAAAGTGAAGGCATGAAAGATGATAGTTTAATACTTTGAATAATAGTCTATTGACTGTACTGAATGCATTGAAAGTCCTTAGAAATGGTCTCATCTGAAAAGTAAAAGAGGAATGTCCAGTATGTAGTGCTTACTTAGAAGACACTACTTTTATTTTGTGTTACAGCATCTCAAGTAAGATCAGGTCCCTTTGATGCTACTACATGAAAAAGATTATGCTGACTACATAGAGTTTACTATTTAAATAAAGAAAACAAAGAGTAGAAGAACAAAAATAGCAGAGATTGATGAAGCAGCTTACTATTAAAAAAAAGACTGAAATCGGAGCATATTTAATGGATCTTGTAACCACCTATTTTAACTCCTTATTACCTAATTAAATCACAGAATTACACAGAATGGTTGAGGTTGGAAGGGACCTCTGGAGGTTGTCTGGTCCAACCCCCCTGCTCAAGCAGGGTCACCTTAGAGCTGGTTGCTCAGGACCATGTCCAGATGGCTTTTGGATGTCTCCATGGATGCAGACTTAGCAAACTCTCTGGGCAACGTGTGCCAATGTTTGGTCACCCTCACAGAAAAAAAGTGTTTCTTGATGCTTAGACAAGAGCCTCCTGTGTCCCACTGCCTAAGTCTACCCATCCAGCCCTACACAATTTCTCTTTGATGTTATCAGCTACCCATGTAGTTGGTGGGCTTTTGGTTTTAGACCAAAGAAACTCTTTTAAGTTCAAAATGGAACAAATTTAGATCTTGAAAATGGAAGACATTTAGATGAGAACAATGATCTAAAAGATGAATAAAGATAGCTATTTTAGGAAAATGAGTCTTTAAAGTGCTGAACAACTTATAAGGTCTTTAATTCCCATTCATGTCAATGGGACCTTACACGTGTATTTGATAGAAGCCACAGTGCCTAGTAGTGGGGTTTTGTGTGTGATTTTACATATAAACCTGAAGTTCTTTGAAAGACAAAACATAAACTTTGAGCTCTTTATTTCTTTTAATTTTTTTTTAAGAGTTCATTTCTTTTTATATTTTGCAAAGCCTGCTCCATCACTTAAAGGCATACTTGGCATTACTGAAGGTAACTCTAAACAGAATGCAAGAGGCATAGGACCTCTCAGGACGAAGCAGCAAAACATCATATGGAGAGATTAGTCAGGTAACTTAGGGCCAAGTCCAAACACTGGATCTTGCATGAGCTGACTTGACTTTGGAAAGAATACAGCCACAGTTCAGGAGTACAGCATGTAAACCATAAAACTCTGCTGAGAAATCCTGTGTTGTATGAGTAAGATCACACTGACTGCCAAGGTAACCTTTGGCCTTGGGGTTCAAGCTGTCTGTGATCCAAGCTTGCTTTTGATGTAGCACAGCTGTATGTCCTTGGCTCAAGTTTACTGAGAAAATTGCTAAGTTTTGAGGAAGAAGCTGTGAGAAAGTACTTAAGCTAGAGCCATGCAAGATAAGAAAAGTAAAAATGCAAACAGGGGTAAGATTGTTGAGATAGTCATTATTAGCAGTTCTAGGATCTAGGAGTAAAAATACTGACATGAACAATTCTAAAACTCTAAGAGGAAAAAACAGGAATCTGAAGAGGGAGACTCAGCAAAATAAACCCATTTCAGAAAGCAGTGCAGACCAACCCTTTCTGAGCTGGGAGATGATAGCCTGTCCAACAAAAACTCATAGGGTGTCTCAAGAGACTGGTGACTATATTAATGCTTATCCTAGTAACATTATTCCTAGCTATGTATTGTATGCATTGCCAAAAAATAATTGCTTCATACTTTTAAGTTGCAGATATTCTGCTTGCAGAACATTTTTGCACACGGGAAATGTTGCCCAAAGTGACCTAGAGAGGGAGTCGTTATACCAATGCCCACTGTTATCTGGTAGTCACTGCTCTGTGAGTATTTGCTGCCTGAGGTTGGAACTGCTGTATGTTGCATGGTGTAGACATGCCCCAGTTCCTACTATGTGCCAATAAATTTATTACCATATGCCACAGTCAGTGTATATCTAGGGATAAATGGCAAAATCTCTCTCTGAAGTACAGTTACAAATTGGCTAGAGAGGCACATGAACAAAAAAACCAAACCAAAACCAGGAGATAGAACCAGGGTTTATTAAATTTTTGCCTAAGAAGTAATTAAAAAATAAGATTTGGAAAATTATCCCCTTTCTAAAAGGAAAGTTTTATACATGCATGTAGGTATACTGTGACTGCTGTTGAAAAGCGAAGTAGCTAGGACCCTAAATATTTCAACCAGAGGAAAATGGATATGTGAGGCATCAGTCTCTTAACTCACATATACAAGTACCATGACAAGCTGGAAAATTTACACATTCTGTTTCCACAAAAAACTAGATGCTTTTTGAAGACATAAAACATACTTCTGGTTGTCTGCTGCAAGATGAGTCAAATAAAGAATTATTGTATGTTCTCTACAGCTAATTCAGCTATCTAATTCATATAACAGAACAGAGTAAATATTAGCTAGGAATTTAAAGGATTTTTGATTTTTATTTTTTTAATTTTTACTCAGAATTGTACTATCTAGAGGACAATTTTGAAAAAAGAATGACAGGAAATAAATTCTTCATCATAGCTTACCATTACAGACTCTCTGAACTGATACTGTTGAATGTACTTGCAATAGAGGGGATATTTTCATGCTTTCCATTTTCTAATTAACTTTCAGCTGATTCTGAAGTTACAGTCACATATTGCCTGAAGTCTCCTCCTACATCCTTCACACATCACATACTGCATGTTTCCTTGGAAAGCCTTTTTGATACGATTCAATCTCGCTCAGTACTGATTGTCTGTATGAAACATCAAGGAATTCCTACCAAAACAGAGACTCACATGCCAGCATATAGTGTGTAAGCAACATATGAATTCTTTTAGGCCACCAAAATGCACATTTACTATTTATGTGAGGTAAATTTTATGATACGGTAAGTGTGTTTTTCTCTCTCCGTTATCTGTTTTTGACATAGACCTTACTACTGGTGAAGAGGTTAAGATTAACAGCACTTTGCAGCTGTGTTCTTGTACGTTTAATTCAAAAATAGCCTTAGTCATTCTGCAGTTAGACTCTTTCAAAGTCTGCTGACAGAGTACATTTGTTACTATGCACAAAGCCTTCCAATAGCTAAGCGTAATATACATTAGATACCATAGCATTGATACCAAATTGCTAGTAAGGATAATTTTTTAATTAACTGTACATTCTCAAGAGTTCTGTGTGGAGCACTCATTATTTAAATGACAGACAAGCCAAAGAAAACAATACACAGTATTCTGCAATGTTTACAAAACATGGAAACTCTGATTTTCAATACTATGAAGGAAAAAAAAAGATTCCTTATGCTGCATTTGCTCTGTAAATTCTTATCAAAGCCTTGTAAATAGCAATTAATAAAGCTTAGAAATGAGAACATGTGAGATACAAGCAGCAAATATCACTGCATCTATTTTAGAAAGTATCTTAAAAACCTTTATTCTTAATAGAGATTTCTCTGAGTAGGATATATTTGCACTTACTCTCTTTCCTTCTGTAAGATTTTCTGCATCTCAGCCAAATGCAAATGCAAGACAGAAACATGTATTAAGTCATTCTCTGTTGTCTTAGCTGTATTGTCCAAACTTTTTTTAGGTTCCTCCACATACATGCTGGGAACTCCATTGGGAAAGGAATCAGGAGGCTTTGGAGTGATTTTTTTATTGTGATTGCTTTGGTCTTTGATTACCTCTGCATCCTGAGAAAATAGAAAAATATGACACCCCACAAAAACATAAATTAAAGGAAAAGTCTAACATAACTTCTGCAGGGCCTACTAAGGCTCTTCTAGACAATTCAATCATGTAGGAGAAAAAAGAGAGTAAGTAACATCTTGTGCAGTTGCACTGTATGTGGACAGAATTTGCAAAGAAGTAATTTCAGTTGGATCACTGTCATTTTGTACCATATCTCACTTTCTGTTACAATGAGCTTCATATCCAAAATATTTCTAATGTATCTTTACTAAAGAAATAGATTCCAATTATCACATAGTTAGATATAACTACAGTGAAGACAGAATCCTAGAACTAACAAAACCAGGAATGCAATTTATGCACACAAATAATATATTGAGACACTTTACATTAAGAAACTTCTAATGTGAATCATGCTGAAGCAGGTGATGGACTTATAAAAGTTTTGTATAAGGACCAAAGTTACCTGCATAGCATAATAATTTGGATCCCATTCAGAAACTAAAGCACTATAACACCCATTTTGAAGATACATGTTTTACATAAAAAACCTAAGCAAAACTAATAACAATTAGAAAAAAAAATAAAATACATATTTATTAAGGAGACTGAACATCTCTTATAAACAACAGCTTCCTTTAGAAATGTATTCAAGTTTTATCACTTACAACAAATTGTGTTTAAAATCTAATCTCATTTTAGCACATTACCAACAGTAATACCACTTCATGCCCCTCTGTAGTTTTGAGTTTTTCTAAGAATGCCTGAAAACATCAGAAAATACTAGAAGCTGCTGAAAAGTTAAGACTGTTTTCTATTCACATACAAAGTTTCAATTTTCAAGTAGGGCATTGTTTTATACTAAGGAGAAACATTGAAAATATAGTTCTTATTTCCTTCCTATGTCACATTTGTCTGCCCAAAAATGTGAAAGGCATGCATTTTTTGGCCAAACTGATTCTCAGTACTAACATTATGGTGTGTTTTTTTCAGAATTCAGAGGAATATAATGTAATTTTCGATGCATTACAGAGTGAGTGAAAATTCTGAACATAACACATTCAGGCCCAAGATCCTGACAATTTTCATTGAACTGAAGTAAAAAATTTCCTCCATCCTACAATGTGGGACAAAATTTCCTACATATACAATCACTGCTATCTATCAGACAAAAAATAAGTATAGTTTTTACATGGTGTTGTCTATGAAGACTATATAGTACATGCCAAGGCACAGAATTAAAACTGGTAAAAGATGAATGAATGATTCCATTTTGAAGAACATGACTGGTTCTTTTGTATAGAACTAGGAGTTGTATTAAACCATGTCCATACTTGATTGTTTAATTATGCGTAACAACTTAATTGCTCTCCTTACCAAACAAAAAATCTTGTGACTTTGCAGAAGAATTTGCCTCACCTCCTCCCACATTTTAGAAGTTGCATTAATGGAGAATTAAGCAATTTTATTTTAGAAGCCAAGAACGTACACAAAACATGGAAAATTCAGATAACAGAGGTAATCTGTTACCTTAAAGCATGAGAGAGAGGCAGAAAAATACTCCAAGATATTGGATAGAATAGTCTTCCTCTGTTACTTGATTGTTTAGCCAAAGTTGAGGGGTATGAATTTTTTTCTGTATTTCTCTATATTAGGAATATTTGATGGGTTAAAAAAGTGGTTTTGCTATTGAATGGATGTGGTAGTATTTTGGTCAAAATCCTTGAAAAATCCCACTTCTAGATATACACCCGTAATCTCCTGCTTCTTCATGAACTAAAAAAAATCCCCCATTCTTACCTTCCTTGTGTCTTCTGCCCCAGGAATCTTCCTGGTTTTGCTCAGTTCTTTCACAGGTTCTCGTTCCAGAAATGTTGACTGGCTTAGGTCTTTTTTAATGTAAGATATTTCTGAGCAACTGAATTCTGTTTTCCAAGCAGTTACACTTTCTAAGTGTTCATTCTCACTTACTAAATCTTGGGGTTTTTTTTTAAGCATACTCATTTCTTTTACAACACTGTCTAATTTGATTCTTAATTGTCTTGCTTCATCTTGAGCTTTATTCCTTTCTGCTCTAACTTTGCTCCATTTCTCTCTCCAGTTAGCAGTACAGTCTGACCACCAGCGCATGGTTTTCTCCATTTGGGCAGCTCTGGCTTTGACTTCATCCAGCTCCTGAATTCTTACTGCTTCAAAGATTTCCCAATCACTGTTGTAATTTGTATGCATATATGGACAATGAGATGAAAATGGGTAGAAACTTTGAGATGGCAGATTTGAATTACACAGACGGCCACCTGGTTGGCAACTTCCAGCTAATTTATAAAGTTGTCTTGGTTGGGTCCCAAAAACCTGTGTCTCTTCCATAAGTTTCGGAAAGGAGCCTAAATTCATGTTTGGATTCAGAATATAATTTCACTCCTAAAAAAGATAAAGAAAGACAAAGATTTATCTTCCCTTAATTAAATGAACTGAATAAACAGTAGTTTATTTTACTATTATAATAATGAGATAATCTTAAAAATACTGTTGATGTTTTAGAAATGTGCTTCATCAAAAAGAAATGTAATACTTTTTGAGGACAGCATAAACAGACATACCTATTACTTGATTAGGAATTGCTAGCGAAGGAAGTATCATTAAATAATCATAGTGCTCTTGAAAATTTTTGAGTCTAGGGAAAAAAGGTAAAAGCTTTCTTCCTTCAAGTCAAGATGAAACTGAATCAATATATATTTAAAACGTCTAGTAAGAGGAACATATTTGTTTAGAACCACAATTCTAGAGTGACCTGCCTTCTTTCCCGAAGTGTGGAACTTCATACAGGTAAATTTTACCTTATAATTTGCCTACCTAGGGGAAAAAAAAATAAATGAAAAATAAAATAAAAGAAAACCCTGACCTTTGGATTTTCTTTGTTTCATGAGAAAAGTAAACTATTTTTATAGGGGGTTTTATTTAGCTGTCTACATTCCAGAAGCTGTCCAGGAAATATATTCTTATATTATTCTTGAAAGTGTAGCACTATCCTACTGTACCGTAGAACCTACCTCATGATGATACGACTCTGTTAATAAATCTTGTTGCGTTCCTTTTCGTTATTTACCTGCTATTACTCATGCAGCCCAGAGGAAAACCAATGTCTCAGAAATTGCTTTTCTACCTCAGTGCTGAGAAAATGTTCATGTGGACAGTCACATATACCTTCTTGTTTTTTCCTCTTGAATATCTTAAAAAAAACCCCAAAACTAAAACTTTGCTGCACCAGTAGAAGACTAAGTTGTTTAAAGTAAAAAAATGCTCCTATATTCTAACATCCATTTTTTAAAGTCATGTTGATATGTTACAGCAATTAGTGTTAACACCTGTAGTTGAAATGTAGAAGGCCAACACAGTAAGCAGAATACTGAAGCATAGATGGTCTTAGCATTATGATTCAGTTGTGTTTCATTTCAGTTGAATAGAAGTTTTTGCAGTTTTTGGTTCCAGTTTCCCAGAGGTTTTCAACCTTTCAGTGCTTTCCAGATATTTATTTGCCATTTGTCATAAGTGTCTGGAGAACTGCTGTAGTCAAGTGTGGATATGAGAGAAGAGAAGGAAAAAGACAGTAAAGGATTCCAACTCCTTTTGTTATCACTGTCTGGTGTAGCACCAACCCCCACAACAACACGACACAGACACAGAACAGCTGCTGCCAAAGCTTGGTCAAGGTCAAGCCTTTTTCTTATTGCCTGATGCACTCCCAGAAATTCTTGAGGAAAAAAAATTAACCCTGTTACCCCATTCCAAATAAGATACATCTCTACATACTGTTTACTATATAAAGATGAACATGATGTAAAAAGACTTCCCCACAGAATGGATTCATAGTGTATAGCTAAAACGTATTTATGAATTCATTTATAAAGCCAAAATGATCCAACTAAATAAATAAAACATGGAGCAGCCTGGAAAATAGGACTACATTCATCATCTCTATTTTAATTGATTTCTCAACTTTTAGAATACAAAGCACATTAAGCTTCTTTGTTCACCATTTCTTAGAGATAAGCAGTCTTGATGCTGCTGATGTAAAGCTCAGACACATACACACTTGTTTCAACAAAGTACTACAGATGCCACCTAATAACACACATTATGCTTGCCCAAGATTTTGATTTCTCCACAAACTTCTAAATTAATCTTATCGCAGGTGAAAAGAAGACATTTCTTAACTGGAAGATAGTCAGAGGAGATTTCTTACTATAGAAGAATTATTTGCTCTTTAATCTCGAAGCAAGGTCCTCAGAATAGAGGATTTTTTTATATATATAATTGCTTAATGTGGAAAGAAAAAAAACCCCAAACATCAAGTTGCAAAGTGATAAAAACCTGTAAAACCATTCAAGATCTAGTGGTTTTATAGAATCATCCCTCTAATTTTTCTTATTAGTACTTAAAATTTACTTTAAATAAAAGAGAGACTTGTAGAACAGGTTAACTAAACTGAAGAATGTTCTTGTCAGTTTGTAGGCAGAGGGGGGAAGAGAAAAAAGTTAGAACTGCACCATGGGGCCATTCTTTTGTTACAGTAGAGTAACTTACTGAAGAAAAACTCTGATGCCTATGAAGGCACATGATATTTATATTGGTATAAACTATCATTTAACTGATATCTAACCATGAATAATCTTAAACATTGATGAAGTAGATACAGTATGTTAATGACTAGAACAATAGACCTTGTCTTTGGCCTCCCTTTTGACAGCAGTAAGTCAAATAGCAAATCATCAATACATGTTTAAATTTCCCTACTTGTAAAATGAGGATACTTTACTGTTTGAAACAATTATTGAAAATCACTTCCTAAAGAATTATGCATTGTTATTTCTAGGTGCACAAATATTCTTTTTCTTTTCAAATAGAAGGCCAGCACTGAAGGACCTACACCTGAATCCATAAGTGTTGTATTAGAAATATAGATGTAAAATATCTTGGTGTTTCATTATGTAGAAACACATGCAAACTTTCTTTGGTCAGGTAGTCTGTTTTCACCCTGCTATATGCACAAATAATTAGTAGCTACTAATTGCTTGCAGACAGATTGTCTCATTCTGTCCCCTTTGCACACAATGTGGACAATCATAGAACCATAGAATCTTTAGGTTGGAAGGGACCTTTAAAGGTCACCGAGTCCAACCCCCCTGCAATGAGCAGGGACATCTTCAACTAGAGCAGGTTGCTCAGAGCCCCGTCCAACCTGACCTTGAATGATTCCAGGGATGGGGCATCCACCACATCTCTGAGCAACCTGTGCCAGTGTTTCACCACCCTCATTGTCAAAAATTTCTTCCTTCTATCTAATCTAAACCTACCTTCTTTTAGTTTAAAACCATTACCCCTTGTCCTATTGCTACAGGCACTGCTCAATGTTTATCCCCATCTTCCTTATAAGGCCCCTTTAAGTACTGCAAGGCTGCAATCAGGTCTCCTCAGAGACTTCTCTTCTCCAGGCTGAACAACCCCAACTCTCTCAGCCTTTTTTCATAGGAGATGTGTTCCATCCCTGGGATCATTTTTGTGGCCCTCCTCTGGACCTGCTCCAACAGCTCCATGTCTTTCTTGTGCTGAGGGCTCCAGTGTAGAGGGGCAGAATCACCTCCCTCAACCTGCTGGCCATGCTTCTTTGGATGCAATCCAGGGTATGGTTGGCCTTGAGGGCTGTGAGTGCACATTGCTGGCTCATGCTCAGATTTTCATCCACCAGCACCCCGAAGCCCTTCTCGGCAGGACTGCTTTCAATCCTGTCATCCCTCAGCCTGTATTGACACCAGGGGTTGCCTTGACCCAGGTGCAGGACCCTGCACTTGACCTTGTTGAACCTCATGAGGTTCACACAGACCCATTTCTCGAGCTTGTTCATCTGAATGGCATCCCATCTCTCAGGCATGTCTACCGCACCACTCAGCTTGGTGTCATCTGCAAATTTCTTGAGGGTGCACTCAATCCCACTGTCTATGTCATTGATGAAGATATTAAAGACTACTGGTCCCAGTACAGACCCTTTAAGGATGATCTACATGATGGGCTTAAAGGAGGATTCAGGAAATTATAGGCCTATCAGTCTTACTTCAGTCACTGGGAAAGTTATGGTACAAATGCTCCTGGGGGCTATCACAAGTCAAATGAAGCACATTATTGGGAAAAGCCAGCACAGATTCACCAAGATTAAGTTGTGCTTGACAAGCCTGATTGCCTTCTACAACAAAGTAACCTGCTCAATTGATGTTGGGCGAGTAGTAGATGTTGCCTACCTGGATTTCTCCAAGGTTTTCGATAAGGTTTCCCACAGCCATCTCCTAGAGAAACTGATGTGTTAAGGTCTAGACAAGCAGTCTGTGCTGTGGGTGAGGACTGTCTGCACCCAGATCATGGTGGTAAATAGCTCCTTTTCAAACTGGCAGTCTGTCACAAATGGGGTCCCTTAGGGATCAGTACTGGGCACAACATTGTTTAGTATCTTCATAAGTGGTCTGGATGATGGGACCAAGTGTACCCTGATAAAGTTTTCCTATAATACCAAAGTGAGTGGGGAAGTGAACACTTCAGAAGGGAGAGCCACGCTGCAGAAAGACCTGGATAGGCTGGAAACATGGACTACACGGGCAAGTGTAGGTCTTGCACCTGGGAGAACACAATCCAGGAGTGCAGAACAGGCTGGCACCTACCTGTGGAAAGGCACCTGGGGGTCCTGGTGGACAACAAGCTCAATATGAGTGAACAGTGTGCTGCTGTGGCAACGCAAACCAATAGATGCTGGGTTGCACCAACAAGGGCATCACCAGCACAGACAAAAGAAGTCATTATCCCACTCTACCCAGCACTTGTCAGGCCACACCTGGAATACCATGTTCTGTTTTGGTCCCTGCTATGCAAAAATTATGTGGACAGGTTGAGGAGGGTCCAGAGAAAGGCCACAGAGATGATCAAAGGACTGGGAAGGCTGCCATATGAGGAAAGGCTGAGAGAACTGGGTTTCTTCAGCCGTGAGAAAAGAAGGCTTAGGAGAGACCTTAGCACCATGTTGCAGTATTTAAAGGGTGGCTACAAAGAAGACGGAGACTCCCTTTTTACAGGATTCACATGGGAAAGATGAGGGGTAATGGGTACAAGTTACTCCTTGGGGAGACTCCAATTGGACACAAGAAGAAAATTTTTCATAATGAGAACAGTCAGCCATTGGAATAATCTCCCTAGGGAAGTGGTGGATTCCCCAACATTGGACAATTAAGATTCAGCTGGACAGGGTGCTGGGCCGTCTTGTCTAGACCATGCTTTTGCCAAGAAAGGTTAGACCACATGATCTTTGAGATCCCTTCCAACCTGGTATTCTATGATTCTATAGTTTTAAATATTATCACTGAAGCACAGAAGAAGTGATGAAGCTAAATTTTCAAAACAAAGGAATGAAAGGTAACTAGAGTCCATGATTCACTGAAGGTTTTTCAGATCTCTGTTTCATCCATGGGATTTTTTCTATGCAATTTATCTTAAAAGTTTTATCAATTACTAAAAACAACGGAGGTGTACAAAAGTGCAATGTTTCTTTGAAGTCTTTTAGATTTATTTTTTGTTTAGTGAGCAAGGTGCAGCAGTGGCCTCTTAATTTAAGAAAAATCTTATAATTTAACATCACATTTAACACAAGACAGAAATGAGTACATGTGGGAAAGCGGGAAGCATGATCCATGACTTATTCTGATTTCATTAATTAAAAACAACCTCAAGAAAATAAATCAAAACTAACCACATTACTGTTTTTAACTTGTTATATTTCCTTTTAATTTTATAGTGAAACATCCACAAGTCTTCTGCATACATCCCTGGATTAACTGAAGTAAAAGGGTGTTTCCCCACTGGCATTAATGAAAGTAGGATTTTCTGTTTTGCAAAAGTGCTGTACTTTCATGACCAGTGTAACCCAGCACAAATCCACTGCTGCTGAAGAGACAACCCCTCCTTTCTCACACACGCATCTACATGTTCTTGACAAAGTAATTTTTCCTGTTAGTAAAAGTAGTGAAATAATCAGATCAAACAGATGCAACATTCCCAGCTAGTCATTTTTTGGCTTCATCAGTGCCCTCATATTTCACTAGTGGCTGCATAAAACCTAGTGTTTCCACAAAACATGACATGGACACATGAGATGGAAGGAACGTAGGACTGTTCCTTTTGACAGCATCACAGAACTGCACTCCATTTATATATCTGGTAGAATTACATACGTAATATCCAGGGAACAACAGCCAAAAGTTTGTGAACAAAACAAAACAAAAAATCTGCTGTATACAAGATCATACTTAAAACATGGTGTTGACTTTTGTGAGAATATTGCATGACATTGAAAGAGCAAAGCGTATTTCAGCAGATTTGCCCTCTTATGGAGAAAAGGCTTGGGCAGGAATGTCTTTTTGGCTATAGTGAGTTTTTGCCTACAAACTTCCTTTCTTGGCAAACAACAGTGATGTGTCATGATGATCAATTATGGTAAACCTAGCTGTCAGGTTAGTCAACCTCTATGATCATGGGTGATGAAAGCCAGTTAACTACCCTTTAAACTGCTATACATCACTGTAATGGTATTTCCAAACATTATTTCTTTTATTATTATTTTGTAGAAAAATCCTAGAATGTCTTGAATTGGACATTTTAATGTAATGTTTATGTTTTTTTGAAGATATTTTTCACGAACATTTTCTTTTAATCAAAAACTAATAGCTTCCCCGTGAGTGTTAAAACACAAGTCTAACAGCATCAAGAATGAATATTCTCATGCAGCTAGTTTAATATTAATGTCTGAACAGAGCAACTCTGTTGCTACCAAGTTGTAGAGTAATTTTGATAAAAATGGCAATAGAAATTCTATTTCAACTGTGAATGATTAATGTGCTTGTATCTATTTAAAAAGAAATAAACTCAAATATAAGTCTTGAAAGGAAGAAAATTTATAATAATCAACACATTTTTATAGATTTTAAGTAAGTGCCTGAAATGGTCAGAACCTCACAGTTCCAGAGGGATGATTAGGAAGGGCTTTTTCTACACTTCTCATCAATCTGACCTTTCATTTCCTCAAAAATACTGCACTGATGAAATAATTGTAATTAAAACAAGTTTAATTGAAGACTGTTGCAATACTGAATCAGTTGATACTGAATCTTTAATAATTTCTGTAGTTACTTTTAAAAAAAATTCTCTTCTATGGTATATGACCACCTCATAGAAAAGTATTTCACTGTAAAATATGACATAACTACATTGAACTTTGAAAATGATCGTCTATAGAATATTGCCAATCTGTTCCAGGGGGGAACAAGAGTAATTTCTAAGGTGTATGTTAAAAATAACTAGAAGAAAGCTATGTGTTAATATTGTTACAGACACAGACCTCTAAACATCAGAAATTTCAAAAGTGAAAATAGAAGAAAAAAAATACTGTCTGCAGCTAGTTTTATAGTTCCTAGCTTGAGTTTGCAGCAGCAGATTAGCTAGCAAATCATATGGAGCTCAGTGAACATATTTATTTAATAAGAGATATTTGGATGGGAAGATAAGATAAAGTTAGGGAATTGGATAAAAGTGAGGATTTTCTGTCCACTGAAACTTCTGATAGCTCCACTCTTAACCATTCAGGGATAAGAAGTAATACAGAATCCCTTACAGAGTTGTTTCTCTTATCTGAATAACCTAAGTACACACAAAATGTAAGAAGCAACGTTCATTGTATCGTGTGAGTGGGGTGGAGGTAGTATGAGAGAAAGAGACAGAGAGGGAGAGCTGAAGGTTCTCAAAAAAAAAAAAAGGTGTAGACATTTGACAAACACTACAAGGAATACAGGTCTAAATATTTCATTATATTGCAACCTTTTTTTATTTACCTAATGATCATAAACACCAGTAAGAAAAAGAAGAGCTCTTGATTTATTAGTACAGGCTATTATTGTTATGGGCAAAGAGAAATGTATTAAACCTTGGTGGTACAGTTAACAATATTACCAGGAGAGAAAAGAATTATTACACTTCCTCCACGTTAATACCTGCTCATTGAACTCAGGTTTTTGAGTGAGTTTAATAGCTAGGTCAGCAACTTGAGGATAATATTTCAACACCCTTTTACTAATTGCATGATATAATCTTTAGTTATAGACCTCTTAATTATGAAGAACTCGGCCAAACTTATTTTAAAGTGATCCTATATCTTTACAGAAAATGTCTGCTTCAGATTAAGCCACTTAATTTTCTTTTGTCTAATCTGTAAGTGTAATAGGACAAAATGAAGCATTGAAAATGCATGTGTGCTTTTGTAAGTGCTACTGGAAAGTCAGAACTTTCCATGATATTGCTGCAGCTGCTCCTTCAATCAACAAGCCTCTACAAAGGAAGAAAGCTTTGAGAAGATGGGCAGGGGTGATGGCCTCATTATGGGAAGAATATAGGGACTGACTGACTGAAAACTTGGCTGTTTACAAAGGGCTGCTAACTACGGAGCCAACAACTGAAGAAAAGGAGATCAAGATATGTGTGCCTGTTCCTGTTGTAAAATTGATCTTAACTAGTAAGCCATTACCTTAAGGGGTTCCACTCAGTGGCTAGAGAACTGTGTGAAAAAATATTGGCAAATAAATGGTAGAAATGTATGGGGGAAAAACCCACCATGCTGGAAAGTGATTTCTGATATAGCTCAATCTAAGAACATATCCATAGAACACGTACCTAGTCACAAAACCCCTAAAATTCCTGAGGCAACAGAGAGTTCGGTGGCTGATCATTTGGCTAGAATAAATGTAACACAAAACTGAGGCAGAATGAGTAGCTGGTTACAAGAATGGTTTAGACACACTGGGACTTATGATTTATTTTAACAGGCTGTGAGGGGAGGATGCCCTGTGGCAAAAGCTCTGGCAAAACAAATTATAGACTCATGCCATTTTTGCCAAAAAGGGTACAGCACATCATCAACATTTCACCAACTTCAGGGAAGGAAGACTAATCTGGGAAACTTGGCATGCAGGTTGTATTGATCCCTCAGAACGAACACCTGGAGGGTGGAAAAATGTCCTTACAGGAATAGAAATAGTGGTATAAGGAATGTGCACCCTGCCTAAGCTACCATGAGTCTCGCAACTATTGCTGCTTTAAGCTATTGGTTTGCTACTTTTCCCTTACCCAGTGAAATGCAATCTTATAACGGATAACTTTTTAAGAATACAGTAGTACAAACTTGGTGTGGTTCAAGTGTTGTACAATGGATTTTCCACCTACCATATCAACCTCAAAGTAGCGGGACAGCAGACCAATGGAATGGACTACTAAACCATCAGCTACACAGGAGTGAATCTATTAATACCGAAAGTGGACATCCTATCCGTGGGAACTTGTAAGTTGGCTACACAAATTATAAACCTCCACAGGAAGTACCATAGATAAGGGATTCATATTATTAGCTGCTCAAATTCCTGTTAAAACAGAAATAAAACCTTCCTGAAGTCCATAAAATGAGATTGCAATTAAACATCCAACCCAGAGGATATCTGGGTGACTCTCCTTTTTCAATCAAAAAGGAGTATGGGATTCTGTAGACAGTACAGGGAGCAAGTTAACAAGAACTGAGGTTTAGATTATGTCCAAGACCTGAATGTCTTCTCTTGCAGAAAATGTGGCCTTACCATATCACTGTGGCAACACTGATAACCGGAACATATACCCAAAACTTGTCTCTAACAGAATCTGCCTTTTAACATTGCTCATGGAACAACTCAAGTATTGCAGATCAGTCATAACCCACGTTTAAAACTAGTTGCAGGAGGAATACCATCTGTAACACCACAAGGACAAGTACTGACAATAGGTGATAATGTTATATTAAGCCTAAGGTCTAAAGTTAACCTGAATTTAACTATATGTAGTAACACTGGATGCAAAGCTGTGCATGGTCATGACAACACAGTGGAATGGGTATGACAGACATGTAACTAATCACACACTAGTCACCCATAATAATTACACTAACTGTATACAATGATAAAATAATACATGGCAATTTTTTCATAAAGACTCCTAATAATCACTGGACAAGTCAATGTAAATGGACAAAATTAAGATACCATTTGTTCCTGGTTGAGTATCTTAAAAAAAACAATCTAGATAACTTTTTAATAGAAGTATCTTTCACTTAATGCAATTGCATGACAGACAAGAGCCTGTGATTATGGATCCAAAATTAATGACAATGAATGTACGTTTGAACTTAACCAATGTATACACTACTGCATGGAATAAAACTTGTACTGATTATAGTGACCATTTTTATAACTGGTGGCTACAATGTCATAGAACTTCAGACATGGAGTTATAGAACAATAGGGCACAAAACTAAAAGAGATATTATTCAAACTGTGTTGGGTGAAATTGGTATAAGAACTGAATTAATTTGATACTGAAACCCCAGCAAACAAATAGTCAGTATTAGGAGAAACTGAAGCTAGGGTAACCAGAATGACCTGGCTTAGAAGAAAAAGAAGTAAAAATACGATAATAATGAACACACAACTCGCACTAAAGCCTGGTGTATGCTGGGAGCAGTGGCATTAGGTCAAAGCGAGAGCAACACTTACGTAGGACACAGTGGACAGGGAGAGATAAGGGCTGATATCACCTGCGTCCATCACCTCCGGCATCTTTGCAAAGTAACTGCCTAGCAGTTTCTTCAGAATCTGCTAACTTATGGAAATGCTGTAGACCAAATTTTGGAGCTGAAAAGTATAAATACATCAGCTTACCCCTAAAGTTTTTGAAGCAGATTCAACAGCAGTCGGACTGCTGAGGTTTTCGTGCTTGCCAGTGTGATACAGGGGACACTCCCATCATGATGGAGGAGGAAGAATGAGCACTCTCATCAGCAGCTCGGTATGTATTTTGCTCATAGACAAGTTACAAATCAGAGAATTTGTGAGTTAGAGCGTTCGTGAGTTAATGAAATAATGAGTTACTGAATTAATGTGTTGGACTAGCCTGTACAAAGATGATTCAGCCATTCGTTTGATGTCTATAATGTGTTTTGATGGGGGGAGGGCTTTTTGTTTTGTTGTGGGTTTTTTTTTAATGACCTCATAAAATCAAGTTTGATGTACAGAATACACTGTGCTGTAAATTTGAGACATTCAAAAAGACTATGACAACATATGCACATTATCATAATTCCCATTCTGGGCCTGATCATGGTCTCTGTTAGCTAGTAAAGAAAATTGTTATTTTAGAACTGAAAATCAAAAGATGGTGATTTCAGGACTTTTCAAAGCAAGCCAAACATCATTCTGTTTATTTTTTCCACAGCTATAAAACATAACAATATTAAACTATATGGTATATTTTTAAGTTGTTTATGTTGTTTTAAACATTATATTCCTTACATGTGGTATAACTAAAAATCAGACAAACAACATCCTGAAGAGACCAACAATGTAAATTATTTACTGCCTATCAGGAGTTAACTTTTTTCCCTTTTTACATTTCTTTAGCTACATTCCTTTTAATGTCAAAATATCAATACAAATTAATTTATTTCCAAAACCGGTTTTATTTACACCTCATGTCTGGGACCTAAAAACACTTTTGTTGTGAAAACCATAAAATATAAAGTTATGTTTCTAAATTCACAGAGAAATGTTTGTGGGGTTTTGTTTGGGGTTCTTTTGTCCAATTATGAAATCAGTAGAGTGCCTGAAATAAACAAATCAATTTGGAAAGTATGGTTTGTTAAGTGTGTGTCTTTGAGATTAAATGAAATCACAGCCATAAAATTCATTAATGTGCTGATGCATAGATAAAAATTATGCACCCTCATTTGCCTTCTGTAACCAACTCTCAGACTGAACCTTTGAAGTATAAGGGACAAGGTCAGCCCTAAATCCTAATTTCAAATTTCCTTAATTTTCAAAGTTCCAAAAGGACAGGATTAAAATTCAGATCTTTTACCAAGAAAAAAAGAAAAAAATAAAAGAAAACAAAGATAAAACTGAGGGAAAAGAAAACCAAACTATTTAGACTGGCTGAGAAGAAGTAGTAAAGACAGAAGTGCTGAGGAAAGTCTTATACATTTCCTGTAAGTCTGGCCAAATATAAAATCTTGGAAAAACTGAATATCACTATTTTCCTCATTATGTCCTTATGGTATAAACACCTTTGCCTTGAAAATAAATAAATAAATAAATATAATCTCAGGAGAGATTAAAAAGTTCCAGAGGTAGTAAAAGGAGTAGGACCAAATGTAAGTAAGCACCTGTTAGCAGAATCTGTGAAAAACTGGAGTTAGATCCCACTTCTGAGTTGATTACTGCTAGATGATGGGAGGGAACAATGACAGACAGAAAGAAGGCAAAAAAAGACACCCAACTTTCAGCTTGGCCTTCTATCAAAAAAATCCAGAAACAAAGTTTGTTAACTACTCTATCAAGCCTAAAAAGCTCAAAACCAGAAAGTAACTTCAGGAAAAAGGTAACTCTGTCAGGATAATTGTGTTTTACTACTATATAAAATGTTATGACAGATGAGGTTACAAGCTTAAGAAGTGGGCCCATGTGAACCTCATGAGGCAAAGTTCAACAAGGTCAAGTGCAAGGGTCTGCACCTGGGACAGGGCAATCCCTGGTAGCAATGCAGGCTGGGGAATGAAGGGATCAAGGGCAGCCCTGCCAAGAAGATTTGGATGTGCTGGTGGATGAAAAGCTGAGCATGAGCCAGCAATGTGCACTCGCAGCCCAGAAGGCCAACTGTATCCTGGGCTGCATCTAAAGCAGTGTGGCCAGCAGGTCGAGGGAGGTGTTTCTGCCCCTCTACTCTGCCTGGATGAGACCCTACCTGGAGTGCTGCGTCCAGCTCTGGGGTCCTCAGTACAAGACAGACATGGACCTGTTGGAGAGGGTCCAGAGGAAAGCCAGAAAAATTATCAGGAGGCTGGAGCACCTCCTGTATGAGGACAGGCTGAGAGTGTTGGGATTGTTTAGCATGGAAAAGAGAAAGCTCTGGGGACACCTTATTGCAGCCTTTCAGTACCTAAAAGGGAATCTACAGAAAAGATACGGAGGGACTCCTTATCAGGGAGTGTAGTGATAGGATATGAGGAAATAGTTTTACACGGAAAGAAGGTAGATTTAGACTAGATATAAAGAAGAAATTTTTCACAGTGAGGGTGGTGAAACATTGGAAGAGGTTGCAGATGCAAGGTCAGGTTGGACGGGGCTTTGAGCAACCTGATTTAGTTGAAGATGCCCCTGCTCCTTGCAGGGGGCTTGGACTAGATGACCTTTAAAGGTCCCTTCCAACTGAAACTATTCTATGATTCTGAAGTACCTCCAGAAAGTGTACTATTATGTTAGCAATCCATGCGTAGCTAAATTCGCAGGAGAAAAGGTAAATGATGAGCATATTAAAGATAGTGACTGAAACGCAATAATCCACAGAGGGATTAGTAAATAAAAGGAGTACTCAGGAAGAGATGAAGCTTTTACTGATTTAGTCAGAAACAAGACAGGATTATCCAGAAACCAAAAGAAAATAAAGCAATCACCAGAATGCTGAAATAAGCTTTTTACACTGCACAACAATATTAAGTATACTGCTACTTGCTATTCCAGTATTCACAATAAGAACCAAAAAATTCTGACTGCAGAGCAGGAATTCTCTCTATTGTTAGTAGTAGTTTACTTCTCCTGAAAGTTTTCATAATCCACATGAAGACATGTAGGGTAAAATTTTATATATATTATTTATAACTTCACAAAAAGAGATGTGAAGTGAGCCTGAGTGGCCCTCAGGCTGGCCACACCAGTCACATTGCTAGTTTATCCTCATTTACTGTTGTTATCAGGTACCATATGGTATATCCACGTTTTTGACCTCTGCAATTCTTCTAGCTAATTTCTTTTTAAAAATCAAGTAATTTTATAATGTAAATAAATTTTAACAGGAAGACTATAGGAATATCTCAATTTATTGTTTTTCATGTGAACATATTCATACTCTAGAATTTTGTTCTAACCAACTTGATTCTTGAACTTTTAAAAACATAAGTAGATTATGTGAAAAAAAAGGATTTTGCTTGTAATGTTGTATATTGTATATAATTATTTGTTATTCACATACTTGTAAATAACAAAATGTTGATATTCCATTATACATATTAGCAGTACAATTACTTCCCACAATTACAGAAAAAAAATCCACACATTGTCTCTCCTTAAGAATTCAGTGACACATAGAAAATATATTCTCTTAACTATATTCTCATTTAATCCATTTCTACTATAATGACTGAAAGGTAAGCTTGTACTATCTGCTTCAAAAGAACTGCCAATTTATCTTGTTTCAAAGGGGAGTAATGTTTTTCCTTGGGATCTTCTTGCTTCCATTCCAAACTAAAAAATAAAACAAAACCAAACAAATAAAAAAAGTCATAAAGCATGCAACAGTTAACGCTGACATATTTAAGACTGCTACAATCCAGTCTTGTAAAGCTCTAATTTGCTAAGAATTTGATCATGTTATGGAATTACATTTATATTGCTTCTGTAATAGATATCAGGGTCTACACACTCTCATCCATGCATCAAATGCATATATTCTAGAAAGAAATGCAGTTTTAAAATATCTTGAGATAAGAAACCTGATTGCATATTAGCAATATAAAATTCAACTGGGTAACTTTCCCCCTTATATTATTGCAAGTCTCTTTGCTTCTTGTTTCCAGGAGACAGAGAAGTAGAAATACTGATACACAAAGAAAAGGTTCGTTAAAATAAGTTTGCAGAAAGCAAGAGATGTTTAAAAGAATATCTGCTCCTCACACACTAGATAAACTCACCTACAGATGCAAGTGTTAAGTATTTAAAGCTTGTAATAATTTAATACTTGGCTACTTTGGAGACAAGCAGCAACTATTAAGACAAATACTGAATATATGCAAAGCCAGAGAGTTATTTATTTAATTATGAACAAAATTTTAAGAAAAGTTAAATCCAAATAAGTAAGTAGTACAATACAGAACTACTCTGAAAACAAGGACTGTTACATTATATTTCACATAAATAACTTTTTCTTGATGTTGAGGGGTAACCAGATCAGATCTGCCAGACAAATCCCTACAAAAGATTACCCTTTTTCATCTTTAGATATTTCTCCTCCGTTCTGAGAAAAGATCTATGGTGCATGCCTAGTATTTGTTATTCTCAGGGATGTACTTGGCTTCTTAGAGAGATATGATGTCACAAAATTTTATTCTGTACCTCTTCATCATTTTCTAAGCTAATTGAATTAGAAGCAAACTAATAGTCTTGTTTCCACTATGGGGTGGGCCCTGATCTAACAATGTGGAAAGGTACAGCTGGAAGGCACAAGGAGAAAGAATAACATGTATAAACCTTGGCTTTATCCTCATAAACCTGTTCTGCCAACATAAAGTGCAAATATGCAGAGCCCTGCGTGTGAAGAAAGTGGTGCACAAGATAATCAAGCATTCCCAGACACTGCCCAGGCTGAAGGGCAATTCTAAGCACAGGTGGAAACAACCCAGAAAAGATACACCTGTAACAGCAACAACTAGTGACTTCCAGGAAACATTGAATTCTCCATGAAGTTCCACAAAATTTTATATTTGGACTGATGCTTTTAGTGAAACTGTTACCTTTACTGTGATTCCTGTAACCATGAAGTTTCATATATTACTCTCAGTGTATGAATTGCTCCTGTGAAATATAGTGGAAACTTCCTACCCCGACAGGAGAATTTGACCACAGTTAAACCAGGATGGCTAAAAGCTTTTAAGAACTGAGCATTTTTTTCTTTCCATATTAAAAGAATAAAAACATCCCTAGGTAAAGAGATTTTATTCTTTTAAGTTACAGTAAGATGTAAGATGCCAACAATTATAAGCAGTTACCAAGAACAAGAATTCTTTCACAGCATGTCTTGCATTTTTGTTGCCAATGGTCTTAGAGGCTTTTGTTTGAAAAGAAATGTTGTAATTCTCTTTGTAAAAAAATGTACCAGAAGAGAACTTGGTCCACTTCTCTGTGGTGCTATGTACTGCTTTTCCTTTTAACATTTTCTCCCTATGTCTAAATATCCATTTTAAAGTAAAATCCTGTTCATGGTTTCAATTTCTTTTTAAACACACAAATATACTTTATATACTATTATGCAGAGTATATACATACTGCACACATACATAAAACACAGCTTGGAAAGTAGTCACAGATTACAATAAATTTAAAGACTAAATAAATTTTACTCTTTTTTTCCATTTTCAATAAACTATAAGTAGTTTGGATACTACTACTTCAAGATGAGAAACCACATTATATACTCATTTTGATTTAGGTCTACTGGTTAACGCATGTCACTACATATCGTTGCAATATCTTCCAAGGTCTTTAACATATATGAGCTGATGTTTCTTCACATGTCTTTGAAGTTGTATTCAAAACTTAGGGTTGAATATGGGTAACATAAATAATTGTACATACAGATGTTGTCATTTACTACCCTTAATGCCAAAAGAGGCTCTGAAGTACTGCTTTAAATATCATTTACAGTAACTTCATTTCCCCAAGAATGTTTTGTTTGATTACAAACCTTCATTATATATCAACCATAATTTTTATACATTTGAGTCTGTAGAATTGATACTCATTTCTCAGCCACTACACTTGAAATAAATCAGTTGTATAACCAGATCATGGGGCGGGGGGGGTGGGAGCGTGTGTGAAACAAATGACTTTCTCAGACAATCTCAAACACAAGAAAATCTCACACATGTATTAAGCAGAAGCCAAAACAAGCTTAACACAATTTAACTAGCTAGCTGTGGCTTTTGAGACACAGCAATTTGCTTGGCTGGCTCCCTTTTGAGGTTGCCTATCACTTTTTATTAGGATATGATCAATGATCAAAAGTTGATCAAGTTGATCAAAGTTAATTTCCAAGGTAATTAAACTGTCAAAGTTTTAAATCTTTTCAGGATAACCAACTTACCAACAGGTTTTATAAAATCTAGTGTAAATTTCTGGACTAAGCAAGTAGCTGACTCACCTGAGTTCTAAACTAATCTCATTGATTCTATATGGACACCGGTAATCTATCATGAAATAAATTTATTTTCTGAATGATGATCTGTATGGTTGTTAGGAAAGACAGGTTATGAATAATAATCTGAATAACTTCAATTCATACAAAATTCAGAGTGTATTTAAACTAAGGCAATATTAACTCATACAAATGAATTCACATCAGTTAAAGGTTTGGTCTAATAGGTATCTCCTGAATAGCACAGAGAAATTTTTTTTAGAACAATAGTAATCTGTTCTCAAACTTTAAACAAGTAATTCCTTCAGAGGACTAGATTTCACAGTAGTTAATATTAGTTCAGTATACTGAAACAGTATCTTTTTTAATGTTTATGGCTAAAGATACAAATGAACACTGCACAATTTCTGAAAATACCTAGGCATCTTGTTCTTCAGACACAATGAGATTTGCTCATAATCACATTAAAACGGTTTCTGATTTTTTTTTCAGCAGTTCCACAGCTGAGGCAAAGCATAACCAAGTGCCTGAGTCACTATCTTCTGTTTCCACAGAAAGCAAACTTAGTTTCAGTGAGTGTTTAATGTGACAAGCATTTTTTAGCCCATACTGAAATGAAGAGCAGTGTGAAAGGTATCATAGCCCTTTTATTGGAGACAAGTATGCTGATCAGGTAGCTTCTTACACTGCTCAGCTCAGTTGCAACAGAACCAGTTGTCAGTCAGCAACAAAGAATCTCAAAAGACTCCACACAAGCAGAATTGTCAGTGTGTTATGACAGGATACGCAGCTCAGAGAGTACACACATGCACTATCTTGCTTATACTGACAGACAGCCCTTTGACATGACACAGAAGAATGTCTTTCATGGATTCGCTCTGAACTTTCCGGAAAGAGGGAAGACTCCAGAAAAGCATGGGAATAATATCCGAGATATACATCATCCATAAGGTTAGATCTGCCTTTGAGCATGTCATTCATCATTGGTTTTAAAAGTCTTTTTAAAATCTAATCATTAAAGCCCGTTGTAAGTTAAAGTCAAAGAAGAAAAGAAAGCTAAAAACATTTCATTCAGCTGTTTGTTTTCATCCATGGTGTTTGTTAATCAATTCAAGATATCAGAAACATAAATATTTGCAAGTAAACTTTAAATAAGCTTACAGTACACTATTCAGACCAAAGACTCTTCTATCCATATCAGGTTCTCACCGGTAAGGTTCCTTTCCCAGCCATTGCTCATATTAAAAAAAATATTAAATAGTAGAATGCTAAAGAGCCAAATTAATACCTGTGTGAGAGCATCTGTAAGTTCTTACTGAATATAGCCAAAATTTAAGATGCTCGGCTACTCCTAAATGGCAATGACAACTTCAAAGATCTGTGATTTCTTTCATATTTTTCAGATTCGTCTACACATCAGGTCAGCTGGGCTCCTTTCAGTTTCAAAAGAAATCTGAAAAAGGCAACTGAAGACAGACTTCATTAACCATTCTGAAGAGCACTTTACTGAGCAAGAATTAGGTCAGACACAACGCTAAAAACTGTCCATCCATACAGTAGAGGTTACTTAAATGTATAGAGAAGCTTCTTTATTTAAACAAAAATAATCACAAGTTTATTTTATAGAGTTTCTACCACATTTCTAACGACTTTTTATGTTACTCCGTTGGAAAGTGACTTCAAACAGGATAGCTTCACTTTCATTTACGGGCTTTTTTTCTTACTAACAAAAAACACTGAGGGTTTTGTTTTTTGATTGTTTCGTGTTCTTTTTCCCCCCAGTATGTGAAGATGTAAAGACATATCCTTGCAGAAGTTAAGTTTTTAATCCCTGCTTATATTCTGATAAATTCTTTAATTTTTTAGTAATTCTTGACAATATATTAAAATAATATGTTTTATGATATGAGAGATTAAGAATTGTCTTGTTATAGTTGCAATCGTTTATGATCTTTTTCTATTCAAAACATGACCTACTTTCAAAATCAACTTCATAACACTGGGAGTAGGGAAAATTAATCACAGATATCTGATGCATTGTTTCAAACCAAGACATAAAACATTGTAGTGCTCATTAGGACACAAAACAATTTTTATTCAAAACACTATTCAAAGTCAATCTGGAAACAAGTGATTTTCCCACCCACATAAGCAGACAAGTAAGAATGCTCATGAATATTTTGTTTTCTCTGAATCAGAGCCTATCCCTTTGGCTTGTTCAAATACTTTGATACAGTTGTATCAGAATTAACAATTCTGTTGTGCAGAGGTATCCTCAGTTTTATAAGAAAATTAAGAAGAAATGGCTTCTAAAACTAAAGTCTTAAAAGAATATTCTTTTAAAAAAAGATTACTTCTGGGACATTTATATATAATTACTTTTAATTGTCCTTAACCACTGTAGTATTTTAACACCATCTATGTCTTTTAACAGTTCAAGGACTCCTTTGTGGGATTTAATGCTGTAAGATAGTATCCTGTGATGACACCAAGCCCACTAAGTCTTCTTTGAGGGAAATGTACTTAAGAAATAGTTCATATTGTCATGTAAGCCATGGTTCTACAATTACTAGAGTGGTCACATAAGGTAATCCACAAAGTACCAGGTGTTGTATCCTAGTGGTCACTTAAATGCATAGGGAAGCATCTCTATCTATTCCCTCAGTGCCCACGGCATGCCAATGACTAGTCCTAGCAGAAGAGATTAATTGTATAAGTAATGGTTGCTCAGCCTGGGTCCTTGGAAAAGAAAAACCCAGTAAGCACCCCTACAAATGGAATGTACTAGTAATTAAAGTGTCGCTTAGAAGATAATTTGCCTATTTTGTTAGTTATATAGAAGCTTACCAGACATAACTGGAACTGCAACAAAGATCTCCTGTTTTGGAAATGCAGGAAAATCTTTTACATTAAAGGAGCCCTTACAAAACTGTGAGATTAATGTTCAGTTTTCAATTACCACTGTAACTCACCAAGTTGAGTGGAAGATTCAAAGCTGAGAAAGAATTGAAGAGTAAGAACAAGGAAGCTTAAGAATAGACAATTATTAAAGAGGATGGACACTGAAAATTTATAGGAATACGCGTTATGAATCAATCTGTGTTAGGAAAATAAAACACACAAACTTAAATTGAGGATTTCCAAAACTCTGTTGTTATTCTTTCTTCCCTTTCCTCCATTTTACTAAAATACAGTTTAATATAAATGCAAACAAAGTATTTATCTCTGTTTTCCATGGTACTTCCCTTAAAACTGCTGTTTTCAAATGCAATTTTCTTGGGATACCTCCACCATAGAAAGGTAATTGCCTTTAGACCCACTGGCAACTTATGATCATGTTTACGGAATTCACAATACACCATAATCAGACCCATGGTATTTTCAATAAAAGTAACAAGAATTACATTAGTAACAGCACCTTTCACATGTATATAAATGGTGCATTGGCATCGAAGGACTATTACATTTCACATCCCTCTCTGAAGTACCTTGCATTGCACAAACAGGGATCTGTGGAACAGAAAAGTTCGTGCTTGACCTTGATGAAACTTTTAGTGATGGGCAGAAGGACATGTCTACTAAGCAACCTGGAAGTACACACCACGGTGCACTGTATTCCTTCTCTTGATGCTGGAGTGTTCAGTGGGTTGCTTGCAGTTGTTGAAGTAATGAAATGAAACCCAACAATGAAAAGCCACACTATACACTTCAGAGAACATGCTACACGCGCCTCTTTACAGATCAAATTAATGCAGCCTGAATATCTGCATTATTTCCTTGGAATTCTGCTTATACTTTATTCAGCTGTACTATTGTAGTGACTTCTCCATTTATTAGCAATTGATATAAGTATTTGATACAGAAAAAAGGCAAAAAAGTAGAAAGCAGTATTGAAATAAAAATAATATATACTTCATTGTAAAAATATTTTATAGACTACAAAAATATAGCGAGTTGAATTAAAATTTGCACTAGTAGCATTCCTGATAGAATATTGCCTTAAATGTCCATATGCTCTTGCCAATCGTACTTCAGATGAAAAGGGTAAAATAAAACTTATTTAATAGAAGTGGTAGTAGATATGTTGCTTTATTCTGAATGGTTTATGAAAAGCAATTTGGAACAATAGATTTTATTTTTCTGTTGTTAAATTTAGCAGATTCTAATGGAATAATGGTTATCAATATGGAATTATTATTGTGGGTAACATTTGCAGAAGAGTCAACTAGTAGAATATCAAATCTGTACACTTTAAATGATTCCAAGATCTACCCCTCGGTGCTACACTCAATGACAGTGTTTCAAGTCTGTTCATTATCAGCTGCTTTAAAGTATTCATTTTCTAATGATTTATTTCTCAGATCTACCTGAAGTTAACATTAACACTATATTTGAGGTGAAATAATGGCCTCAGTTCAAAACTGTCTACATGCATACATACATAAAGATTACAGACATCTTATTTCACATTTTTCACCAAGTTTTTTGTAGAATTCTCTGGGAGGTTTCATGACAGAGTGATATGACTAGTTCTATTAATGATATCTAATACATTATGGAAATCCTTTTATCTTTGTTATATTATGTAAAGAATCTAATTCCGAAACTAAAAAAAACAAGTAAATTTTCCAACATAGGTAAACTAAAACAAAAGCCAGGTTTCTAGCAATAGGATTATTTATAGCAGATTCTGCTTCACAAAATGGTTGTAAGAATCAATGAAAACTAAGACAAAATGCAGCTATCTGGATCATCAGTAGGAGGCCTGTTAGTACTATTTGTTATATATACTTACTAAATTCATCAACATTACTTTTTAAATCTGACCCTTGGTTCTCATTGGCAATGGACCATCCATACAGTCTCATACCATCTGGGATATTTGCCTTTCAAATAATGACAGACTAAATATCTTTGTCCAGCTTCAACAAATCATAGTATTAATAAATTATATTTCTTTGCATTAGAATAATATCATGTAGCCAAGAACACTCTTTTTTCTTATCCTATTATCAGGTATTTTCTGAATGAGGTTAGGATTACACAACTCATGAGTGGAATGTATAAAAATAGAAACACTGTGAAAACACTGCTTTCTAACAGAAAACCACAATATGAACTGCTGCAAACTCATAACAGTATTCTCATGACACTTATGTTCATAATACCAATAACAATTAAAAGTTACCAAAACTTTACCAGTTTATCTTATTGCAGATGCATTTCCCATAGTGATTTAAAAAAGGTTTTCAGTATTGAAACAGTATAATCCTTGAATTTACTGCATTTATACTAATTTCTAAATCAAAAATAAGGAATAATCATTTAACAAAGTGCCACTTTGAAAATTTTGAAAACTCACCTGGTTATGGTAAGTAAGGATCCTACTACATCTGAAAAACAAGCTCTGTTTAATAGGGTGTTAGAATTAATACTACCCACTAGTAGCTGAAACGAACAGAAGAGAAAAACCTAGCTAGAACTAACAGCCACATACTTCAAATACTATCTGTTTTCTGATCTTCAATACTTGGCATTTCAGATTGTTTTCCTCCTTACCATCAGCATGATAATAACCCATACTTTGTCCCTGAAAAGAAACATAAAAATTAAACAGTAAACCCACAAGCTTAATACCCCTTACCCTCTGGGTTTGCTGGGCTCCTCTGACTTCTCAGTGTTACAGACATATGTGTAAACAACAGAATTTCCTACATCCTTTTCTCATCTGCACTGTATTGGGACTTGGCCAACAGGATTATTTACAGCATTAAGGCCACTCCACAGTAACTTGAAAAAGATCTCATTGGTCAGGCTTTATCAAAACTAAAACCACATTTTTCTTTTAAGTACAAGTGATTTATACAAAATAAAACTTTTCACTACATTGTTTTTCACTAAGTATTGCTTTATTAAGTTTTTATTCCTCCCTCCCTTTCCAAACTGAAGACATGACCCCACTCCTCCAAATATCATGTATAAGCTTAAATTAATTATTCTAATAACAGTAGTTAAGCACAGGTGCTAGTCTTTTACAGGTTGGGTGGATTCTTATGCCACTATTTGCTCTTAGTATACCTCCTGAGTTTTAAATATCCTATAATAAGACTAGTTTTGCCCTCTGCATGACTACATTTCATCTAGCTAATACATGTACTTTCATAATTGACAGAGTAATTAGCCAGAGGCTGTTTGACATTATTATGAAAAAATGTACTATTTTAGCATATCAGAGATATGAAAAGAACATGGTGATGAAAGGTAAAAAAATATGGATTTTGAAAAGCTCATTTCTGAAAAATGAATATGTTTGCATTAAAAGTTAGTTTTACAGTATTAAAATAGGAGGTAAGAAATATTTCTTACAGAATATAAGCTCAACCATTTTTGTAACTGACGTGATAAAGCGTCCCAAGACTGATACCACAGGCCACCTAAATGACAGATCCTCGAGGCATAAAACTAATATAGTTATATACAGCTGAAAGGATTTGCCATAGCTCTGAAAAGTTAAATATTTCTAATTAAATAAAACCTCATAATTTACAGAATAATGATAATTCATGTGCCACGATCTCAGATTGAAAAGACAGATTTCCTTACTCATAGCTTTAAGGAACATATTTCTACTTCCTTACTAACATACTACCACTTTTGAACAGCAGTATAGCAGGTAGTCTTTTCATCATGAGCAGCAGCTATGGCTGCAGGACTCTTCACTTAAATAAGGCGATTGTCTGATACTAGGATTTAGTTTTATTTACTTATTTTAAGAAAATGAACAAGAAAAACATCACACTCCCATCAATTACATGGGCATTATGTGACTTCCATGACTCACAAAAGCTATTCCACTGCCAGGAGACAAAAGACATTCAGTAAAAAAGGTGAAAAAAACCTAGACATTTCTATTAAAAAAACCAAAACAAACAACAACCCACGACAAAATAAACCCACAACTAAAAAACCAAACCAAAGCAAGAAAAAAAAAAAAAAAACAAACCAAAGCAAAAAAAAAACCCAAAAAAACCCACCACAACAAAACGAAATCCCAAGTCTGTATCAAATTAAAATAAAACAAAATCCCAACAAAACTGAAATCCAAACAATAAAATAGTAAGACAACAGCTACTTTATGTATCTTCCATGGTTTGTTTAGCAACTACATATATATTATCTCCCACTAGAATTCACTCTGGCTACATTCCTTTATCCCTACTGTAGGAAATGTATTCACATTTTAAAATCAAATTCCTTTGTAACTAATAATATTTCAACCCATTATGAGATACAGAACTCATTTCCCACCATTCTGTACTTACTTACTGCAATCTGTGAATGCATCCAAGAAGCCTGCTTTAAACTAGATGTGAAGGGGGAAGGGGATAAAACCAGGCTCACTAGAGATGAGCCTGGGGGTGCCATGCTGCCGTTTGGGGGTGAAATCAATAGCTCAGCTCAAGTGCATCTACATCAATGCACACAGCATGGGCAGCAAACAGGAGGAGCTGGAAGCATTCTACAAACGACTGACAGAAGTCTCACAATCGCTGGCCCTTGTTCTTGGGGGGGACTTCAATCTACCGGACATCTGCTGGAAGTATAACACAGCAGAGAGGAAACAGTCTAGGAGGTTCCTGGAGTGTGTGGAGGAGAACTTCCTGACACAGCTGGTAAATGAGCCCACAAGGGGAGGTGCCCCGCTTGACCTGCTGTTTTCGAACAGAGAAGGGCTGGTGGAAGATGGGATGGTCAGAGGCTGTCTTGGTCTTAGCGACCATGGCATGATAGAATTCTCAATTCTTGGTGAAGTAAGGAGGGGGGTCAGCAAAACTGCTACCATGGTCTTCTGGAGGACAGACTTTGGCCTGTTCAGGTCATTGGTTGACAGCGTCCCCTGGGAGGCAGTCCTGAAGAGCAAAAGGGCCCAGGAAGTCTGGACAGACTTCAAGAAGGAAATCTTAAAGGTGCAGGAGCAGGCGGTCCCCATATGCCACGAGACGAGCTGGTGGGGAAGACAACCGGCCTGGCTGAACAGGGAGATTTTGCTGGGACTCAGGTCAAAAAGGAGAGTTTATCACCTTTGGAAGAAGGGGAAGGCAACTCACGAAGAGTACAAGGATCTCATTAGGTCATGCAGAGAGAAAATTAGAAAGGCAAAAGCCAAGCTAGAGCTCAATCTGTCCATGGTCATAAGGGATAACAAAAAATGTTTTTACAAATATATTAACAAAAAAAGAGAGCCAAGGAGAATCTCCATCCCTTATTGGATGTGGGGGGGAACATTGTCACCAAGGATGAGGAAAAGGCTGAGGTACTTAATGCCGTCTTTGCCTCAGTCTTTAATAGCCAGTCCAGGTATCTGCAGTGTATTCAGCCCCCTGAGCTGGAAGACAGGGACAGAGAGCGGAATAAACTTCCCTTAACACAGGAGGAAGCAGTTAATGACCTGCTATGCCACCTGGACACCCACAAGTCTATGGGGCCTGATGGGATCCACCCAAGTGTGCTGAGGGAGCTGGTGGAAGAGTTTGCCACGCCACTCTCCATCATTTCTCAACAGTCCTGGTTAACAGGGGAGGTCCCAGAAGACTGGAGGCTTGCCAATGTGACACCCATCTACAAGAAAGGCCGGAAGGAGGATGCCGGGAACTACAGGCCTGTCAGACTGATCTCAGTACTGGGGAAGATTATAGAGCGGTTCCTCTTGAGGGTGCTCACAGGGCATGTGCAGGAATACCAAGGGATCAGGCCCAGACAGCATCGGTTCGTGAAAGGCAGGTCCTGCTTGACCAACCTGATCTCCTTCTATGACCAGCTGACCCGCCTAGTTGATGAGGCAAAGGCTGTGGATGTTGTCTACCTGGACTTCAGTAAAGCCTTTGACAGCGTCTCCCACAGCATTCTTCTGGAGAAACTGGCAGCTTGTGGCTTGGACGGGTTTACTCTTCGCTGGGTGAGGAACTGGCTGGATGGCCAAGCCCAGAGAGTTGTGGTGAAGAGAGTTAAATCCAGCTGGCAGCCAGTAACAAGCAGTGTTCCCCAGGGCTCGGTTCTGGGGCCGGTCTTATTCAATATCCGTATTGATGATCTGAATGAGGGGATCGAGTGCTCCCTCAGTAAGTTTGCAGATGACACCAAGTCGGGTGGGAGTGTTGATCTGCTGGAGGGTAGGAAGGCTCTGCAGCAGGATCTGGACAGGCTGGATCAATGGGCTGAGGTCAATTGTATGAGGTTTAATAAGACCAAGTGCCGGGTCCTGCACAGCAGAAAGGGACCTGGGGGTGCTGGTTGGCAGCCGGCTGAACATGAGCCGGCAGTGTGCCCAGGTGGCCAAGAAGGCCAACAGCATCCTGGACTGTATCAGAAATAGTGTGGCCAGCAGGAGTAGGGCAGTGATCGTGCCCCTGTACTCAGCACTGGTGAGGCCGCACCTCGAATACTGTGTTCAGTTTTGGGCCCCTGACTACAAGAAGGACCTTGAGGCGCTTGAGCGTGTCCAGAGAAGGGCAACGAAGATGGTGAGGGCTCTGGAGAACAAGTCTTACAAGGAGCAGCTGACGGAACTGGGGTTGTTCAGTCTGGAGAAGAGGAGGCTGAGGGGAGACCTTATCGCTCTCTACAACTACCTGAAAGGGGGTTGTGGTGAGGTGGGTGTTGGTCTCTTCTCCCAAGTAACTAGTGATAGGACAAGAGGAAATGGCCTCAAGTTGTGCCAGGGGACGTTTAGATTAGATATTAGGAATAATTTCTTCACTGACTAATCAAGCATTGGAACAGGCTGCCCAGGGACCCACTATACCTGGAATTATTAAAAAAACGTGTGGACGTGGCACTTCGGGACATGGTTTAATGGGCATGGTGGTGTTGGACATGGGTTGACTGTTGGACTTGATGATCTTAAAGGTCTTTTCCAACCTTAATGATTCTGTGATTCTCTGATTGCCCATAATCAAACAAATCCTCAGGTTTTAAAGAAATTGATGCTCATTCATTTAACCTGAGAGGAAGTTAAGTAACTGATTACAGCTGAAAATATCTTCACAAATGAAGATTTGTAACAGAGAGTTTATAATTTACAAATAATAATAAAAAAGAAAAAAGTATCACTACACAATGTGAAGGAAGTAGTATTGTTAAAAGTACTGTTAAGTATACAGTGAATTCTTTGCCACAAATGTCTTAAAAATCCCCAAAGCCTCTTTTCAGTTCTTTTCTCCTGCACATTCATTTTGGTGAAAAAAGGACCATTGTCATTAACTACTTTTTGGGAAGGAAAACCATATTCTTCAGAAAAAAAAGAGACAAAAAAGAACTATGCATAATAGGCCAATAGTAAAACTACAACCACAAATCAGGTTCTATTCTGTTACACTCTGTAGTAATCACCCATTCTTGGAGGAATCTTGATTTTATATCATTGTTTATGTTGCACTCAAACTTAATTAAAAAGTTATACTGTAAATTTGTGAAGTTACCATGTGAAATTGCATGGACCAAACTATGCAGATGACAAGTTTTATAAACTTTGAAGAAGTACATCACCGACTTCAATAAGAGAATCAAATTAAAAAAAAAAAAACAACAAAACAAAACTGAAATCCAGCAAAACCAAAAACTTTTCATACTAAATATGCTTGTGGATTGCAACTCTTCATGACGCTATGGAATTAGTAGGGAAATTACTATGAGGTACTATTAGGGAAAGTTAGCAAGGGACCAGATACACCTATGGTGCTAGATTTGATGGGGTTGTTACAGCTGAAGTGCAGGACCTGGCACTTGGCCTTATTAAATCTCATACATTTGACCTCTGCCCATTGATCCAGTGTGTCCAGATCCCTCTGCAGAGCCCTCCTGCCCTCCAGCAGATCAACATTCCCGCCCAACTTGGTGTGATCTGCAAACTTATTGAGGGAGCACTTGATCCTCTCATCCAGATCACGAATAAAGATATTAAACAATGTTTCAAAACATAGAAATTAACAATATTTAGTATATGGATGCAATTTCCATAGCAGATATAAGAAATTAAATTGCATTACTGTTCAAGCTAAAAACACTAAAGCACTTCAAGCATAAATAACAATAAATCAGAACTTTCCTCTTAACTAAATTGGAAAACGGAGAGGGGTATGAAGCACTAAAATTGTAACCTTTGCAAATTGCACTTCCTCAAGTATTCTCCAAAAAATACATAAATACGCCAGTTCTTCTTTGTTGATGAAACCAGTTTTTAATCTTACCATTATTTCATATTATTCCACACAATTTCATAAAATGCATCATCACAATGCATTTGAAAATATAAGGATAGAAAGTCATCCTTTACTGTACTAGACATGCTCCCTTAGATGATGAAAATAAATAGGAGACAATTTGACTGTAGAAGGTACTTTGAAGGCATGAAGGAGAAGGTAGGAGCAAAAAAGTGATATAATTGTTAATTTCATCTCTGCAGCAGCAGCAAAGCCCAATCTTACATAACAAAAAAGCAAACCTGTGAAGATATAATTAACTACAGAAGGGATAAGTCTGTAGCCAAAATCACCAAAAATGAGGCACCACCAAATGTCATGCATAGACTAATCAGTGTGGAAAAACATGGTGCAGTTCTGCTTCTTTGATACATGGACTAGGAAGAAAACACAGTTACTGTAATTATTTTCTAGAATTCCGCTCTAAAATTAGAAATTCAAAAGAGCAATAATGTTTTTCCCTCTTTTTCTTCTAAGTTGTAGCATGTACTAAACAAGCAATCATAACAAAGCTTTGCTTCTATAGCTTTTCAATTCAGTACTATTAATTTGACAACACCCATTAACAATACTAATCTAGAAACTTAAGTAGTGAACTTTGAACAAAATAATCATCACATAACAAGGGTATTTGTCATAAAACCTTCAAAGTGGGCAACAATAGGTTACACACAGGCATAACAGGATTACAGATTATTATAGATAAGTATGCTTCAACAGGCCTCAGCTTGGCAGAACTACCACTGGTTCCTAATATCCATAAATATAAACATAGCAGGTTATAAAATAGTCTCTAAATTTGAAGATTCCCATGCACTGGAAGTTATTCCTACCTGATAGCAGAATTTGAGTGTTTTATATTTAAAAAAAAAAAGACGAGAAACCAGCTCAGCGATTTCAACTGTTCCTGGTTTTATTCCAGGTGTTTCCTGACCAGTTTATGGTTAATTTAAAATAAGTTATGGAATTTGCAAAAGGATAACATTCCAGCAATTTTAAGATGAGAAATATAAGTAAAAATGCAAGAATTGTTCTTTTGTGATATTCATATTATATTCTACTGAACAGCTAAAGAATGTTTCCCTTTTCCATACATTATAAATAACTCAGAAAAATAATTTCCAAATAAAGTCTTCCAAATAAATCTCAATAAAAGTATCATTAAAAAATTCTGGTACATCTGATGGAGAAAACACTAATATAACTTCATAATTTATGATTACAGTTTACTGTTGCGATAGCATAATGTTGAAATAGCAGCAACATACTTTAGAAGATTTTTAAATGGAATTAAGCAGTTTCCTTTTTAGGAGGCAAAAATATTGTTTCTAGTCTAATATTTCAATATGAAAAACTAAAAGGAGTTGAGTTAAAGACCTCGAGTTTTCCTTGCTCTTCAATGTAGCCAGAGTGTATGGAAAGGCCACCTTGCCAAACCTTTCATCCACTGCACACAGGTGTGATGCTGCTGTGAATTCTAGATTTGTTCACTCATGCACTGATTAGAAAGGCATTCATATGTAGGTGCAAAGGAGACTTAGCACAATTTTTCATTTCATCACCTATAAGCACAAAAATCTGACTTTGAATGAATCAGTACTAATCAAGTCATTCCTATGAAATAAATCAAATAATCTCTATGTATATTTCCGATGACAAATGTGAAAGGTCTCACACTAACAAACTTATGAAGCCTCACATATTTAGGGAGAACATGTTTCTTGATGAATTGTTCACAGGCTCAGATATTTCAGTTTGTTTTCCTCAGATATCAATTATAAAATAAATGTATTTTTTTCAAATAAGGTTGACAAATACTGCAATGAAGTGCACAAGAAGTATGTCTATCTTCCAAAGTCATGTTGGGAAGGCTGCAGGACGTAACTTTGCACCCTTAGAACGTGACTGCTATTCATAAGCACAACTTTAGAAATGACCATTGCTTTTTTCCCTCTACTATAGCATAAGACTAATAGTATCTTCCAGAAGAATACTTCTGCTCTATACAGGGGAGTGTAAGAGCAACATGATGTAGCTAGTGTTTCATCAGACCGTACCTAAAGCAGAGGAGATGTCTAAATTCATATTATAAAAACCACCTATCCCATTCTGAAACACAGATTATTTCCAATTTCTTCTCAGTAAATGAAAACTCATAATTTTCCTTTTTGATCTAAAAGTAGTTATTTCTTTTACTCGAATAGCATTACTGCAGGTACTCAATATTCAAACAGCAACAGTGACTGTCACAAAAACTTCCATCACTGTAAGTACAATTACTGAGTTCAGAAGTCATGGTTTATTCACTTTTACAAGCAACAGTATCTCTCTGGCTGTAGGGTTACCATTCTCAATAATGGGAACATCTTGTATCTTCAGCATTTTAAGTGACAAAATTTGGCAAGATTGAAGGTTTTATGTTATTTATCAAAATAACGTTTTCATTTACGTTTCAGAATATCTGGACTTCATCTGTATCTATTTCGGAAAAGAAGCTATCGTAATTAGTTCTTTAAATCAGCAGCTTATAAATAACATCTGAAGGAAGATGTGTTCCTGATTTTTTCCTGTAGTCCAAAATGAAGATGAACATCAGCTGCATACACATGTTGAAAGTTACAGTCTTAGCACTACTTATAGGCCAACAGCACTTAAAGAGACCATAAAAAGCATGAATGTATTTAAGATCTTGCTCCACACTCCTGTGATTACTTTGATTAGGTCAGTTTTCCTGGCCCAGGATTAAATCAAAATTAGAACCCAGATCACCCTTGTATGTAGAAAAACAATCATGAGTTTGTTTTTTGGTTTTGGATAGGATCAATGTATGTTTTGGTTTGGTTTGGTTTGGTTTTTTGTTTGGTTGTTTTTTTCCCATACACAAATAATAACTACAGCAATAGAATACTTTTGTCTTTCTGCAGTATTTACTTAAGGCTATTCTGCACCACTAAAAACATGATGGAACACCTCTCCTATGAAGAAAGGCTGAAAGAGTAGGGGTTGTTCAGCCTGGAGAAGAGAAGGGTCTGGGGAAACCTTATTGCAACCTTCCAGTACTAAATGGTGCCTATAAAAAAGATGGGGACAGACTTTTTAGCAGGGTCTGTTGTGATAGGACAAGGGATAATGGTTTTAAACTGATAGAGTGTAGATTTAGGCTAGATATAAGGAAGAAATTTTTGACAATGAGGGTGGTGAAACACTGGCACAGGTTGCCCAAGAGAGATGGTAGACAACCCATGCCTGGAAACACTCAAGGTCAGGTTGGACAGGCCTCTGAGCAACCCAATCTAGTTGAAGATCGTTGCAGGGGGTTGGACTAGGAGACCTTGAAAGGTGTCTCCCAACCCAAAGATTCTATGATAAAAAATGTACTTCTGGATAATTCAATAACCAATTTTAGTTAATAAGTAATTTCCTAGCAGCCAAAAGAGAAACACAGGAATTTCATCTTGCAAGCTTTTACTCTATTAATCTGCCTGTTATTGTTGTAAAAATTAATCAGTTTTAAAAGAAACTTTATTAATCACCTAAGACTATTATATACAGCATAAGACAGTACCATGAAGAGATGCAAACTACTTCCAACATTATTACTGAAGAGCATAAAAAAAAATGAATGAGTTGATCTGGGAAGAGTGTCAGGCAAAAGTCTTGAATTAAAGTTGCAGTGAAAATCACTTTTCAGTTATGACAGCAGGAACAGTATTGTGGATGTACTCGTATGTTACAAATAAGCTGCAAGTACTACACCATATCGTATACTAGAAGTGGTTGTAAAAGAGAGATGACATTAATCTAAAAACATGAATCTTACAGTTTTAAAATACTCTTATTAACACTACTGTACACAGTTTATCTGGCTCTTTCCATGTATTCTCACAGCCATCTCTATTAACATTTCAAAGTTTACTTGTCAGCAATGGTCTGAACTGATGAATACCTATGAAGATAGCATGACACAACTGAGGGTCAAGATTGTTGCAAATGTCTTGCAACTAAGATAACCCACACTTCTTACAGTACATCTTTTTTAGAATATAAGTATAAATACTAGCGCTCTTCCACACAATCCCTCAGTAATGAGAAGCCCCTTGGTAAACTAAGCCATCCTAACTGTGCCCTTGAGAGCCCTAAAATTAACACATATGAAAGTGACTACTATGGGTTAGCCTGAGAAATACATCCATTTCCCAGGAAATTATTATGATTACTACTGAGTTGATTGAATTTCATTTTGAATGGTTATGTACAATGAGAACATATCAATGGGAATCCTGAGTCCACTTTAAATGAATTTTAAAGTATGGCTACAAAGTATTTTAATTTATATGAAAAGAGAAACTATATGGCAAGCTGATACTCACTGAAATAGGAGATGAAACCTACTACCAGCTGATAATAATTCCTGACGGTTGTGTGTATTAATAAAAGAAGAATATATAAGTATATAAAGCAGAGATAATTCAAATGAACTAAAAAGTTTCATAATCCTGATACTAATACGCTTTAATACTCAAAAAAGCACTCATGAAATAAGAAAAACACCTTATCTTCTTCCTTACTGGCTTTAGCAAATCTTAAATCCTAAGAGGAGACACATAAATCAGGTTATTTAAAATCAGCTACATGCTTTTGGCTTTAAACCGTTCTTTATGTGCACCAAGATCTGACATCTGGCTAATATTCCATGAATTCTGTTATATAAATCTAAATTAAATGGTAATTTGACCTGTTAGTACTCAGTTATTAATTTTTCCAGTTTCAACATCACATATAGCTAGAACGTATCCTATATGTGCACAGGTGGCTTGTGGCCTCCAAGGCCAAGTTATAACATTTCCACTTTAAAGACAGGATACCACTTTCAGAGCACGTTTACCTTACCTTATCTCATCTAAAAGATTATTATCTTCCAAAGCTTGAAACGCTGAGCAATATGTGGAAATGGCTCAACAAGGTTTAATTAGCAAGCAGAAGGATAGAGAAACTGGAAAAACTGCTTTCAGCAGATTATAACCTTCTAGATGTCTGATTTTCATGATGAGTTGAGAACACCTGCATTGGTGTTAGCTTTTACCGTATTTCCTACTGCATCTGTCCCTGGGCAGCTGTGGGGAGACTCAGAAAATTGTAGATCCTTTCTGACAGGGAAGGTAGAAGTGCCAAAGACACCTGGGCTGAGAACCTTGCACTAGAGCCATAGATTTCTCCGCAAGGACAGAAAATGACTACCTTCCAATCCCTCTCCCAGTCACTTAATACTTCCTTTTAGTTCTCTCTGACTCATGCAATATATATTTAGATGAAACCAAGGAGATACATGACAAATTTTCCTCTTCTAAAGTTCATTCCATGTTTTTATATAAGGCTGAGCACACGATTAATTTGTACTAGTATGGTTTACTAGCCTATAATATTTCATCAGACATATGTTTGATTAAACTAAAAATATTTTATTTGTCAGATGAAGACTAGATTTAACTAAAGTCAGAAAGAACATTGATAGGAACCTTTTAACTTCTAACTGGGGCTAAAAAGCAGAAAAGATTATGATTATGCTGATATTTTATTCTACAAGGGAATCACTGTCAACCAATGCCAACAGCTGCAACTTGAAAAGTAGATCTGATGTAGTCTGACATCTTAATGCACTCCACTTGAGGAAAGTGGATAATGTACAGAACGAAAGAAGTGGTGATAGCTTGCTCCTACTTTGCCTCAGTATAACATTTTTAATTGTTATACTGTTATACTGTTAAACTGAACAATTTTGCATTTTGCTTATTAGATCTCCTGTTCAAGTTCTCCACAAAGCCTTCTTAGATGCGTGATCACCTAAATATATGAAAGAAGCAAGATTTTGGGGAGAGGTAACATTTTTAACCTCCAAATAAAACTGACTCAGCAGTAAAAATGTGCTGGGACAATTCTCAGTACATGTGCTAGCATTTCCAAACATGTGATAAACATCAGTTCTGCCACCTTTTGAAGATTGGACATACAGGCATTAATGTTTTCAGACGTTTTTTTCTCAGTTATATGGCTGCATTCTGGGACAGATAAATGTTTCCAGGTAGTTAGAAACATATTCTGTGTCAACTTTACTGTGTATGGCTCCTGCATGGCAAAAGATTAAATCAGCTCCCATATCAGTTTTATTAAGACTTTTTATGATTTAGTTAAGAGAGTCCTTACCAGCAGGTTATTCTGATTGGAGCTGACTAGTGAAGCTGAGACAATAGTGCAGGCACTTAGGCTTAAGAATAACCTGTTTCAAATAACCCTTCAAATGAAGGGTACCAAGGAAATATTGATAAACAGTTAAGTAACTTTGTAAATTATTTATCCATAATGATGTTTACAAGACTTAAAAATTATGCTATGCTGTTCTGTGGAACACTATGTACCTTCTGCACCATGAGTCAGACTATGGTATCCAAACTCAATGTTACTGTTTGATCATATAAAGCATCTGTACCGTCAAAATAAGCTTAAAAATCAAAGAACGTATAATGAATGGCCTCAGGCTGCACCAGGGGTGGTTTAGATTAGATATTAGGAAAAATTTCTTTACGGAGAGAGTGGTCAAGCATTGGAACAGGCTGCCCAGGGAGGTGGTGGAGTCACCATCACTGAAAGTGTTCAAAAAATTTGTAGACGTGGCACTTCAGGACATGGTTTAGTGGGCATAGTGGTGTTGGGTTGATGGTTGGACTTGATGATCTTAAAGCTCTTTTCCAACCTTAATGATTCTGTGATTCTGTGTGAATAAGCCAGAACCCTTGCCTGGTTCATTTCCAGAAATCAACACTGTGAGCAGACACTGAAGAGTGAAGATGAACAGTCTTATTCACTGAATTCCACCCAGCCTGAACCGGCCGTGAGACTGGGACAATACCAAGGTATTTGAATAATAATTCAACCTGTGATTTTTAAAGAAGAATTGTTATTGAAACTGTTGCAGCAGATTTTGACTGAGGCATATCATGCATGTGTATGAAATAGTAGATATCAGTTCTTTGCCCACAAATCTCAGCAAAAAAACCCCCAAAGAAATCTCTGCAAAGCAGACTTCAACAAAATCAAAAGTATAATTAGGCAGAAAGTTATTTGACTTTATCATATTTATGAGCATCTCAGTAGCAAAACCATGAATAAAAGAAAATAATATCCTGAGCATCAATGCAGTAGTACTAACAGGCCTATATCACCTCCCTTGTGGTTAAATTTCACCTGCTCATTGAATTGATGCTAATACATTAATTATGAGACTGTAACATTTGTTTTGGACATCTTGTGCCGTGACGAATAGTTCTGTGCACAGGACTTTTTACTGCTAATATTCTCTGAATACAGTTTTGTGCAAGGTGTCAGGGCACCACGGTGGCCAGGAGGGCAGCAGGGGCTCCCCATGGGCATGAGCAGGCAGCTGAGGGCACAGGGGCAGCCCAGCCCCAGGCATGGGGCACATCCCTGGGGATGGGGATGGGCTGAGGCCAGGATGTGGACCTGGCTCTGGGGGCCCATGGCCAGGCAGGGCAGGGCTGTGGGGAGCTGGAGACCAGCCTGGCTGGGGCATTGATGGGGCAGGGGCCACAATGGGGTGCTGGGATGTGAGCAGGATGGGGGGAGCCCTGGGGTAGGCATTGACAGGCAGGGCTGGCAGTGCCTCAGGGCCATGACAGAAGGTATGATGTCTTTTTTCCCAATTCAGTCAATATCAGGTATTTTAAAAGAAATCAACATAAACCAAAAAAGTATTACAGAAGTCAATTTAACTGCATGTATGAATTTAAAAAGATGTAATTGTCTTCGACACCTTTGATAGTTATCTTTCATTATCGAACCTTGATACTCAGCCATGACTTCATACCTGCATTCAGGGACATGAAATTCAACACTAGACTTTGAATAGGTCATACTGGTAGAATGAATCCAGTGTCTTAAACTACTTATGCTATTTTCCCATGTCTGACTTCCATTTGTTGTTTCACTGCCTTCTTGGCTTCTCTACCACTCCTTTTCTCTCAGTGACTTCTCTTCTTAATTGCTGCGTGACCCTGGGCTGTGGGGTTCAGCTGTCCGAGATCCACAGCCCTAGTTTTTATGGCCCCTCCACCCAACCTTGGCTCCAGTTCACTGAGGAAATTCTTGTTTAGGTGTGAGAAAGCAGGCAAGCTAAATTAGGGAAGATAAGGAAAGTAAAAACAGATGGAAGTGCAACCATTGAAGCAGCAACAGTTAACAGCTCCAGGGCTCAAAGGGAAAGTTACTGCCGTAAAACTGTAAGACCTTTCCCTCCTGCCAGCTCCGGGGACCTGGAAGACCGCAGTTGAGCAGCAGCAGCAGCAGGGCAGGTCAGCCCGCTTGGAGGAGCCTGGCCCTTCCCCAGCCGACCGACAGCTTGTCTGGCCCACGAGGGCTCAGCCGCTCTCAAAGGGGTGGTGAGCACGTTAATACCCAAACCTGGAGCTTGCCATTCCTAGCCCGTCGTCACATGTGTTATCCAGCGAACAACCCCTTCACACCCCTCAGCTGTATCTTGCTACAGAGGCCCTGCTGGTGGTGAAAGCTGCTCCAACGAAGTGGAGAAAGGGGAGGGTTTACAGTTTCTAAGAAAGGATGTTGTGCCCATGGCACAGCTAGCAAAATGTTTTCCTGTCCTATGACAAATTAGACTAAAAAGCAGTTATTATCCAGAAATTTCTAACAATCAATTGTAAAAATATAGAGGAAAAATTTAGAAAGGATAAAATGGGAGCACTTAATGCCTTTAAGTGCTTCTCAAAAAGCAGAGACTTCTCAAAAGACTCAAAAAGTAGACTTCTCAAAACTCAAAATTAGTGGCTGAAGAAGTAAAGATATTTTATTCATTTTCAAAGAAGTCCTATTTTTGGAATTTAAGCTACCCTTATCTTTTCACCCATGAAATGTTAGTTGAAGACAACACTTTTGCATCAACGGTTTTGTTGCTGATATGCATTTTCAGTGAAAAACATTTTGTTGAAAACTCTTACCTTGTTCTTTGGATTTGGTGGGGGTTTTACTTTAAAATAAAGCAGACTAAGGCATGATAGTTCTAGAAAATTGAAGTTTTTAGAAACCATGTATTCATCTAACACCACTATGGAAGAATCCATATAAAAACTAATTTTCAGTTACTAGCACCCATGCTCTCAATGTAAGCAGCTAATAAAAGTACATCTAAATCAGCATGGAGTGACAGAAACAATTCTGATGAAATCCCGTTAAATTCCTGCAGGTATCTGGAAACATAAGATTCGCAGAATACCTGAATTCTTGTAATACGTTAGCACACTATTCCCCTTCCTTGAAACCAAGACACTAAGCCACAGTGACTGTGACTTGCCAGAAAGAGAGTCTCAGGTATAGCAGGTTATTAAATTCTGTCCTTTAAATCCTACTCCAGACTTTACCTGTGATCCCACCTCTCACATTTTCCTTGATGTTCATGGATATTTTGAATTCATCCATATTGTATTATGAGGTTTAATGATAAAACTAGTCCTATAAAGACAGATGCTACTATAAAATAAAAAAAAATTAAACTATACTTTATAAGCAATGATATCGGGGAAATTTAATATCTAGAACAAAGGAATGATGGAAATTACAAAAACTTCATTTAATGTGATGTGTCAACTTCTCTCACATTCCCTTTTCACTGTATAAGAACTTAAACCCCGTAATCTTTTTTTTTTTTTTTGCAATGTTGGTATTTGTATAATGCATTATCATACATAATATTGACTTATTTAACTCAAAGCCAAAATAAATCTTCCCAGAGTGAGATTTTTAATTGTATGTGTAGTTTATATGTTCACAACCTTCAGAGCTAATGTTATATAAATACAACATTACAAATTTGTAAAATATATAATACAAATTTTCTCTCATGAGACTTCTGAATGGAAGGGACTAGAGTGTGCTTTAGAAATGCTAGATATGAGAAGACTCTTATGATAATAATATTTTTATGTCTCTTTGCAGTTGAAGTAAATGCATACAATGTATGTCACACCGGAAGTAAATGACATAGATGACATGGAATTCAGACTCCTAGACTCCGTCAGATTAGAATCTTTTAAAAAATGTGCACAAACCCAATTCTTAGATAAAGGAGAAAAAGAGCGTGCCAAAACAAGCAAATAAATTTAAAAGAATATAAATAAAAATGCTGGGAACAATTTTTTAAAATTCAAACAAGATTGTATGATTGTCTAACAGAACATAATGTTTTCAGATCAATAAAAGCAGAATAATTTCTCACATGGATGGAAGAATCAGAACTGAATAACAGCAACTCTCAAAAATATTTTTACCAGATACCTCATTTAGTCCCTTATTATGTTAGCTCTTCCAGTTTCTGCTGCTGTTAATAATCACAGGATGCTGACATGTGTACAACTAGTTTCTGCCAGTCCAAGCAAACTGTAGCTAAGCATGCTGCAATTTACAGTCCCGAGATGCTGACAGACTGCTTCACAAGCCAACAAAACATTACTTTCTTTTGCAGCTTCAAAGCCCAAAAGGAGGACATAGAGTTCTGTGAAAATCAGTGGGATGCTAGAAAGCTAAGCTGTTCCTTACAAAGATGCTGGCCATCATTCCAAAGGGGGTATCACAGAACTAACTTCAACATAACATCTGGCAACAGAGTTGTTTTCTACACAGGCTGTAAAAAGTAGGCTGAGAAAGTTTTTCCTAGGGGCCTCAGCCTGGCGTCCAGCTGTGTGTCATTTTTGTGCACTACCAGTTATGTGAAACAATCATATTTTATTCATGTATATTGTATAATCTATCTAATTTCTGTATATTTTGCAGGTATTTTCCTGAGAAGATATGTCCTTTTGAAATATTGGTATTTCAGGACACCACTTATACAATTCTTCTGCAATTAAACTTCTGCCTATTACATGAAGTTGGAATCCTAAAAATCCCTCTTGTTGAAAATCTTGTCTGGCAAACGCTGAATTTTTGCACATGTAATTGCATCTCAAAACCCAAAAAGGATGGACAATACGTTAATACTTTCAGATTACTTTAAAGAAAAAGAAATCTTACTTTTGAACCATGGGAAAATATTAACCTTAATTCTAAGCCTCTAACCTCAGGACAACGGGAGATTACAAACAAAGTTAGGACAGAGCAAAGGTCATCACAGACCGGATGTCTAGTGACGGAGAATGTCTGGCTGCCAGTGAAAACGCACAGTACTGTTATGTACACTGGGATCTTGAAAATACCAAGAATGAACTTTGTGGGTTCTGCTGTACCCCTGTACTCAAACAGAACGATCCCACTCGCACCCTGCAGACGCCAGTCCCCCCCCAGTGACACCCCAGCAGGGCCGGTTTCCAGCTCCCGCAGCCCTGCCCTGCCCACCCACGGGGCCAGGGAGGCGCCCGGCGCCCGGGGCTGGGGCTGCTGCGGTGAACCCCGGCTGCCCGCTCCTGGCTGGGGCGGCGGGGCGGGTCCTGGCTGCCAGGCCCTGCCCTGGTGGTCCGTGGGGAGCCCCCGCTGCCCTCCCCCCGGCCCCCGGGGCCACCGGCCCTCGCTGCAGCCTGACGGTTTCTCCCTTGGCGTTGCGCCGTCTCAGAGGCTCGGGCTGTTGACGGACACCCCCACGGAGACCTGTTCAGCTCTTCTGCCCATGTGCAACCGTGGAAACACGTCCCGCGTGAAAGATAATGAACGTAATGTGGTTTAAGTTCTGCATAACATACCGCCGCGACTCTCCTTCAAGCGAAGACAACTTTTCTTACGCGGAAAGCGTACAGAGAGGGATACAATGTAGGAATCGTAATAGCTACCAGCCAAAGAGTTTGGTTTTCTTTACCAGAGCATCTGTTTTTTATCACAGCTATTACATTAGCACCCCACAATCTACTTGCATCCTGTGGGCTCTACAAATAGCACTCTGCAGATGTTTGCTATTATCCACAATTTAGAAACTATTTCACCAAAGAAAAAAACCCTGGAAATTAATCACCCTCCGTCAAAGGACCCTTGAAGAAGCAAAAATGTCAGAAACATTGCAAACAAATAAAAATCTGCTTGCATGTCCATCTAAAACAATATAACATTGTTCATATTAAACAAAAATTAATTTATTTTTCTTCCATTTTTTTTCACCATCCAAGCATATTACAGCCCATGCTACAGTATGTCTATAAAAAACATCCATTAGAAGGAGGAAAAAAAAAATTAGGTATCCAGTGGTCAGTATTTTACTCACATTTAATCTGATAAGGCTCCTTAACCTGAAATTGCAAAATAATTTTCTATTTTAAACGTAGAAAATTTTGACTGTGGAGTTGCCAAAGAAACAATAAGGAAGCTACAGAACTACTATAATTACATTTTGCCCCAATTCTTCCTGCAGATGTTGCAGAGTGTCTCGCTGACAATATGTTTTCCACATATATGAAATAGGGCCTAGTGAGCGGCAAAATCAGATTTTTCACAGTATCAAGATGATAACTTATCGTACACTATTTAAATAAAATAAATTTAGTCTTTTTCTTTCTTTGCTTTTGTTTCTTCAAAATATTCCTGTCCACTTACCCTTTTTGTAACTGGCAAATTGTATCTATGCAACCTCTAGTCTATGCATTCTGAGCATACGGCTAATTGTCAGCTAACTGACTGCTCTGGCTGGTAGAATCAAATAAAATTAAAATGCAAGTTCTAATATAAGCTTATTTATTACATTTTATGTCAATAGCTGCAATATTTATGGAGATTTTCTTATTGATGACTAATTATGAAAATTAAATTGGGCACATAAAATAATACAAAATTGGCAGAAGCATATTTTAAGCAAATTGATTAAAAATAAAAGCTATTAGCATCTCATTATTCACCCTATAGTGAATAGTATATTTAACAATTGAATAATTAGAAAGTTCTTCTATCTACTTAGCTACTAAAGTTATCTCAATTGCAAAGGCATAAATAATTTCTTCAGATGTAAATTATATTATTAGCTGGACCCTTCACAAGCAAAATGTCAGTGTTACAGAGTAGGTGCAATAAGAATGAAGTCATATATAGAAAATGCAGTATTTCAAACTAGAAAATGTAGTCTTTATACATCAAATGTATTTGGAACTAATTTTTACCTACAATACAGATAAGTTCTAAATGTATGCTGTGACTATTTTCAAGGCAGTATAGTTACCACAGAGGAAAACACCTTTGGCATCATTTTTGTGGATTCCTCCCTTTCATGTAAGACATCCTTGGCTCATTTGTGTTTAGCTTTCCTTGACCAATGCAGTATATTTTCCAAACGTGTAGCTGAATGGCTACTTGTTAGCATTAGTGATTCTGCACTGCAGGCGTTAGTTTTAGCTTTTGAAGTGGCTTTATCGCAGGACTCTGGGCTTGCTTTTAAAGCTACAGTGCATAGACACCTCATTCTCTTTTTTTTGTGTGTCTCATTTTCCCCATCTTCAAAACAGGAAAATGCTTTAAGATTTTATGAGAATTTTGCTGTATAGAATCTACATATTATTACTTATATGGGAAAAAGGAGGCGGGGGGAAAGCAAGAAACTTGAAAATCTGAAATATTCTCTGTATCAAAGAATCGGGTAAACACATACACTTGATCATCAGAGGGCAGCTATGTTTTGATTAATGAAACCATTACATGCAGGTCCTAAAAATACACAAACAAGGATGGTCTGCAGCATGTTCAGAGAGAGCACTTCTCTTCTGTAAAGGTTATATCTCAATATTACCTGCTTGTTACCCCATTACCATGTGTCAGCTGGCTAGAACATGATTTAGCCCAGAGGGAATTCTTACTCCCTTGATGGCACTAGCCAAGGTAACCCTCTCCACCTACCTGATTTGCCTCTAGGGCACGACTGGAATCTTCATGTAATCTGTAGTGCATCAAATTTAGTGTATTTGCTTCTTGACCTCAGGATCAGCAGTTATAGATCCACTCTGGTGTGACTAGTGAGGGACATTCGCAGACACTGGGCACTGCCCATGGAGGCAGCCAACAGACACAGCAGTTGGCACAGAAGGGTGCAGAGAAAGGGCCAGATGCTCTGCTGGGAAGAGAGTCTTTGTGCTTAGCCATGGTGGTGACATCCCACAGGGCACAGTCCACAACCTCCACTGGAGTAATTATCCCCACGCAGCAGAGGACTTGACCCAGAGCAAGCTCCTGAAGGAGCTGCAGCTCTGCAAGGATGTGGCTGCAAGGATGCCTGGGGCCTCTTGCTGGGGCAGATGGGCTCCTTGCCTGCCTGCTCATCTTGTGACTGTGCAAGGTCACCAGGCTGTGCAGCGTCAGAGATGATGAGAAATAGATTGGTGTAAGGGCATATGGAAGGGGACAGCACTTGCTTGATTAAGGTCATCATCTTATCTAGGACCTTTTCAATGCATTGATCATTATTTACTCAACAATGAGTAGAGGGGGAAATCCACAAACAAGAGCCCACAGAGACACAAAACCTGGTCACAAGCAAGGGATAACAGAGACAATGACAATGACCAGAAGCCTCCAGCTGCTAATTGATGGGTTATCAGGGAACTGGAGGTACAGCTTTGGAAAGGGCCAACCTGGACTTTGTAATTGATAAAAAATAGGAAACAAGAGCAACATGAGGATTTGGGATATTTGACGGCAGCCAGTGGGACCATGCGAAACTTCTGAAGGAATGTTTAGGGGGTTGTGGTGGGACAAAGTGGGCAATAGACAGAAAGGGATATAAAAGGGACCAGTCACATATAAAACATGGCCAGCCAGCCCACTTGTCTGACCAAGCCCTGTGCCTGATTACCACAGTCTGTCCTATCCTTTCCCTAAATCTTTTCTCTAATTATCCTTCTGTGGAATCTCACTTTGTCTCATCTGTGTCAGTGCTGTGAGAGCTAGGTGACAGCTACAGGTGAGAGTATCGGTGGGTTTACTGCCAGCTACTGGAGCAGGTGAGGGTCTTATGGAGGGGAGCCATAGCTCTTGGGAGTATCTCTATGGGTCCCATAGACTTCGTGTCTGGTGTGACAGCTATGGGAAGGACCAGTGAGTGCAGACAGGGCCAGCAACTGAAGTCAGACTGACGGTGCACACACCCCTGGCCTCTGGTGTCAGCAGCTGGCATGAATGGGGTCTCTGCTCCAGACATTGGGATGGGACTGGTGGTGTTCCAGGCACGATTGCTGGGTGATCAAAGAGAGTGAGAGACTCAGCGACAGCAGCTGGAGCAGGACTGTGGGTTACAGCCCACGTGCCTGGTGCTGGCTGCTAAGGATTGCTGGAGTGTTTGCAGCTTCCCCAAACCTGGTGTGCATGGGAGTGTGCCTGTGTAATTCACTAGCAAACGTCAAGCTAGACCAGATGGTAAGCAGAGGTCTGGGCAGAGGGTCTGTCCTGGTATTTGGAGGGGACCCATGAGTGTGGGGTGCCTGTGAGATGCCTCTCTAAGTCCATGCATGTTTTCTGGTGAGCACAGAGCAGGACCACCCAGTGAGTGGGAGACCTGCAGAGCAGGTAAGAGGATCTGGGATCCGGACAGTGCTATCAGACAGACAGAGAGGCTGCACTGATACTTAAGGGATCTATGACTGTACATGTTCTTCTCAATCTAGAGTGGTATCTACTTTCATTAATGAACTTCCATCTCTACCAGCCAAAGAGAAGGAAGGAGACTTGCCTCTCTATACTTAGGTTTTATGTGAGCCCTGCATGTAGGTGCCATTGAAGGCAGCACCTTGCTTGTGGCAGTCTGTGTAGCCAGCCACGTAGGCAGTCTCCTTGGTGCATCTGTTTATGCCCCTGGGAGACACATTCACCTTTGCGGCTGGTTGAACATGCAAACAGGAAAGCAGCAGCCACATCCATCAGCCTGGGACGGAGATCCCCATCTGTCTGGGCACACTAGGCTGGGCTCCAGGGGCCAGGCAGGAGGAACCCCTGTGACCAGAGCTGATGGAGGTGATGGTCGCTTATAACACCCGTTAACAACTGAATCTTCTTCAAGACCCTGCAGCTTCAAGAGTCTGAATCTTCAACAATAATGAAGGAGGTGCAGGTAGACTCTGTGCTTATCAGGTTGGAAAATGGAGCTTCCCATGAAGGTGAAGGCTGGAATCTGGTGACTTCTGGCACTCAGAGGATGGCTCCTGCTCCACCTGCAGATTTGCAACTTTTTTGCATGAAAGTGTCATCACTTACATGACAACACCCAGTTGGGTAGTCATCACGATGACAGAGAAAAGCTATGTAACATTGTTTATTGGCAAAGCACCATTGCTTTAGTCATTGCTATTATGTCATATACTGACATAACTGAAAAGTCTGAAAAAATTTACCAGTGCTTACCAGTGCTAAGAAACAAAGAAACTTTTTTTTTTTTTAAACTGATAAAATCTAATGGGAAAATGTATTCTAGTTTAACTTTACGTTTGGTGTGTGTTCAGAGTGTATGGGACATGTAAGTCATTCACTCCATACCACTGGGAGCCATTCCCTTATTAAGTGAGTGACAATAATGGAAGCTTGCTCTCAGATCCTGCATTCTGCAGTTGCATCAAGTTAAAGAAGAACTTCTTGCCAAACGAGTTGATGTAAATTCCAAAAGCATTATTTCTTTGGCTGCAACCGTCTTTCTCTTTTAAACAAAAACTTGCATATACAGGCATTCAGTTTTCTAGACCAGGTATAAAAATCATCAAGATGTACAAGTAATCTTTCTTTTAATTACTGTGAATCAGGTCCTTAAGAAATCAGTAACAACTTTGTCCGTGTGTCATTTCATTTTTTTGCCTGTCTACTGACCCAAACTACAAGGCTCCTATTTGCAAGGCAGCATCTGCTGCACACTAAGAATACTTCTAAATTTTTCTGACCACACGCTAATATGTTTTGATTTAAATTACACCACTATCTATATTAACTAACATTAATTTAAAGCATATTTTCTTTTGTTTTCTTGTTCTTGCCTCCTATATACTGAATATTTTTGCTAGAAAATGATGTGTCTAAGTTGGGGAGAAAATACTGTTGAAAACTCTTTACATTTCCTCTGGATGTCCCAAAAATACCATGAATCTATTCTGGTTCCTATAGTCAGTGATGGGCAAATTTTCTGGCAGATAGCAGAAGAGTGAAAATTAAAGTATAATGAAGCTAAATACAAATCTTCCATAGGACAGCTCCCTAGAGTTTCATACATTTCTTCCACATGAGTTATTCTCCTGGAGTTTGAAACTGTATCAAATCAGTGTTGCAACATACAGAAAATCACTGCACTAAGCATAACAGAAATTCAGAAGTGAAAATCACTCCTCAACAGCAGTGCTATGGTAAGTGTCGAAAAAGTCACTCCAAAGTGTCTGTAAACTTTTCTTAAAAAAACAACAACCTGCATTAATTAGCCCTTAAGGACTGCCAAATGACATCCTGGGCACTGGTCTGATAACTGCCAAATGAAAAAAAAAAAAAACTAAATCAACCCAGAAAGATAATTTCCAACAAAAATAGCAGCAATGCCAATTTTGTTTCATTAAGGTAAGAGCTGTAAAACCACATTTTAAATTTGGATAAGAATGTTCCTATGTTACTTGTATTCCTTGAAGTGAATAGTGCTCATTTTAGATGCAAAAATTCAGTTTGACCACACACACCACCCTCCCCCCCCCCCGAGTAAAACACAGATACCTAGCATTTAAAATTTACTTTGCAGTACATGCCCATGTGGAAAGAGTGGTAGGGATTTTTTTACCTAAAAGCCAAACCCAACTGCTGGTTAAAAAGGCCATGGCTGGATGACAGTGCATGTCCACCTGCGTGCAGCTGCTTATGTCTGTGCCCAGCTGCATCATGAGGAGGTCACGAATCCGGTGGAGTTGTGCAAACAGGTCCCTGCTGTGGCTGTGGGTCACGAGCTGTGGTGGCAGGATGGGTACAGCGAGGGAAACTGGAAGAAGCTGCTGTAACACTAGAGGAGTTGCTGCAGGATCTGATCTACTCTGTCTGCCTGACAGTCTGGGTGTGGTGTGAGAAGAGATCTAACATTAGTATCCCGTGTAATTACCTATTATGCTGTGTAATTACCTGTAATTTCTTATTATTTATAAAATGACATAAGCATGGAGTATTATTAAAACAGGACCAAATAGTCCTGTCCTTGTCAGTGCTTCTAGTGTAGAAAGCACTTCCTTTATGTACTAGCACATTGATCTGGACATTAAACTGGTTCTGACATAACTTTTTGGTCATCATTTCAATCTCTTAAAACAGACAAATCAAAACAGAACACGTACACCGAATGCTGAAAATACGAAAACCAAATACTGATTATTCTAACATTAAATTTTGGAAGGAATATATTTTTACTTCACTTAGCCTATAATATGCCCAAATCTCTCCTCCACATAGCTCTGATAGGGAAAATGCATGAAAAATACCCATGATCAACCACAAGAATCGATATCTAATACCTAATGTATAATATGTAAATATTCTCAATTTAGTTTTCAAATTATGTAGTACTGTAATGTAGGTGGTTCTAAATATAAGTGATATATTATAAAGGATAAAGCAAACTTTAAACTAAACCCAGACAAAAAAAAGGAAAATATTATTTTTGTAAATGCACCCAAAGACCACCAGGTGTCTCTGTAACAAAAGGAATGTAAACATGTTTTAAAAAAAATTTGAGTCTCCAACACACCAAAAAGCCCACACGGAGGATCAGTTCAAGCTGTTGTAAAAACTAAAGTTGTATGGAAAGGTGAAATGTTAATACAAGATCAGCCAAATTCTGCTGCAAGTGTCAACAGTATTAATGCCATCACAATTATGTTTTCAATTCAGATTCTAATTCATCTTGTGCCTTGAAAAAACTGCAAGCATTCTCATGCAAAGCATGTAAAAAAGAAAAACAAAGTGTACCAGAACATGTGCAATTACCCGTTCTTTTAGTTAGACATGAAATCATTTCACTACAAGTTTATCACTGCTTTGAATTTAACTGGTTTATGTGAAAAGCTACTTGAGTGGTATGCATTTAGATGCTTAACATGTCTTTGACAGCAGTTCTTAATTGCGAGCACTGTAATCTTAACTGATAAAAGGTAAATACCAAGCAGGTGAATATTCTGAAAGTACAGAACACCTGTACTTTATTAAAGAATAACAGTTTTCTATATGTGATGGGCAAAAAGAAATCTTTTAATTTTGAAATTACTAAGTCAATTCTGGAACAACTTCTACTAAAATTAAAATATATATTTTTCCACACATTCTCAGATTTCAACAGCAAGGAAAACATGAAAAGCTGGAAAACATTTTGAACAAAATCTTTGTGTAAGTGTTCAGTAATAGCATTTTGTAAACTTAATGTTTACACATTTCATGTTCTATAATAGGAAATATATTTAGTACATAACATAAAATGAATTCAAAATATACAGTAAAATTTATATAAAACAAATAATAACATATACACAAAAACAGTAGCATCATTGAGAAACACTGCTGGTGGCAAAATTAGAAGGCGTGTGAATTTCTTGGTTTGCCTTCTTCATTAAACAGAACCTGTTCCCTCTTCAGCATCTCAGCTTCTTGGCTTTTCGTAACTTGTAACTTCTTCTCTTGCTATCATGAGCTGCTGATGTGGGTCGCATTATCATCTCACCACCAATTCTAGCTCCAGAACTTTGTCCACCTTAGAATGCTCTTCCGTCTTCTTCTATGCCTCTCGTTCAAGCTCTCATTTTGCTTTCTTTCCTCCCCCCCTGCCCTTTTTTCTTTTTTTCCTTTCCACTCTTCCCTCCCCTCTCTCCACTTTCAGTCTGATCCTTCCCTATGACTTTTCATGCCTACCTGGGCAGTGCTGGGAAGTCTCCTTTAGCATGGTGTCACAGATACGCTGTTCACTGTAAAATAATAAAGATGTGCACAAAGAACTTTAATATTCAAAGTATTTTATTTATGTATATGGTATTTATGCCTACGTGTATTGAAACCAACCTTGATATTCTGTTTACAATGCTAATGAGTCTGGGATAGAAAATTATTTGAAAGAGATTATTTCTGTTAAGGCAAAATTCCACACATTCCAGTAAAAATAAGTCCTCATTGTGTAATTTAGACAGAGTTAGAGATAAGTCCTTTTCCCTGCCCCTCACACAACGCAAGAATAGTGGGCAAGCTGCACAAACAGACTGAAAACCTCGCAAAGGCAAAAAAAAGCTCTGAAAAGCAGCCTTCAGCAGGCCAGGAGGCAAAGCTTGTATTTTGCCTTTGCTGAACCTCCCCATCAATAAGATTCAGAAAAAGAACTATCTGGGACAGCAGGATTGGAAGGAGCCTTTGAAATCTTGTATGTGACCTTGTTTTTTAAATTTCCAGTGTTTCGCTGATTGCTGATCTCCCTATAATTCCCACTTTTTCCTGCAATATGTCCCAGGATTTCAACAGTATCCCCTGTGCTTTTTCCTTCTTTTTTTTTCATACCTCCTGCTCAGTTCATTTACTAGTCACCCCTTCTCTTCTCTAATTATCTTTCTTACACTAAACTCCAGTGAGTTTAGTAAGCTATTAATAGTAATTTATTAATCCCAGGGTTTTTCCAAATGAAATGTGCATAGTAGAAATAATACAAACAACAAAAAAACCCTTGAGATTTCTCTAGACCTCATCTATCATTATCCTATTTATTTCTTTTGCTTATCACATGTTTTCCCATGACACTTAGTTACTTGGCTTCAGTGCAAGAACTATCTTTTATATGCATATCGCATTTTAGGCAGTAAAGCTGCACTATAAATTGTATAAATAAATACAGCATAGTGTTGTGTATGTGGGTGTACATAAATTTAGTTACAAAGAAGTAAATATACAGTGACTCCTTCAGTTTCAAAATAATATAGTTCAAGAATAGTGTACAGGCTTGCAGAAGATGACTTTGGCTCACAAAATGCAAAAGTTAGAAAAATCATATACCATTATTTGCAGAGAGAATAAACTTCACAGCTGACAAAAAGGATTTAAAGGATGTGCAAATAGCTTTATTCAAATCTATACAAAACTTTATAAAATGATCCTTTCACTTTAAAAGTTATTTAAAGCCAGCCATGAACTGTCTGAGTAAGAGAACAGGATTACACTAATTTAACAGTTACATGACTATTCCCATTTTCTCCCATATGATTTTCCACTAAAGGATTGATGGGGTAAATTGTTTTCATTGTCTCAGTCTAGACAGCAGCTAGATTAGGATCAAAACAGATGCCAGCTCTCATTTGGTCAGGCATACAGACACCACTAAGCTAACTGTGGTATACAGAAAGTGAAATGCTGTGGAACAGAAAATCTATGTATTCAGTGAATAATACTCATAGTTTATCCAATACAGATGTTATAGTGACTTATAATTTCTTCTGTTGATGGGGGGTGGGGAGAGAGGAGGGGAAAAAAAGGTGAAAGTCTTGATACAGTCAAATGTGGGTAAGAAAAAGGTATGTCCAGAGTCAGATACTTTTGAATTCTAATGCGAGCTATGGCATACACTCTCAGGTCGTGACCTATTTCTCAGCCAATAAACCTATGATATGGTAACTGGCTTTTCCAAAGGGCTGGACAACTCTGGGGATCATTTGATGAATCCAACATGCCAGTTCATTTCCATGCCAGAGAAGGAGAACATGTATCTATATTCATGTAGATACATGCACGAGCACATACACACAGAGGAACCCAAAAGTGAGGCAACTGCTATGTTTGCTGCTTGTAGACGCTATCATTAGAAGAGACTTGAACACTTAAGTCAGAGGAACTGAATTGTCACTGGAAAGAATCTATCCTTCTCCAACAAGACTTCAAACATTTGCATGTACAGCTGAAGAAAGTAACTCCGGTATAGGGGAGAGAGGCATATGTAAGAACTTACATAGAAGGAGTCAAAACGGTAAAGGATCCTGGAATCACAGAACAGTTGAGGTTGGTAGGGACCTCTGGAGGTCATCTGCTCCAATCCCCCTGCTCAAGCAGGGTCACCAAGAGCTGGTTGTTCAGGACCACATCCAAGTGGCTTTTGAATATCTCCAAGGTGGGAGACTGGTGAGCAGCGCTCAGCCACCCTCACAATGAAAAAGTGTTTCCCGACGTTCAGAGGGAACCTCCGGTTCCTCTGTGCGCCCATTGCTTCTTGTCCTGTCACTGGGCGCCACTGGAAAGAGCCTGGCTTTGTCCTCTTTGCACCCTCCCTTCCGGTGCTGGTACACATTGGTAAGATCCTCCTAAGCCTTCTCTTCTCCAGGCTGAACAGTCCCAGACGACAAACCTGCTTTAACTGAACTTTTGGAAAAAAGGTTTCTCAGCTGGGTTACTTGCCCTTCCAGGACCCACACATCTGTCCTGAAAGACAGACGAGCTCTTGAAGACAGGAAAAACATGCTTGGAAGAATGAGAAAAGCTAGAGCGCGGTACGGACAGGAAGCAGCAGGCACGGAGACCGTGTTTTTCACAAACGGGAAGGAGGGCTGCCGACATGGCCGTGTCAGCAAGCGGTACGGGTTGAGCGCTACCCACCGAAGACAACTGGCAACGACAGGCGGTACATGTTTTTCTAATGAAACTCACTGTCCAAGGCATCGCAGCATTGACTTTACTGAGTGAGTGAGTCTTGCAGACCCCAACTCTGGAAACCACTGGGGAGATAACAACGTCCCCACACGCCGCGCCCCGGCACAGTGTGTCAGGGTGTCACTATTTCCCCGGCCCCCCACCCCCGAAAAGAAAAAAAAAAGAGAGCCCTTCGGCAGCACGGAGAGCCGGGGTTCGGCGGGGGCCGCGCCGCGCCGCCCCCGGGCCGGGCGGTGGCTGCCGTTACCCCGCCTCAGGCAGAAACGCTACCTCCACCTCCCCACGCGCACTCCGCGTCAGCTCATCCAACGCGGCCCCTCAACCGCCACACCCGCCCCCCGCCCAGCCACGCGTGGCATCCGCGCCTGCGCAGTGGGCAAAGGTCGACGCTGTCGCGCGCCGCTTCCCTTTCCGGCCGTGCCGGGGCTCCTGTCAACATGGCAGCGGCGAGCGAGCGGCGGCAGTGGCTTCTGTGGGCGGCAGGTAGCCGCCGGGTGGGCGCCAGCCGCCTCGGGCTGTGGCCTGGCGGGTGGAGGGGGGAGAAGGGCCATGGGGAGCGGCGGGCAGCGCTCCGGTGGCCGGGGGCGGGCGGGCGGGCGGGAGGTGCGGGGCAGCGGGGGAAGCTGGGGCTGTGGCTGTGGCGGGGGCTGTGGCTGTGGCGAAGTGCTGGAAGGGCGCTCTGGCCCTGGGCCTGTCAGCTAGCGTGGGTGAGCACCCCCAGTTTGGTTTGGAGCTCGCTCACCGTACGCTTTTCCTTACCTCGCAGTGGTTGCGCATGTGGTGGCATCAGGTGCGGGTTTTGTGGAGGATCTAGATGAGTCGTAAGTACTGGGGTGTCTTGCCTTATTGCTTAAATATCGTTTGTTTTTTTCTGGGGGGATGACTCCAGACTGACAACGTTGTGTGGAGTGTGGTTGTCAAGAAGGCTACACTGGAAAAGTTTGTCCTTTTTTTAGGAGAAATGGCGGAAAGAGTGTTGCCTGCATTAAGTAGTGGCAATTAATGAAGCTGAGGAACACTTAGATTTTGCAGGTTTTTTTTTAAAGCTGTCTTCATGGGTGCTGTTGCCAAAAACGTTGGTTTCCTTGTGCTTTGTTTCTTTTTGGTAAGTATATTGGTGGATTGATGCCTGCCCCAAATAAAAGTTGTGTTTAACTAACTTCTTCATTAGAGTTTGCTGCGTAGCTGCCACAAGGAGTTGGGAGAATGAGTAGAAGTGCATTCATGCATGGCCAGAAATGGAAGAGAGAAGGAGGCCTGCAGGACTAGTTCATGGCTGCTTGAAGTGCCAATTACATTCCAATGTAAAAGTGTGCTTTTACAACAGATTTAGGCCTGAGACTGTAGAGGTGTTGCAATGGGTAGTCCTGCCCTTAACTTGGTTGTGTAGTGTCATTGTTTGTGTACTGCCTTCCTTTAGCATTTTGATGGCTACATACTTCCTATTCCCAATAAAAACTAACTTTTGAAAAATAAAATTAATTTTTGTCAGATCAGCAGGTTTATCTAAAGTGCTACAAAGCACTCCTTTATAAAGGACAGAAGATACTAGCTGGTAGGGGAGGAGAAGGTGGCATTAGATGGCTCCTCAAAGGCAGTCTTTTCATTAGAGTTCAGTCCATGATAAATTGCATCATAGAGCTGAACAGTCAAACACTTTTTGACCATATTGCTTATTCAGCTAGAGCAGATAATCATAGGATCAAATTAGGTGCAGTGGAATTATGGGGGAGGGAATGGGAATGTATGGAAAGGCTACTGAAGATAGATCAGCATCTTTGCTGTTTAAAGTGTTGTAAAAAAAAAAAGGCAACTGAAGCACAGGAGCTGCTTGGAATTGGTTTTCAAAGCTTGTTTTTGAAACATGCCTCATGTTTCCAAGGGCTGATGATAAAGAGGCTAAGTGAATAAAATAGTGTGTATGTGTGCTCCCACATCATACTCCCATGTCAGGTTTCCACAGGTGTAAATTTAAATTTAGTTGCTGTTTTGAAGTGAAGAAACATAATACTGTAGTCACAACTTTTTTAAAATAGCTGATAAAAGAAAATCCTATTTTAGAACAGTTGGATTTTTCAACTACAAAACTATACAGATGCCCGTGTTTGCAGTTGGGAGTAAGAATTAAATGGTGAGTTGTTCAGGACAGGTTTTTTTGTTGCTGGTTTTTTTTTTTTTTCCTTTTAACTAATTGGCAAATGGTTAAAAAGTTCAGGAAAAACAATTACTTAAAAAAAAAATTGTCAGCAGTGGCTGGTGAAAGTTTCAAGTTTTTCATTTTATAGATATCTAGAGATTATGGAGTTTTTGCTGTCACTGAAAACTTTGGGTTTTATTTGAATTTTGGTAGTTGCAAAAAATGCCTACTAGCACAACGTGCAGGTCCCTTTCCCAAGCTTACCGGATGTAGGAAAAGAAGTAGCAGAGAAGAACTAACAGAGGTGCAAGTTACCTAGCATCACCCAACAGCACTGTGTAAGGGATGCAGAAGAAGAGCTGTGGCTCCTATCAGCTTATGCTGATCTAACTGCTGGCTGCCTCTGATAAGTACGCATCTTATGATATTTGCTGAGTTGTTCCAGGGTGATAACAAAGCAGGTAAGTAACCTGACTAAAAAAGGAAATATTTTTCTGTCTGTAAGGATGCATTTGTAGCTCAGCCCAGGATCAGAAGCATCAGAAATGGTGCAAGGTGGGTGAGAAGGGAGACGGGGAGGAATAGAAGCAGCATCTGGGTTGCTTTAAGGCCCTTGGAATTGTGGCCTTAGTCTGCAGTTTTGCTTCATGCTGTTTTCTTTTAACTGTTAATCATTAAGTGTGGTGCATGGATTAAGTGGCGGTTGAGGCAATGTTTGATCATGTAGTGCCAAATATTGGGAAGGTGTATGTATTTGAGACAAATAATTTTTTCACAGAATCACAGAAGTCACAGTGGGTCTGCAGACCCATGGTGGGGCAAATCACAGAATCACAGAATCACTAGGTTGGAAAGGACCTTTAAGATCATCAAGTCCAACCATTAATCCAGAACCACCATGTCCCCTAAACCATGTCCTGAAGCGCCACATCCACACGTTTTTTGAACACTTCCAGGGATGGCGACTCCACCACCTCCCTGGGCAGCCTGTTCCAATGCCTGACCACCCTCTCAGTGAAGAAATTTTTCCTAATATCCAATCTAAACCTCCCCTGGCGCAACTTGAGGCCATTTCCTCTTGTCCTATCACTAGTTACTTGGGAGAAGAGACCAACACCCTCGTCGCCACAACCCCCTTTCAGGTAGTTGTAGAGAGCGATAAGGTCTCCCCTCAGCCTCCTCTTCTCCAGACTAAACAACCCCAGTTCCCTCAGCCGCTCCTCATAAGACATGTGCTCCAGACCCCTCACCAGCTTCGTTGCCCTTCTCTGGACACGCTCCAGCACCTCAACGTCCTTCTTGTAGTGAGGGGCCCAAAACTGAACACAGGATTCAAGGTGCGGCCTCACCAGTGCCAAGTACAGGGGCACAATCACTTCCCTACTCCTGCTGGCCACACTATTCCTGATACAGGCCAGGACGCTGTTGGCCTTCTTGGCCACCTGGGCACACTGCCGGCTCATATTCAGCCGGCTGTCAACCAGCACCCCCAGGTCCCTTTCGGCCAGGCTGCTCTCCAGCCACTCCTCCCCAAGCCTGTAGCATTGCATGGGGTTGTTGTGGCCAAAGTGCAGGACCCTGCACTTGGCCTTATTAAACCTCATACAGTTGGCCTCTGCCCATCGATCCAGCCTGTCCAGATCCCTCTGCAGAGCCCTCCTACCCTCCAGCAGATCAACACTCCCACCCAGCTTGGTGTCATCTGCAAACTTACTGAGGGAGCACTCAATTCCCTCATCCAGATCATCTATAAAGATATTGAACAAGACTGGTCCCAGAACCGAGCCCTGGGGAACACCACTCGTGACCGGCCGCCAGCCGGATTTAACGCCATTCACCACAACTCTCTGGGCTCGGCCATGCAGCCAGTTCCTCACCCCGCGAAGAGTAAACCCGTCTAAGCCTCGAGCCGCCAGTTTCTCCAGGAGAATGCTGTGGGAGACGCTGTCAAAGGCTTTACTAAAGTCCAGGTAGACAACGTCCACAGCCTTTCCCTCATCCACTAGGCGGGTCACCTGGTCATAGAAGGAGATCAGGTTGGTCAAGCAGGACCTGCCTTTCATGAACCCATGCTGGCTGGGCCTGATCCTTTGGCTGTTCTGCAGATGCCCTGTGAGCACTCTCAAAACCAACCGCTCCATAATCTTCCCTGGAACAGAGGTCAGGCTGACAGGCCTGTAGTTCCCAGGATCCTCCTTCCGGCCTTTCTTGTAGACGGGCGTCACATTGGCAAGCCTCCAGTCTTCTGGGACCTCCCCTGTTAACCAGGACTGCTGATAAACGATGGAGAGTGGCTTGGCAAGCTCCTCCGCCAGCTCTCTCAGTACTCTTGGGTGGATCCCATCAGGCCCCATAGACTTGTGGGTGTCCAGGTGGCTTAGCATGTTCTTGACTGCTTCCTCCTGGATTATGAGGAGTACATTGTGCTCTCCATCCCCGTCTTCCAGCTCAGGGGGCTGAATATCCTGTGGATACCTGGAGTGGCTATTAAAGACTGAGGCGAAGAAGGCATTAAGTACCTTTTGATTCAAGTATGTGCAACACCTGTCCCAGCTTTCCACCAGTATAATTGTGTCTGTGTCAGCTGAGAGAGATGGGATTGCATAGGACAATTAAAATGAGACACTGAAATTTTACACTTGGAAATGTATTTACAGAGCTTAGAAACAGCACCTTCAGAAAATTCTTAAATACCCATTTGTACAAAGGTTTCCTTTTTCTTTCAACAGTATGTTGATCTTCATTAATACTGTCTAATAATTTAATCATTGACATTACCAAAACTAGAATGAGTTTAGATAGCTGGATTTTGTCACACTTCAGATTTTAGTATCTGTGGTAGTTGATCTTTTAATTAAATAGGTGCTTGTAAATGAGTGGCACAACTTGAGATTTATTACTGTAAAAACTACACTATTTTTTGTAGTATCTTAGGTCAAAGTTATTAAGTTCCATTGGAATGTTCTGCCTCAAGATGTTTCTATATTTTTCTTGCTGTCTGCTGGTGTTGTAAGATTTCAGTCTACCTTTCTCAGTGCTTTAATACTCTTTGCAATCTCCCATAACCGTCATACTGTGACAGGGGGAGGAGAACATTGCATTGTAAAGTTTTCTTTTTCAAACCAAAGGTGGTACTCAAAATTGAAGCATGGCCCAGGATCTGATGATCCAGTAGCTGCTTTCTGCCTCTTGCATCATCACCAGTTCTTTGACTTTGTAGTTGGAAGTTAGCTGGAGCTTCATTAGAGTTCTCAAGAGATGCTAGACTCTGACTAGTTCTTTCATTAGGTCTGTAGCACTTAGAGTGGTGAAGTAAATTTTTAGTGAGGTGTTCAACTAAGCAATTTTGTGACTTAAAACTGCTACGAGAAACCAACATTTTTATGTTAGTCGCTGCAAATACCTTTTCTGCTGTACAAGCATTGCAACCTTGGTATGCCATCAATTAGAAAAAAGGCTTGAATTTACTAGTGAAATACTGCAATTCTAAGTTTCAAACACTCAGTGCTGTAATTACATTATATTAATAATTTCTGAATTATTTTTTCAAGCAGTAGGCCAGCATGAGCATTAATATTTCTTCAAGACTATTGTGGACCATTGCAAATCTATTCAACTTTAAATAAAATCTAATAAATATTCTCTGTTTCTGCTTACTGTCTATGAGCCATTTATAGGCATGCTGCATATTGGAAATTGATGAGTTGGCATACAACTTCTATTAATTGGATCTTAACTTAGAGTGTAGATCATACACTTGTGTAATTATATATATTCATCTCCTTTAACAATAAGAGTGTTACAGTAAGAATGTTGTATAATGTACTTTATAGCATGTGACATTAATCCCAGTTCCAGTCACTTGTACAGAAGCCCATCTTTTTCAAAAATAAACCTTACATTAAAATTCTGTTGTATTTAACTCTCAGTATAGAAATAGTTAATAATGTCTAGAATCTTGTCGTGACAACAGTTCCATGGAATGTGTAAGGAACATTTCAAGAGGTACCAAGGAACTTTGATTTATCATGTTCTGTTTTTGTTTTATAGGTATTAGCATTTAGTCACAGATCTACAGTTAATAAAACTAGTCAGTTTATTAAGATGTCATTGCTCTAGCATTAAAAGTATTCAGAAGTACCTCTGTGTGTCTTTTGGTTTTGATCAGTAACTTGAACTTTTTATTCTAGTAAATTGGTTTCTTGTGTGCACCTTTGATAAAAGCATAAACTGACACACCTATAGTACGATGTTGAAGGAGGTTGAACTAAAATTGCTTTGCATGTTAACATCATAGATAATTTAGTTAGTCTACATTCAGGAAAGCAAAGATTAACAGTGTAAAACAGGATTTGTATTAGTTCATCTATAAAAATGCAACATTTTCCAAACAGTCAACAGCAGTATTTAATGTAACTAGAACAGCTGCAAAATACTACTTCTCCTTCGGTTAAATATCCTAATCAAATATATTTCGTATGTTTTCTGATTTCTTACTGGTTTTTGGGGAGGGGCTGTTGGTGTGTTTTTTGTTTTGGTTGGGGTTTTTTTGTTTCATTTTGGCCAATGGTTGTAGAAACCTAATTGGTACAACTGTGTATGTAGTATCATGCGCAGGGGCAATCTTAATACTGAAATATAATTACTTCCTCCTTCCCCCCACCCCCAAGTAAAGAAACAAAACAGAATTCTAGTATTTGTAGTTAATTGTAGACTTTACCTGTTTCACCTATGCACTTCACTTATTTATATTGATTTAATTTTTTTCCCCTCCTAGGTTTAAAGAAAACCGTAAAGATGATATTTGGCTTGTAGATGTGAGTACATGAGAAAAATTTTGCTAGTGGAAATCAAAACACAAAATGTACGATGCTGTACTCTGTGTAGTAAGGCTGCTTCATTGTTTGGAAGATCATGTGTACATGGTGCAGAAAAATTACATGACAGTAATTCTTCTGACACGATGGATGAGCAATCTGCCTGTATTGTTCAGGATGAACCAGGAATTAGACTGAGTACTGGATGCAGACAGGCTTCATCCTGTATTTTACATTCCTTAAAAAAGGAAAGCAGATTACCTAACACAGTCATGAGGTAATAACCTCTGTTCAGAATTTTTACAATTCCATTCCTTAGTTATACCAGCTAGTTTGTGACTAGACTTTTAGGACTGCAACATCAAATACATGAAAGACTACTTTTAGTTTTCTAACATATTTGGAAAGATTCAGTACTCTTTACTTCAGAGGCAAGGAATTATTAAAAAGATTGAGCTTGTTTGGGAATGAGATAAAATTCTTTAGCTCACCCAAATATGAACTGTAATTCCTAAATTGTACAATTCACATTTGTGATTCTTGAGTGGCGAAAACTATATATGCAGATTCATAATTAATCAGTAACATATAGGAAAACAAAATCTAGCTTTGTCAAGTTGTGATTTTCATTGAGGTGTTGCAGCAAGATATAGGTGGAAAGATGAAATGAAGTCTTGCAGCTCTGCTTGGTCCTGAGAAAACAGGATCAATTTTACAGTGTGCTTGTATAAAATAGTTGCTGAAGAACTGAAATCCAGAGGGCAACTTGGAGAAGTATACGTATATATATTTTGCCCTACCTTTCAAAGAATAATGTTCCCCTATTGGTGAATAAATTCATATTCCTGGATAAACTGTTTACATGATATTTTAACTTTCAAAGAAAAGAGGAAAATAGTCCAAGAGTTTTATTTTTTTAAATGTTACCACACAGCCTGTTTTTAAATAAGGAACTGTATAATAGTATAGCAATTGAACGTATTCTTTTCAAACTTGTGCTTTTGTATTAAAAGTAGCACCAAATCGTAAAAGCTCTGTTTGTCACTGCAGCTTTGTAATTAACGCGTGGTTTTATTAAGATGTATAACTTAACACCCCGAATGGAAAACAAGCCTTGCTAACGTATTTGAGAATTAATCATAGAATCAACTTCTCTTAATTATTCCTCTTCAACTTTTTCTTTTTTTTTTTCTAATCAAATGTATTTGCTTCTTAGTTTTATGCACCTTGGTGTGGCCACTGCAAGAAACTGGAGCCTGTGTGGAATGAAGTGGGTATAGAAATGCAAAACATGGGCTCTCCAGTAAAAGTTGGGAAGATGGATGCAACTTCCTTTTCTAGTAAGTATTGTTTGGTTAGGGGCAATTTCATGACAGCCTTCGTTTTGAAACTTTAATTTTTTTATTAGTTATTGTTCTGTTCTGTATCATAGCAAATGCATGCAAACAGTCATTGGAGAACAGTTTCTGATCTTTTTCTTTCTAAAAGTGACAACATGCTGTAGCATGTGTTTTTTATCACAACTCATTTCTGCTTGTGTAGGGAATTCTTCCAGGCAAAAAAAGCTTTTCAAAGATACACTTTTGATATGCTGCTTACAGTACTGTTATACAAGCATCTTTATGGTACGTCTCTTGACAGCATCCAATTTTAGGTTCCCTGAATTACTGTTAGACAAGTGCTTGTGTTCCTTCTGTTACTCTTTTCAGGTAATTGGTCCTTAAGGTGTTAAACCAAAAGCCTGCTGAAATCACTGAAGTCATTACATCATTGAACGAATTTCTCCCCATGTGTAAATGTCTTGAAGAACCAATTTCAGCTATTTTAATGCTTTCATTTTTCATTATGTCTTTCATATGTAATGACCTTTTCAGAGAAAACTCAAAACTTTAGGTATTCAGAGAAGTTGTAGACATGAGAGGATTGTTGCATGTGTAACAGTATTTTTGTAGTTTTATTGTGCTTGTTTGTTGTCATTTTACTTAAATCTGTGTTGAACCAGGAGGATATTTAAGAGGGAAGGCGTAGGGAGCGGTGGGGCCTAAGTGAGGTCTGTACGTAATAAAGCTCTGTTAATACATATAATGTTTTTAGTTAATACCTGTTAAACCTGTTTATTCAGGATTGTTATATTTCCATAAAATATTATGCAGAATGCTTTTTTCAGTGATTTCCAGTTTTTCTGTGCTTACATATAGCAGGACGGCACTTCTCTTTTGAGATTAAAATCATCTTGTCTCAAACACCAATTTATTGCATGTAGCTTTTTCTGTAAAACAACATAAATTTGACCTCATGTTTCATCTTAAAGATACTTATTTGCTAAAGAAAAATAAGTTTGGAGAATTAGAAGTTTGAAGGTCATGCAACCAGGTAACTTCAAAATTGGGAATAGATTTGGTGTCTCTAATGTTCCAGTCATGTATAACAAATTCTAAATCATATGATTTGTATAAACTCATTACATACAAATATTGGGTGACCATCTATCATCCTGATACTAAACTTTTGTATTTGATACCTAGAACGGAATTGGTGTGTTGTTTTTGTTCAAAATTCAATTTTGCATATTTAAAAATTACTAAAAACTCCAAGGGTTCTTTTGTGCCCTGAAAATGTTTTTCTTCTCCGATTTGTTAAGTTTTATGAAGAATAGATTCCAATAAATCTTTTGAAATAGCTTCATGCTTTTCTTTTGAAAGTGGAAATTTTACAACATCTGGATATGAAGAACTCTATCAACTCTGCTTAATGTTTTTCTCTGAAATCAAAGTAATTAAATCTTGAGAATATCAGAAGGAGATGCAGCTGAGCACACATGTGTGACTAGGAAGGAACATGCATGGTTGGCTCGCAAAGTTTGTGTTCCTAATAGGAATGTGAAGTAGCGCGAGAACTCTGAACTTTGGGTAGCTTGTCATCAGAGAGTTGAGATCACAGCAGAACATACGAAGCATCCAGTAACTCTTGTCTCTGGTAGCTCTGTGGAATGAGGATACAGCAGTTATATTAACAGAGCAGTCACCTGGTGTGGTATCAGTTGAATTTTCATGGGGATTAGCCTCAGAAGTCTACTGAACGTGATGAGAGTAGAAGTACATCTCACCTGGGGCTAGCATAATTGCTGCTGTTTGCCTATACTGCATTTTTCACATAAAGTGGAGGTGGTGGTGTAAGTCAGTCCCTTCCATGATGTTGAGAGGATTTTAGGATCTCTGTTTTAGTAGAATTTTACGATAGGATTAGGTAGCAGGATTTTAATATCAAAAATCTCCATGTCTGGGATGTTTAAAAAAATATATTAAAAATTGTCTATTTTGCAATTCTGACTGTGCTCAAGAGCTGTACAAGGAGAAATTAATATACATTTTAATGCCTTCTAGTTCTATGTAGTACAGCTATGAGAGAAAAGGATCAGAATCAAATTGATCCTACTATGCATATTTCTTAGCCCAGTCTCCTTTGACTATGGTGCCAGTAGGTGAGTTGCTAATTTTATCTGTAGTTCTATGCAATTAGGATTTTGATCCAGGCAAACACCGTTAGGGTGGCAATTTCTAAACTGTTATTCAGAGCCCTGCACACAAGTCCTCCCACATCTGCTGCTCTGGCATGTGGTTGGTAGCTTCAGAATGTTTAAAGTATTGAATCTTGGTGCATTTTGAATGCCGGAGTTGTTTTCCAGTAGGGGATTGCACAAGTATTGCCAGAATTTTAGACTTATTTTAGCCTTTTTTTAAGACTTAGTTTAACTTTTGGAAAACACTGAATTGACTGGAAAGTATAATTTAAGGTAGCAGTTGCTATGGTCACAACTGCAAGGATGGTTGCGAATTGCACTCCTCCAATTGATAAGAGCAAGATACAAGGTTTTAAACAAATGTGAGGTGGGAGAAAAGGTTCTACAATAGTCTTACTTTTTAGCACTTTAGTAAGCAGTAGGTAAGTAACTGATTGCTTAGAAAGTGTCTTGTTTCTGGTGAAGTTCATGACAGTAGACATTTACCGCTGCAAAATATGCTTTAAAAACTGACTTTTTTGTAAATGCTACGGTATGATACTGCACTTTTGTTGTTACCCATTACTGTATCACGAGTAGTTAATTGTCTTTTATATTTCTTTTATGCATTAGTATTTACAACTCTACATCCATGATGCTTAATTCTTGCCTCTGATATTTTCACCCAATTGTATGTGCATATTAAATGCATACTACTTTTTGGTGAAAACTGACTGAACATGTCTATTTAGAGGATTCTCATGCCATTTGACTTGTGCCATATGAATTGAGAGCCTATGCTGGGACCCTGCAGTACTTCTGAAAGAGGTCCAAAATGTCATGATGTAGCATCATAACAGCAGCTTCTTGCAAGCAAGTAATATAATTTATACTGAACTAAGTGGTAGGTTCTTCATTTATTTACGTGGGAATAGTAAACTATATTTAAAGATTAAGGTAGGAGAGCAAGAAAGTCTGGGTTCACTTTGGCATTTCTTTCAGGTATTGCATCTGAATTTGGAGTGAGAGGCTATCCAACAATTAAGCTGTAAGTTGATGCTTCCCATTGAATTTATAAGAGTTACCTATCCTACCACTGATTTCATGACAGTAAAAAAAAATAGTGCGCTCTGCTTAAAAGTCCCAAACAAACCAACCACAAAAAAAGCCCCCAAACCAAAATCAAACAAACATAAATACCCCTACGTTTAATTTTGACATTATCTTTGATTTCTACTGGGCTGTTTTGCTTTGAAATTCAGTAATATCAAACTTATTTAGAAACAGAACTCTTAAAGGCAAGTTAGCAAATTTGGAGTTCATTTAACTGCTGATTTCTATATAACTTTGTAAAAGTGTGTGTATATAAATATATATTTCAAATGTACATATGTATTAAATAACTATTATTAAAAGGAATTTCGTGCACTGACTGATTTGACACCTTAAGAGTGACTCAAGCAGTAAGTGCATACCTGAGTCGTCCTGTTAACTTTTATGGGTTGCTGATTGCATTTTCGTATTTTAATTACCTCTCTTCTCTTCAGTGTACCTGAAAATCTTATGTAGATGACAGTAGTGGTTAGTATATAGGATGAAGTGTGAGAACAGTTGTTTGATGAGAAGTGTATGTAGATTTTTTTTTTCCTTCATGTAATTAAAAAAAAATCCAAACAACGGAGGACAACATATATAGGAAAATAACAGTCCATAATGGTATTATATGTACTTATAGCATGTATCATATATAGTCCAGTGCATGGTCATGTTAAATAAAGTAATTTTAAGTACTATTTTTACTGTGAACTTACTGTGTTTGTTAGCAGGTTATTGGTTAAACAAATAGTATTCATAATATGTAATATATAAAAACTCTTGTCAAGTTAGTTTTCTCAAAAAGGTGGCAGAGATGTTTAGCTTATTAGTATTTAAGGTGCTAAATGTTGTTGGCATATAGAGACATGGAAAATTTGGTTTGTTTTTTTCCCTATGAGTTTCCTAAACCTATATGGATTCAAAGAAAGTGTGTTAGAATTAGTACAACTTACTTGAATATTCTTATAATGCAAGCATGCTGCATCCCCTGTCAGCAGAGTACACTAAACTGACCAACACTTTATGGAAGCTTAATTTAGTACATAAATTCAGAAGGTTTTGTAGGTCATTTGATACTTTTCAATTATAAAGAAAGCATTAAAGAGGAGTTTATATGTTTTATAAGAGGACTAATCCCTAAGCAGTATAAATGCTGAATGTTTGGGGTTTTGCTTGGGTGTGAGGGGTTTTTTGTGTGGTCATAAGCAAATGTTCCAAATGACCTGTCTGTTCACAAAGTAAATGACTTCTGTGCACTAGAAAATAATGATAATGTTAATTATTTTTAAAAGTCAATAAATCAGATATTGTGTAAATAAGTTTTTGCTCCATAATTGTGTTGTATTGCAATATTGAATTTTATGTTTTGCTGACCACTTCTTTTATCTGACTATTCGAAAAATTACCTTGCTTATTGCTTGCTAAAAGGTGACTGTAATAAACATGTGAAGATTGACTAATTCTACATGTGCTGATACAGTTAAGTTGATTTCAATTCTGTTTTTTTGTCTTTTCTACTTACCTAGTTTAAAAGGTGACTTGGCATACAACTACAGAGGACCTAGAACTAAAGATGATATAGTTGAATTTGCTAATAGAGTAGCAGGGTAAGTATACTCTTCTGTGAGACTGGTTCTCGCGACCTAAAACTTCGGTAGGATTTTGAGGTGGACCAAAAATTAGATCTATTTAAAAAAGAACAAGACATTGACATGAAGTTAGAAACTATATGTACACTACTTGTGTTTGCATGTGAGACTGGTGGAGAGTGGCACAGAGAAGGTAAGTAGAAACTGGCTAGTCACAATCCCTTCTTTACAGTGCAAGAACTAAAGGCTTTTCAAAATAGTGGAAACTATGAATAAATGAAACTCATGGAAACCAGAAACAAGAATACTGACCTAAATGTTGGCTGATAGATAGAAATCATTACTAAGGCAGAATCTGTTTAATACTCAAAAGTTATCTTAGAAATACTAGTTTAATATATGTTTATGCATTTGAAAAGTTATGGCAGTTGGCAACAAAAGGAAATTGCTTTTACAGAATTGTTCATAACAATTTCTGTTGGCTTTTTCTTCCTTCCCTACAGTGACCTGTGTCATCAAAATGTTATAAACAGTGATCTCTGGGGAGAAAAAGGAATCATATTTCTTTCTTTCTTTCTTAGCTATAATTAAGAAGCATTCATATAGATTCAAAATATTAACTATTGCTTGTAATTCTGTAGTTAGGAATATCAGTGATCTCTAGTAATTTACCATAATTTTGTAAGATTATTTCTAAGATCGCATTTTCTTAACTGCTGTGCTTGCATTTGGGATCTCTCTCAAATGACTGAGACTTTATTGTGGCTGGGGAGACCTTATTGTGACCTTTCACTATATAAAGAGGGCTTAGTAGAAAGATGGAGAGATTCTTGTCTTATCAGGGCCTGTGCTGGCAGGATAAGCGGCAACGGTTTTACAGTGAAAGAGTGTAGATTCAAATTTGACATGAAGAAGACATTTTTTGCTGTAAGGGTGGTAAGACCCTGGAACAGCTTGTCCAGAGAGGCTGTGGATGTCCCATCCCTGGAAGTGTTCAAGGTCAGGTTGGATGGAGCTTTAAGCAATCTGATCTAGTGGAGAATGTCCCTGTCCATGGTGGGGGGGTTGGGCTAGATGACCTTTAAGGTCCCTTTCAACCCAGTCTGTGATCTTGTGGCCAGCAAATGGCACGAATGTTTACATCATAGCAACATTTTATATGAATATATTAATTTCAAATTGAAGTGTGCTATTTGGGGAACATAAGTTTATTTTGAGGGGATTTTTAGTGTTTTTTCTTTTAGTTGAAATTGAAATAAACTGAAAAACTAAATGAATTTGCATTGGGGAAATTAGTTTAAAAAAAAAAAACAGCAAACCCAACACAAAAACCGGTATGGCATTTTCTTGGGGATTTTTATTTGGTTAGGTTTTGCAGCTTGCAGAAACTGAGATTTTTCTTTCTCTTTTTTTTCCCCTCGTCCCAGACCTCTCATCAGGCCACTTCCTAGCCAGCATATGTTCGAGCATGTGCAAAAGAGACATCGTGTACTTTTTGTGTATGTTGGTGGTGAATCTCCTTTAAAGGTTTGAAGCTTGATTAAATAAAGTTACTTCCTTTGACTATTCACAGATGTAGTTTAAAATACCTTCTAAAAGGTTGTAATGCATGCTTGTAATAAGTTTTCATCTTTTTTTACATTTATTGAAGTGTTTTGCTTGTGTCATACCTGTATTTTCTAATTACTCTTTGAAGATAAGCTATGTCACATAGCTTTCATTTGAAGCATACTAAAAGTTCAGAAATTAAACAGCCTTGTTTGTATTTTTCCAGGAAAAATACATTGAAGTTGCTTCAGAACTAATAGTTTATACATACTTTTTTTCTGCCTCAGAAGATGTTCTGCCTGAGGTAAGTTGTTTCAGTTCCTACTATTTCTTCAGAAATGGTATAGTTCTCCTCACATATGTAATTTTGCTCTTTTGATGGCACAGAGATGGCTTCTTTCAATGCATTTAGTTTTGATAAATTTCAAACTAATTACACTGAAACATTTAATTTTTTAGTCTATGTGGTTAAAGAATACAAAGAAAATTTCAGTCTGTGATTGCTTTGTATTGGCCAAATTACTTGTTCAGTCATATTGATAGAATCAAACAGATATGCAGAACTCAGCATGGACCATACAACCTACTCAGGAAGGTAGCTACTTTTGATTTTTATTTCCCTATTTGATGGGGAGTGGGAGTTCTGGTCAGTTCATCATACGTTGTCTCTGCTGCTCCTTCCTCTTCAGGGGGAGGACTCCTCATAGTCTTCCTCTGCTCCAACGTGGGGTCCTTCCCATGGCTGCAGTTCTTCATGAACTGCTCCAGCCTGGGTCCCTTCCGTGGGGTGCAGTCCTTCAGGAACAGACTGCTCCAGCGTGGGTCCTCTGCAGCGTCACAAGTTCTGCCAGCAAACCTGTTCCAATGTGGACTCCTCTCTCCCTGGGTCCACAGGTCTGCCAGGAGCCTGCTCCAGCATGGGTATATCCACCTGCTACTGCGTGATGTCCTCCATGGGCTGCAGGTGGATATCTGCTCCACCATGGGCTGCAGGGGGACAGCCTGCCTGACCATGGTGTTCACCAGGGGCTAGAAGGGGAATCTCAGCTCTGGTGCCTAGAGTAAGCCTTCCCCCTTCTTCAGTGACCTTGGTGTCTGCAGAGTTGTTTTTGTCACATATGCTCACTCTTCTCTCTGGCTGCAATTGCACAGGTGTTTTCCCCCTCCTTAACTATGTTATCGCAGAGGCACTATCGCTGTTGCTGACGGGCTCGGCCTTGGCCAGCAGCAGGTCTGTCTTGGAGCTGTCTGGCAATTGGCTTTGTTGGACCCAGGGGAAGCTTCTGGCACCTTCTCACAAAATCCACGCCTGTAGCCTCCCTCCTACCAAAACATTGCCACACAAACCTGATACAAGTGGAAAGAGTGTAAAAGGCTGGAACTCTTTGATATTCTGTGGTCACAGTGATGCATGCGGTGAGCTGTTTTTCCCACCAAATGCAGTTTCTCACAAATGTAATTTAAACTGAAGTACTGATGGTATGTAATATTTTATGGAGAGAAGCAAAAATGTTATGAAATCAATGGTTACTAGTTGTAATGAGGCTTTACATGTCAGTATTCACTGTTAGGCACTGTTTGTCACTTAGGTAATCTTATTCCAAGCTTCAGGCATCTTTTGCAAGCCGTAAGTTGTACATAGACTAATTTGCCCTTTAAAGATTCTAAACTATGTTTAGGGGCAAATAACAGAATAGAACTTCATTTAGAATTACCTTCTTGCTCATTCATATGAGCTGTTACGTTATAAACCTGGTGCTTTTACATTTATTTCCAAGAAAGATAATGCAGAATGATTACAGAGGGCATGTCATTTGAAAAAACATTCATGATACTGTTCTTGTGTTTCTCAAATACATCAGTAAATTAGACAATTCAGCCAACATAATCATCAAAACTAAGCTCATGACACAGTCCTTTCTTAACCACAAGTGCTATTAGAATTTTAACTTAAAATGGTAGCAAGCAGTAAGGAGTAGATGCAGTATTTCTTCTGTGGCAGTTTGCTGAAAACATGAGCTGAATAAGATTCTTTTAAGTTCCAAGGGAAAGGTTTCTACACTTTGTATTTTTTTTGAGTATGTTGCTGACCATCCTAAATATCATGTTTAGCATAATGCATTCATTCATTGTTCTGTTTGCCTGAATAGGGCTACTTGCAGCCCTGTCTGCTGGAGCTGTGTCTTTAGATTCTAATCAGCCTGAACCACAGGAAATAGCCCAGATTCAGTGGGACATGTTTTCAATATTACTATTTCACCCTACGATACTATTGACTGGCCATTTAGTAGAAGTAATAGTATGACAGGTGTGGTGACAACAACGTAAGTTGGGAACAAAGAGCATAATTGATAAAACCCTCAAGTTATGATCTTCTGTTTAAAGTTCATGTCCCACAGATAAAATATTCTTCATGCTACTGCAGATAGTAGTGAAAATCCTGTGTTATTTACACTTTGTGAGACCTACCTCTCAAAATTGCATTTATGTTGTATTAGTTTTTAATATGTGGAAACTGATAGATTTACTTTAGTAAAAGTGGATAGGAAACATTTAAATGTACTTTGAGATTTTCCCCGTGGACTGCATTTCCACACTTTAAAGTTTTTTTTGCTTGTTTGTTTAAAAATCTTTTAATCTTCCATGGACTAATTGAAAACTGCTTCTCCTTCAGTATGTGACATTGCCTGAATTGCCTGCTGTTGTGGTCTTCAAAGATGGAACTTACTTTGTTTATGATGGTAAGTGAAAGTGGGCAGGTGGGAAAATGGTGAAAGTGGGGACCTTAAGGCAAGATATTTAAAGTATATATAAAGAAACTGGAACAGTTGGGATTTCTTTGAAAGTTGTGTTGGGGTGCTGGGAAATTCCCCAGTTTTGTGATAAATAACAGCTCCTTCATGAAGGAGAAAAGACTAATTAGTTCTTACGGAACAAAATGCATTTGAGAAGGAATTGGTTTTAGCAGTACTGAAATAGAAGTGTTGATGTTTGCTTGGTGTTATCAGTAAGACGTAGCTTCTAATATTATTGCTTTGTTGGCATTATCACACTTCTAAAGGTTATCCCATTGCTCCATGTCCAAATTCATGGCACGCAAAACAGAAGAATACTCTTGCTGAAGAGGAGTCACACATAAGATGAATTTACAGTTCCAAAAAGTTAATCACATTTCTTTAAGTGCTCTTCCTGACAGTCAGATCTCTCACTCTTGAAGTTAACTTGATTTTTTTTGTTTCCAGATGTGTACTCTGCTCAGAGATGGTGTAAAAGTGTTCAGTTTGAGCTTTTTGTGCCTTGGCAATACCAGCTCTATGCTTTCTTAGGACAACAAGCCTTCCTTCAAAAACTGTGAAGGAAGAGGAAATTGATTCTGCCTTTATTCCCGATATTAAAATTTGGAGGGCCTTAACTGGTAGCTTTGAGCATATGTGACTTTCACATTTGTGTTACTTGGATATTGGTAGTGGGAAAGGATCAGACAGCATAACTATCCCTATATAACTGACGAGGCCATACTATGCATACATTGAACCGTTCACCAGTCAGTCTGTTTTTCCCTTCCTGAAAGTGTCCCTCACAGAAAGGTTAAGGAGATGCGGACTGTTGTCACTTGGAACAGTTGATATGCAATTTTAGGCTTGATAAAATACTTTTGACTGTATTGTTCAAAGTGCAAGTTATAGAATGGCCACCTGAGACTAGTAGTGTTTCATAATGCCACTGACAGCAATACACCTGCCATTTGTATAAAAAGTGTATATCCGTATGTTTGGATATCCATATATAAGTGCTAGATTATACTTGGACTATACTGTAAAGCCGTACTGCTTTTATACAGCTATATTGCTGTTCTAATTTCTGAGGATCAGTCGTACCACAGCAAAATAGTATGGCCCATCAAGGATACTCTTGGTGATTTCATAGAATGGCTGTACTTGTCTTCCTCTCCAGTCTGTTGCCTTACCAATCATCCTCCAGATAAAAAATTAACTCTACAGCCTCCTTCATTTGCATTTGATTTTTTTTTTTTTTTTACAATGGGCCTGGAGAAGGAAAGCTTGCCAAAGATGAACACTTCTGAATTGCTTTTTCCACACCTTTCAAAACAAACACAAAACTTGTAATAATCCAGGCTTCTAATTTACTTTGTAAAATTTTTACTCTTTTATAATGTACTAGAAACATTATTGTAAATCAAACAAGTTATAAAGACGCAGTATAAGAGATTGGATAAGGTTATATGTGTAACTGTTTTGGGCAGAAATTTGAAGAGCTTGCTATAAGAAAAAGGTTTAGCAAAATCCATTTCAATGCTCTAACCTTGTTTGCTTATTTTGGTTTTTTTTCTTCTCCGTAGTAGGGGAATGGGATGCAGATCTGTGGGAAGCTTTATGCTTGGAATTGCTTGCTACAATCTTATGACAATTAGTTGTGAACCTGAAGTTATTGATAATCCATTCTATATAGTGGGCTTTAACATAAGTTTATTTATTTAATGTGCATTAATATATGTGTGTATATATATGCATCATATATATGATTATATACGTTTTTCTTTTTTACTTGTGATTAAGATCAAATTATAATGGTGTTTCTGGTATGTATTAGAGTTTGATTCTGTACAGGTTAAAGCATCTAGCATCTGAAACTGTAGCCTTCAGTATAACTGATTTTGAATCATATGTATCTATTTGTTCATACATTCACAATGCTGTTAATGCATCTAGTTTGTCTTAATTTTTTTCAGTTTTTCAGTTTTTTTTAAGGACACTCACAAATAGTGCTTTCTGTATTTTTTGTATCTCTTCACTTTGTATAAAACTTGACCCCTCCTTTAAAAAAATTGAAATTTCCTTTCTGCACTGGGTCATGTTATCTTCTAAAATAGCATTGTTTATCCTTGATTTGGGAAAAAATAATCATCAAATCAGCTTTTCATGCTTTGCTATAATACACATACTTTTTGTTCAACAATTGAAAAGGCTCTAGAAATTTTAAAACTCAAGAGAAATAATCCAGAAATGTGAGATATCTTGGCTAACAACAATAAAAGGAAAAAGGAAAAAATGGTGTTTGCCTCTGTAGTACTAAAAGAAAAAAAAAATCTGATTTCCTCTCTTAAAAAAAAAAAAAGGGTTTTAATGCATGATGTGTGTTCAACTTTCAGCATTTTTCTGTTTTCCTTTTTTTTTTAGAGTATGAAGACGGTGATTTGTCATCCTGGATAAATAGAGAAAGATTTCAAGGTTATCTTAATGTAGATGGGTTTACGCTGTATGAACTTGGAGATACAGGTGAGATGCTGCTACCACTGAACTCTTCAGCATCCCTTGTACTTAACGCTAAGAAAAATGAAAGAATGTGTTTTTCAAACCTCAAAAATGAGTTAATCTCAGAGTTAGATGTGATAGTGCCAATCTTTTTTTGACGTTGGTGAGACTTATTCTATTGAGTAGAGGCTTCTTCCCATCCAAAGCCTACACTAGTCCTTTCCTCGCAACATAAAAATTTGTTTGTCTAATCCTATAGTATTAAAAAAACTTAAAAATTAGTAGGACTGTTAATTTAAGAGCACCTTAGATTTTGCATAAATTGCATATTAACTCTTGGAATACCTACAGGGAATTTTATGACTGGATTTAGAAGTATCATATATGGATGGATTTAGATATGTCTTACATTAATGGATTCAAATATCTTTAAAGTAGGTATGGTAAGGAAGGGTGGAGAGCATCTACCAAAGTGTGCCTGTCCTGGAATACTTTAGTAATAGTTCAGTAAAATTTTTTGCAAGCCAAATGAAAACTTTGCAGCCAAGTGACTTCTGGAATAGGCAAATGAGTTGTATTGCTTTTAAGGTACACATACGCTGAAGTAGCAGAAGAAATGCTGTCAGTGTTGATTTTTCCAGGCCAGGATACCTTATAATCTATATTCCATTTCAAAAGAAAGTAGTTTATATTCAATGCAACATTGAGTGCTTTTGGGTTTTAAAAATTATGAAACACTTAGTTTCACAACCGTGTAAGAACCTAACATTGTTACACCTGCATTTTAAAAGGTTATTTATAGAAGTGCTGTTACAAATTGTTTAAATGTAGCATATTTCTTCATGATATATTTTTGTTTAACAATTCCTCAATTTACAAAAAAAAAATTATAAGCTCATTAATACAATGGACAAGCCATCATTTATTTTTAAGAGCTCTATGTATAAATATACAGTACCTGGAATTTATCTGTGTTGTCTTTTCTGATCTAAAAAGTAGTTGTTTCATAGTGTGTTCACTAGGTAATGTCTTACGGTGTGGAAAGAAATGGGAAAAGTGAGGATTGAGGTTTGGAAGAAGCCAGGGTGGCAGAAGGTATTGCTGTTTCACTAGAAAGTCTGGGAATGAATCGATGGTTTTTGCCCTCAAAACCATTCAGTATTGCTTGAACAAGAGTGAGTTTCTTTTTTTTGAGAGGAATGCTTCCTGTGGCATGGTGATAGGTAGGAACTGAGCCATAGATTGGCTTAGTGGGGTGGGTTTTGAGTGCGTCAGGGCATCTAGAGAGACTTAAACTGTTTTTCTGCACTTCTTAAGCTTGAGGCTTTAGTTAATTCAACTGATGACTACACTAACAGGTCTGCTTTCCTAACAGGAAGTACTTGATCTGGAGAACCTTTGGCCAGCTTTCTAAACATATTTTTGATCTGTTTCAACTTAAGAGGCTTTGGCGTTTTCTTTTAATCAGAAAAACTTCACAAAATGAATCCTGAAAAGATCAGTATATTCTGGTGTTTGGTCTTTAAGCTCCTCTGACAGAGGTCTGTGAACGGAGTTGTTTTCCTGATGCAATGAATTCCAGGCTCTGCCAGTAAATTTTCCATGTTTTTTTCTGTAAGGATTATATTCCAGATTTTCAGTAGTGTGAGAAATAGTTGGTACTGAATCCACACAACAGTAATTCAATCAATTAGAATCAGCTTGTAATTGCAATTATATAATAAAGTTTTTCATAGTCCCACATTTAGGTATATGCAAATATGCAGTTTGGGTAGGGAATTAATTTTTATCTGTGGTTTTCCTCTTTTAATTTCATTCATAAACAGACTTTTCATAGAACACTAGTGGTATGGCATTAAGCCAGATCTTAATTTATTTTCAGTAGCTTTAAGAAAAACACAATTTGGTCAGCTGCAAGAGACTATTTGGCATCAAGGTTGGTTTATGCTTAAAACTAATTCCTGTCCCTAGAGAGTGTCTAATCTTCTAGGTTGGAGTATTTTCCATCTGATACTGTGTGTTTCTTTTTAAATGTTTTCAAGTATTTTATTCCTTATTTTAGGAAAACTCGTGGCTATTGCAGTCATTGATGATAAAAACTCTTCAGTGGAACATACCAGGTACAGAATTGAGTATTGGTGATGCTATGGGAGAAATGTTCTGGTATGACATAGAGAACTTTGGAATTTTCTTAAATATTCAGAAATGCTAGGTTAAATGAATGGTTTTAACTTGTGTATGTTCTCTAATGTATGACTTCAGCCTACTGAATTTACTTAATTTATGGCTCTGTTGAAGCACATGTGAGTTCAATGAGATGATGAGAGTTTCTGTATCACTCTTCTGCTGTTTGTTAATGAGATCACTGGAACAAACCGTGATCACATAGCTTTTTAAAGCTATTGTTTCACCTTTCAAACATAGACGGGAGTACTTAAGTTCAGATAACTTTGAGATGAACTTAGTATGTTCAAACAAATGACTGTTCTTCAGCTCAGTTGCGTTAAAAATTAAATTAGTGATGCTTTTATATTCGTTGTCTGTGGAACTTATATGAAGGGACATTTTCAGTTGGGTTGGAGTTTGCTGAAGAGACTGGCAGGAGCAAGACCTTCCCCTGTCCCTTTCTGATTGCATACATAATGAGACTAAAAATATTGTTCAAGTGTATGCTATTTTCCCAGACCTCTTTGGATTTGCTTCAGAGTCACAGTGCTGCATCTTCAAAAGACAATAGATGAAGTAGCCTGACTGTCTGCTTTTCTCCTGTTGAGACTGTGTGGTAGATAGCCTTTCAACCCTTAGGAACCAAACAAGATGAATGAGGTGGTTTTTGTTAACAGAATAGGGAATCATTACTTTTAATGAGGTACTAATTGCTGCTTACTGAGGAAATCTCAATTTTTTTTTTTTTGTATTTTGACAGAGTATGTCTTGGATTATCAATGTAACTTTTTTTCCTTCCAGACTAAAATCTATTATTCAGGAGGTTGCTAGAGATTATCGGGATCACTTTCATAGGTAGGCAGACATGGTACTGTGGTATCTTAAGTGAACTTCTGCATTAAACTTTTTAAGGCAGCAGTCATTTTTTTTCTACATATGAAAAATGTTATAGTGCCTGCTTTGATATTCATATACTGATGTTTAATAAGATCATTCCATTAACTGAGTGTTTTGGGATGCTGACTGTCCTGTAGATCATCAATTTTTGAGTTATATTGCTGAGTGTGTGCTTTTATCTTGAGTTATAGGAAAAATATTTAAGGAAGAGCTCTTGCTGAAACCCATTTTTCATGATTCTCCTTTTCACTGCTTCACTTACAGGGATTTCCAATTTGGCCATATGGATGGAAATGATTACATTAATAGTTTACTAATGGAGTAAGTAAATTCTTACTTGAATATTCTTTCTTCTCTTGTATCTGTTGCTAAGTATATTTAATTGAAAAAAATATTCTGAAGAATTCCTGCCTTACATGGGATAAAAAAAAAAAATCACTGTCCTCAGAATTCAGTGTTTGTTAAACTAAACTGCATAATTTTGTGTTAGAAGTTTGGCTTACTGATAATGCTGCTTGACAAAGCTTACCTTTTATGTCTACTTTAAATTAATTACTCTTAGAACTGTGCTGTTTTTTGCTTTCATTAAGTTTAAAGTTATGTTAATTTGTAAAAGGAAATGTAAATAATGGTTATACATTATCTCAGGTTTTGATTTCTGTAGAGAAACATTTCATTCTGAATTCATTTTTGAGGCTGATGCATAGAAATCTGCTTCTTCAGAGAAGCAGCAAAAAGTGCGTGGAAGATGCTGTCTGCACTTGATATGTACATGGTACATTTTGAAATATATATGTAGCTTAACAAGATATTGATATTTGCCCTTATTACGATCCTTGTCTAAAAATGCGTAATTAGAGAGTTAAGTTGCTTGGCATTTACAGTTGACTACTTATTCTACTCTGGCCTTTTGCGTGAAAGAAGGAAGAAACGGGTCAATATACCAGCTCTGTAAGTTTTCCAAACCCCTTTCTTGGGGTTTAAAGCATGAACAAAGCATGAGTTTGTGTCCCTAAAGGTTCTGGGAGCCTCACTGGGGACTCAGGAGGCACAAGGACCATATTTCTGTGGTGTCTGTAGATTGACACCTGAATACAATTAATTTAACTTCACTTGAGAGACAGCTATGTTTAAGTGATGCGATTGGTCTAGTGCTTTATAGCTGCCAAGAATGAGACCTCTCTCGCTTCATTACTGCTTCTCCGGTGCAGGCTCTTATGTCTGACTGGCTGTGGAGCTGTTTCAGCTTGTTTATCTGGCAGAAAAGCATTTGCTTTTTTGGCTAGGCAAGTAGGGGAGTTATTTCGCTGATAGAGCAAAACCCTTAAATGTCTTCCCGTGTATTCTTCTGAGTACCAAAACTGATGTGCAGAGAAACAGGGGAGGGAGCTGAGGTCCCTGGGAGGGAGAAAATGAAGGGGAATACAACAGAACTGCCACTTACAGCAGTAGTGATGTGGTGGTAGTGGCAAGAATGCCTGATTTTATGTCTTGTAGTATAAGAGAAGGTGCTGTTCAAGTACTCACAAACTTTTAATTATTTTTTAAACAGAGCGTATACATTTCTAGCATAAGTGGAAAGCACCAAAAGAAAGCAGCAAAATATGTGCAGTGATACAAGTAGCTGCTCTTCATGTGGCTACTTGAATAATTAAAATCATATTGCCAGTGCTTCAGTTTTCCACTAGGTGGCAGCAAGTGAAAATAGAAAAAGCATCTTGAACAGTGAGAAATCTATTGCAGAATATTTTTACTGTGCTAGATAAAATCATAGAATCTTTGGGTTGAAAGGGACCTTTTAAGGTCATCTAATCCAACCTCCCCTGTAATGAGCAGGTACATATTCAACTATATCAGGGTGCTCAGAGCCCCATCCAACCTGACCTGGAATGTTTCCAGGGATGGGGCATCTACCACCTCTCTGGGCACCCTGTTCCAGTGTTTCACCATCCTCATGGTGAAAAATTTCTTCCTTATATCTAGTCGAAAGATGCCCTCTTTTACTTTAAAACCGTTACCCTTTGTTCTGTTGCTCGGGGCCCTGTTAAAAATTCTGTCCCCATCTTTTGTATAAGCCCCCTTTAAGTACTGGAAGGCCGCAATAAGGTCAACCCAGAGCCTTCTGTTCTCCAGGTTGAACAATCCCAACTCTCAGCCTTTCTTCATAGGAGAGGTGTTCCATTCCTCTGATCATTTTTGTGGCCCTCCTCTGGACCCTCTCCAACAGGTCCATGTTTTGCCTGTGCTGAGGGCTCCAGAGCTGGACGCAATATTGCAGCTGGGGTCTAACCAGAGCAGGGAGGCAGAATCTCCTCCCTTGACCTGCTGGCCATGCTTCTTTGGATGCAGCCCAGGAGACAAATTGGCCTTGTGGGCTATGAGCGCACGTTGCAGGCTCATGTCGAGGTTTTCATCCACCAGTACGCCCAAGTCCTTCTTCTATCAATCCCTTCATTGCCCAGCCTGTACTGATACTGGGGGTTGCCCTGACCCAGGTGCAGGACCCTGCGCTTGGCCTTGTTGGACATTGAGCTGTTTACCACTACCCTCTGGATGCGACCATCCAACTAATTCCTCATCCACCCAACAGTCCACCCATCAAATCGATCTTTCTGCAACGTAGAGAGGGGGATGTTTTGGGGGATCATGTCAAAGTCCTTTCAGAAGTCCAGAGAGAGGACATTAGTAGCTTTTCCCTTGTCCACTGATGTGGTCACTGCATCACAGAAGGCCGCTAGGTTGCTCAGGCAGGACTTGCCCTTGGGGAAGCCATGCTGGCTGTCTCCAATCACCTCCCTGTCCTCCCTGTGCCTTAGCCAACTTCTAGGAGGATCTGTTCCATGATCTTCCCAGGCACAGAGGGGAAGCTGACAGATCGGTAGTTCCCAGGGTCCTCCTTGCTACCCTTTTTAAACATGGGTGCAATGTTTCCATTTTTCCAGTCTCCAGGGACTTCACCTGACTTTCATGACTTTTCGGATGTAATGGAGTGTGGCTTGGCAACTACATCAGTCGGTTCCCTCAGGACTCTGGATGCATCTTGTCAGGTCCCGTAGAGTTATGTACAGTTCCTCAGGTGGTTTTGAACCTGATCTTCTCTTACAGTGGGAGGCACTTACCAAGACCGGGGACTGGAGGAACAGTCCATCCCCTCGAGAGGTGTGGGAAGAGAAATTGCCAGTGAAGACTGAGGCAAAGAAATCATTGAGTACCTCAGCCTTCTCCTCATCAGTTGTTGCCAGTCTGCCAGTCTTGCACATCAAAGGGGGTGCGCTTTCTTTGACCTTCACTTTCTGGCTAACATACCTATAGAAGCCCTTCTTACTATCCTTTGCGTTCTTTGCCAAGTTCAGCTCCATCCACGCTTTGGCCTTCTTGACCCCATCCCAACACAAGCGGGCAACGTCCCTGTACTCTTCCCAGGATACCTGTCCGTGCTTCCACTGCCTGTGCATTTACTTCTGGCCCTTTAATTTGATCAGCAGGTCTTGACTCAGCCATTCTGGCCTCTTGCCTTCCTTTCCTGATTTGTTACATCTGGATATCAAGAGCTCTTGCACTCTAGGGAAAGCGTCCTTAAAATATCTGCCAGTTCTGTTCTGCTCCCTTGTCCCTGAGGGCAGTTTCCCAGGGGATCCTATTGACTAACTCCCTGAGGAGCTGAAAGTGTGCTCTCCTAAAATTTAGGGTCCTGACTTTACTCTTTGCCTGCCCCATATCCCTCACTACTGTGAACTCCACCAGTGCATGGTCACTGCAGTCCATGCTGCCTCCAATCCTGATGTCACCAATTAGCTCACATGCATTAGTGACCAAAAGGTCCAGTATGGCATCCCCTCTGGTAGGGCTGTCTGTTACCTGGCTTAAGAAGTTATCCTTCATGCACTCCTCAAGTCTCCTGGATTGCCTGTTGCTCGCTGTGCTACTTTTCCAGCAGATGTTGGGGTGGTTGAAGTCCCCCCAGCAGGATGGGAGCCTGTGAGCATGTTGCCTTCTGTAGCTGGAGTAAGAAGGCTTCATCAATAGACTCCCCTTGATCGGGCAGCCTGTAGTGGACACCAACCACAAGGTTCCCTTTGTTGCCTCTGTTTTTGATTCTTACCCATAAGCTTTCAACTTGCTCGTGGCTCTTCTTCAGAGACAGCTCTTCACACTCAATCCATTTCTTGACATAGAGGGCAATGCCTCTGCCCTTCCTTCCTCTCCTGTCTTTTCTGAACAGCCTGTACCCATTTATTTGTCTGTCTTTTCAGCAGTGGATGAACATGTGTTTATTGGGTTAAAAAATGATATAGTTAAAACTATGCACAGAAGAAGAAAACAGAATATTATGTGTTTTACTGAAAGCAAAACTACATCTTTTTTTAAGCTAAGCTGTGTAACATTGGAATGTCAACTATAAGTATATGTAGAGTATTAATTCCTCAGCTCTTGGAAGAAACATATTAAATGTGGTTTTTATGAATCTCTGTATAGAGTATGACATTTGTATATAGCGTTTATCTTTCAGCTGCTCTACAACCAATTCCAAGAACCTCAGTTACCAGGCTACTAAATGCAATAGAAGCACTTTTTTCTTTTTGCGGGGGGGAGGGTGCAGGGGATATCTTTTCTGCGTCTGAGTAATAAAACCTGTTCTGTTTTGAATGAGAGGAGGTGTTTTGGCAGAAGCTGATAACTTGTTACCACACACTTGCAAAAGCACCTGCCTTGGTTTGATTGCCTCCTACTTATGTTTCTTGTTTGTTCCTAATAAATAGAGAATGAAAATGTCAAGGGAAAAATTGTATTTAGAGAATCTTATGTTGCAGGTTGTCACTGTTGACAAAGTTCTGTCATTTGGTTGTTTTTTTTTAAAGTTCCTTTGAAAGGATTAAATTATTTTGTTATCTCTGTAGTTGGCGTTACATTTTCTGAGGTGCAACCATGCTTTCAACTTGAATACTGGGAATGTGGTCTGCACCTTAAGCCTTAAATTACTAAGCTTTCTAGGAGCTTAGAAAATTCTCATGTATAAGTGTTAAACTTGTTCACTTCTATATTTGGAACTGAATTTAAATTAAAACCAAAACAAAACACCTAAAGAGTGTGAGAAAATTTAGAATAAATTCTATGACTTCAAAGAAAAATGGGAATCTTGAGTAAATGCTAAACAATTTTTTCATTAAATAATTGACTATCAATTAATAGCCAGTTAGGCTGATGTCATCATCAATACTACATGGATTACAAATATAGATGGGTGGGGCACTGTTAGACAAAAGTGAAAATGTGGGAAAAACTGCTGCTGTGAAGGAAAGCCACCTAGTATTTAAATTCATTGGTGACAGAACTGTAGAAAATTGGCAGAGTATAGGAAATTGTTCACCTTATTTAATGTATTTTAAATCTTGCTTGTTGAACAATGTACTTGTGCAGTACTAAATTTCCTTAAACCTGATGTAGGGCTACTTTGAACAGTAGATTATACTGGTTTATCTCCAGAGATAATTTCTAACTTTTTTTTTCTTTTGTTCTGATTCTGTGATACTAAACAATGCTTATGCACGTGAAGGTCAACTGCTGAGTAATAATTGTTTAAAAATTCCAGCTCATCTGCCACATCTGAAAGAAATGTAATAAAACTTTGGTATGGCTTATTCTTTTGACTTGACAGGTAGAGGTTGATTGATAGAGCTGATCAATTGGACTGTGGCTGTATGATATTTGGATTATACTTTTGCCTTTGTGCAGTAAAACACTTAATTAAGTGTTTTAAATTAATTGTCCTAACAGTTGTGTTGTCCTAATAGTGTATTTCAAATACAAGGCTGCTATCTGTGATCTCTTACTAATTGGAAAGTCTTAAGGTACCTGATTTGCAGTCACTTTGGGTATGTAAAATGCAATAAGCTTCAATAGCATTGCTGACACAGATGTGAAGGAAAAATATTAGTGAGAAATATGCTCGTACCATTCAGGTAATTCTCTTCCCCCTTTCCCTTTTGCATTTAAGAAACTGCTACAAGGAACACACACAAAGTGGAGGTTAATGGTTACCCTTTTAAATGGTGTAGGAATTATTTGAATTGCAGTATTTTACATATTAGTTCTTTCAATGTCTAAATTACCTGTTTTATGTTTCCAGTGACTTGACAATCCCTACTATTGTTGTACTGAATACCTCCAATCAGCAGTATTTTCTACCAGATAGGCACATTGAGAACACAGAAGACATGGTTCAGTTTATTAACAATATCTTGGATGGTACAGCTGAAGTAAGTCTTCATTGTGACTTGGAATGTGTTGATTGGTGTTTATTTCCTTAGATGCTAAAGTAAGGAAAAAATTTGGTTACGCTGGTTGCTATTCTGTGTGTTTTAGCTTCCTGTCCCATCTGTCTTCCTGTCTTGTGTGCTGCGAGTGAATACGTGATTCTGAGTTCTTGAGGTGTGCCACTGCTTGCTTTCTGACTGCAAAACCTCTTGTAGAAAGCAAGGGGTTTTTTGTTTATAGCATAATGTTAGCTGGCTTTTCTCGATATTCCTTTTACTGGTGTCACTGGTAAATGGAGAGCTTTTTACTCATGTCCTGGTTTGCTTTAAATGCATTTGATTAAAAATTCTCTTAGTGCATAATTCAACTCTACTCTTTCTTGTGGGCAGAAAATTAATAAATAGCTTGATGAATGATATGTTCATATTAAAAAAATAGTGGTATACTTGCTTTGCACGTTACAAACAGACACAAGCTTACCCCTCTCTGCTCTAAAGGTAAAAATGAGCTGTCTTTTATTAAAGCAACAAAATGAATAAATCCATTTGGAATTGATGGATTGGACAATTTTTAAATGTAGGCAAAACAAGTCAGGCTTGCTTATTTCCTCAGTGTACTGTAAGTTGGACAGAAGGCTATATTGTGTGGACGAGGAAAGAGATCATGGATCAGACCTTTCGTTTGTGCTTATGGAGCGAGAAGGCTTTGCAATGAAGGGGGACAGTGTTAATAAATCATTTGGCTGTTTCCTGAGGGAAGCCTGTATTGATTTAAGCCCTAATTCACAGTATATTGAATGCTTACTGTGTTATCTGAATCCCACTTTATGTTATGCCAACAGTTTTAGATCATCATGTGATAATGACAAGGAATGCTGTAGATCATTTCAGTCATACGGGGTACTTTGGTTTATTTAATCTGAAAAAATAATGTAGCAATATAACATAGGTGGATTTGTTTCCTGTTCATGACTTTCCTGGTCATGCTTCCAGTTGCAAGGTAAGGGGTGTTCCTGTAACTTATTTGGTGGTTCTGTGTTCTTCAATTCTCACTTCTACAGTGCTTTATTAATTGCATCGAATTATGTTACTAACATCTATTTGGCTGTATTTAAATATAACCCTCTGGTTGAAACGACAAATTAAATTGGTTTCTGTCTGTTTTTTAACTTTGAGGAAATTAATTTTTGATGCCGTATGTCTTTTTGCCATAGTGTCGCTTAGGTCTTTCTACCATTTGTTTTCAGTATTTCAGCTAGAATGATTAAAGGACTGTTTAAATTCATATCTCTATATGTACATGAGAGTGCTAATACAAGACCGACAATACAGGATGTGACTTCATTTAAGCTAAACAGTGTGTACAGATGTAAAATGACACTACTTTGTCTATGTTCAGGACGAATAAATTGTGCAGCTGTTGAGGAATTAATCTTTAAAGTATACTGGTAAACAGGTATTAGGATGCGGACTTTCTGAACCACAGTGAAATTTCTGAGAAGTCTAACATTCACCCCCTCCCTTCCTTGGGAGGTGTTGGATTATTCACCTTGGCTTTCCTGTTATTTTCTGTAAGGCCCTATAGGGCCTTCTGTGAGTGTGTTTCATCTTGTGAACTTTTTTTGTTATTTATGGGGTTTTGGTTAGGGTCAAGTGCTGATAGGTTGACTTCCAAAATGTAGGTTTTCTTCCCATTTGTTTCTCTGGCAACTCAAGGCAGGTGAAAACTGGTCCTGTTCAACAGACAAATGGCTTTCAGATTCATGTAGTTAGTCTGCCACCTAAATTAGGTGGCAATTTAGGTATAATCTGTCATTGCTTGACACAAGTTTTCTTTATCACACCTTTGTGTCTTCTTGTTACTTAGTTCGTAGATTTTTCTGCTTCTGTCATAATCCATAAATAGATATCCATCAGCTGCAGGAAAGTCCAGAAGATCTCTGCAATTTTATAATTGTTACATCAGGACTGTTGGTAGTTTCTGTTAGCGTTCTGCTATAGTAAGAGAGTGGAGTGCCAGTCCACTGTTTGCACTGATTGTTTAAAACAATTGTGAGGGAATTTTTTATGAGACTATTGAAATGCTTATCCATGCTTGAGAAGTTGGAGTGTCTGGGCATCATGAGATGCAAGAATAATTACTTTTCATTTCCTTCTAAAGGGACTTAAGCTTGCAAGGTCTGAAGAATGAACTTTTGGAATCATAACTGAAAAGTGTCAGCAGTTTTGACATGGTTCCATTTGAAATTTCAGGCACAGGGTGGTGATGGAATTCTACAACGAATCAAGAGAATAATCTATGATGCCAAGTCTACTGTAGTGGTAAGTTTTATTTTTTGTTAAATTGGATGGGACTCTTGTCAGTCAAGATGCAAATCTTTTCAGAGGGTTTTGAAATATTTTTAGATGTTTGTTTTTTGTTATATAGCATATATATTACAAGTACATATACACTAGACTTAAGCCAAATGAACTTCTTAAATGAAGTTTTTAATAATATTTTCCAGTGTGCTAAATATTCAATATGCATTAGTTTCTTCATTTTTCACTCCTTCTCTGTATTAGTCTGACATGTATTTTAAGGGATAGAATAGGGAGAATTGAAAATCTTTTCCTTGACCCTTTTGACGTTCTTTCATTGAAATTGATAGCACTTCTATGTTCTGAGAAATGTTATGGTTTCAGTCTAATTAGTTAGGGCAAATGGGTTGTAAATACTACACTTGGTGTATTTCTAAAGCAAGTATTTTTATCATCTTTCTTATAGATTAATTATGCCTAACAGGATTTTGTTGGGAAAGATGTACACCAATCCATTTCTTCACTTGTCCTACACAAGAAAACCCCGTGCTATAAATTTAAATTGAAACTCAAATGTTTCTGTATGAGTGGCTTCCAAACTTCTGTGAATGTGCAACATTTAGCCATCAGTTTCTGAAACCAAAAGTCCTTCCTCCTGTGCCATTAAACTGTTCTTCAGTAGGAGGTTGTCTAATAACAGAATGTTTCTGCAGATCCCTTATTACTCAAATTAATTTTTGAGAATGAGACACAAATAAGAGATGAAACGGATTGCCTCAAAGTGTCATTTTAACTATTAGAACAGTTGTTTTTCAAGCTTCAAACAATTAATAGGATATACAGTTGGCATATTAACATTAACTATCCCAATGCAGCATTATAATATTTGAAGTTCTGAGACTTTTTTTGTGAACTTGTAGTAGGAATGGTTAAAACGAGGACTTCTCCTTTCTGAAAAAAAAAAAAAAAAACAACCAAAAACCACGAAAAAATGAAAAACCCTCGTCTCTGTCATTTTGGATGTTTCTGAATAAATGCACAGAGTAATAAGAGAAGTAATGTGGTAATTCTGTATATTCACTAAAAGTGTTTTTTACTTCGAATTTGTGTTTCAACAGTCTGTGTTCAAGAGTTCACCACTTCTGGGATGCTTTCTCTTTGGGTTGCCCCTGGGGGTCATCAGCATTATGTGTTACGGAATCTGCACAGCTGATACAGATGGAGGGGTAGATGAACATGAGGCAGCTAAAAAGGAAAATGGTGATCGGGAGCTCACAGACGAAGGCAGTGAGGAAGAACAAGAGGAGGAAAAGAACGGAAAATATACAGAACTTTCAGATGGAGAGCTTAAACAGAAAGACATAATGGAAAAGAAAAAAGACTAACTTGTTTGGCAAAAGAATTCCCTACAATTTCCAAATAGACTTATTTATTGAAGGTAGTCATTTATTGATGATCTTCATGAAAGAGGACCTTTTTGCCTGCATTATCGTAGTTCTGACTTGCATGTATTCAAATTCTCTCAGAAATTGACATGAAAAAAGATGTTTTCTTAATTGTCTTTAATAGATTAAAAAGAGCAATTGAAACGGAAGGAATTTGCAGGTACAATTCTACACCATTTTTAAAAGTTTTGAATTGTTCATTTACAGAACAGTAAGATAATGTTACTTGACCTTAGTGTATGTGTTGAACTACTACTAATCTAGCCCAGCTGAACACTCATTCATATAAAATTAGGGTTGAAAACTAAGAAAGACTGAGAGATCTGTAAAGTCTTTCAGAGCCTGATAGCTAAAGACAAGAGTTTTCCAAGAAGTCACGTATACTACCTGTTGCACATTATTTTGGAAAAATAATACCAAACTTTTCTATTTTCTCAAGTTAAATGTAAATTCTTAGGAATTAGAGAACTGTTCTACCATGTAATAATATAATTATTGGCAGTGAAGAATGTTTACTTGATATAGTATGTGGGAGTTATATGTTAAATTAAGTCTTTATTAGTGCTTTAGCAGATAAAAATATTGAAAAACTAAATCATAAACCTTGCGTGTTAAATTGTTTTGTATAGTGCTTACACAAACTTACAGTGCAAATGATCTTTAAGTTTTCTGAATCCACAGTACAACTTGATAAAGGAAGACGTAAATATAAACACCCTCTGACCATTTTGCATAACTCTAATGACAAGGTTTTTGAATGGTGTACGTTTGTTTTACAGTGTTTAATTTAGATTGTTAAATATCTTTGAGGTAATTGGTGTTGGTATTTTTGTTTGAGACTGTTACTTGCTCTGGAAGGGAGTTAATGCAGCATAAGATTAATATTCATAGAGATTGTTTAGTATAGTGCATTTTTGTTACCTGTTTAATCATAAAAGTCACTTTTAATACAACCCTGTGACTTTTGAAAAGGACTAATTTGTGTCCAGGGTTAAAATTTCTAAGGATAAGCTATAATGTAGCCTTTGGCATTGATGTAATGGAGAGTACCGTAGAAACAAAACTTATATTGCTTTTCTCTTAGTATTCATGTTTTTCTTTCTTCTTTTTTTATGGCTGTGTTACTGTATAATACACATTATAATGTCCTCCTTATAAGGCAGCTTGATCACATGAGAAATTACTGTGCTATAGCACTAAATTAAGGAATTTTGTCTGTTTAGGCATACGCATGTTTTTTAGTTAAGTCTGTGAGTGAACCTGACAATATAAATCATAACCAGGGAAAATGTATTGCATCCTTTTTCCTTGTAGGAAAGAAACTTGTTTCTTCTGTTTAAGTAGCTTGGTAACAGCTGGCTTCTTGTTGCAGTGCAGAGTACAGTAAGTAGATCCCTGACTTCAAATGTTTTTGTTATCATACAATATAAATGATGTCTAAGGAGATTAGGAATTTTTTCATAAAAATTTCATGTCTGATTTTGAGTCCAGCCTTTTTCCTTTTGGGAGGAGAGTTAAAAAATGAGTTCATAGAATACTGAGTGGTAAGTGTCTGACATGTTGGGTTTTTCCCTTTTTTGTATTCTCCTTTTTCCTTTTATGAATTGCCTTTTTTTCATTTTTTTATTATCACAGCTAGTTGTACATAGTGACTTGAGTTTTACTGCTTTTTTTTTTTTGACAGAATCTTTGAGGTGTAGTTTTAGCATATATTTGAAGAATGAAATGCTTAAAAATGTGCTTAGAAATTTTTTTAACGTGGTGTAGAGCTCTTGAGTTATTTAAAAAAAAAAAAAAAATTACTTAATGACAAGCCTGTAAATTTCTTTGGACTTTAGCAAGACTGGTAGTTAAAATGACTATTAAGGCAGTAATATGTTTTCTTGATTTGTCTCTTTTCTTAAGATTTCAAATACAGATTGATTACTTATTTAATTTTGGCTCAGGCTGGAAACTTGCAGCTTTTGACTTAAAAACCCTGAAGTGGTCACTGGAACACTGATGTTCCTTCTATGGTGTGTAATAAAAAAATAATTCTGAGTTCTGCTGCATTGCTAGGATCTAGTTCAACTGTGAGCCTTCATTTTTGTAGTTATTTTTATGTTTATAATCAGTAGTAGCCAAAGAACTTGCTGACAAATCTTCTGAGATACGGACCCGAATATTATAAATACTGTGTAATAAACAGGTCACAGTAGGATCTGTTAAAACTGTTAACACTTAACTGCTAGAGTTAGGAAGAAAGCATGTGTGTCAGTCACTTCAGAAGTAGTATCAATCAGATGTGTACTGAACTGTGGAAAATTAAACTTGAAATGTGCTGCCATTTTCGCCAAATCCTTCTCCCAGCTATATTCAACAAGACACAGGGAGAAGAAAAGCATAAAAGTCATATACTGGGTGTCAGAAGTATGTGAAATTAAGGGTTTTGCTGTGGTCATGCAAGTAATCTAGAATGCTGTCTGAGAGGGGATCTGGCATTTTTTTTTTCTTCAGTCTCTAAAAGTTCCTTAAAGCAACTTCACTGTAATAACTTCAAATTCACAAAATAATGCTGCTTTTTTAAGTCCAGTGTAAACCTTTTGTTTTTCTGTAATAAAAACATTTAAAAGAGCCTGTTTCCTTTGCTTAATTTACACTGTGTTAAACTTAAATATTACACATTACTCATTAGGCCCTAACTAACACCATGCAGAAATGCAGGTGGCAGCTTTTATCAGACAGGATGAACTCATTTTTCTTTTTAACTTCTCATCAATATTTTGAAAATACTCCCTAGATATAGGAGTTAATATTTACTTGTTTTTCAGTGAACATCCTAGCAGTATAAAACAAATGCATTTCTGAAAAAGAAATTTTAAAATACCAATTCATTCCATTAGCATACTCTCAAAACTCTTACAAGAGTTTCAGTAGCAAAGGGAACCTGAAGCACTGTTCTAGTATACATGTCCTTCTGGAAGAACTTAATTTTGGGTAGCCTTGACACTTCGACACATGCAAGCTCTTACTGCCTTATTTACCTAGGTTGTTTTAACAGATACTGTCCACACTGTGGTGCTCACTGCTTAAAGCATGGAATGGTAAGTAGGTAGATCTGATGTGTTGAAGACTGCAGAGAAGTGCTTAATTTTCATAAAGTGTTTAAGTAAAAGGTTTAGCTTGCTCTGTTCTGGCTCAGAACTGATTTACCTGTTCCTCTCTTGTCAGCATGTGTGAAGAAGTGGTTGTACTTGGACGATTGGGAGTGTGAAGGGTTGTTCTGATGACAGCCAAAAGCTCAAGTCAGTGAAAAGGGTGCAAAACCAGAACGTACTTCCCTTAAGCTGTTAAAATTTCATGAGACTACTGTGACAGAGTGGTTCTGGCTCTCAAATCTTCGCAGGGAGCAAAGCAGCTTTCTGCTGTTTTGTTCTCCTCACTGAACATTGCTAACGGATTGAATCATACGAAACTGTTGCATGTTACTGCTGTAACCGATGAAGACAATTTTGACAATATTTTGTTGAATGCTTTGTTGAACTCTTTCTTAACTCACAAGATTTTTGTAGTCTGCCTAGGCAGTGTAGGTATTCCCGAAACAATCCTCTTTCTCAGATTTCTGAAAGTTTAACCTTTTTAAAGGATTACTGCTGATATCCTGTATATAAATTTACTGACATAAAACACCATTTAGCAGCTGATGTGAACTCTCCAGTTGCTAGCAAACTTCCTTCTGCTTATACACCAAGGAGTATAGAAATGTTTGAAGTTGTTTAGCAAGGGTAGATAGACTGAGTATTTTGCATAGAGAATTTTTGAATGGAGTACTGTGGCTTTTAACAACAAAACCTGAAAGATTTAGAAGGTCCTTTGAAGAGGAGCAAGGAAACTTTTAAGATGATTACTAATGAGAAGAATAGTATTGCTTTATAGCTGAGTTTCCCCACAAGTTTAGGCTGGAGAAGAGAGAAAACATCACTGAATGAGTGTATAGCTTGACAGCTTATTTGTACTGAAATGGTTTTGCTTTTCTAGTATGTGCTTCTGTCACTTCATTGCATCACTTCCAGTACTTGGCAGCCTCTGTTGCTAGGTTGGCATAGTCTGGGTTAATGACTGTCCTGTCCAAAATGGTGGGTGGTTTTAGACTGTCTTGAGTTAAGAGATTGAAACTTTGGTAAGCACTAAGGCTGCCACGTGAAGGGGATGAAAATGCATAGACAGGAGAAATGGGAATGGGAGAAAGGAACGGAGCAGGGCCATGTATTTTCATATCTGTGTCTTATGTTTTGATATGTTAAATTTAGCTCATTCATACATGCATAGCTAGTGGGAGTTAAGTCCTCCCAAAAGAAGTCTTGTATCTCTGTTTACTTTACAGAGAGCCTTTGGCTGGATAAGTTTGCCTGGTGTAGAGCGAGTAGCATTGCTACCCTATCAAGATTACGTATGGATGTTCTTGCTGTTTCTTGGCAGAAACATAGACTCCAAGTCACTCAAAATAATGTACTTTAATGTTCATCATCTGTTTGAAACAAAAACCAACTCTCTCTTATCTCAGGTTGCTACACTGCTGTGTTGAAGGAATGATAACTTGGAGTATATTTAAATTCTTGTAAAGGTGGCAACTTGTACTCTTAATGCTTTCAGGAACTTGAGATCTAATCGATAATGTAGGATTTGTATTTTCATCTTAGAGAAGTGTTGTTTTTTTAAAAAGAAAATATTGAAACAGTTGTTGCAGTTTAATTCTTTTTACCTGAATAGTAAATGTTTACTCTTAATCCAAAGCAGACAGTGTAGTGTTCATAGGCTTTAAAAAATTTCAGGTGACTCAATATTAAAAGAAAACAAAGGAACTTTGGGACTTAGATACTGAACTTTTTATCCCCTCCCAAAGTATTTTTTTTTCTTTTACCATTGGGTCATTTTGACTTAGAACTGACTAACTTTTTAGTTAATTTTTTTTTTTCTTTAGTATGCTTCTTTAAAATAATTTGTCTGAATATCCTGATAGTACCCTGTACATGAAAAATTGAAATGCAGACTGGTGTTTTGGATAACCACTGCATAATTTTATTTCCTCTTTGCTTTTGCAAAATATGTCTTTTTTTGATCTTACCTTTGTACATCGAGCCAGTTAAGCTGCTTCTTGATGGATCACACAACTTGCTAAACATATGCTGTTGTCCCCTCAGGCCTATGTTAAAATTTATTAGATAACATTTTCGAAAAGCAGACTCGAGGCGGGCGGTGGGGGGAAGAGACAAGAAGAAGGATACCACTTAGAAGCTATCAAAATATCAGAGTGCTATAAAACAATTTTGGAGATTCTTTTTGTCAACAAACATTTAAATCTTCAAGTATCAGAAGAACTTTCCTGTCCCTGAAAAGAGCATTTTTTTAGAATGGGAGGAATTCTAGACAAAAGGTAGTCCTATAGAATCATAGTATCTTTGAGTTGGAAGGGACTTTGAAAGGTCATTTAATCCACCTCCCCTGCAATGAGCAGGGACATCTTCAACTACATCAGGTTCCTCAGAGCCCCATCCAGCCTGACCTTGAATGTTTCCAGGGATGGGGCATCTACCACCTCTCTGGGCAGCCTGTGCCAGTGTTTCACCACCCTCACTGTGGAAAATTTCTGCCTTATATCTAGCTTAATCTACCCTCTTTTAGCTTAAAACCATTACCTCTTGTCCTGTTGCTACAGGCTCTGCTCAATGTCTGTCCCCATCTTCCTCATAAGCCCCCGTTAAGTACGGAAAGGCTGCAGTAAGGTCTCCATGGAGCCCCTCCAGGAGGGAAGCCACCCCAACACTCTCAGCCTGTCTTCATAGGAGAGGTGTTCCATCCCTCTGATCGTTTTTGTGGCTCTTCTTTGGACCCTCTCTAACAGGTCCATGCCTTTCCTGTGCTGAGGGCTCCAGAACTGGATGCAGTGCTCGGGTGGGGTCTCACCAGAGTGGAGTAGAGGGGCAGAATCACCTCCCATGACCTGCTGGCCACGCTGCTTTGGATGCAGCCCAGGATATGGTTGGCCTTGTGGGCTGTGAGTGCACATTGCTGGCTCATGTCCAGCTTTTCATCCACCAGCACTGCCAAGTCTTTCTTGGCAGGGCTGCTCTCAATCCCTTCTTCACTTCATCCCCCAGCCTGTATTGGTACCAGGTTGCCTTGACCCAGGTGCGGGACCCTGCACTTGGCCTTGTTGAACATCATGAGGTTCACATGGGCCCATTCCTCGAGCCTGTCCAGGTCCCTCTGGACGGCATCCCATCCTTCAGGCGTGGCAGTTGCACCACTTGATCCCACTGTCTGTGTTGTTGATGAAGATATTAAAGAGTACTGGTTCCAAGATGGGGTAGACAGCATCTCAAGTAGGGGAAGGTGTATAGATGGTCTGTATAGAAACTTAAAGTTTCTAGGAACAGAGTTCCCCTTTGAAGTAAGAGATCTCCTGTTATGTAAAGTGGAAGAAAGCTAAGGCTTCCTTCTTTTCAGGCACTACTAATTTCCTGGTATACAGAAGATGGGAGAAATACTCGTTGGCCCAGACAAGTCCTTGACAATGCAGTATTGCTCCTGGGCTGGAGAAAGAGATTAATTGGCTTCAGCAGATTTAACATTTAATAGCTATGTCCAAGTCTCAGTGGAGAATATAATTATAAATTGTACTGTGGCTTCATGCAAAGTTTGCCTTATGCAAATAAAAAACACTTGAGAATTGAGTTAAACCTTGAAATGCCAATACTATGTGCATATCTTCCCCTCTTCTCAATCTTTGAAAAATATATACTTTTTTAAAAAACAAATGCAGAACAAAATGCATGTTTTTATTCTTCATGGCTCACTTACAAAATCCCAAAATAGTTCAATCATTCCAAATGCCACAGGTTGCAAGAGATGATCCAATATATTGTGGTGTTAACTTTTTAACATTTATCTGATACTACTGCGAAGTAGGAAGTATCAAAAGGCTTCCAAAGTGGGTTGAAGGAAGAGAGCAAGTATTTTCTAAAAGGTAAACAGAAGTATTGTTCTGTTTGTTGAGTGCCACTGACAGACAGATGTACCACAATGTGAAAAATACTCTTTGGAACAGATCTTTAAGTACTGGGGAGCTTCTTGTATCGCATTGTTATGATCTAAAATAGAAAGATTTCTAGCAGAGTGAGAGTAAGTAATACTTGATTTTTAAAACAGGATTTAAATGCAGATATGAGTCTTGACCTGAACATAGTGTATTTATATTTTTACTCTTTACATCATGTGTTGTTATAATTTAAGTGGTTTGTCTTCAAAAGGAAAGCTGTCATGTGAATGTGTGTTGATTTTTGGTTTCTGGAGAGCACCTGGAATTCAAGTATAATGCAGAAGCATGGGGTTCTTTCAGTGGGCCATAACTCTGTGTCAGCTTCACTTGTCAGAAATCTAAATGCTAAGATATGCTAGAAATAAGACTTCAAGTCCCTTCCTTAGCTTTGTAAAGTCTTAAGCCATGTATGGAAAATTAATCAAATGCAGGAGATGTGTGTTAGCTAATGGAGAGTGATTGTCTATGGCTTAATCCCGAGAAAGAAGTTGCAAGCCTTCTTTTAGTTTTGTAAATAAGGATTATGAGGTGGGAGGAATTTTTCATACTGACATCCTTAACTGTTGCATCCAAAAGGTGTGATCTTGGCTAGAAACGTGCAGCAAAGCTCATAGGGGAATGAAATTTGCCATGAGGGTTAAAGGTGTGATGACCTTAAAGTAAGACTATTCCTAACGTTAAGGTGCAATGGAGGCTGGGAAAGAGGAATGTATTAAATGGAAGTGCATAATAAAATAATGAAGCTTGTAATACTCACATTCAAATAATATACTACTCTGTCATTCGACTTTTCTTAAAAGTGTTTCTAAGCTTGAGTTTTTATCAGGATATGATGCACTACCTTGGTAAGAAAAAGAGAAAACTTTCTGTAGCCCTGGCAGTTCTTTTCAATTCTTCCCTCTAGAAGCAAAAATGCCTCAGTGCAGAGCCTTGGCATGAACTAGCATGGACGAGCTCCAACACCAGTTTCTTTTCTCACGTCGTTTCCCAGAAGCAGGAGTCTGACTGCACAGAGCAGTGTCTCCGGTGAGCAGTGGCTCCGCTAGCCTTTGTTGCACACATGTGAGTTAGTCCCAGTGGTTTTCAGAAAGAGTTGGAAGTTGGCCACACTGAACATGAGCCTGAAAAGTGGCAGTAGCCCAGACTTCAGGAGCCTCAACTTTGACACGCAGGACGTGTGCTGCTGTGGATAGTTTTAATGACTGTCTGAAGACACAGGGAAAAGGACTCTCTTTAAACACTTCAAAAAGTCATCGTTGCGTCGCTGTGATGATGTATCATAAGACGAGGAAAAATACAGGAGGTATGGAGGTGAGCAGACACAAAAGCCTGTGGGGTATTTCCTCTGCTCAGGCATGTACAAGCTTGTTTGAAGCTAGGACAAGGCCACTCCGTTTTGGGGACAGTGATTTTATGATCATAGATGTAGGTTGGCCTGTGCCTGTTAGTCCTTGGGCAGTGAACTTGCCCTGTCATGTTTAAATTAGAGTGTAGACATGCAATGGAGCATCAAGTTCAGTTTCTGGCCATCTTCCTTTGACGTGGAGTACAGTTTTAGGCAAGTTACTTAGTCCGTAGTTTCATTATACTGCAACTTTAATGACAGTGCTAGTTTAAGGAGTTTCTATCCTCATGCCTTTGTATGCTGCCCTTCGAATTAGGGCCACACGTTGGAGAAGCTGTTCTGTGAGTGGATAAATGAACTGGTCCGGGTGAATGCCAACTCTTTGGACAGAACAGCATGCCAGGCAGGGTATAAGAGCAACGAGGGTTTGGAGGCAGCAGCAGAGTGGGAAATTTTTTAAGGATGTCTTTTTATAAGCTGGCTATGCTGACTTAAGTATTTATTTTGTCCTTTGTTTGCTTCATCGAGAAAACAGAGGTGATGTGACTGAGTTCTTACAGTAAAGAAACTGTGAGTTGCTATCCCATGATCCCGCTTTCAGTAATGCAGTAATATTACTTGTAATGTATCTTTATCTCTCCTTGCTAGGAGACCGTTAACATGGACGAGGAAAAATCTTGAGTCTTGTCATGTTAGGCAAAATGCATCTTGCACAGGATATAACTAGGTAAGAGTGGGAAGGATGCACTTCTCAGAGTGTAACTGTGGGCAGTCACTGTCATAGGGATAGGATGACTCACTAGGTCATACATTTGTAGATAAATTCTGCTTTACAGTTTTGCATGTACATTTAAAACCACAGAAGGCTTGAACTTTGAGTCCAGACTCTGCAATCCTTTTCATTTGTGCATGACCACCTATGTAAATAACTTAAGAGAAACAGGAGCTGCATTACAGAAAGGGACAGGGTTTTCAGACTTGCATTTTTGGAGAGAAATGTGTTTAATGTACGGAGATTTGCGATTGTTTTGGTAGTATTTTCTGTATCAGAATGTAAGAGCTTTGTGAAGCAGGTAGATTTAAGAACTGTTGCAAGAGAAGGTCAAGTGAAAATCTCAAATGTCTGCAATGCTTTCTTTTGGAAGCACTTTTCCCAAGTTAGATGAGAACATTGTGGTTGTAACCTTGAAGAAACAGAGGATACAGGACCAAATGCTATATATACAATGTTCATAGTAACTTGACCGAAAAGTAAAAGATACCTTTAACCAGCAGTGGCCAGAGATGTATGGTGATCACTTAGCAACAGCCTTGACCACTCCTCTTGGCTGAAAAGACTGCTTTCTTCAACCAACTAGACACTTGCCTATTATATCTGTTAATTTTTTCTGTTTTGTTTCCCCTTTTTTCCCCTTTCCTCTAATTCTCATTGTCTCTCTCTTCCTTTTGTATTTTACCATCTAACTCTTTTACCATCTCAGTTTCTCCTGCCTTTGTCCAAGCTTTTTTTTTATTCTCCTTTCTTTCTCTCCCTATATGTTAGCAGTCAGAAATATACAGGAAATATTAGATAGTGGTGAAGCAATCTGTAGTTAAAAATCTTTGTTCAGGCTACTCTGTGACCTCTCAGGCTGTTTCATAATGATTTTGTTTCCTTAGTGGCCCAACATGCCCAATATCCTGGTTTCTTACATAGGTTTGTTCTTTAATTTTGACAGGCTGAGTTGCAACAGATAGGATATTTTATTATTAAAATAAGGGGAAAGTTTTTTACAGGTAATTTACAGAGTTGAGATTTGACAGATTTATATGCAGTACATAAAATCTCTTGTCTTTGAGCCTTCCTCTTGGGAGTTGTCACATTTCACTCCTGTATTTAGAAAACAGGAGAATTTTAGATTTTCCTCTTTTGAATTTTTGTTAATGAAAAATTTAAGGCTTCCTTTCAATGAAGAATGTAGATAAGCATTTACTGATTAATTTTGTCTTGACCTCATATGATAAACATGGTCTTGCAAATTTCTTCCCTTCTAGCCAATTATTAATTTCTGCAATTAAAATACTGTAGATACAAACCTATCTGCTACTTCTGTTGTTCATATAGGTAATCTTTGGATCAGTGATTGAGGTCTGGTTCATTACAATATGGATGCAGAGCATATATTTTTCAGATTGAAAAAACAATTTTTGTTTTTTCAGAGGGCTTTTCTTTCCTCCCTGTGTCCTAAAAACTAAAACTATAGTTTCAGTTTTTTTATATAAAAACTATAGTTTTGAGTGAAAACTAAAGAAAGCAGACAATAATGTGATCTAGAAGGGAGTCATTTTAATGCAATGGCACAATGTCTGTGGAAAACACAATGATTACTGTTGAAGAGCAGTTAATGTTTTAACTGAGCATAACTAACATTCTTTGTTTTTCCAGAATGCCATAATGGCACTCTGATTCTCATCCAGCCAAGGTGTATTCATGGAGTCATCTCTCTCCTTCCCCTTCTTTGTTAACATAAATGTCAACATAGAAACAAACTACTGGGACCTGCGCAACTGATAAGCTGTGTAGGTAGTTCTCATAATGAAGATATCTCACTTTGCTTGTTTTAGACATGACCAGGGCTTCTGCAATACTCACAAGAATAATTCCCAATTAGTCCAAATAGTTTATGCTAGAGCAGAACTGTAAGATCTCTATGGATTCTTCAGAGCTTTCTACCACTGTAGTTTATTACCTTTTTGCAAGGTAATTCTTTTGTGAATTGCTTGTTTGTCAATGGCATTATGTTAGCAAACTCCTAGTTGTGCAAGTTCTAAATTTCTGTGCAGCCTACAGAAATGGAACAGGAAAAATGATGATTCAGCAAACTCTCTTGTACAATGCAACCCCCAAACATTACAAATTAGAAGTTAATTTGCCCGTGATTATTAAAGCTTAGGCATTAAGCTTGCTAGTTAGTGTCATTTCTGGTATGTGTTTCTGCTACAATGAGCTGAAATGTTTGATATTTATAGGATGATGTTTAGGCTATGCCACAGATTAGGTCTACCAGAAAAAATTGTATTAGTCTGGTCCTGCAGCACCATAGTTGAGGACTGTTAAACTGTGGTTCATTGAAATATTTGAACCATGGTCTCTGGAGATGAAAGACTAAGGTAATATTTAACCTTAACAGAAGTCGATCTACAGATTGTTCAAAGCAAAATAACCTCTCCCTGTCAACTCTCTGAAACACAGTTGCAAGAAACAGAATTTTAAGGTAATTAACTTCTGTCTGAATGCTTTTGCATTCCATTGACTAACAGGTTGTTCAGCACCTTTACGCTGGTTTAGAGTAACTTGCAGCGTAATGGTAAATAAATTTATAATTTTATAGACTCCATTTATCTACGCAGTCATCATGAAACGTCTTTAAATGTGGACCATGTAAGTCTAGAAACAATTGAACTGTCTCTAAAACTGAGAATCTCAATGAGAGACAATATAAAACTTCAAAATAAATTTATCATTAATAAAATAAAATTTCATACCTGGATCACATAGGTGTAACTAGATCACACAGGTAACAATGATAATATGCTTATGTAAATTAATATTTATATCTTTCCAGTTTCATATATTCACACGAGGGCAATATTAAAGGATTGTTTAATTATCCATTCTTTAAGTCTTCTGAGATTCAGGAAAAAATCATACTGATGAATAAAAAGGAAAAAAAGAGTATCACTGTCAATCATTTGTATAATCCCATTTTTTAACAGCATGTGACTCAGTTACTGGGGAGGTTGATAGAGAAAATGTAGATTGTCTTCCCCGAAAAATACATTTAGAATACAATGGGTGGTCTGTTCCACAGAAAATTAAAAGAACATCCCTGTAGTTAACACTATGCATTTTTCAACAAAAATTAAGACAGTTCTGGACAATTGCTTATGAAAACAGAGCATGGAATTTAATTGGGATTTCAAGTCTTAATCTTCCAGCAGTGCCTCCCTGTTAATATGGTAATATTAGTAAATGCCAAGTCTCTGAATCTAACTCTGTGTGTTAATGTGGGATCTTAATAATTAAAAGCCTAATCCCGTTCTCCTAGTGTAAGGCCACTGGAAGTCTCTGAAGTATAATTACGTATTTAGAAATAATTCAGTGGAAAAAAAATAGTGTTTTTCAAAAGAATTTTCAAAAAATAATGTTTACAAGTCCCTTCCTTTAATGTTTTCTCTTTGGAAATGTTCTAACATGTTCCCCTCATGATCCCCACCACTCAGGAAGTGCTTTGTGACTCATCAGTTACAGCTGACTAATAAAACCCAGGAGTGGATTTTAATGCTTCATATTTAAAAATAATTGGTGAAAACAGTTTAAAATTCTAACATATACATTCGAAGGAAAGATGATTGTCCATAAAAAAACCCTACTAATCAAAAGAGAGACTACATTGCTACGATGACTCACGGGTGTGGTTCAGCTCTAAATTAGTTTGGTACATTCTATGTTTACCTGTTAGAGGTTTAAGTTAAAATTGTAATATTAGGTGTAGTTATCTGCTACAAACCGTTTGTTTGGTTATTATGAACAAGTTTTCTAAATTGCTTTGATTACCGTCTTGAACTGTTTTGTGGATAATCCAAAATAATACCTTACTGTAGACAGCTAATGAATGCATGCACCTAAAATGGTGAATTTGCTTGAAAATGACTGCTGTGCTGTTCCAAGTGGGCTTACGGAATGTTGAGGATGATGTCATTTCCAAACCAAAAAAAGAAACTCCAAACCAACCCTAGTTAACCAACCCTAGTTTTTTGTTTTTTTTTTTTTTTTTCTGGAGTTTTTGACTGCTGTAATTCAATGCATTTGTTTTTACTCTTGTGGATCATCTGTGAATATGCTATTTTTCTCCATGCTGGGATACTCTTCAATTGTCTGTCTTTAGGATAGAGGCAGCAAAACAAAGTGGATTATATTTAGAAGTCTGTTAGTTTCAGTATCTTTCTCCTCCTACTATTCTACGCAGCTGTAGTTTGTAAATGTATGCATTTCTAGCATGAAGATACTCTATCCTGTTCCAGAAGTATTTCTAATGCAATCCATTATGAAATTGTCGCATAACTGAATTTCTGAGACTCTTACATCATATTTTCTACTAAAAAGCAACTTTTAGAGCTGCCTTCTAACTTTTTTAATATATTTTAAGACAATGGAGTGTGAGCTACTTTTTTACCCATTTTTCCAACAGCACTTTTAAATTCCTTTTCTGAGAACTCAATAGAGCAGTATGTAAGGTCTTTAAGCCAAGTTTCTTTACCAAAAAAAGGGAAGGACAATGTAAAGGAAGCTAAAAGGTTTGATAATGCACTTGCTAAGTTATGATTACTCTTTGCCTAGTTCTTTTGAAATTAATAGTAAATTAACTAATTAATGGTGGACAAAGAAGCCACCAAAAGATTCCACAGTGTTCCATATAAACCTCACTTGGCTACATTTTTGCACTTCTGACTATAATGAATACTTTTTATTGTATCATGACTTTTTAAAAAAAAGACATTTTACTCCAGTTTACCTTTTAAACCCAGTGTTTTGTAGTGATTCTTTATAAAAAAAAGAAGTTAGAATTAGATTCCATCTTAGAGTACAGTTAGCATTAAATTTTTTATAATTATTGAAGTTAAGTGATTTTTTTCTGTTTAATGGAAGAGCTTCTATTTTTTAAAAATTGGCTGCTTAAATCTGCTTAAGTTTCTCTTTTCTTAAGTGTGGGAAGGAAAAGTCACAGTTAGGTTAATAATATGTCTGTTAAGGAATAATGCTATTTTTCTGTTATGTTCTGTCAGTTTTACTTACTCTTATTACTCCAAGAATTTCTGAGTACATTTTTTTAAAATTAACTTGAAAGACTATCAGCTGAGTGTTTCAGAAAGTTAAGTGTTTAACGTTGCCAGATATAGTCAAACGTCTGTAAGTTTTATATTGTACTGATGGATTGTCACAATGGATACTTTTCAAAGGTCAGTACAGTAGCAGAATACGGATTTAAATACAGTTTTTTCATGGTATAAACAAGGGTTGATATATAAGCAAGATTGACTTGTATCAATAAACACTGAATCACAGGAAAGCATTATCTAATTTTCAGCAGATAAAAAATGACTCCAAAACAAATGAGCCTGGTTCACAACTTCATTGTGGTTTCCTCACAATCATAAATATGAATTGAAAGTGTATGAGGAAAATTATGGAAAAAAAAATTTTGGTCATTGATATAGGCAGAATTTAAAGGATGTGTTGGATTTACTTAATTAAAAGATTAATACATCTCTCTTTTTCATTGTGGAAAAACTATTACAACTGTTTTACACGAAGGGGAAAAAAGGGGAGGTGGGGCATGCATTCAGTATTAGAAAAGACTGATAAATTGTATATCTATCCTGATACAACAGGTAGTATTTCATATATGATGTATATTTGTCCATTAAAAAAAAAAAAGTTTGAAGAAAAATACTGTCACAATGACAAACCAGTTCTCAGATCCAGATCTGCCCTGATGTTTTCATAGATTGGAAGTTCTTTGATGTCATAATGAAGGCAGTAGAATTTAAGTACAAATGTGTAACCTGTTCTGCAAGAGTGATTTGTTGACCGTGGTAAATGACGAATGTTAGATAGACATGCTCTTTGAGGTGCTGCTAGGCCTGTTCTTTCTGTGCGTGGGGCTTTTATAAAGTGGTCACTATTACCTACGCACAGCTAAATGGGAATATCCCTATAATTACAGTCTTGTATGTCAAACATCAAACATTAAAAAAAATATATATATATCTCTGGTTATTGTGTTGGGATTAAACCATGAGCTGTGTGTTATTAGCTTGCTTGTAGTGCTTTATGCAGTTTGTAACTAAGGTGTTTGTAAATCTTGCATAATACCGCATTATTGTTCTAGTCTTGTGTCCTATCCTTTATAATATTTTACTGGATTTATGTTTAAATTAAATTGCTGTGCAGTGTTACCAGTTTTAAAAATTTTTATATCTCACAAGCATGAGTAGCAGCCATTTACACCTTTAGAATTTCTGCTAAGTGAGTAGTAACATGCTTCAGGACTATGTACAAACCTGCTTCATCATGGTGAGGTTGATGAAATATGATGTGTTGCTTTGTGTCTTAACATGCCTGCGGTTTGTATGCAGTATATTGGTTAACAAATGCAAAACCTGAAATGTATTATTACTTGGAGGAAAAAACCCAAATACTTGGAGGGGGAATAATTTTTAAGAGATTTGATGAAATTTACTTGTTAACAAAAAAAAAAAAGAGAGGGGAGTATTTTTTAACTAAACGATAGTCTCTCAGTCCTGCTTTGCTGGCTCCTTCTTCACAATATTTGTCAAGCTTTCTTTCAGTGCTGACATGTCCTATGTCCTAAAAAATATTTTTCTGAACAAGTTCAAAATTATCAGTAGATGGAAAAAAAATGGTTTTCATTGGAATGTGCTCACTTGTTGAGGGAGAAATTCACAGAAATTTGCTGTACTTGAGATAAAAAAAAAAACAACAAAAATAAAAAGAGGTTCTTATTTAATTAACGCTATGGTTTTTCACCTAAGTTGCGGAGAGGGGAAAACTTTGCCGTAAGGGCTTTAGGATTAGATCACATACGATTTGGGAGATAAGAGTTAAAGTCACACCTACACTCTTTGGTTTGAAGTAGCTTCTCCTGTATCTCTGGAAGCTGGTTCTCCTAAGTCCCAAGAAAATATTACTGTTATTGGTGCTGTTACATTGGTCATATAACAGATTGGTGTGTGCAAAGAAGGTACCAGTTACTATTGTCCATTAACTGAAAAATAATAAAAATAATACTAAGAGTTGGTAGTAATTACTCTGTTTAAATGAGTATTTATTTGACATTGAGACATTAAACAAAAAAGAGCTTCAGAATCTGGTTCATTAGGTTCTTGTTACCCGTGTATAGGGTAACATTAGGTTCTTGTTACCGTGTACATACATACCTATGTAATAGGAATGATTCCTGTTTCCATACAGCCCAGGAGGTCTTTTTCATTCCTCTTGGCAATCAGTTCACACTACTATGTGAGTATTAAAAATTGGTCTGATTAGAAAAAGGAATGCTGGTGATGATTCTAAAGTTTCAGACAGAGAGGTATTTACATGCCTGTGCTCTTAGGTGTTGATTTAAATTACTATAATAATCATAGATAAATGGCTATTTTTTTATGCTATGGTCTTTGACTCTCTTTGCTCCACATAGTAAGGATAGTCTGATATAAAGATATTTTCCCAGAAAAATAGAAACATGGGAGATTTGTCTTTAAGTATTACCAATAATAAATAACAAAATGAATTACCTGTACTTGTTTTCTTCTCCAAAGAAGCACGAAGAATTTTAACTTTTGCATCATTATGCCTTCTCTTCCAAAGGAAGATGACAGAGTTTGGAGCTGGTGCTCAAGGCTGATGACAGCCACTATCCACACCCTCTGCCATTTTCCTTTTAATGATTTAGTATTTGGATGATCATTAGCTGGAAAGAAAAAATGTTTCCATAAGCATACAAGACATCCAGGCTCATATCCCTAATTACTGTTCTTTGGAAAGATGACAGCACATTTCACTGTAATTATTGCTCAGCTGGATGTGTGCTTATGAAAAAAGAACTCATTTCAGATTATTGTAGAGGATGTTAGGATGGCACTCTCTAATGCATGGTGTGCAAAACCAGTAAAGAATAGACTTGATATTCTCATTGATTTCTCAGCGTAGCAAAATTATTTGCAGAAGATCTCATGAATATTCAGTTTCTTTGCACAGAAACTGAGAAACTTGATGCTAAAAAAAAGTTTTAAAACATAATTGAAAGCAGGATTAGGCAAAGACATTACTGAAGACAGCTGGATTAGTTTAAAAGGCAGCAAACCAAGGTTATGGCTACTGTAACTTCAGCGTGCAAAGAATCCATGCTTGTATGTAGTAAACTAGCCCACAGCATTTTAGTATGTCCTTAAAATATAGTCCCATTTAAAAGCTGACTAGAAAAACTGGAAGGTGCTGCTTGAAATATGTGATACCTAGGTGTGTAGATGTCTCCCTGCTGATTTTCATGATGCAATTAAGTTATCATTCCATTTTTTTTACTTGGTTAATGAAATATTTTTATCTGTTGTGAAAGTGAAGTGCCAAGAGGAAAACTGTGAGCTGGATTTTGTTTCTGTGTGTTAGCTGAAGTTTGGAAGGTTTGTGCACTTAAGAATGTATTAAAACAGCTATAACTGTAACTGAAAGAAGAATCTTACTCTGAATTTTCTATTGAAAGTAATTCCGTATGTGAAAAATTCAGCATCATGAATTTTTGCTCAGATGTATTGGGTAAAGAAGTTGCCTACCTATAATGGGGAACTTAGTTAATTGTATCTGAATTACTGGTCATCTTGGTATAAAATGATGCATACTCCTATGCTATTTTTTCTATAATGTGTGAGGGAATTTCATTAAGTGTTACAAAAACAAGTTGTCCGTGCTAATTTTCAGGACAAAACAAAGCATAGCTGGATGAAACTAGCACCTTACACTTGTCTTAACTTAGATCGTTAACTAACTTAAAATTCAGTCCAGCGAGCATAATGACATTATATACTGCATCCTGCTGAAAACAAAATGCCAAAAAACAAAACAGCTGTCTTCTTTTGAACCCTCTAATATCTTTTGATAGTATAAATTGGTGCTGAATCAGGAATAACTATACAATATATTGCCACAGTGTTTTGCTAAAATATTTGCACTGTGTGTACTACAGCTTTTCTATGTCTAATGCTTACTGGATAAAAGGTGTATATCGAATCTAAGTTAAGCTAAGGTAGTTCGTTTTGTTATGAAATCTTGTCATTTTGAAGATGGTAGCACCTATATAGCTTTTACAGAATATGTTAATGGCTATTTTGCTTAGTAAAGCTTAATAAATACAAACTGAAGCGTGTATCAGAAACTGTTGTCAATAAGATAAAATACTATTAAATAGTCTCGTTAAAAATCTGATCGTGGCCACTATATATTAAGGTGCTAAATGACACATCAAGGATCATCTTGCCAAAAGGCAGAGATCTCAAAACAAGCCGAGAATGTTTATTGAAGTAAAGAAAGCCTACTGACTCAGGAACTTCTAGTAAAGGGAGACAAGGGCCTTCAAAGAAAGGTGTTGGCATTTATACCTGTGTTTGTACAGCTGTGTTTGTAAGAGTTGGAAGTATTTGCTGCATCATTCTAAGATTATGTTTGTACATCATGCTTGTACAGGAGCTGGAAATATTTACTGCTTCACATCAAGAGGCATCAGCTGTCTTCATGCTAGTTCTGGCTTATGTTTTGACCTTCTTTCACACATTGCCATTAGAGTTTGAGTTGAACTGCCTGTCCCTTATGACACAGTAATGAAGTAAAGGTAAAAATCTGTTGAAGGAACAGTTTGAGTTGGATGAGCAATCAAAAGTGGAATGGAGCCTGTTACACATCTAAAACCAATCCGTGAAGGTATTTCCAACAGTAACTATTGTTTTAACTTGCACTACTGCCTGCTTCCATATAAACAAGTGCTTCCAGATCCCTATCCCTTTTTAAGACTTTTCATTCAATGCCTTGTGCTGTATTTACACTGATGAAAACAGAGCTCCATGTTTCACTAAAATCAATTGCTAATCCTCTACTACTGGGAAGATTCTGAAAGCTGAGGCAAATACCATTAAAGCAATGTCATTGCCTCATGTTCCAGCAAATGTGTTATTTCGTCTGCCCAAACCTGCTGTCTAATCATTCCTGAATGAGCAGAGAAATCACCAGCTGTCAGTTTTGATAATCTAAAAAAAAAAAAAGCTTAAAAAGTTTGCAAATTAGTTGAAATATATTTGGTTCTTTTCACCTGCAAAAATCTTTGTGACATTGGAGCCTACAAGTGAGTTACTATGCTATTTCTCATTGACGGAAGAGTGTGTCTGTATATATATAAAAAAAGAATAAAAATTGGGATTTGCATCTCTGATACATGGAGTCTTCCTTACTCTTTTTACACAATACTATCTTCTATATATATACCATGTTGTGTACATGTGTAAGATATCCGCTATAGAGATCTGAAACAGCCAAGCATTTTAAGAATCTATCCCTGTTAATTTTAACTTATGATTTTTCTACTCTCAACTGTTTAAAGTGAGTACTACATATTTTTTAACTTCAAAATAGGCAATGCATGGGAAATTTTAGAAATCTTGAAAAAGCGTTATGTTAGTCAGGTATTGAAATTAGTTTGTCAGAATGAAAATATTTCCTCGTCTCTTTTTTTTAACATTACAGAATCACAGAATCACAGAATCACAGAATCACTAGGTTGGAAAGGACCTTTAAGATCATCAAGTCCAACCATTAATCCAGAACCACCATGTCCCCTAAACCATGTCCTGAAGCGCCACATCCACACGTTTTTTGAACACTTCCAGGGATGGCGACTCCACCACCTCCCTGGGCAGCCTGTTCCAATGCCTGACCACCCTCTCAGTGAAGAAATTTTTCCTAATATCCAATCTAAACCTCCCCTGGCGCAACTTGAGGCCATTTCCTCTTGTCCTATCACTAGTTACTTGGGAGAAGAGACCAACACCCTCATCGCCACAACCCCCTTTCAGGTAGTTGTAGAGAGCGATAAGGTCTCCCCTCAGCCTCCTCTTCTCCAGACTAAACAACCCCAGTTCCCTCAGCCGCTCCTCATATGACATGTGCTCCAGACCCCTCACCAGCTTCGTTGCCCTTCTCTGGACACGCTCCAGCACCTCAACATCCTTCTTGTAGTGAGGGGCCCAAAACTGAACACAGTATTCAAGGTGCGGCCTCACCAGTGCCGAGTACAGGGGCACAATCACTTCCCTGCTCCTGCTGGCCACACTATTCCTGATACAGGCCAGGACGCTGTTGGCCTTCTTGGCCACCTGGGCACACTGCCGGCTCATATTCAGCCGGCTGTCAACCAGCACCCCCAGGTCCCTTTCCGCCGGGCTGCTCTCCAGCCACTCCTCCCCAAGCCTGTAGCATTGCATGGGGTTGTTGTGGCCAAAGTGCAGCACCCTGCACTTGGCCTTATTAAACCTCATACAGTTGGCCTCTGCCCATCGATCCAGCCTGTCCAGATCCCTCTGCAGAGCCCTCCTACCCTCCAGCAGATCAACACTCCCACTCAGCTTGGTGTCATCTGCAAACTTACTGAGGGAGCACTCAATTCCCTCATCCAGATCATCTATAAAGATATTGAACAAGACTGGTCCCAGAACCGAGCCCTGGGGAACACCACTCGTGACCGGCCGCCAGCCGGATTTAACGCCATTCACCACAACTCTCTGGGCTCGGCCATCCAGCCAGTTCCTCACCCAGCGAAGAGTAAACCCGTCTAAGCCTCGAGCCGCCAGTTTCTCCAGGAGAATGCTGTGGGAGACGCTGTCAAAGGCTTTACTAAAGTCCAGGTAGACAACGTCCACAGCCTTTCCCTCATCCACTAGGCGGGTCACCTGGTCATAGAAGGAGATCAGGTTGGTCAAGCAGGACCTGCCTTTCATGAACCCATGCTGGCTGGGCCTGATCCTTTGGCTGTTCTGCAGATGCCCTGTGAGCACTCTCAAAACCAACCGCTCCATAATCTTCCCTGGAACAGAGGTCAGGCTGACAGGCCTGTAGTTCCCAGGATCCTCCTTCCGGCCTTTCTTGTAGACGGGCGTCACATTGGCAAGCCTCCAGTCTTCTGGGACCTCCCCTGTTAACCAGGACTGCTGATAAACGATGGAGAGTGGCTTGGCAAGCTCCTCCGCCAGCTCTCTCAGTACTCTCGGGTGGATCCCATCAGGCCCCATAGACTTGTGGATGTCCAGGTGGCTTAGCATGTCCTTGACTGCTTCCTCCTGGATTATGAGGAGTACATTGTGCTCTCCATCCCCGTCTTCCAGCTCAGGGGGCTGAATATCCTGTGGATACCTGGAGTGGCTATTAAAGACTGAGGCGAAGAAGGCATTAAGTACCTCAGCCTTGTCCTCGTCCTTGGAGACAATGTTCCCCGCCATATCCAGTAGGGGATGGAGATTCTCCTTGCCTCTCTTCTTGTTGTTAATATATTTGTAAAAACATTTTTTATTATCCTTTACGACTGTGGCCAGACTGAGCTCTAGCTGGGCTTTTGCCTTTCTAATTTTGTCCCTGCTTGACCTAACGAGATCTTTGTACTCTTCATGAGTTGCCTGTCCCTTCTTCCAGAGGTGATAAACTCTCCTCTTTTCCCTGAGTCCCAGCAAAATCTCCCTGTTCAGCCAGGCCGGTCGCCTTCCCCGCCAGCTCTTCTTACGGCACATGGGGACCGCCTGCTCCTGCGCCTTTAAGATTTCCTTCTTGAAGGCTGTCCAGCCTTCCTGGACCCCTTTGTCCTTCAGGACTGTCTCCCAAGGGACTCTCTCAACCAGTGACCTGAACAGGCCAAAGTCTGCCCTCCGGAAGTCCATGATAGCAGTTTTGCTGAGTCGTCTCCTTACTTCACTCACAACTGAGAATTCTATCATGTCGTGGTCGCTAAGCCCAAGACGGCCTCCGACCACCACATCTCTCACCAGTCCTTCTCTGTTTGTAAACAGCAGGTCCAGCAAGGCACCTCCCCTGGTGGGCTCACTCACCAGCTGCGTCAGGAAGTTATCCTCCACACACTCCAGGAACCTCCTAGACTGTTTCCTCTCTGCCGTGTTATACTTCCAGCAGATGTCCGGTAGGTTGAAGTCCCCCACAAGAACAAGGGCCAGCGAATGCGAGACCTCCGCCAGTCGCTTATAGAATGTCTCATCTGTCTCTTCATCCTGGTTGGGTGGCCTGTAACAGACTCCCAGCAGGATGTCTGCCTCATTGGCCTTCCCCCTCATCCTTACCCACAAGCACTCTACTAGATACTCTACTCTATTAGATACTTCCCAGGTAAAAGCAGGAGCTCATTTTATTGTAAATATCAGTACTCAAGATTTTTACTTTTTTTGCTGGGATGGATATCTATATTTTAGACCCATGCCTCAAGATGCTGAGTTCTACTCTACTATAAAGAAATTTTAAATGAACAACTACAAAAAAGCATTAGAAGAGAAAAAATATATTTTTTTAAACAACAAGCAGGCTTCATTAAAAGTTGAAACTTTAAAATAGGAACAGAATAGGCATTGGAACTTGCATTCTTCCAGAGAGCCTCAACCCTCCTGTGACCCAACCCAGTAAATGTCCCTCCTTGGTTTATTCTTTCAACTCACACTGCTCAGACTGAGGCTTTTCCAATGAGCATTGCCTGTCCAGGTAAAAGATCCATGGTATCTACTCCATTGCTTGGGCAGTTAGACTGGTGGGTTATAATCACAGGCCTGGTGATTTATAGGTTTCTCTGTGTGGGAAAGTTACTGCTCAGTGAGCTGAGGTTTGAATTTACAGTACTGCTAGCTCATTCCACTTCCGTTTTTAAATACATTTGTGAACAAGCTCATTTGAAAGTGAACTTGAAGTATTCAGAGTAAGTTACCTGGCAAATTACTCAGCTATAAATTCTAGCTTCAGTTTGTGGAAGGGGGTTGGTTGGTTGGTTTTTCGGTTTTTTTGGTAGACAAATCAAATTTTTCTTTTTATTGAAACTCATTAATTGCAATTTATGCAATGTTTATAGTTTTATTCTATTAAGTTAACCCGGTCACCGATGCTACTGTTATTAAGGTACGTGAAAAAAGAGCCAATTAAAAAAACAACGAAAACAAAACCTATGGAAGTGCTATAGAACAAAGGTGAAGTACAGAAGTAAGGCCTACAGTATGACTCAGGTTAGCATTTTACCTGGGTTCTGTTCTAAATATGATGACAATATGCCTTAAGCACAAATGATGTTGTTGTTTGCTCTTACAAGGTTCATATCCTATAATTTTTGTCCATTCTCCATATGCTGCAACATTATAGGTGTGTGTCTTTCTCATTGGCACTGTGGATATTGAGGAAAAAAAATCCTATTAAATGGAGGAAAAAAGTGGCTTACACAGTTAATGTGAACCCAGTAAAAGGCTAAGAGTCGAGAGAGCAAGTAGTTCCATCAGAATGCAAAGCGAGTCCTATGGACCAGCTTGGATGGGAGCTGCCTTGAGGGAGTTTTTGGTTTCTTTGTATGAAGACTGGTGGTTTTCTTGTTTCAGAAACCACCTATAATTATTTAATACTACTAATTTCCTCCAGCTTCTAGAAAGACAAAGCTGCCATATACTTCTTAAAACACACAGGCTTCTCGTTTAAGATTTCATTTGAAGCATTTCTTTGTCCTAATTCATCGGTAAATAGGGTGTCATAATACTTGCTTACACTAAACAGAGTAGCTGCCAGTGCTTTCAGGTTCTTTAATGAAAGGCACCCTCATAGCAAATTGATTTATGAATTTTAAGAAACTTCTGGGTGTGTTCTGTGACAGAGTTCATGTTAGTTTGCCAGCCTATTGCCCTTGTAATATGAAGCTTCTAAATGCCAGATGTCGATTCCAAACAAACGTGCTTATTTTATATGGCATCCATTTTTTTCTCTATCCCCTTTCCTTGTTAGACATGAATATTCCTGAACTCTTGGGAGCAGATAGCAATGCCAGAGAACAACTTCAGATATCCCAACCTGACAGGTAACTTTTTACTCCATCACTTGCTGCTATTTCTACAAAATTCTAAGTTTGTTAATAAGGTGAACTCCAGGTCCAGTGATCAAAGGAGTACAATTATACAACCAAGTGCAAAAAGTGAACTTTAGGACTGCCTACTGGCACATGCTTAAGTTGAGTAGCTAAAATATTTTTTAAGCACTGTAGTTACCCCAGCTTTCCACTAGATGACACTTTCACCAAAACACTTTAACCACAATTCACATATTTTTTGATTCTTCCTTTATCCCCCATTGAGCTGTCATTTTGTGTTCCTTTTTCTTGAAAGCATTCCTTCGATGCTTGATTACTGCGACTTCTCTATTGTTCCTGAATATGTTAGTGATGCTGTGGAACTGCATCGCTGCCGTTCACAGGTGTTCTTTCTGTGACTGCAATGCCCTGTTCTTCAATCCTCGCCCTTTCCTAGTTGGCATAATGGGCAATTGAAAACTATGAAGTTTTCAGAGCCTTAGCAGGCACGCCACTTGACTTCGTGAATGCTCATCATATGTTGGTCTATTGTAATGCAAATAATACTTTTTTAAAAGAACTGTTGTAAAAGGTGAATGTAGTCTGTACTATTGTAAGTACCAATTACTCCAGAAATTAAAAAATCCTCTCTAAATGATTATCACATACATGCTTATGCTGTAATGGTCAAAGTCAAGGTCTTTGAAGAAACCTAACCTAAGTGGCTTAAATTCTGGAAGTGCCTAAATCCACTCATAAATGTGCTATCCTGCAGAATTTTCAGGCCTGCGTCAGGCATATCAGCTTCTTCATACATTTCAGGGAATTTTGGATGTCTAAGATACCATAGTAATGTAGAGAGGGCAGTTTTAGTGAACGATGAGTGAAGTGTTAGGGAAGAAGATGGCGGCAGAGGTGGAAAGCACTCCTAGCTGGGACCAAGGGACTATCAAGGCTTGGCATACCTCGCTGTTAGGCAGGGAAGGGAACTGTTTCTATCCAGGAGGAGACTCCTTGGATAGAGGGCAGCAACCTGCCTTGGAGGTCAGCAATCAGGATGCATCAGTTGTTTAGACAGGCCATAAGCTGAGAGGCAAAACCTTTCTTTGAACCATATCTCTGCTTCCTGTTTGTGCTACTTCTCCCACACCCCGTTCTTTAGGGTGGTGGCCCTGTGTCATGGACTGCCTGTGTCCAACTCATATGATGCAGGGCTTGGAAGGCAAGAGGGGTAAGAATAGACTGAGTGCACCTAGAGAGCTAGTATGCTGTGATTTTCTATCTTGTTAAAGATTCTTACTTTAGGCACTTAGGACTTGGGCTTGAGTGAGAGGACCAACCAGTCTGATAGCTGTGAGCTGGCAACAGCAATTGGATGGCTTTGCAAACATTGATAGGTGGGAACTTGAGTATCTGGGAGGCTTGGCTTTGCAGCCAGGTATGTATATAGTGATCCTGCAGAGACAGATAGGCACCAAAGCAGCTTCAAGGATCTAAGCAAGCATACTTACTAAAGTCAGTGACTCATATCTATACAGAAAGTGTTCCGCTCCTGATTCAGGCCTTTATTATTTTAAACTCTTAATTAAGTCTCTTTGAACCCACAGGTGCAGCCACTTACTGATGCTTGTTTTCTTTTATTTGTCACAGGCTTTCATTTACCAAAATATTTTAGGCAGGTGACTGAACTAGAGGTATTTGAGGGGATTTTAATCTGTTCTTGGAAAATGTGACCAACTTTGGTACTTTTCTCTGGATTATTATTATGGGCATACGTTTGTAGGCAGGTCTCTGATGGGTGACTAGACCACTACCATTCCCGTTTTACATGTTGATTTAAAGTCGCTTATGTGTTTATGGCTGCTAAATTATTTCTTATGGAATAGTATTTTTTTAATTTTTTGTTTTTCAATGAGTTGAAGTTTAATAATCAAATGACAAATATTAAGAAAAAAAGTTTTCAGATATATGAGAAATTAATGAAATATTTAGGATTCACATATTTTTTTAATGTCTCCCTACTGACTAGCCAAATATTTACAAATTTCAAATATGAACACATTGAACATTATGTTCACTTTCATTTGCATCAGTCATGCAGCTATTTTAACCACTCTCTTACAAACCCACTGTTGATGTTCTGATTTTTTTCTTTGCTTTAATTTCTGTGAAGTTATTTCACAATACCTGAGTTGTTAAGTTTTGCTTACTAAGTTATTTCACTATTAGTTAACCTGTTTCATTTTATGATTTCTTAAAGCACTGTCTAGAATTCAGGCAGTTATCCAAATCACTGAACTTCAGTCATTGTGTTCTTTCTATATAATTGAATTATTTTTGGGGGTTTGGGTTTTTTTGGAGGTTTTTGGTTTTTTGTTTTAGGTTTAGGTTTTGGGGCTTTTTTTTTTTAATCCAAAGTAGAAAAACTTGGAGGGATTCAAAGAATATCTTATGGAGTAAAGCTTGGAGTAGAGGCATAAGAACGATAGGAAGCAACTGTAGCAAGTGTTTATTCTGGTTTTGGCAAAGGAAATTTCAATCTATCTCTCCTATTTGAAGGCAAATGTCCTCATCACTGAGTGTGCAGAGGGAACACTGTTGTAGTTGTTTTGTTTTATTTCATTAAATATGCTTGGAATCTAAATAAAATAATACATTTTTGTGTCAAAATATTTAAGTATTTTCTGTTCACAGAAGTTATTGGAAAAATCTCAAATAGTTTTCATAATTTCAGGGAAAGAGAGGTAAAGTAAGCTAAGAAGCTGCAAAACTAGTTTTGTGCTAGAACATAAATACACACATCATATAAATAGATTCTGAAATTTTTAGATTAAATTTTCATGTTAACTTCAAAAACATTTAATGCTGGGAAAGTTTGTAACTGTTCGTTTTACTCTAACCTCCACTTGGAGGGAGTGCTATGCAGACTTTCTGAAAGTTTTTCTGAAAGGATTTCTGCTTATATGATCATAAAAATGTCCATTGGTGATCATATTCAGAGAGTCTAAATTCAGCTTAGGTCAGTGTTCTTTATTGTTTTCCTATAGGTGGTTGAAGATGTCTAGCCAGAAGGGAATGGTAGGTCCTTGGATTTATGGGAACTTTAAATGGCTAAAAACAATGGCTTATGTTGAACTATGTTTAGATTCATCCTGGTCCTAAAATATTTTGGAGACATGGCAAGTTGTGGGACGTTGAGAGTACTATGCTACAGGTGAAGTACCAAGATCTCTCCCTCCCTTCAGCCGCAGGACTCTCCCTAATAATGCTGGAAGTTAAAATGAATCATTTATGAGCATCAGTAGACACATGGGTGGGGCCTCTTTGTAAACTGGTATTTTGTTGATGCAATATGTGTGACAGCCTTTTAGTTCTGAATATAAATGTTACTGAGAGGAAATTAGGTTGGTTCACAGAGGAGATCAGCCAGACATTGCAGTACATCTTGCTGAGGAGCAGGTACCTCCACCAGTACTGCACTTCAGATACTAGTGCATGTAGAAGAAAAATGGAAGGTGAGTGTCTTGAAACTTTATTATCACTTGATTCAGTACTGAAAGTGGAAATAATTAAATAGCAGGTGTAAGGACAAAAAAAAATGTACATATTGCTTTGTGGAATCAAGTCTAGGGGTTACTTCTATGGTTTAGATTTTATTTGTGGACTTAGTGAGAAAGAAAAAAAAAACTTTTGGAAAAAAACTTTTCTTTTATAAAGGAAAAAGAGAGCTATGGGAGAGAACTGGTGAAACAGCAGCCAATTCTGAGAATAAGAAAGAGCATGGAAAAGAATACATTTTATTTCCAGCATAAACTACAGAGTACTAGTGTTCAGTATTCTCATGCTTGAAGTAATTATTTCACAATGGATACCTGAAGTATTCTCTCTGGAATGAAGGCAAAATGTGAATTGATAGAGGAAACCCAGTCACTGGTACTGGAGGCCGGGTTTCTACCAGAGGGAAAACCAGTAAGAGATGTGAAATTGATTAGCCTTTAGTATTTTCTCTGAGCTGTCTTTGCTTAAGAAAGCAATTGTTAGCTCCTTTATGATCTAGTTGTGATAATTAACTCTGATAAGCAAACTGTGGGCTGACTTTAGAGGACTTCCCTGGGAAACATGTAGTATCTTGACTCCCTGATGTTCTGGTTCAGCTGGATTAATGAGTGGATGAAGTGTAGTTGTCTTGGTTTATAAACGCCTCTAGAGGATGGGCGAGGATCTATCAGGTTCTTTCAGTGTTCTTGACCACAGGATTTGTCATGTGTGCTATAAGCGCTTCTAATCCTTTCTGTTCAACCAGACTATTTTGTGTTATGGTTGACAACTGTCATTAAAATATGAGATTTTCTGTTCAATTCTGTTACTTTTTCTTGTCAGCAGGTATGATGAGCAGTAATGATGCAATGCATTGCCTTATTTTTCGCTTGTTGTTGATAGTGTGCATGTTTTTAACATGGGTAACACCCAGGTCTGCATTTATCTGCTGATCTTTGCTAAAGAGATGAATGAACAATTCATTGCCAAATTTAAATGGTTAGGTGAAAAATGAGATTATTTTGTTTCAAAGAAACAAAACAGAAAAACCTGCTTTCCTCTCCCAACCTACCCACCCTTCCCTCCAATTCATTTCAGTTACAATTTACTTCAGGATGTGATCCTGGGAAACTCCACTGGTTTGTGTTAAAAGTGTCCCAGTCCCATGGGCTTAGCTATGAGTCTCCTTTTATGTGGATACGCCCTTGGTTCTTGAAGGAAAAATTAGTTTCCCCTAAATACCAACTCTGTATTCAACTTCGTGCCAATATAGTTAGAGAAGTTGCATTGTTTGGTTGTTCTACAGGCTTAGCAGGACCAAACTTAACCCTTTAGAATTAAAATAATATACAAGATGATGTAGTTCAGTAAGCCCAATTTCCAAACTGCTGAGAATCTGTGTTTCCCATTGTCTTCAATTAGAGTGAAACACTTCTGAAAATAAAAAGTTGTATGCAAATAAGTAAAAATTAGTGTTGCCACCCATCCTTCTGGCACCAGGATCATAATTACCTCTATGAAATGGCTGATATCCAAGCAAGATGCCTAAGGGGGGATCAGCCAAGATTTTTGTCAAGGTAGTCATGGGACTTAGGATAAATTGTCAGCATTTTTTTAATTGTCACAATTTGTGAATACTTCCTTCTCCATTAAGTTCCGCAAAGATGTCTGCAAACCTTTTATGACTTTGGGAAATGCAGATTGAGATATTTGCATGCATGTTTAACAGTATTTACAATGTTGGGGGGATATTTATGCACATCTACTTTTTTCATGACTCATTTGGAGTGCCACTTAAGCTTTCAAACACCTACATTTGTTATCAGATCTTTTATATTTTTAGTTTATTTTATTATTTTATTACTTGTATAAAAAAATGTCATGACTGCTAGCATGTGCAAAATGTTTGCTGTCTAGCTGTGGTTTAAAAGTAACTGTCTATGGACAGTGTGTTGTAATGTGGAGAGAAATATTACAATGCAAAATCAATTTTTCAAGTAGAGATACTAATATCGTTCCTCAGCTCTAGGTATTTATAAAGCAAGAAGGCACTATATAAAAGATGTGAAACTTGTAGTGCAAGCTTTGTAAATCAAAGCGTTATACAAGTTTCCACCTGCAAGCTAGGGAAGTGATGATCTTGTAAGGGTACTTTTATGAATGTATGTCTCTCAGTATTGCTGAATTTTGAACTAACTCTTGAATGAATTTTTTTAAACAATTATCTTTGTCTTTTATCGTTATCTTCTCTTTCATGTAATCTTGACCTCAACCAATCATGGCGACTCAATTATCTGTTTTTTCCCTTGTGTTCCTTTCTCCATCCTGCAGTCATTGAGCTGGGAGAAGTTGACCTGAACTGTCCTTCCAACTGCCAAATTCATAATACTCATTTCTTCGGAACTGACAGACAGATAATAAGAAGAGGGCAAGCCTTCAGCTTTTATGCTCGTTTCCAAAATCGGGAATGGGATGACTCTGTGGACCAGGCTGTTTTCACTGTGGAGACAGGTAGTCACTCCCAAACTCTGTGTAGTCTTTCCCAGTCCTTTCCTGGTAGGTAATATTTCCCATAGTCTTCAGTGACAAATAGTATCTCCTCATTTATCTTCTGTGTGAAGAAACTACCTTCCCCTAACTCAGGCAGTTCTGCTAACTTGTAAAATTTTCTCACTCTGCTACAGAAGTGACAAGTGAAAAAGAAATCCACCCTTGGGAGCTTTGCATTGCAAATGATGGCTAAGCAAATTAGTTGCCTTTTACATGTGCTTTGTTTAGTCTGATTGAAGTTGTATTTATTTTCCTGAAAAGGCCTCAGACCCTGTGAATCAAATGAGACGAAATGTACCTTCCCAATGGGCAGATGTCTAGATCAAACCTGCTGGAGTGCTTCCTACAAAATTCATCAGCCAAAATGCATCAATATCAGCATGTTTCCTCCCTCCAATGCCTGCATTGGCCGTTATATTCTCAATATGCAAATCACATCTTGTGGTCACACATATCAGCGATGTCTTGGAGATTTTTATGTCCTTTTTAACCCTTGGTGTGCAGGTAAGAACTCTAGTGATGATCAGATAGTTTTAAGAAAAATACTAGTGATGAGTAAAAATGTTGAATGTATTCATTACTTAGCTGAGAAGTAAGGGATGGAGTCACAGAAATAATGAAAAATAGGGAAGAATTTTGTTTTGTTATTTTTTATTTTTTCCTGCAAATTCAAGACTGTCTCAAGCCAGTGTTTTGATTTGTTTTCTTAATGGTAGTAGGGTTGTAGTGTAATTTCTTCCACCTCCAGTTTTACAATGGCATGACAGTACAAGAGGCAATGGGCACAACCTGAAATACAGGAGATTTCCTCTGAACATCAGGAAACACTTTTTTACTGTGAGGGTGACTGAGCACTGGCAGAGGTTGCCCAGAGAGTTTCCCTCCTTGGAAATATTCGAAAGCCATCTGGTCCTAAGCAGTGTCTCTGCTTGACCAGGGCGGTTGGACCAGGTTATCTCCAGAGGTCCCTTCCAACCTCAACCATTCTGTGATTCTGTGAATTCTGTGGTATCACCATGAAATAATATAGTGCAAATACAAATGGAATTCTGTAGATATGATTCTGGTAGCAAACAATTCTGGAGTCTGTAGGACCTTGTCAAAATCATTACATGGCAAATATTCATGTTGTCTGCGCTTTTGATTTGATCAAAATCAAATACCCAACTCTAAGTGCACAATTTTTGACCCCTAGAACAACTTAGTGTGAAGAAAAATTTCGAGCTCTGTAATTCAGGTGTACTTCAGCAGGGAGAGACTTCATAAAGATAATATCTAGCTGTAAGTAGAAATGAATTGTCTGTGAATGTTTAAAGAGCCCGCACCCTTGAACATGTTTAAAAGTATAAAACAAAAATAGGTAGGAAGGAAGGATCCAGTGAAGTAGAAGATACAGAAGTGCTAGAAATTTACATATTGTCTGACTGATAGCTTTGCATCTTTTCCAGATGACCCTGTATATATGGACAATCAGGCCCATAGAGAAGAATACATTCTGAATGAACATGGGATACTGTATGAAGGAGTTCACAAGCACATTACCTCTCGACCATGGCACTTTGGACAGGTATTTTTTGAAGACTTATTCAGAAGTAGATGTCGTCCATATATGGATAAATGAAGTGTTATCCATATTTTTTTCAGAAATGCATGCTACGTTATGGAGTGCGAAAGGTTTTTAGGACCAGTCCAGACTATGCATGCACAAAACAACATGTTTGAGAAACACTGTAGCCCAAACAACTGGAAGGAAGTTTTCTGTAGTAAAATTAAGGAAACTGCAGAATGTTCTTGGAAAAGTTGAAACAGAATATTGTGCTTCTGAAGAAAAATTATTCCATTGATCAAACATAAGCAAAATTGACATGTTTTTCCCTTTGGTTTTCCTTCAGGCAGATAGACAAAACCATGCAGACCACTAGGATCTGTGCTTGATTTAAAAAAAAAAAAAAAAAAAAAAAAAGGCTGGGGCAGAGAGAGGGCAGCTCATCTACATGAAAAACACTGGACTATTGACAAGAAAGGAACTTTAGTAATGTCAGAATACCATGATTCCTGTGTTAACTTCTTTTTCCTCAGTTTGAAGATGGGCTTCTGGATATCTGCTTGAAGATTCTAGACATGGGTGCGAGTTATCATCACGGCTCTGATCGTGACCATTGTTGGCGCAATGATCCTGTGCATGTCAGCATGGTGGTAAATCACATGGTAAGACCTCTAGTGGTGTATGACCTCTGAATAGACCGAGGCACACTTCATTATGTTATAGAAGAGCAAATTGCACTGTAATCTAACACAGTATGAATAGCAGGGATAATGCTTTCTGTGCTCAGATTCACAGGAAAAGCTAACTTGTAATGTGGATCTCTGATGATTTTGTGGTACACTTAGGATGTGAAGACATGGTCAGCTATCTGAAAAGGTTGTTTTTCTCTTCACTTTCTAGATAAGCAGCCATACCACTAACAGTATCATGAAGATTCCAGAAAACAATGATTACCTGAAAGGAACAAAACCATTTTCCTGGAATGGAAGTGTGCCTATTCTTCAGCAGTGGTACAATGGCAGATGCAGGCCGGTCAGATATGGGTATTGTGGGTCACTTGCTTCAGTAATGTGCACAGGTATGATATTTCAGTACGCCCTTACCTAGTTATCCAAAAAGGAAGAGAGAAAACCAGGACCAAAACCCTCCAACCTTAAAAACAACTGGAAGAATATTACTCACAAGCATTTTACTGGAAAAGAAATTGAATATTTTTCTCTTGTTATGATATGGCATGGCTCCTAACATAGTGTTTTTTATCAGCCTATTGCTTTCCTATACAGTATGAAGAGCAAGAAGAAAAGCAGTACTGTCTTTTCTGTGACCTTTATACCATGCAGCTATCAATATTGCAGCTTTTATTAAAACACAGAGCAAGTGTAACGTTGTGGAGCCAAACTTTATCCTTTTGGTGAGGTTTGAAGTATGAGGAAAAAACACTGAGTTATGAACAGGAAGAAGACCTGTAGCGATGTCTCCTCCGAAACATAAAAGCAGCAGGCTACCATCTTCTTTTACTGCAAAGGATGAGATAACAGTGAACTAAACTCCACAGAAAAAACACTTGAGTTTCAAATTTATACCATTTATTTACCGAACCTGCTTCTACGTTGAAGAAAATTAAATCGATATTCCATAGATGAATCTATATGTTTACTCTGTTTACAAAAAAAGAAAATTAGGGAGTTTTATTAATGCAGGATCAGCATCATTATTTCTGAAGATCTCTTTATGTTTCTGTTTGTTGTTTTTTTTTTTAAAAGCTGGAAGAGTAACAAGCCATTCTTTTCTGCTAGGCTCTTTTCAGACTACTTTTTAACCACTAAAAAGAAGCTTTGAGGACACAGAATCACTGCATCCCAAATATTGCCTCTTATCCATTGTGTTTATATAATTCCAAAGTAGAATATAGGACAATTATTTATAAAATGAGAGGGATTTTCTTGATTAATTACCATTTGTAATGACTCATGAATATTTTTCTTCCTTACAGTGATGAGGTGTTTGGGAATTCCAAGCCGTGTTGTCACAAGCTTCTGTTTTCCATGCTCAACTGAGAATCCTCTTGGTATCAATGAGATTTTTGACTGTACTGGAAAAAACCTGTGTGGTAAAGACAAGCTATGGTAAATAAGAAATGAACAAGCTCTTTTGGTTTTGTCAAAAATTAAATAGACTAGTGTAAATCTAGCAGATCAGTGTTTTATTTAGCAGTCTCTTTCATTGGTGTGGCAAAGCTGTTCAGTTTCCTGAAAATGCATTTCAAAAACATGAAATTAATGAAGACACAGCCTGCTCAATATACATTTTAAAAAACCACAAACCAACACTTGTGAGAATTGATGTTACCTGCTTATCCTTCTCAGCTGAAAGAATTAAGGCCATCAATCTTAGTAGCTGTAAAAATATTAAGTAGATCATGAAATGCAAGGGAAAATTTATCACAAGTTAGGACTATTTTCTTCAGTCATAATCACTTAGTTGATAATTACGTTGTCTTCCTGACATTCCTTATCATGGATTGCTTCATTCTTGTAAACTTTTCAGTTCATGTTCATATAACTATGACATTACCGCTCATAATAGCAGAATTTGTGTTTTCACCTTTGGCCTGTATTTTCGTAGTTTCACTGCAGCAGAATTTTGTTTGCATTCAAGTCTCGTCTGTGAAAGCTTTTAATGAATTTTCTGCCCTCTCACGTGTCAAAAAGATGAGGTCAAACTGAGATACTAAAGGAGTGAGGATCTTATTTTAGCATGAAAGACTTAAGGGTTTGTGCTTTGTTAAGCCATTAAAAAGAAGACTAAGACAGTATGTGATTTTCCTCTAAAGAACCAGGAGGAAAATGTTAGGAAAATAAATGACTGAAACAAAAGACCTCTGTTGGCACATTATCAACTGAAAAAAAGGGGCTATAAGAGGAATGTTTTACAATCAGGTCTGCAGCATCCTGGAACAAATTTCCAGTCTGAGTGATATAAAGCAAAACAAACAACTCTTGTCCCCGAACATCATTAACAATACTAAGACATAGTCTTCAGTTGATTAAAATGTTATCTCTGACATAGTTTTCCTCCATCCTATGGCATTGAACTTGATCCAAGAGATGTTTTAATCCTATATTCCTGCATCCTACAGGCGATATCACTGCTGGAATGAATCTTGGATGGCTCGGAGAGACTTAAATCAATGCTGTGGTGATTGGCAGTGTCTGGATCCGACACCTTTGGAAACGGGCAGAGGTAACTATTTAACCTAACTGTAATTGTTGTCCTCAGCTTATGTTGTTGAGTTTCTCTACTACTCAGGTTAGAACCTGTTATAACATTTTTGTTATCTGGCTTAGGTTCAGCTTGCAGCGGTCCTACATGGGTTCGAAGCATCCGAGAAGGGGAACTAGACTTGGATTATGATGGTCATCATATGTTTTCTCGAGTAAATTCAAACTATGTCGGCTGGCTTTCCCAAAACAATGCCAAAAAAACCAAATTTTTCTGTGATGCTTGGCCATGTGGACAACATCTAATCACCAAGAGTGTTGGCAGTGAGCAATTCGAAGATATCACTGGGGCTTACAAGTATGAACTAGGTATGTGAAAAGTCATTAAATGGGTTGGAGGAAATTTTAAATGCTAATCGTATAAAGTTATCAGTGTAATCTGTCCTGTGTTAAAATGAATAGAACAATCTGAAGTTGTCTTTTTTTGAGAAAGAGGAAGATGCCTTTCTGTTCAAGGATCTTAATTCTTAACCTCTAAACATATTTAAATGATTCAAACAAAACACACTGTAATTACATCCATTTTGGACAGGACAGGGTAGGATGTTTCAGATGGAAGGGACCTACAACAGTCATCTACTCCAACTGCCTGACCACTTCAGATCTGACCAAAAGTTAAAGCATTTTATTAAGGTCATTGTCCACATGCCTCTTTTTAGGGCACTGGCAGGCATGGGGCATCAACCACCTCTCTAGGAATCTTGTTCCAGTGTTTGACCACCCCCTTGGTAGAGAAATGTTTCCTAATGCCAAGTCTAAACCTCCCCTTGTGCATTTTTGAACCACTCCCATGTGTCCTATCACTGGATACCAGGGAGAAGAGATCAGCACCTCCCTCTCCACTTCCCCTTCTCAGGAAGCTGTAGAGAGCAATGAAGTCACCCCTCAGCCTCCTTTTCTCCAAACTAGACAAGCCCAAAGTCCCTAGCTGCTCCTCATAGGACATTCCTTCCAGCCCTTTTAATATTACTATTCATACATACATATTTTGGTCTCAGCTGTACAGCAGTTTAAAATATTAGCAGCCTTTAAATAATCTAAAAAACCTTAAATTCTTTTAAACTCAAGTTTAGCTTCTTATTTGTTGCTTCTTGTACCAGGTCTTTCAGAAAATATGCTTACTTACTAACTTGATGTATTATTATTAGGATATTCTGCTATTCTTACTTTGGGCTACTGATTACTGATTTTCATCTTCCAGTAGTAGGGAGGAGTTCAACCAGCAAAGTTGCCTAAAAGAATGAAGAGTGGATCACAGTTGATTGCAAAATTGCAAGCTCTGTAGCTCTTTTGAAGAGGAACAAAAAAGAAAAAAATTGATAGTTTCTTTGTTTGAATGGTGTATTTTGCCTTTTGAGAGACATGGTAGCATTTCATATTCAAAAGGCAAAGCCCTTATAAAAAGTTATATTTTGAATTTTGCACTAGCTATACATTTTGTGATTTACACAACTATTTTTAAATTTAACTAATAAAACTAAAATACATTTTTTTAATGTTTTTCTGAGATAGATATTTATTTTCTTCTATGCATTCAGACTACCATATCTTGTGTTTCATTAACTGATGGATTTGTTCTACACCAAGTCACTACAGTAGGTTTCAGGAAGGAGGAGGAAGAAATTCAATTATCTTTATTATTTAGGTAAATATGACTTCTTGTGCATCCAGCAGATTCATTATCATGTATCTTCTTCAACAGGCTCTGTGAAAAACAAAGAAGCCTATTTCCGGGCTTACAGAAGAATTCACCCAGGGTACTGTAATGCTTCCAACTGCCATATTGAGAGAGAGTTATCATCTCTGAAAAACCCATTTTTGAGTGACTCTGGTATTAACATGCGACTAAAGATGGCTAATTGTCCAATGTATGGTGAAGACGTCCAACTACATTGGCTGCTTGAAAATTTGCGTAGTGAAAACAAAAACCTAAAGTTTAATTTGTGTGCACAAATAATAACCTACAGTGGTTGCCCAATGGATCAATTTTGGAAAGACAGTGTGAATGTCACGTTGGGTCCAAGGGAAGGTAAGCAGGTGAATTTGTCTAATGCCCTTCTGTCCACTGTTCTCAGGAGATTCTTTGCTTTTTAGGATTAGCAGAGACTTCCTAGTAGGGGTGGGAAGTGAAATGAATACAATGTTAAATATTGACAGCTAAATTCACTTTAGGATAATCACTCAAAAATCAACACAGTGTTAATACTACATGTATAGTGATAGGTAATTTATAGTCTTTGCTTAATTTTTCAAGGCTTAGAGGGTGTGATGATTGTTTAAAAACTCATTTCCATTAAAAGTTCAATTCTGGACTCTATATTAAATACAAAGATGAAGTTATATCTGTTGATCTGAAAAGCAATTTATTTCCTTTGGCCAGAAAATATTATCCAGTGTAAGACACTTGTTTTGAGCCCTAAAGGAATTATTTCCAGATATACCATATGCTGGGAAGTGCAAAGGCATATCACAGAATAAACACTTGTTTTGATGGTTAATATCTTTTTCTGGAAGAAAAATGATCCCTTTAACTAAAACATTTCATTATAAAACAAAATTTCATAGCTGATATTTACATTCTGTTTTACCAAGCTTTAATTTGCCTATATTTGAATTATTGCTTTAAGAATTACATTGGAATTAAAGTTTCCAAATTTTGAATACTAATATTAATAACAACAACAACAAACCAACCTTCTTCTAAATGCACTGATATATTAACTGAACAGTGTGAAGCTGCTTGTTGAATGTATCACCCTAAGCCAGGAAAAATCATTATGCTGTAATAACTTAATATTTAATTAAGCTATTTTAAATGCCAGTTAAACTTTAGAACAAAGGAAAGTGGAAATATTAGCCAAAATATCTGCAAAAAAATAATTAAAATAAATTTGTTTTACAGTGAAAAAAATTCCACTGTGTATATCATATAGTCAGTATGGACCTTATCTCTGTGATCACAACATTATGAAAGTAGTTGCTGTCTCAGACCCAGAGTGTGGAGAAGTTCTGATGGTGAGCAGGGATATCGTGATCAACAGGCCACCTGTTATTGTAAAGGTAAAGAACTTTAATTATAGGATTTGTTATCCAAGGAACAGACTTAGGGACTCTTATTGACCGCTTCCTAGGTATAATGCAAATAAATTTTAAATTTTTTCTTTTTCTTTTCTTTCATTGTATTTTTTATTTGAGAAAGATCAGTGTGATTTTAAATGTATAACAGGTACTTAGAGTGGTATATAGAGATGATAGAAGTAAATCAGAAAGAAACGTGTATGAATAATGCTTTTTTTTCCTTACATTTATTTAATTCATTGTTAATTTTGTAAGGATGACAAAACAATAAATTTGTTTGTTTGTTTTCTGACTAGCTACTGAGCCAACCCAGGCTGAAAGTACCATGCACAGCAGAGATATCCTTCTGCAATCCTCTCCAGGAAGATATGAAGAACTGCGTAATGACGTTAGAAGGTTGTGGTTTATTCAAAGAGCCGATGACCATTGAGTAAGAACACCAACTATTTAAATGGGGATAACATTGGGGCTTGACTAAGATGTGCTAGATCAGAGCAGGTTTTGAGGAAGGCAATAGTTCTGATATTTTTGGTGTTTAGGACCTGAACAGGACTTTTGCCCCTTTTTACGCTGAGACTCCATTAAAAGCCTCACAGCTCTTGAAAATGATGGATCATTTAGACCTGGCAAGATATGCTGCTGCTTCATTTTCCTCAAGCTTTTATTTAAGCCTGTGTTTCAAATTTCTGTCTGAAAGGGAATGCACTCTTTTCTTCACAAGAAATTCTAGCTTGGTCCCCCAGCTCTTATAATCCTATTGAGTTTATAAAAGAATTCCTCTAAATATTCATGAACTGGCACCACGTACATGAACAATTAGACAATAACAGTGAGAAATAGCAATATGCATTCTAAGCTCATATCACGTTAATCACAGGAAGCTGAAAACTTCCAGGATGTTATAACATACTAGGAAAAGTGTCTGTTCATTAATATGCATCGCTTTTCTTCACGACCAGGAGAACTGACAGAAGTATGACTAGTTTTGAGGGCAGGCAATTAGGAATTGTTCTTGCTGAATAATAATGAAATGGATTCTACAAAGCAGCTCAATCCAACTTAGACTACTGGAAATGGGAAGCAGTAGGTATATCTTTGAGGCAGAAGGGTGCTACATTTTTAAAGAATTTAAGAGGATATCATGAATGAGTTTCCAGGTCCAGTTACAGAATTTACTACGGGAGTTTTCCAAATCTCCTTTTGGGACAGAAGGACAGTAGGTTTTTTTGGGGAGGAAGGCAAGAATAACAAAGTTGTCATGACAGGTTGTCTCTGAAAACATGTCACAGCAAAACAAACCTACTCGTGTGTGCTCATCTTGTAGCGCTTCAGGTCTCTGAGCTACTCAGGGTCCTAATTCTTTTCCTTCTCTCGGTCCAGTTTGGGAACACTGGCATCCAACCAACAGGCACGGACCATTGTGGAGTTCACACCTTACAGGCTTGGCAGCCACCGGCTCCTGGCCAACTTCGGATGCCACAAGTTTGCCTACTGCAAGGGATGCACCAAGGCTGAAGTGTGTTGCCCCGCAGGCCAGAATGGAACCCTGCCTGTCAGCCAGAATGGGTCACTCCCAGTGTGTGAGAATGGCTCCCTCCCAGTGAACAGCTCTGGGCCTGTCCCCGTGGCGGACCCTGCGTTCAACTCCATGTGTGAATATATATGTATCCCAGTATGCAACCCAAACTGCAGTGCAGGGGGTCAGCCTGTGTATGACTTCGTGTACCTCCCTGCTGGCCATCCCTTATGCAACACCATCTGCAACCAAGGCTTCAATCCAAGCATCATTCCTGGTTTTGATCTGGGATGCGATCCTGGCTTCCGTGTCATATGTGAGACCGTTCCTCCCGCTACGTGTGCCCCGATGCCTCCACCCATGTACAGCTCCATGCCTGCCCCAGCATCCAACCCTGTGTGCCCCCCTATGCCTCATGTGGTGTTCGAGACGGGTCCTGCTCCCACGCACCAGCCTGGAGGCGGAGGGGGGCCGATGTCTTACTCTGTCTCTGTCCCCGCGAATAATGCGGTGAGTGCCCTGCTGACCCATTTCATGGCTGGCTCCGGTCCCACTGCAGCAACCCAGGCAGTCCCTACCCAGGTGTCTGCTCCACCATCCCACCCTGTGTGCTCTCCAGTAGCCCACGCTGTTGGCAGTCCCATGCCGCCACCGGCTCCTCTTTCAGTGCCTACTGCCTCCATCTCGCATGTCGTGTGCGGCTCTGCGCCCTCTCCCACTGCCCAACCTCCGTGTGGCCCGATGGCGACCCTGCCCTCCCAACCCCTGAACACCCCGGTAGGCCACAGCGTGTGCTCCCCAGGCCCTTGCCCAGCGGCTTCCCCAGTGCCCCGCTCTGCTGCCCGTAGCGCCACCCCAGCAGGGCCACAGATGGGGAGTGCCCCGGCAGCCCACGGCCTGGGCTCCCCAGCCCCCCGTCCCGTGGGACCCCCGGCGGCCCACTCACTGTGCTCCCCAGCCCCCCGCCCAGTGGGACCCCCTGCAGCCCACTCGCTGTGCTCCCCTGCCACTGTCTCGCTGGGCGCCGTGGGGGCTCGCCCCACCAGCTCGCCTGCCGCTCTCCCCGAGGACTCGTCGGCAGCCTGCCTGCCGTGCCCTCCAGCCCCGCGCCCGCTGGCAGCTGCCACGGCCCGCTCCCTCTGCGCCCCTACCTCTCGCTCGGTCTCCCGGGTCGTGGGCGCCACGGGGTCTCGCTCAGTGTGCGGCCCTCAGTGGGGCCCCTCCTGCGACACCACCACTCGCTCGGGCTCCCACTCCACGTGGGCACCCGCCTCCCGCTCGGTGTGGAGCCCCACGGGGCGCTCAGGCTACTCCCCCTTGTCCCGCGCCACCTATGGCACTCTCACGCGCCCTCCATACAGCTCCTTGTCCCGCTCCTCCTACAACACCTTGTCCCGCTCTGCCTACACCACCCTACCCCGCTCCACGTCCCCCTCTGCCTATGCCACTCTGCCCCGCTCTGGGTCGCGCCCTTCCAGCAGCACCCTGGCCCACGCCGGGTCCCGCACACCCTGGAGCTCCAGCAGAAGCACGCTCAACTACTTCAAACGCAAATACCTGTAATGGAGAGTAACCCGGGGAAACGCCAAAGCCAGTGAATTAAAGCCCGTGCGCAGATGCTTTGAAAGAGGTTAGAAATAGGGTGCTGGAGAGCAGCGTGTGTAGTCCTGAGTATTTATCCACGCGTTTGAGATGTGCCAGAAAGCAGGCTGCTAGCTGACCGCTGAGGGATGCATTTGATGTAATCCTCGTATGTCTTGAGATACGGTATGGTGGAAGTGACAAACGAACGTGCTCCCCATGGAGCCGTAGTGACAATAGTTGCACAGTGCAGGTGATCGGACTTGCTCGATCAAGCTGTTTTCTAAATGATGTGCTTTCAGTCTCTCTTCTCTTGATTTCTTGCAAGGCGTATTTCTCAGATCTCCCCAGGCTACAGCTCTCGTAGCAAATCTCTCTCCTCACATGAAATGTGCTGTCTTTGGGACACTGCAAAGAGATGGCAGCAGATCTGCTTTACGTCTCGCCTAATAGACGTTGGGCCCCTGAGCCCCGGTATTGTTATGGCTCAGGTCAGTTCTGCATGCACTCATATTTCCTTAGTTATGTGGTAATGAAACGGTGGAGGTCATGGAGTAACTAAATCGTTATAAATCAACTGAAGAGGTTTTTTTTAAAAAAGAAAAGGAATTATAATAAATTTAGTATTACTACTCTTGATGTATTGCAGTTCCAGTATCAGGAATCCAAAGGTTGGATTAGAAAGGCCACAAAACTCGATGAACAATTAATACCAATTTATTGGCTTTCATGACTGGAATTTGTTCATGTAGCATATTCCAAACATTTCCTTATTTATATTTCATACATTTAGGTTCATGGGAAAATCTCTAATTCCAAGGCTGTGCCTTTTTGATTCAATATAGCTAGGAAACTACCATCACCAGACCTAACTAGAGAAGGAAGTATGATGGTATCCATTCTTTCAAACACCCAGCCCTCCCAACTGAAAGGTTAAGAAGGTGAATCAAAATGTATTATGTCTTCTTCAGATTATTGGTACCATTTCAATGCTAACCCTCTCCCTGTATTTTAGGAATTGAAATCATACATTGTCATAATGGAACTGTCCCCAAATCTTGGATTTGCTGACAACACCTCCCCTCCCTCCATTATTTTTCTCTAGTGCTCCATTATTTTTAGTTACAAGTGTTAGTGGGGTTTTTTGGTAAGTTAATTTTGCTGGTGCTGCAGAATCTTCAGTCATGTAGCAATAGTATTTCAGTAGTATCACTGTAGTTCACACCCCTATGAATTGTGATGAGACTGAGTAACCTTCCAGGGATTTTGAAAAGGTGTGGTGTCAGATGTTAGCTATGAATGTACCAACTGTGTCAAATACATATTAATTCTGAATATGGTAGAAGAAATGTTTACCTGGATAATGTAGTAGAGTGGTCACAACTCAATGACTTGTTTTTTACAGATTTTCAATAGTCTTTATTGAGTATTTGCTGAGAATTTCTTTGCCTGACTGACAATAAAAATAGAAATTTAGAAAAACACTGTAATTCTGTTTTGCTTTGGTTTCTTTTTTTTGGTAGTATGTCTTCAGAAGTGGGGAAGGAAACTCTCCAGATGCACTGGAATGTGAAATCTTTGTTCCCCTAAAGCCTGAAACTAAGGCTTTGAAATGGGATCTGAGGCTAGGGGAAATCCATAGATTTTTTTACTCTACCTGAAATACTCAATTTGGTATTTAGAGGACAAATTCAGCCATCATCTTTGCTCACAATAAAGCTTTCCAATTGCAGATGCTGCATGACTTTTTCTTTTGTTCTCATGGTCTGTGAAACTTGCAATCTATGGAAATGCCAAACTCAACAAATCTTTGAGTGACAGAAGAAGAGACACAAAAGATACCAACACTATTTACTTAAGAAAAAAAGTGGCTGATTTTTTTTTTTTTTAGGAAGTGCATGGCACCTACATCATTACCAAATAACATCTCAGATTTCTTTTCCACATAGTGGTTTGACTTCTCTGATATTCCTCATTTCTGAGAATGATTCCATATTTAAGAAACTTGAAAGATTTGGTCCCAACCTACTAATGTTACTGGAGCTGTAGAAAGCGTGTGTAAACTCCCCAGTCTTCTTGCCATATATGCTGAATACACATTGGTTTTGAAAACTGTAGCAAACAAACAAACAAACAAACCTTCCCATACCAACCCAAAATCAGCAACAAAAAACCCCAGTAAACAACAAGATTTAAATTATCTTCTGAAACGTTTATGAGTGAAAGGCTCCAAACTATGTTTTATAAGGTATCTCCTATCACAGGAGGCATGGTTTGAATTTCCACAAAATTTCTTGGTTTTTTGTTTGGTTTTCTTTTTCAAAACTGACATGTTTGGCTGTCTCAAATGTACTTTCTTGAAGTAGAATCCACAAGAAATTCAATTTTTTTTTTCCTAGTGTATTTAACATATTGAAGATTAACAGTCTTCTGTAATGTAGTGTGGCACATAAAGTCTATTTTAGAGAATGGGAGGCCAACTCAAGCATGACAGTTATAGTTATCAGATATTGAATACAGTATACACATTGTATTTATGTGTTCAGGAATGCATTTCTAATTTTAATCTCAGTTCAGATGTATTTTTTTTAAGTGAGGGAAATCTATTCACTTGTTTCTAGTACAGTGAACGTGAAAAAAGGCAATTCCTCATGCATAGTTACTCTTTCTATGATTTAACATAATAAATAGAAGTGCTGGAATTTATTTTTGTGTGAATCTAAAATAAGATTTTATTTCTTTTAAAAATGATGAAGAATCTAGTATATCATAATTTTCAGTTCTCCTCCCTAAAAGTTTATTAGACCTTTACAAATATTTTTTTAGATGAGAAGTTATGAAGATTTAGCTGCAAGTTAACTTTTTCAAACCTTAAGTGTTTAAGGTTTGTGCTTCTTTGGACATTTGCTGGTGACATACCATAAAACGCCTGAGTGAAATGTGATTTATTTTTATATATCCCATTACCTGCAAGAACAATACTGAAATTTATAACTCAGTGAACCAACTTCCTATCAAGCATTAGTTACAGATGTAAATTAAATTTGATATATTGTAACAGACAAGAAGATTAAATTAGGGAGACACTATATTCATTTTAGTGATCAAACAAAATCTTTTGGAATATATAATATGAGGTGTATAAAAATATAGAATTACATTTTCTGACCAGGAAAAGATGTGAAGATATTCAAAATACAGAAGAACACAAGGGTTTCTTTTTTTGTGATTCAGCAGTTTTATGTCATATGTTGTACATTTCCATTATATCTGAATTTTCAAAACTATATTTTTTCATACTGCGCTTGCAGAAGTGTTTTTATAAGGGAAGGTCTTTATTTGTAGAAAAAAATCCTATTCACATATTTTACAGGCATGCCAGCTCTTTCTTTCCTTTGATGTCTTTGATGGGAGGAATTTCTTCCACGCCTTTGCATAGTCTTCCTGGATGATCTTGTTCAAGCTGTAAAATTCTTTGTCTTTGAACTGCAAGGAATGTTATGTAATGCACACGTATGCTCATTTGTATTGGATAATTTTCTGACTCTCCGACTAATACCAGGATAAAAGTCTTGTGCAGGAGACCAATGCAGGACTGAAAACAGAAGGTGTTCCCATCCCAAGGATCAAATACCATGTACGTGCACAGCTGAGCACCTGTTACTATTCTGTTGCTTGTTTATAGTAATAATTAAGTCTGCTGCCACATTAATATGAATTTTAAATCTATTTGTTTTAAATATATTAACTGGCCACACCTGTCTAAGTTTTCAACTAACAATAATTTTTTTCCTGCTCTTCTCTCCTGAGAAAGTTGCCATTGGTGGCGCTCAGTAGATTGCATTAGCTGCTTGAGCAACCTGTACTTTTTCATATGTTCACTTCCAGCCATCATACATCTGAACAGCACGTGTGCTTTCTCTGTAATGCATGTTTAGTCCAGGCTATCTATCAGTGCTACAGTGTTGGAATAAAAAGCATTCATTGACAGATACGAATTGGTTGCAAAAATTAATAAAATTAAATAATACCTAGAAAACCAGGAGTTATGTGTAAAGGAGGGAAAATATTCATGGTGTAAAGAAATGTCACCACTATATATCATTTACATTTAGAAAATCTCTTCTGTGGTTCTGGTGTTCTCTGATTCCTCTTTCTGAGTATCAAACCTCAAATTTTATTAAAGTTACAACAGTATGTCAAGTTAGCTTTAGATTAATTAGAAATAGAGAAATATTGATGTTTGAGGTAAATATTACCAGGAATCCTTGCTGCTCCAATATATTGAAATATACCAATAAACCTAACCATCATCTACAGCAGTTTCTGGGTCTAGAGCTCATACACTGGATATTAACCCTGACCTAAAAATAGTCTGTAATTCTGGCTGAGCTAAATGTAGCATCTTCATCTTCTAATTTTTGCTTAACTTTTAATTTAATTTTGACCTTTTTTGACCATCATCTTTTTTCCACATGGGTGAAGCAATTAGAATAGCTAGAGGCTGCTCAAATGCAAATATCATCAAAATGTCTGCCTTCAGTAGATATTTCGGGGTCTCTAACAGGGAATTGTGTCTTCAGAGCACAAACATTATAAGACAGAGAGAATACTGAGGTTTTTGTAATGAACTTGTTTCTTTCCTTTAGGTGATCTCAGTCAATTATATAATAGCATGAGTCATTAGGGGTCCCAAATGCACATTAGCCGAATACTAACATACACACTTTTCTGTATCACTGGCTGAGGCCATTTGCCAAGGACAATATCAATGCAGAAGGAATAATAAACAGGATTCACCGAGATCTGGTTTATAACAACTTCACAGTGAAAGTTCATCTGCTCCTATAAAAGTAGCTATGAAGTTTATTCAAAGACTAGGGATCAAATAGAAATAAGATGTAGAAGAATGATCTGATACGTAAGGCAAAAGTTTGGGCACTAAATGCCCATAATTAAAATTCCAAAAATTTTGTGATGGATATTGCCTAATCTTGATAACATCCAAACCCTGCAGGAGCCTTACTATTTCTTTTTTAAATCTTGAGGTAACTAGATTTCTGTCCCAATATGTAAAGATTTTTGTCCCTGTCAGAGACGGATTAATCCTGGTGTGCTCCTTGCTACTTTTAAGCCAAATCAAGGTCCAGAAGCTAGGTATATCCAGCCTATATTCCCTTATTGGTCTAATCCTTGAGGTGGTCAGAATATATATAACATAAACATATCCATAAAATTTAGAAATGGCCTTCATCATTTGTATTTTGTCTACTGTTTAATGTTCATCCATAAAATTTAGAAATGGCCTTCATCATTTGTATTTTGTCTACTGTTTAATGTTCATCTACAGTTTAATGTAAAATGCAAACACAGTTCTAACCTAGACCCAAAATCTAGGACTTACATTCAAAGCTAAGTGCCTTATCAACATGCCAAAAGATTTACTTTCCCTCTTTTTTTTCCCACTATACAATTTTTTTTTTACCAACTGTAGCAGAAGTGTGCTGTCGTCTTCTTCCCCATTCCAAAATAGACAGTCAGGCTAACAGTAAATTCCTCTGTCTGTCTTGGGAGGGCATTTCCTGGGACAGTGCACACATCCAGTTCCAGTAAGCAAAGTATCAAATAGGAGACTACTACCTGGTGTAGATGTTTCAGGCACTTGATGCCAGTTGTACTTTAAAGGAAAAGTTTAGCCTTGTTCTGATGATTCCCCGTGGGACAGATGCGGCTTTTGCTCTGAGTGAGGCGCATAGTCCCCAGAGCATAAAGATTTTCCAGATGCTTGTTTGCTAAATGCTTTCTTGTTGGCTGTCTCTAGAGAGGTGAAGGCAAACTCTTCTTCAGAGCTAAGAACATGGAAATTGCCAGCAACACAGATTGGATATAGTGCAAATTGTCATCTTAGGACGCAGGTAGGAATAAGACAAAATTTGACAACCGATACTTAACACAGCTAGACTTTTCTGCATTAACTGAAAAATTGAAGGGGCAAACTTAATCTAGATTGCAAATTTTAAGATGCTTTTGCTAAGCTTTTATGTGAGCACAGTAGTTTTCTCAGAAACTATTAAGGTGTAAATTGTAGCTGACAAACCCCTAATATTATTATTCTGAAAAAAAGAGGAACTCTGCATTAATGAGAGGTCTGAGCACTGCCTCATTATTTGGCACAATGTTATGTTTGATTAACAGATAATGACATTAGGCAAATAACTATTTGGATTTGAGTTGCTATTACAAATCAGGTTACTTGCTTATAAACCTGTGTTAAGTGCACTTAAGTAAGGTAATGTTTAAGATAGTAAGCATTATCTTCATCTGCCTCACTGGGACTGAAAAGTGCATTTAAAATACAGCAGCTGCTTAATTATTTGACTGAGTCCTACGTGATGTAATGCTGCTATTCACCACATGGCTAATAAATCCCTAGTAAATACAGTGAGAATGCTATATCTGAAAAATAACCAAAAGAGTGAAGTAAGAGTTTTTTAATTATAAACCATATACCAAGAAAGAAAATTAGTAAGTGTTTCATGATATTGGATTGGAAGAAAATAATTACTTGGTTTTGTTTAAAAACAATATAGTATGTTATAAAAATGCCCTGTATTGAGAATTTTTATGACACAAAGTCTGACTAAAATAATTGCTAGAGAATAAATAATAAGTAATTATTGATAGTAATTAATAATTATTAATTATAATAATAATAAAAATAGAAAAAAGGTAACATAAGCACTTGTGTATTTTCATTGTGCTCTAACTAGAAAACATCCTTTGTGTTGATTTAGAAGTCCACAGGACTTTGGGAAGCAGGACCTAGATGTGTATTTTTGTCTAAAAAAACATTTTGAGGGATAGCAATGTAATATTGAAGTACTTAGAGCTTGAATGTGAAAGACCTGAAAATTAAGCCTCATCCAAACATTGATGTAAGCTATTAGGGAGGAAATAATTGACATCCTGTTGTGGACATTCCTAGTTTCCAAGATGAGAATATAATGGTTCTCAAATAGCCTCTTTTAATGAAGAAATTTTGACATCTACTTTTCAATGTAGATACTCTCAAAAGAGTAAAGATATGGGCTGAAAATACTTGATTTACCATTAAGAAAATCTGCTTGAACTTTTTTGTGAATGCAGACTCGTACTCCAACTCTTGACCTTGGCTAACATCTGTTGATGTTAAAATCCACAGCTTTAAGTTTGCTGCATTAAGGATTTTGCATTAAAAGTGTGTCTTACTTCATTTTCTGTTATTTATTTCCAAGATTATTTAACTGAGTGTAAAAATCTTCCTTTGATAGGAAGAGAAATATTCACTGGGAATATTTCTCCTTTTTAAGATTCTAAGTAATTTTAATTTGTGTAATATATAAGTGATGATATTAGTTGCCTGGCCTTTTGTAATTGCTTTGCTATCTGGTCTTTCTCTCTGGAAATGTTATCTTATTGTTTGTGACCACTTGACTAAAACCCCAAGAAGTAACAGCACAACATTTCAGAGCATTCCTATGTGCAAGTCTACGCACACACACACTTGTAGTGGTTTGGGCTGGGCTGAGGTCCAGGCTGGTGCAGCTGCGTAGCTGTGAAGCAGAGCTGTGTGCAAGTTGCTGAGAGAGGTGAGGTCCTCCCTGGGTTTGCTCAGGACCTTGGTCTTGCCTGATCTAGGTCGCAGGTACCCCTGAGTCTTCTACCTCCCCATTCCTGACGCTGACCACCACCCAGGGGCTGATGTCCCAGCCTGGCTTCAGCCCATCCCTGTCCCCATGTCCCTGCTTGCCCAACCTGGGGCTGTGACCCCTGCTCTGGCCCTGCTCTGCTGCCCTTGCTAGGGAGCTGTGGGACCGGCTCCCATGGTGGTGAGGTCCCTGCCCTGATGGCAGTGCTGTTGTACTCGGTTCTTGGCTCGCCCCTCTCGCAGCTCACCGACAAACACGCTGACCTCCACACAGAATATAATTCCTCTCATTTTCTCCTAGAACTGATTTTGCCAAATGTTCCTTGGACAATCTGCTTTTATTTTAGACCTGACATCATGTGGAACAACCTGTAAAATCACGTTAGATGTCCTTCTTCCTCAACTAATTCACAGCTTGATGTGGCTCTTACAGCTGTCAGTGTTCAAAGTCCCAACGATTCAGTGGAGCAGGAAAAAACTGTGGAATTGTAGGGGATGAGCTTGATGTGTTTAAAGGAGGTGTGAAATCTAATAATAATGTTTGAGCACCTGAAAAATTGTATTCTAAGTGTAATATTCATTACCTATATTTCAGCAAGGCATTCACAATATATCTTTTTTTTTCATTATCACTTCTTCATTAGCAATATATCATGTACATAATAAGTATTTATTACAGTCTCTCTCTGGGCTGAAATTATCTTTCAGAATGAAGATATATATGATTTATTGACACAGAAACATATTAATTACTGACAAAATCCCTGGAAAATTGAGATAACATGGAGCTTTGGCAATGAGGTGTTAGCATCCCTATCTCCAATAAATTTTCAACCTTGGTGTGTGCCTGTGAATAATAAATATCGGTCACTGCTTTGCTCATAATAAATATTGAGAAAGAAAATGTGCCTCAAACTAAAAATATATGTAGTAGAACTTTTGAAAGAATGAACTAGAGATAAAATAATAAGCTGATTTTATACTTGAACTGATCTATACTTGTATAACAAATACTTTCTCTTGAAAAAGTTATCTTCTTGAAAGGTAGAAGTTCTTAAATCTTTTTTAGTCTCCCTCCAGAACTTTATTCTATAATAATGATTAGGCTTTTAATTTGTAAATCAGTTACTGTTTTTGTTATTATTGCTGTAATAATACTTATTATAATTAATTACTAATTATGCCAAATCATACTAATTAATATAAATCGCTTGTCCCAAAATTATCCCATCAAACTCAGCATGCCAAATGACTCTAGGACTATCTAGTACGAAATATTGATTAGAAGAACAAATTATGGGGGGGGCCATGGGTGACTCAGCCTGAGATACACTACAATTTTACAGTATAAAGTTTAAGGTGGAGGAGGTATCTGGTTCTTGGCACCATCTCTATATGTTACCCAGTAGCCGCTAAAGTATATAAGAAAAGCAAAACCAGAAGGTGATTTTGGAGTAGGGACAGGAAAATAGGGCTTCTCTGTTCCCAGGTTAATGTCCTAAACATCTGGTTACTGAGACATACTCATTGTCACTTTATAGCTCAGAAATTTCATAGGTCTTGCACTTCTTTCATTTAATAGCAGATTTTCAAATTGAGAAGTGAAAGGTATGCCACACAGAACAGCCTGTGATGAAGTGCTATATCATTCTGCTGGTTAAGGATATCTCTCCAATAGTCTATGGAATAAAAGAGCTAACATCATCTCCTCTACCTTAAAGGAAGACAGTAGCTGCACTTTATAGGGTTGATCTTCCTATCAGTGCCAAGTGTGCTAAAGAATGCTTAGCTTGTGGAACTTGGCCTGGATTTGGCACAAGCCAGCTGCTTACACTTCTCGGCTAGCAAGAGTGGGATGTGCCCAGAAATGTGACTTCAAAGTTTGGTGAATGTAAAGGGACAAACTAAGCACATACAAAATTACAATGCCTCTGAGACAAAGTCCTCAGAACTCTGTATGTAGGTGCCTACATTTGTCAATGCCTCACTTTAAGAGCTTAAACCCGTTGTGAAAATCACCTTTATTTCAGAGAAAAAAAAAATGCCAGGGATAATTCCTATGATGAAAGATACCTGACTCTATTTCCTTATTTATGCAGGAGACAGAAGCTGGATTGCAAAATCACACAGCTAATTTGCTTTTTCATATATGAAATCTCTACAGATTCCCAGCTGCTCTGCTGTTTTTTTTAAATTCTAGATGAATATGCTGGCACTGCATTTTACCACTGTTATGTGGCAAGCAGTCTATGTCATACATTTTTTTTTACTTCAGATTTTATTGGTTTACTTTAAGCCAGGTTATTTTCTCTTTGTTTTGAGCAGCATTGTACTCATTTTAGTTAATAGCTCCTTGGAGTGCACAGAATCAACTGAAAGATGATGTCATCTTTTTATGTTAGTTTAAATCTGCATAAGGTGGCACTACTACCTGAAATTCTTGGCAGTTTTTTCTTGCCCAAAATGTTTTCCATTCTGCCGTCAAAAATAAATAAATAAAAAAATCAGACAGCTGAAGAGCGTTCCTGGAAAAAACACCCAGTTGGGAGAGGAAGGTTTAAATGTGTTTTTTTGCTGTTTTTTTGTTCCCTCCCCCCCGCCCCGGTTAATTATCGCAGATGACTTCCCTGAGGTGGTTCATTGCATGGCTGTATGACTGCATGTGCCTGCAGTTATGGTTGGAGAAATAAGCACCCAGGAATGAGGGGGTGTTGGGATGACTCTTTGATGGTTGAGCTGGCTTATGTCATAATAAACTGGTTAGGAAACTGCATGTAAAGCTACTCCATTTAAGCATGATAGTAAAGGTCTGTTTCTATAATTTATAGAATTCTATAAATTCTATAATTTACAGAACAGCAATGAACAATAAAGCGAATAGTGGAGGAATGCTGTTAGGTAAACATAGTTGCCACTAAAATGATCCTGCTATTATTTATTTCTGAATGGACTTTGGTCAATAGACACATGTACCTGAGAAGGTGCATGAAATGAAGCTCAACAGGCAAATAATTGTAGTCTTCTATTTTCTCAGAATATCTGTCAGCTTCTCATTCAAACTTACAACTTTATTTTTTTTCCAGGAGGATGCCTATGGAGTTAGTTAACTGTCCCTCTTCATGAAGATCATTTTGTTGGTAGTGCCTGCTCTGTGTTTTGGAGAGTTTAATGAGTGTATTTACCACCATAACATCCATTGGAACATTGCTCTTGGTCTGACTCACTTTCTTGGCTTTTACTTGAATGGTATAGGAGATTTCTTTACAAAAAAAAAAGAAAGACAAAGCCCTACTCTCCCTCAAGGAGGTATCAGCAAGAGTTTTCATAGCAAATATGAGTATGTAATTACAAACTTATATGCCTGTTTTACTGTGTAGAATATGTAAAAACAGCAAAGAATGTTCCTCAGAAATGCTTAGTTTTCCTGTGTGCAAGCAAGTAGTCAGAATAATCTGAATGCTTTCTCTAATAAAATGTGTAGGGCAAGTGAGAGCAGGAAGTATTTGTAAATGTTTATTTGAATAAGTGAATCTGAGTCACTTGGATAACATTTGCAACTATTTTTCTTAAACAAATACAGAAAAAGAAAACAATACAATTCTTAATCTTTAGAATATATAAGAAAGTATTTGTTTGTGAAAGTCTGTACCATTAAGAACTTAGTCCAGATGTCTGTGTGTCCATCTTTGAACCTTTCCAGGGTCCTTCCTCTGCTTATAAAAATTGCAGTCATCCAGTATATGAAAAATGCTATTTAATTAAGACAAATGAAAAGTACACATAACAGTAAGTTAAAAATTACTAAAAATGAACTATGCTACTGAAACGTGTTCATGCAATTCTGAATTTCAAAAAAAGTATAAAGCAACTGATGCTTTGCATTCTTCCTATTTGAGGTGGACCTGTAGTGGGGTATCAGGAAATAGGAGCTACCTTCTAAGTACACTAACCTCCTTGGGTACTGAAGAAACTTCACTGAGTGCAGTCTATATAGATCATTGTTTGTGCCCACTAACTTTCCCCTTGGCTCTAGTAAGTATGCCTACATAGCAGTGCAAGTGAATAGAAGTGAGTTTGTAAAGCAGAACAGTTGATTCTCAGGATCCAATATCCCAAGAATATGTGCTGCGTAGGTGGCTGGAGCTGATCTGCCAGGTCAGCTCACCCAAAAGAAATCTTGTTCATGTGTTCTAACATGACTTTGAAATATAAACCAAAGCTCAAAATTGATATTTGAGAGATTAGCTTTAAAATCACATCTCTGTCCCATAATTTTAGTGTAAATGCATCCAAAATACTGTAAATGCGTGCATGTATCACAGAGTGATCTTGCACTGCTGAGCATGGTGTTCATGACTGTGCAATTCATTCCCTAAGGCCTCTGCCTGTAGTCAGCTGGGCAGTTCTTTGTCCATCCCTGGTTTCACTGTCACTTTCGCATCATGTTAAAGTATTAGCTGAATGAAACACATCTTTCCACAAATGTTTCTAGGTTCTTCCTCTGACGGTGATTGCAGAAGAAATTGTTTGTGACTGCTTGAATAGGCATGATTTTTCCTTATCAATTCTTCCCATAGCAAACTATGTCATGCTGCATTCTGTCAGCGTACAGCTGAGAAATGCTACAAATATATTCATTCACCAGCTGGAAACGCTGCATATGCCATGCATTGAACTCACAGTCCAGTAAGAGAAGATGATTTCAGTCAGGTTAAGGGCCTGTCAATCACAATAATTCCCGAGTCACACAAACCTGTATGATTTTTGTTAGTATTAATTCCTTACTCTAACTGTCCCTTAAGGGAAAGAACCTGAAGTAACCCAAGTATCTAATATACACACCATTTTGCTGCAAACATGACAAAAACATGTAGCTTACATTTTTGAACCATTTAAACCTACACAATTAGGTCAAGAAACTATTAAGTGTCAAGATCGGATATCTGAGGCACTGGGAACTCCCTGCCAACCCATAAAAAAGCCATGCCAAAATTCCCTCCCTGCTCCACCAGCAAAGCAGAGCTGAAGTTAGCATTATTTTCCCAGGCAAGTTTACAAGCATCAGGAAGTAGAGGGTGTAGCATCACCCTAAATATTTCCATTTTATGGACATGACATACATTAAGAGTCTTCTACTTTGGAATGTAAATACCACTGAGAAGAGAATGGTAGCTGAGTCTTCAAACAGGAGATCAGCAACAACTGCAGAGAAACTGAACCTGCTGCATGTCCTGTTTTGAACATGATGTACTGCCCAGAGAAGGTGAAGATGGAAGTGTGGTGGAAAGAAAAAGGAGGTAAACAAGGTATTGCCTCATTTTTTGCCACTCCATGCATATGGGCAAAATTTACATCCGGCCCTTTCAAAATGGTCTCCATATTTGTCATCTTCATCCCTGATTTTCTATATATTTCTGCCCAAGAACAATATAGATTTTGAAGCACATTTACACACACATTTTGCACAGATGTGAAATTTTATGAAAATATGTTTTGCAGTTAATGGGATAAAATGGATTTGACATACACCTAAAAATGTATGTAATTTACTGTAGTTTTTATCTACTAGTAAAAACTATAATTTCTCCTTGAAATCAGTGATAGGGTAAAAAGGTGTGGAGACAGCAAATGGTTATTAATCCCAATGCACCCTGTGAAACTGTACAGGGATTGGCATAATAGCTATTAAACTAGAAAAGAGGGGAGAGCATCTCCTTAAGCTAGTTGCAGCCAAGATGCTTAGCAGAGCATGCAGAGAGGGTAAAAGGAGAGCAAGGAAACATAAAGCACCAGGGAAGAATGGAGACAGGATGACATGACAGCAGGTAATGACTGGGAAGGAGAAGGAAAACAACAAAACAAATGATGTGTTTAAAGCATAAAATGAAGACAAACAATGTTTTACATTCCCTGCTGATGGACAATTGGCGTTTTGTTGAGATACCTGGTATTTATTGGCAGAGAGAGGGACTGAGGAGCACGGGGTGAGGGACTGAGTCAGTAGGGAGGCTGCTAACAAGGTCGCCTGAGGGACCAGGGACCCAGCTGGGACATCTGGAATTGACTTCTCTCTTGTGGTGCATGAGAAATGGGGATTACATGCCACACAGTGCGCAAGCCACATGCAATCTGTACGTGTCCATTTTGTGGTGCTATAAATTGATTAATTTTAAGCATATGTGCTGATATTGAAAAGCAACTCCACCTAGTAAACACATAGAATTTAATCTTTCAGTTTACCCGACAATAAAAAAGTGTAAATCTGGTTTTAACATAAGGTCAACCAAGTCTGTTAGGTGAGATCAAAAAGACTTCCTGAGTTCTGTAACTGACAGATCCCTCCAACTGCCGGCATATGCATATAAACATAAAGCTTTTAACTATGGAAACTTGCAGCCCTCCTTCCTATAATTTTGCTTCTTAAAATTTCCTTTTTCTCTGAGGAAAGATCAAACTTGCTTCTGCAGGCCTTCTGTACACTTTATCTTGGTATGCTGACAAATGCTGCTATGTGCACAGAAAGAAAAAGAGTGGTTGAGCTAGGGCAAGGAATAGGTAAGGCGTCAGGACAGATGTTTGCCTGTCATCTGTACCATCTTTGCATGTCTAACTGTTCAGCAGGGTGGGAGGACACACTCCTCTTGACACTAGGCAGGAATTTTTTGCTGCATATTGGCTTATATTAACTTAGACACCTAACTTGGGTTGGGTGATAGGACATCACCCTTTCCTCTATAATGCCCATATACTTTCGAACCTGCAGCGTTCGTAACAGATCACAGCTGCCATGCCATTCTCGGCCAAAAACTGCAAAACTGGCCAAATGTAGGACAAATGTACAAACAAATTGTGGCAGATGGGGAAACTAAAAAGGATTCTGAGAAATACTGGAAGTTTTGTTTTTGTATTTTTGTATTCTGAAAACATTTAATTACGACCAAAAAAAAAAAAAATCCCGCAGAAGGTCCTTAGGGAATCTGCTGTGATTCTCCAATTCTGACAACAGATTTGCGGTGGTGTTTAGGATAATTCAGGTTCTGATTGCTATAGCTCACGCCAGCTGGCTGCTTCTGCAAGGGATCGTTCACCAGCTAGAGACAGGCTGAATTCAGTGCTTGCATTCTCTGATACACTTGCAGTATCACCCATGCATCCCTTGTAATGAGGAGGTCAGATGGGTTATTCTGCATCTGTTAAGATTCCCCATCTTGCTGGGGGGACTCACAGCTGCCTTAATCAACAGATTTCTAGCCCCATGCAGCTTAGACCAGTAAAATACTGCAGAATAAACAAGAACATCTGCTCAGTTGTTTATTCAATGTTTAGTTAAGTTTTTCAAAGAAAGATAGCCCCAGTGTTCACTGTATTGGGATTGCTGCACATTTGGTGGAAGTGGGATGTTTTGGTGGAACACTATAGCTACAAATGGAATTGAAATATCTCATTTAGCATATATGACACACGGTGTTTTTATGATACTGTGGTTTGTGGAAGTCTTCATAGATCCTGCAAGTCAGAATTTCTGGATCTGTTGACTATATAACATATTATGGTAAGCAAGAGTTTTGGTTTTGTACTGAATAATACTATTGTTTAAGCTACTGTTGTATTTGAAATAGAATCCTGAAGTTGGAATATTTGTTCCTTTGTTGTTCTTTTCTGTGTACTTCAGTAATCAGTTTAAGTTGGGTGGGGAAGCTAAGTCATACCTAAGAGAATAACTGAAAACCAAAGTTAACTGTGTTTTCAAACTTTGTAAGATGCTCAGATTATTTTTTTTAAAGCAGCACAACATTCAAAAATATGTTCCTTTAATAGTGGTGTATTACAGGTGGAGATGGACATCACCCAAAACATTTTAATCTGATCTGAAAATCTTGCATTCTGTTCATACAACATTTAGTTTCTGAATACTAAAAAAAAAAAAAAAAGGTATACATCCTACTGCATATGACTTGTGAGATACTGTTATTTGGTGTATTTGAGTTGTTCCCTGAGAGATGAACAGCAGCATTCAGTTATAAGAGATGGCTGAGTCTGTAATGTCGCTGCTGGTGCCAGTGTGTCCCTATGAGGTGAACGAGTGCAAACAGAGGTGAACCTTTTCCTCAGTAAGTCTTGGATGTTGCTCTTGGAGATTGGGATTGCTACACAGCATAGCCTGCAAACAGGGAACCACAAATATGGTGTCTGACTTTTGCAGTTGACAACGTTTGGCCACCCAGGATTGCAGAAAGTAAACTTGTTTTTCTTTTATTTCAGTGACAGCTTTTGAACACCAGATTGCTGAAAAACTACAGAAATACCTTTGAGGAATAGACATAATCCAAATAAATTTTTATGAATTCATATGCTATATTCCAAATTTCAAGTGAGAGCTTTTAAACAACAGGGAGGCATAGCTGTGTGTCATTTTTTATGTTTTTTGTTTGTTTGTTTGTTTTTTTCTCCAGAAGAAGAGAATAAGGTAACTAGTTTACCTTATAACTGTGGAATTAACTACTCTGATTTACCTATTACGCCACTGTGTGTTTCCCAAATGGTTCAGTCAGTAGAAGCTCATTCGGGAAAATGCTTTTGTGTCCAAATTGCAACACCCTAAATACCCGAACACTGTCCACCCTGGAGGGTGTCACCTGGCTGTACAGAGACCAACTTGTGTCACCAAAGCTCTCACAGCCATTGGTTTATCCTACCTTGTCTCTGCTGTAGACATTTTGTGACTTCCACTTCCCCCCACACACTTTCTTGTAAATATATAAGGTACTACCCACTGTCAGGGTTCTGGAGGCAACGAGAGGCTCTAATTGTCCTGACTAGTCTGTAATGTCCCTTTTTTGCGATCCCCTCCTCTGCAACCTCCTCCCCACCCCCTAGGGCGTTTGCAGCCTGCGTGCAAGGATGCTGCAGCTGCAACCTCGGATCATCAGGTTGCTGCGAAAACACCCAATTTGCGAGCAAGAGCTGTGGGAATCCTCATCCGATGCCTTTGTGAGTGCGGTCCCTGCCCTGTCACCCTTGGCTCCCTTTTCATCTTCCCCTGCAGAGCCGCCCCACCCTCGCTGCTCACTGGCTCTCTACCACTCAGCAAAGTGAGCTTTCTTCTCCAGGTACAGGTTTGTCATGTTGGGGAGCTGGAAACTTACAGTACCTCTAGGAGGGATAATTGGTATTTAGGCCTCAGGAGCATTCCTGTGCCTTATTTGGTTTTGTGAAGTCACTGTCCCAGAGAGCTGACCTGAAGCCCAGCTGCAATACATCAGCCAAACCCTGTCTGCGCCGAGATGAGGTGATTGCTCTTGTGCACTTGTGCTGTTTTCCCACTCATCAAATACTTTCCATGGTGATGGGTCAGCTCTGGCCTTGCTGTGGGAGCATGTCTCCCAGAAAGGCAACACCTATTTCTCTTCATCCAGGCCAGCTGAGCTGCTGGCTGCCTACAGCCCATGGGGATAACGTCTGGCAGCTGCTCAGCTCTGCACAGGGACCAGCCACCCTCTTTCTGAGAGTGGGCTTCTCCTGTCAGCACGAGGGCTCCATTTCAGGCCCATATTGGTTGGTTTGCCCTCGGAGGCCTCTTACAGTGCCTGGCTGGTGGTCCCTGCCAAGCAGTGGTGCTCTCCTGGCTAATGTGTCCTGGTCATTAATTTGTGACAACAAAAGCTTGCAGCTCTGACTGTGTCACTGACACTCACTGTCAACATGTTCCAGGTGTGAGACCAAGGGGCCTTCTTCCTCTTCCTCATCAGGGTCTTCTCAGACAAAACTTGGACAGTAACTTTATCTCGCACATACAAATACTCTGTAAGAACATGGTGTTATGTGGAAACCTGCCAAACAGCAGTTGCTAGGAGTCCAGCCTTTCACACCAGCATTACAAGTGCATTGGGAACTTGTACATTATAATAATATGTTGAGTAATATAGAAATATTATTTTAAATGTAACAGCTATCTAATGATGTAAAGACTGTTGGGTCTTATAGACACATAGAAATGTCTGCAGCCAGTTGCAATGTTCTCAGGCCCTATTATGGTTTAGCTCTTATGTTTTCTTTCTTCTTTACCACAGTCATTCAATTCATTCCCCACTGAAATGGGAAAGCACTGAAAAAAAAGCTTTGTGCAGAAAGAACCTTTTTATTTACTGCAATTGGTGTTCTTGCTGTGTTTCAAAATTACACATTTTCCGTCAGCTATTTACAAGAAAGATATTAGCAGAAGCCTCAGTATAGTAGTCATCATCTTTGTACAACGATAGCAAAACTCTCAAAGATATTCAACTTTTCAGGACCCAGAGCTCATCTATGTAGAGAAAAGTTAAAATTCTGAAGGTAATCAAAAATCTATGCTGCAAATATATTGAACAAACATAATGTGCTGGCTCTGGCCTTGGCAAATGACCACATTGTATATCTGACCACAAAATTCAGACTGCACTTCTCAAGTGCTTAGGCTCATGCCAATGACTTCATGAGTCAAAGTGAGTCAGCATATATTTGACAACTCTTGTAGTGAATCCAAGTCATATAATTGTCATGGCAACAAATCCTCTCAAGTCTGGAAGGCTTCCTCACTTGTTTTCCCCAGTTGTGTGCTCTTCCCTGAATTTTACTTTATCTTCTCACATCACTTCATTCTCAGTGTTGCCCTTGCTATAATAGTTCTCAGCATTCTTTCAAACTTTCTGCTTTCAGGAAAGGATAAGAATTGCCTACTCCTTTCACCTGATTCATCATTCATTACAGAGCTTCTTTTTTAAATTATTTTTTTATTTTACATTCCTATTTGTGATCAACTTTTACTCATATGTATAAATACATATATAGGTAACTCACCTTTTCTATGTATACTGCTATAATTTTGCTGAAAGACTGAGAAGTAGATGAGTTGTACCATTGAAGGCTTATGGTAAGTTTGGGCAGAAAATTTTACATTTGTGCAACAGTACAATTAGATGCAGGTCCTTTCTGCCTTGCACGAAGTACAAAAACATTGCCTTTTTGTACAGTTTTGGAAGATCTGTGGCATTTCTTTTATTGTGGCCTTCATTGGTTCTATAGTTTTTGTTAAGATTTTTTTTTTTTTAGAGAATAAAGGTGACATTGAAATAGAAATTTAGAAAAGCCATCTGTAATTCATAATATTCTCTTTACAGCTTTTCAAAGGCGGAAAGAAATCTTTCACAGTGCTAGAACAAGTAGGTGGCAGCAGAGACCCATACATATAATGACATGGATGGTAGAGCACATAACAACACTATTGAAGTACTAAGGTTACATCAGTAAGGTTAGACATCATGAAATGACTTGATGAATCAATGTAGATCAGCAAATGCCACACCACTTTGTAGATGCAAACGGCTGCTAGTTTTGGTTAGTATTAAAGATGCTCACAAACCTGTGTTCAGCTATTCAGTTCAGATATTGAGGTAGACCTGGAATCATTTAAACCATATATAGACTTGTTCCATCACTGGGGTCTGTCTTTGTCCTTCTTTCCTTGGAAGAGGTAGAACTTGATTATGAACCTTTGGATTTGAAATCCAGACCCACTATTTTCCTCTTTTCATAGCGAGTGGCAAGGCCTGAGCTTTTTGCTCAGGAACATCAGTAACAGAAGTATCAGTTATGTAATATTTTCACTCTAAAATGCTGGAAAAAAGCAAACTCATTGGTTTAGAGTTGTTCATTATAGCTATAAATGAGCTCATTCTTAAAAATGAAGATAAATATTTTTTATATATCTATTACAACTGTATGAAAACTTAGTAAGTTTATAAACTTTCCTCATTTTAGAACTTGCCTTCTGTGTCTCAGATATAAATTTACTGTGAGATGGAGTGTGAACTGTGTGTAAAAAACCACACATATCACTTCTGCTTAAAAAAATCAACAGAATGTCTGAATTCAGAATTCAATGTCTAAATATAAGTAAACACGTACTACATGGAGGAGTTCACCAATTACAATACAGTTGCAGAGACTCAACTTTTTTTTTATTTGTTATATTCTGTTATCTTTAGTATTTATTTAAAAGTAATGAAATATTTATATAGAACAGAACAGTTACATGAACAGTGACTAGTTTTCTATAATGAAGTTGTATCAAGAAAAAAACCACAAGAATATGGCAGTAAAAGTAACAGTAGGAGAAGCAAATATAAAACCATCTGCCAGCTGAGTTTGTCAAAATGTCGGATGCTGCCTCTGATAGACTATGTTCCATTGCTTTGACATCTGGATGGTCCTCTGTAATGAGGCAAATCTTTAACAGTTACTGAATTTTGTGAATGTATGTGTGGCTTGATTTAACTCTGATGTTTTTTGCAGAAATCAAGCTTCAGCAGAAACCACCACATGCAAAGTAGGTAGGTACAAGCCTTGAAAAAATAAAATACCAACAGATACCAGAAATATTGTGCATACGTTACTCGTAACTTACCTGAGAAGGAGGTTTTTGTAATTTCTGTCTCCTTATAGTAAGTGTCTATGGAGAAATATGTAAACTGCTGTTGTTCTTTAGAGAAGTGTGTTAAGATAAATAAAGTACAGCATACCTTTAAGCAGGCATGCAGAGAACAAAATTAAAGAAGATTTGTTATCATATTTATGTGACTTACAGAACAAATCAGAACAGCATTTGGGAAACAAAATATTCTGCCTGCCTGGGCTGAATAAGAAAAACCTTAGAAAAATAGGCCATATAAAAATACATACATATTTTCACTCTTAGAGTATTTTTAAAAGCTAATCAACAAACAGTATGCTAAGCAGAATTTTTCTACTTTAAAAAAAGGAGAAAAGTCTATGTTCCATGAGATCCTCTCAGAACTCCATTATTTCTATCAATTCATGTCTTAGAGGATATTCATACCATGATAACAGATAGGATTTCACCATTTTGAAATATAAACTTATAGCAGGAAAAATAGTGCTGAAGTGTAATATCATGTGTAATATCATACAAAATTTTGGAACTTAAATTTTAACAAGCCCCTCTGGAGCTCCAAATAGTTGACCACCTATCTTTAAACAACCTTAAGGAACTGTTTTTAAGTCAGAAATATAAAAATGTTTCCTGATTCTGAAGTTGATAGCTTAAATCAGAGGCATTAGTTGCTTGAAAATCTAGATTTCAGTGTTCATCACAAGTGTGAATGCATCAAGTCTTTCTTCCTGCCATTAAATTTGCTTGTGCTGAAAATCTGAGCCTCCTCCCTCCCAAAAATTAAAAAGTTCTCCAGTGCTCTTTGAAAGTAATCCAATAACTTTGTGAGAATTGGGCATGGGGGACTGAAGGCACCTCAGTGGGCAGACCTAGGAGACAATATTCTTTTGTGTAGGGTTATCTTTTTTTTAACTGTTGAAATTTTAAAAATATACCACGCTTTGTGAAAGCCAGACATTCAGGTGCTCGGGAAGCCTGAGAAGAGAGTTATGAATTTCCCTACTGCCATAAGGGCAAGGAATCAGAGCTTAGGTTGTTGTTGTTATCTCTAAAAACACTTACAATGGCTCTCTGAAAATAGCTCTGAAGATTCTGAAAGCCTTTCAAATGCTCTTTCCACTTTCATTATGCAAGATGTTCTACGCCAAATAAAAAGAAGCTCTATTATTTCTTCCTCAAGATGACTTAAGATGGACAGTCAATGTTGTGCATTAAGAAAAGCCAGGAGCAATGGGTGGGGCTAGGAAGCAGCTATTATTAAAACTGGGTGTGATTCTGTGTGGGTATATGTGATGATTTGTATCGTTTTTCAGTTTTGTTGTTCACCAGTTTAGGGTAATAAACAGCTGGCACAGAACATATCTCTCCACAAAATAAAAAAAAAAAAAAGAAAAAAAGCATTTTGTGTTCAAGAGAAAGTCTTCTCATTTGTCTCCTTTTTGTCCTGCTTATCAACACTGAAGAGTACGTGTTTAGCTAAGTAGAAAGGGAAGGTTTTCACTCATGCAGAAGGGGACATGTTATTATAATAAGTTGTTACATATGAATATGCAGGATTTGGACTCATTTTAAGGTAGTGAAAGTGACTGTTAATGTAGAGTTGGGGGACTGAAGCAAACTGTAAGAATGAGGAAATCAATGGGGGCTGTGAGGAATTTCACTACTGGGTGGCTGCAGATGTTCAAGCAAGGTAATGTTAACTTGCATATCTCTCAGGGGACGGGGTGTACATTTGTGGAATGATTCTGCAGTGTAGGGCAGCCAAGGGGAAGGACAACTGTTCAGAAATTTGTAATTAAAACATCTGCTATTTTTGTGAAGACAATTAAAGGGCAATGGTAACATGTCAGGTTTTAAAGCACAATTATAACTAATTCCATCACCTGGTCATTCAGCAAATAACCTGGTCATTTAGCAAGTAAGGATGACTTGTACTGTTTGTCAGCAGGACATCATGAACCTTTTAAAACAATTTTTTTTTTTTTTTACACTCTATGTTCTGTCTGTGGATAAATGCTTTTTCAAAACAGTGCATCAAGGAATAACTCTGGTACTGAAAAGACTACTAATATTAGAAGCTATGTACCAAAAGACAATACTAACATAGTTCTATAACCAAGCTTATGTTTTATGTTGGTTATATCCGGAGAATATCCGGCTGCGTTCTTGACAGTGTATGTACTTCAGTCAATTCTTTCATGTTCAGTGTGTGATGTTGTGAACAAACTGGTTAAACAGCAGTAGTTTGGCAAACAGGAGTTTAAGTGTATCTATACTGTGCTTTAACTTAAAAGCACACCTTGTCCCTTTAAGGGTCAAATGTTAGTACAGTAATGTTTCTCTCCTAATGTTTCTCTCCCTTTGTTTCTCTCCAAGTAAATTCAGGAAGGGGTAGCTTGCTTCAGACAACCAAAGGATACGACACAACCCTGAAGTGACACTCAGTTCTGATATTCCTTCTCCTTCACCTCCTTTGCTCTGGTTTCTGTATAATTCCTTCCCTCTTGGATCAGATGTCGGTTTCCAGTGAAGGTCATCACCATTTTTTGCAAAAAACGCTGTTTCTTCCAAATCCTAGCAATGCCCAAGGGCAGCAGGGTATAGGTTTGTTTCTTGTTTGTCTGTTTGTTTTTCTACTTCTGTGTTACTATTCAGATGTCTTTGATTTTGCTGGATAAGAAAACAAGTGTGTATATTACCCTGAACTGCACTGCACAGTGTAAACTATGAGATTGTAAAACGTTTCCTCAGAAATAACTTTTGCAGAGCACGCTCTTCCCTTTCACCCCTGCCCCCTCTTATTGCATGTGAACCCCTGTGGAAAGAAATTCAGAAAGTGAAGCGAGAGAAGTTAAACTAATTCAGTGAAATGCAACATTTCATGTGAAATTTGGAGAGCGTATCACCTGAATGTTTACTTACATCAGCTGTCCTGTGGTTCTGTGGTCGAGGCTGGTTCGAAAGCAGCGTGTCACCTGCTTCGGCAACATTTTGTTCCTTTAAAGGCTTTCATGCTCCTGTATACTATCAAAACCTTCTCTTTGTTTATTCTCAGGGGAAATGTTTTCATGGGCATTGTATTAGCTTCTCCTCTTCAATTATTTAGTAAGTGTATAAATTAAAGTCAGTAGTTTGGACATTTGTTTCTTAAGGGTATCTTAGATCAACCTCTACTTTCTCATTACTTCAGTAACTGGTCCTAAAACTCTGAGAAATGCTGAGGTGAGAGACCTAAACCATCTTTGAGGCTGTTTGTGCCAAGTGGAGATTAATGATGGTGTCTTAACCCCCCAAAGCAACACCTCCAATATTGACCTATATGGGCAAAAGTTATGTCTAAAAAAATGGTAGAGGGAATGCCCTTCTTCACTGTCAAGATAGATACAGGTAAGCAAACAGGGAAATATTTTCAAGCATACTGGGAAGGTTATTCACTAAGGAGCACAGAGTCGAAGGATTTATTCTAGTTGTAGAGGAAAGGTAGGTGCCAAAATCAGTCACAATTACTGCAGTTAATTGGCAGGCTCAACACAGGACAGAGATAGCAACACAGGTTGAGACTGCAACAATAGGTATGTAGCAAAACCTGCAATTTAGTCTTTATTTATTGTTGAAATGAATGAGTCTTTTAATTGATAACATTTTTTGGTTTGTAATTAACAGTAGACTATGTATAGGAATATAAAAGACTTCTTGATTTCAAACTTGGTTGTGAAAAGTAAGTATTTTTTGTAATGACTACTGTTTTTGGGGGCCTCAGTTAATCATTCAGCATTGATTTTATTTCTCATTAATATGGGCTTTTGTTTATAAACATCTTTGGAGTTCAGTTGAGTTATATGCGAATGCTTCTTAATGCTAGCAAAAGTCTGTCCATGACTGAGTATCTTTGTTATTCTGTGCACTGGTCTCTGCACGGGACACACTGGCAGGGTTTGGGCAGGGTGTCCTGCACAGGGGGGCCATGGTCCGCATGTGCCATTCATGAATGGCCCCAACCATCTCCGATGTCAATGGGAACAGGCCTGCAGCCCATCCAGGATCCCAAATGCCCCAACTCTGACGTACTTAAGAAAGAGTTGCAGCCATGGTAGGGAAGGGACATATGAGGAAACAGGTGAGGAGAAATGGATGGGCTATTGCTGGGCACACAGCTGGAGACACATTATGGAAAGGATGTGTTCCCTGACAGAGGAAGGACCACTGAAGAACCATGGCTCTGGGTGGCCCACACTGGGGAGGGGACACTCCTGAGGGACTGCAGCCACGAGCGACCTGCACTGGGGGAGGAGGAAACAAGGAAGAAGCCATGAGCAGTGAAGAAAAATGAAGCAAAGAGTGGCAGAAAGAAATCAAGCCGTGCACAGCCCCAACCTCCTGCTTTGGCCCTTGCCTCACCAAAGGGATTGAGAGGGACTGAGTGTAACAAGCAGCAAAAACAAGGGGAGGTGAGAAGGGGGACAGGGACTGAAAGAAGCCTGCAGAAAGTGGACAGAGGGTGTTTCCTTAAGTGTTTGTTTAACTGTTTATGTTCTGGGTTTTTTTTTTTTCCTTAATACCCAAATCAATAAATGAAAGTTTGTTTTAATTGTCGGTAAATTAAATTAAGTATAATTCCCTGAGTTGGTACTGGTTTGACCACAACACCAACATCCTAAAAAAATAACAAGATAGGGCCCAAAAGAAAGGAGGCCACAAAAGATGACAATAATTGTTCCATAAACCAGCATAGTTAATTTCTCTACTCAGTTTTATCTGTCCCCGTGCAATGAAGTGGGATCTAATGTCCTTTCTGGAAGTACTGCACTTTGACCTTCACCAGTCTCTTTTGTGTCACCCCAGACCCCACGAACACAGCCCAGCACCTCTGACAGAACAGGGTGTTTGTGGCCAACAACTGCTCTGATTAACTCAACAGATGTTTTCCTCTCCAGAAAAGACATATTGTGCCATAATCCTCCTGTTTTGCTACTCCTTTCTCATCTTTCACAACTTAGCTTATTTCCTCTGGCACTTCTTTCAATGTTTTTTATCCTCAATTCTTTTCTCTACCTGCACATTTCTTCCCCTTGATCTATACCAGCTATGACCCTTCTGTTCCCTCCTTTCTCAGCTCTACCACCAGTTTCTGTCTCTCTTATCTGCAGAAATGATGCTACTTTTTTTTTTTTTTTTTTGTTAAATTACCGTCGTTCTCACTCCTTTCCTCTTCTCAGACACCTCAAATACTCCTTAGCTGAAAACAGGACAGGTATGCTTCATCATGAGACATTTAAAAGGGATACAGTGATTGCTGGACCTTCTCTTAATGATTTGTCTTGCTTCTTACTCCCTCACATTCTTTCTCCTTCTTTTTCTTTGTCCAGAGGAACCTCTGGGATTTCTGAAGAAATAAATCACACTCTTTCACCTTTATTACCTATCTGGGGGTTGACTAGAAGGGTCTTAATATGTAAAATACCAGTCAACCAGTGACATCAGATGGAAAAAGGACATGCAATACGGATCTAGTTCCACTGTCTGCCTGGAGAAAATAAGCATTTTGCCCTTAATTAGTTACTTGGCATGAATATGTGTCTTCTTGGATGAACTTTTGTTGTTGTGGCCAGTTCCTGGGACTTACTGAGTTGCCTCAGGCAGGGGCAGTGCATGAAGCCTAACACTCTCCAACCAGCAGAACCTGGTTCTTGTCTGCCTGCTAATTACCTAGCTGCATCTACAGGGTTTCATTTTGTATTTCCTCAATGATCAGATTTCAACTTCCTGATCTTCCCTTCCTCTGAGAAGGAATAATAGCCCTCTAAGTACTTTTTAAATGGAATGACATGGTTTTTGTCTGTCTTTATTGTATTTTTTTTTCTGATTGGACATACTCAACACTAAGATTTTGGATTTTCCCAGCCTGAATTATCCATACATCCTGGGGGGAAAAAAACCTCCACAGAACTATGGAACTGATGTCATTGCAAGTAGTTGTTTCACAAGTCTGCAACAACTGTAAAAGTCCCAGTGCACTGTGTGCTAGTAAATCAAATTAAGCCAGAGAAACATGTGCTTCCACATAGAAAACAATAGTGTCAGAGCAAGAGAAATAGGTGAAAACACGAGTCTTCTGTGAGGCTGCTGTCATAAAGCAGCTGCTAAAAAAACTGATTAAGCACTGGGATATAAGTCTTACTTTCCACAAAGTCAGTAGGAGGTTTTTGGTGTGAAGGTCCTGAGCTGTCACTTGATGTTCATTTAAAGAGACAGGTGATTACCCACAAAGTGAAAAATAATGTGGCATTATTCCCTGAGGTATAAACTCCAATAGCAATCAGAAAAGAGAGAGAGAAATAGGAGACTACTGTATATTGGAGGGTGTGCAGTGCTGGCAGTGGTGGAGATGAAGTAGACAGGAGTTTCATTTCGGAGTTGGCTGCACTGATGTGGTTTGGGTAGTTCCCAGTCCCCATCTCAGCTGTCAGGACCACCAGTTGGTCCTGAGCCTGTCTCTCTCCTCCATCCTCTCCTCTGCTTCAAGCCCCAATTTACAATTAATACTTTAAATTAACCCGCTAATGCTACTATGTCTTATTTCAGAATGTCAACAAACGGGCTACAAGAACTGTCATTATTTCATGGCCATGTTTTTTCCATTAGCTTAAGAAGAATGACTGTTTTATTGCAGGCTACTATTCACTTTTCTGTGTTTCTCTTCTCCCTTTTTCTATTTCTCTTCTCTTTCTCCCTGTATCTTTCAGTGTCAGTACTTTATAAATTATGAACAACATTCCTGTTGCAAGAAAGCTAGTTACTGTTATCTTCTGTGCTGGCATTGAGAAAACTTAGATTAGGAAATGGATGTGAAGGAAAGAAAAGCTGAGGATGAAATACTGTTAGAAAAAGAGGAAGATGCAAAAAATAGGTACCTTAAAAATATTTCTGTCTCTGCTCTCCTTTACCTTCACTCTGTTACAAATCTACTCTCAAATACTTCATTAATAAGTAAATTTTTCTGTGACATAATCTGGACACAACAGGATTTTTTGGAATGGATATTCATTACAGTTATATTTAACTATAGACTTTTGTGTCTGTATTTTAATAAAAATATTACTCAAGAATTCCATGAGATTCTATCAGCTGTAGTAACCTCATATCTTGTCATTAACACAGTCATTAACATACATACCTATCAGTCTTTCATTTTGCCAGAGAAAATATGACCATTCTTTTACACATCAAAGGAAATTTAAATAGAGGAAGATTTTTATTCTTACCTTTAATTCAGGATCACCATGATCATGTGTATCACTATGATTGCAGCTTTTTGCACAGATCCATATAAGGTGGAGATCTCTTATAGATTAATTCTGTAGATTTGTGCTCTCCGGTATATGCAAAAGAAGGAATAATATTCCACTTATTTTTTATGTCATTCCTATAGACATGAACTGCAGTGCTAAAAAGAAGCAGTTTTCTTATCATCCCGCTGGCAAACATACATTTTATTGTAACTGTATTACGAGGTGCATATCATTATTTGACCAGGTCAGCAGGGGTATAAAGTAAACTCTGGCTTAAAAAGGGGGGGCATAAGCACATGGGATTCTGATGAGGCTGGAGCTACTACCTGCCTCAAATTTTCATGTAGACAATTTATATGTTTTCTCTTTTTATTTTGGAGTTGTGTAGCCTGCAAGTTTCACCCAACTATACAGCTGGGTTAATGGTCTTGCATGTTCTCTGCTGTCAGTCATAAAGGAATGTTACACAAAGGCTCACAATAAAAATTTTGGCTTTCTGTAGTCCTTCTACACCCTTGAAAGAGTTTAGGTTTTCCCCTGGCATTCTTAGTGCTTGACTGATGTTGAGACAGTGTGCAATGAAGGTTTGTTGTTATTAGCAGCTATAACGTTTGTCGCCCTGGTTTTGTGTATTTGCTCGGAAAACTTTTTTAACTAGTGTTGCAAAGGAGTAAATTTGACTTATTTCATAGCCTTTTCACCCATTATAGATAGAATTCTCATTAAATGCCTGATATTTTTATTCCTGAAGCATCTTGGTGTTGCTGGAAACATATTAATTGATATCAGAACACCTTTAAAATAAATTCAGTATTAAATAAACACCTGTTCATTAAATCTGTAGCACTCTATGCAGTTTGGTAGCAGATGCTGCTGCTGATAATGATACAGATAGACAAGCAAGTTACATACTAATGGACTGTACTACCGATGAATCTGGATGCTCTAGAAGATTACATGTCAAAATAAACTCTGTATTTCTCTCTGAAATAAAACAAACCCTATCTGCATGGAGGACTGAAAAATAATTTTTGGTTTAAAATGATGTTGAAATCCAAGACATTGCCTGATAGTTGAACCAGACTGAATTCTCCAAGGATTCTGGCTTTTCTTGAGCCTTTTATTTTCAGATGTGTGAAAGGATTTCTGGTCAAGGGAAATGATATTTCAGAAGTACAGGTAGGAAATGGAGTTTGTTGTGATAATACTGAGCTGTCTAGATAAACCAAGAGATGCTGTTAGTTTTTTGCAGAAGGCTGACATGAGATGTCTAGACTAACAAGTTTATACAAATGCCTAAAGTGAACCCAGAGTCAATCTTTCTTTTTTTCCTAGGGACACAGAAGTAGCTTGAAAGTCATGGGGAAAGTGAGTAAAATTAAACTTTGCTACCTAAAAATTAGGCCTCAGTGTTTTTCCACATTACCAAAAAAATGTGTGGTGTGACCACAAGGGAAGAGAGGAGAGGAGAGGAGAGAGAGGAGAGGAGCGGAGATTGTATTTCAGTTGGAAGGGACCTACAATGATCATCTCATCCAACTGCTACTGTGACCTCTAAGAGGAGACTGTGAATCAGGAAGAAGCTCAGAGCAGAATCAGGCTTTCATCTGTATCCCTGGCATAAAGGAGACTGCCACTGAGAGACAATTCTACTTGCTCAACGCAATACAGCTTCCGCTCTGCATCTCTTGCTCCCTCAGTAGCCTCTAACAGCAGCAACCACCCACTTTGCTTCCAGGTTTTTTCCACAGTAAGAGTGAGCTGAGTCTGCTGACACAGTTCCTTACTTCAACTATGTCTATAGCCAGCCCTGAAAGTATTTTCAATGCCCAAAATTCTGCTTCTGTGCATAAACCTTAAGACTGAATTAATCTTAAGAAAGAAGATAAAGCAGTAAAATGTTGTCTCACAGAGAGCCCCTAACAGCTAAGAACCTGAGCCTCTTGGAACAAAAGGGAAGGTCCTTACGTGGATAAGTAAATATAATAGAATAGTTTGGGTTGGAAGTATCCTTTAAAAGTCACCTAGTCCATCCCCCCTGCAATGAGCAGGGACATCTTCAACTAGATCAGGTTGCTCAGAGCCCCATCCAGCCTGACCTTGAATGTTTCCAGGGATGGGGCATCTACCACCTCCCTGGGCAACCTGTGCCAGTGTTTCACTACCCTCATTGTAAAAAAACAGCATAAAGTAATGGCATAAAAGCCTGTAAAATAAGCATAGGAATAAATGTTCATGTTTTCCAAGAGAGATTTGTGCTAAACCTGTGTTTTTTTCAGAATATTCAGATATGACTTGGGAAATGATATGAGAAGTCGGATGAAAAGGTGCCCTAACAACATGAAGTGTTCCAAGTAAGAAAAAGCCTGTGAGAAACTGCAAAAGGGCTGTCTGAGTCAGCTGGGGAAAAAATGACTGAAGACAGTCAATGTAGATGAATGTGCAATGATGCACAAGAACTCCCGTCCCAAAACCTAACTTTACCTTATGCAGCGATGTAGCTTAACCAATGATTCAGGAATGAGATCTTGGAGTTGTAATAAACAGTGTGTGAATCACAGAGAATCACAGAATCACAGAATCACTAGGTTGGAAAGGACCTTTAAGATCATCAAGTCCAACCATTAATCCAGCACCACCATGTCCCCTAAACCATGAACTCCATGCCCAGTAACAGTCAGAAGCAGACAGGATATTAGAAATTATTAAGAAGAGAAACATGATAGAAATACCCCTATGACTTTATTTAAGATCATGGTGCACTAACTTCTGTTATACTCTGCGCCACTCTTGTTTTTTTCTCCTCAATAATATTACACTTTCAAGGTGTCCAGGGAAGGGCAGTAAGAATGATCAAAGGTATGAAATAGCTTCAAGTGAGTGAAGAACTAGTATTCTTCTGTCCTGTAATTATACTCTTCCCAAGGCATTTCCTATAGGCTTCTGTTGGGGACAGGATGTTGGGCTATGTGGACCTTTGATGTGGCCTAGTGTGGCAGTGCTTTGGCTCTGTTGTGTCTGTCATGGAGGGAGGAGTATGGCACCAGGACATACCTATAGAATTAAATTCCACTGAAACACAGTATCCACCATTGCTTTCCTTTGAAGAAGTGCTGCTCTCCTTCTATAAGGAAGGTGTAAGAGCTCATAAGGCTGTAAAGGAATTCAGATTGGAAAGCACTGCCTCATTCTGAGGAGTTCAAACACACACCTTCCATGTCTAAGGGAATTTCCTCGCTGTTGTGGTTTAACCCCAGCCGGCAACTAAGCACCACGCAGCCACTCACTCACTCCCCCATGGTGGGATGGGGGAGAGAATTGAAAGAGTAAAAGTGAGGAAATTCATGGTTTGAGGTAAAGACAGTTTAACAGGGAAAGCAAAAGCCACACACACAAGCAAAGCAAAACAAGGAATCCATTCACCACTCCCCATGGGCAGGCAGGGGTTCAGCCATCTCCAGGGAAGCAGGGCTCCGTCACGCATAGTGGTTTCTTGGGAAGACAGACGCCATCACTTTGAATGTCTCTCCACCCCTTCCTCCTTCTTCATCCCGACTTTATATATCGAGCATGATGTCATATGGTATGGAATATCTCTTCGGCCAGCCTGGGTCAGCTGTCCTGGCTGTGTCCCCTCCCAGCACCTGTGCACCCCCAGCCTTCTTGCCAGCAGGCCAGCATGAGAAGCTGGATTGTCCTTGACTGCTTAGCAACAACTCAAAATATCAGTGTGTTATCAACATTTTCTCATCCCAAATCCAAAACACAGCCTCACACTAGCTTCTATGGAGAAAATTAACTCTACCCTGGCTGAAACCAGGACACTCAGTAACAGGTTGGAATTAAATCTCTCCTCCAAAAAAATATTTAATCTGATTTTTGAGTTGCATTTGGGTATGTCTTCATTAGCAAGCAACGCAGCAGAACAGGAGCAGATCTGTAGAGTGAGGCAAAAGGAACCCAGTTCATGTGCCAGTGGTGGCTGCAGGACGTGAACCACAGATTGGCAAGGGAGACAGTGGAGGGTTTCACTTCACAGCCATAACCCTGACACAACACTACATCCTAATACAGACGTACTCTACTGGAATCTAGTTCTCAGTCTTGTGAGTGAGCAGACTGGACATTAATAGGAGATTGACAACCCTTGTGCTCCTTTTCTGCTTTACAATAACTGTTCAGGGTTGTTCGTTTTTTTTGCAGTATAGCAAAATTTGAATGGAAGGAGGGGTGCAGAATTATCTGTAACCAAATATCTAGGAGAGTCACCAGAGGATGACGGTATGGGTTTGAATGCCTTTGGACTGAGGACAGTGCTGATCAGCAGAGTGCTTGTGAGGTATTGCACTACTACCATCGACCTTCCCTCTCACCTCTTTTAGAATGAAGGTATAATCCCATCTCTACTGCCAAAAGAGACATTTTAGGCAACCACAACTAGATGTTTATGAGTCTTAAAAGGATGCATGAAGCAATCTCACCTCCTTCCTAAAAGAAGGTAGAATTGCAAGACACACCAGTTTCTTCAGTGTTTTTTAAAATCTAGTTCTAATGCCTGTTAAATCCTTCTCTGAGGTGCATAACTTTCCCTAAAATTACATGTGGTGTTAATACTTACACTCAGCATAAGAAACTCAGTTGTGAATTTCACCTTAGAATAGAATAGAATATAACCTTTTTTTTGTATTTAACAAACAGGAAATAATAATAAAAAATGAAAATAAAGTTCAGTCGAGATCTTTCTGTCATATTTGACATCTTAAGGTCTTCCAAACCCTTGCATTATGCTTTGTATTTCTTTTTCAGTTTTATTAAACACTTAAATGAACTCCTGTATAAAGAACTTTTCCTAAAGTATGTGTAAGCAGTAACTTGCTGTCTTCACCTGTATCTGGCTGAGCTCATCTTGGAGCTCAACGCTGACCAAAAGCTTGCAGTAGCCAGAAACTTATTGTTTCATACTTTCTTCACTGACTTGAATTTTGTAGTGAGATATTAACCCTAAAATCCTTTTTCAGCCCAGTGAAAATATAATATTGCTTCTGTTATTATTTTGCAATGCTTATACTGTGGTTTAAAGACTCATTTGACCTTAAGCCTCTATAGACTCTATTGCCTTTAGATACTGGACAAACACCTCTGAAGAGTAACCCCTTAATCTCATTTACAGGCATTCACAGACATAGGTGTTGTCTAAATTGGTAGCCATTTCCTGACAAAGATGGTGAAAGTAAGAGCTTTAGACAAGAACACAAGGAATTTCTCAGCTCCTTATGTTTTTTATATTCTTTTGTTTGTTTGTTTGTTTGTTATGTTTTGGTTTGAGTTTTTTTTAACTCACAGCAATTTTCAGACCATTTTTCATGACACAGTTCATTAACTAGCTCCTTTAAAAATATCATTTGAGAGCAGTATAAAATATATTTTGGATTAGTTGCTTTGCTGGCAGGAAGTAGGATGGTTAAGTGCAGCCTGAGCAAGCCCCAAGTTGCTAACCTATGCACAGGAATAATGAGGTCTTAATGCACAACACAATGCTCTTCGCATTACGTGAGGAATGCTTCTAAACTTTTCTGAAGGCTTCCCATGGTAAGCAGCCACCTATCCTGTGTTATTACCCACTATTTACCTGCTGCTAATTTTCCTTTTGGGAGAAGACGCTGTCTGGCTGACAAAATAATGCAATCCTCCAGTTTTGATCTCAGTGGAGAAATGAGCTGGCTAAAATATCTTCCCAATAATATGTGCTTGAAATAACTCAAAGAATTTGCTTTTAATTGCTCCCTAATAATAGATTTGTATGACCTGTAATAGAAAACATTTTTCTCTCAGGTTTCTCTTTAATTGCAACATTAGCTTTTTCCTCACAGTATAACCGCATGAAACAAGGACAAATGCTGGATTCTGCACCTGGGACAGTGTAAGCCTGGATGCCTGGATGTACATATAGATTGGGAGGCAGGAGGCTGGAGTGCAGCCCTGCAGAAAGGGATCTGGGCGTTTTCATTGATGGTAAGCTCAATACGAGCCAACAATGTACCCTGGGGGCCAAGCAGCTGCATTAAACACAGTGTGGCTAACTGGTTGAAAAAAGCAATTGCCCCACTGCACCTCAGCTTTGGTGTGGCCTCAACTGGAGAACTCTCTGCAGTTTTGGGCTCCACAGTAGAAGTAGGATATAAAAATAGGATGTGTCCAAAGGTGGGCTACAAAGATGGTGAAAGGAGCAGAGGGAATGACTTATGAGGATACTGGGCTTGTTCAGCTTAGAGGAGACTGAGAGGTGACCTCATTGCTGCCTACAACTTCCTCGGAAGGAGAATAGAGATGGAGGTGCTGCTCTCTTCTCTCTGGTGTCTGGTGATAGGACATGAAGGAATGACTTAAAGTTGCATTGGGGAAGTTCAGGTTGGATATTAGAAAAAAGTTTTTTACTGAGAGGATAGTCAAGCACTGGAACAAGCTCCCCAGGGAACTGGTCATCGCCCCAAGCCTGTCAGTGTTCAAGAAGTCTTTGGACAACACCTTTAGATATATGGTTTAACTTTTAGCTTGCCTTGTGTGGAGTCGGGAGTTGAGCTTGATGATCCTCATGGGTCCCTTCCAGCGCAGTAAATTCTGTGGTTCTGTGATTCTAATACAATGGTAAAACTATACTTTAAACTCTTCAAAAGGGACTTCACCCTATTCTGAGTATTTTTCTTACATTTTTGCTTCGTTATATAGTTAAAGTAGAAATTATAATTTAATTAAACCTTAATTAGCTAGAATTTTTTAGTCTTTTTAAAAATGACAACAGTGCTCAGGAAAATGTTTAATCCTAAATATATTTTAGCTGCTCTTAAATCCAAGATGTATTTCACCTTTCAGGAGACAAAGTCACAGCAAAACACATCAGTAGTCTAAAGAGATCTTAACTTATATTTAGCCTGTTGTGTAGGCATGTATTTGTTCGTGACTAAATAGTATAGTTACTGTTTTCTGAAAACTATTCTGTACAGTCTCAGGGAATATAAAAGTATTTTTCAAGTGTATGACATCCTAGGAAATGTTGTAGCTACCCCTTGATTTACAGAATTTTGGAAATTGATAAGTAAACTCATACAGCAAAACCTCTGAAAATGAAAATAAAGCAATACAAAATGTACTTTTTCAACTTTAATTTATGTTTACTTATAAGAAATATTTTTGTGTTCATTACTGTTTATAACATTTCCACATAAGCTTAATTTACAGTGAAGTTTGTTCTAGTAATTAACCTAAAGTTTAAACACACTGAAGAACAAACTAATGTAGTTCAAGTTTGGAATATAAACCCCTATATTAATTTTAAGATAAATATTTTCTAATTTATAATATATTTTGCAAATTAAATCTTCTCTACCAATTTTATTAAGAACTTTTAACTAGGTCCTATTTTAATAACATTTGTAGAATACCTAACTCTACTTTAGAAACAGACTTCTGTGAAATATAATTTTTATTATACATATAGCTATAGACACAGTTCTTTAAAATTTGCATAGTTCCATCAACATCTCTGTAAGATTAAGCAGCTGAATAACTGGGCCCTTGAAGTCCCCTAAAATTAGTCTATAACTAATGAAAATGTCACTAATTAGATTAATCTAAAGCAGCTCCTGTTCCATTTCAAAAGCAGCTGTTTGTATAACAAAAGATGAGGAAGTGCCAGTCCTAATAGTTCAGTGGAAGGCAAATGCTGAGATATATTAGTAGTTTATGGATAAAACTAGCATTACATTACAAGTCAGCATGTAAAGTCCTTTGAAGTCAACAAATTAAATACTTGTAGTGTCGAAGTCAAACTAAATTCACAAAGAAAAGTTGCAGATGTGAAAGATTTTTAATGAGATATGAAAGGACAGAAAAGAGAGGGAAGACTGACAAGTCAATTCTTTTTCAAACTTGCTGTAATTTAGGCAGTTGGTCACGTACCTTTAGCTGTGTCCAGATTTGCTTTCAGGTGAGTCTCCAAAAGCAGAGGAAAATCATCTTTATTGTATGTAATTCATGCTTGCTTGGATAAAGCTGAATATAGTTTGTCTGCTAGAAATACATTTTTCTTTTAATCTAGAGGGCCTATATTCTTTGTTGTCAGTTTTTGCCTCCACACTTGCATGATTGGGCTTGGATTGGGAAAGACAAAAATCCTCCTTTTGTATGTTATCTCTTCCTTCTTTCTCACTGTTGTTAATACTTATCTTGCTTCTGAAACTGAGATATCATTGCAGTCATTGTGATTTTACCATTCCAGGCAGTTTGCTTACTCCCACTGGGTATTTTTTAACTTACCTATTTAAAAGAAAAGTCTTTCTTTTCACTAACATCAGGCAGAAGAGAGAGTGAAAAACAATCCATAACACTAAATGCTCAAGTCCTTGGTTTCAGCTAAGTGTCTCAGGAAAAGCAGAATTTAATCTGTTAATTTTAACTTGATTTAGCTTCATTGCTTATCTATTTAACTACTGTATTCACATTTAATGTAATTATGTTTTTCTTAAGGATGGTAATCTTTTGCCACAGCAGCATTTTGGTACTTCAGCACTTTCCCACTACAAAAGATATATTATTTACTTTCAAGAGGAGAGTTTGCTTGAATAGTCAGATAAACTTGCATATGACAGAGAATTCTGAGTATAAATAATAGCTGAAAACATCACTCAGCCTCAGTGACATTACTATGAAAGTAAGGTCTGCATTTTATAATTTTTCTCATAGTTTTCTTACCTTATTATTTGTATTTATATTAGACATAACTTTAATAATAAAATTGTGACTCGTAACCTACTACTATTCTAGCAGTGCCCTTTTTGAAAATCACTTCCATATATGTCATTCTAATTCAGAAGATGATGGTTTCTAGAAAGCCTAAAAATACACTTCATTTTTGCATTACTTGTATATATCAGATGAATATGATGGTATCAACATACTAAAACTGTATATAGAATAAATGCTACTGAACTCATGGGAGACTTGTAACTTTACTTCATCGGTATGAAGGTATTCTCTACTGATATAAAAATGCTATGTTAGATGCTTGAGAACTGAACTGTAATTTGGAAGAAAATTCTATTCAAATACTTTTTATTACAAAATTATAAAAGGAAGTTAACAGTGGATTTCTTCCCTGCTGCTTGTAGTTGTGGTAATCTTTTAGAACGTAAAAGCTTTTATTAATTAATGGAATAATTTGTATTTAAAATATAGGATCATTTGTGTTATCTGTCTTATGAAAAGATCATGGACTCCTGTAGTATTAGGAGTATTAGATTATAATCTGGGAGCGATTAAAACAAAATGAAAGTCTCAATCAAGTTCTGTTTTCTGCAGAAGAGTGAGAATAGTATTTAACCTGCTGCTCATCTGGAGACTATGCCATCTTAAAACTTTTTACTCCTTTTTGATTCTGAATTCTTGAGCAAATCCAAAGTATTAAAAAAAAAGAAGGAATTTGAAGTACCTGTTAATAAAGATTCTCTAATTAACTTTGTTTTCAGAGAAAGTGTCCAATTAAACTAATACTGCTTTTTGGAAAAGGCTTACTCTGTTTTACAGGCTCTGCTACAGAAAACCAAATGATTTCTCATCTTCAGTGACACTATTCTCCAGTTCTGTCTTTTCAGGGAAAACACACAGGATCCACACAGCTGACCCTATTCAGCTTCACATCGGTGGTTACAATCATATATAATTGCTTTAAGTAGAAGAGCTCCTCAGAGGGGGCTAGTCAAGTGCTGCTTGTACCTGCATTGTATTTAAGTGTAGATATTACTTTTATATAGCAAGGAGGGTAATGCACAGGGGTTTGGTATTTCTTTAGATGGTTTCAGAGTTTTATTTGAGTAAAGTATGAATAGAAAACAGTAAAGAAAAATCACTGTTCTCAGTCTATTATGAAATCCCTGTTATAGTATACTATTTAATTTGAAATTCTATAGGTAAAATTAACTTCTCAGGGTATCAGTTTTCAAAGACCATTTTAGTTATTGATAGCTAGATAACCATATATTTAGACATATTGAATATATTAAACATGAACTTTAATTTTATTCTTTTTTATGTCTGGCTCTGTGGGAAAATCAAAATAAAAAACTTCCATCTTAATTATATTCTGTATCATAACATTTCAGTGTCTCCCATACACTTCTTGGAATGTTAACATGAAACACGGATTCTCTATATGAATATCAACAGTTGTTTTAGAATATTTGTGTCTGATATAATTAAGAAATTACATTTTTTATGTATATATTTGTTTAATAGTGCATGTATGTCTCAGATGTTTAGAAAGACTAGCAAATAAAAGTGAATTCTCTCCCTTTCAATGGTTCATCACCCATCAGACTGACTTCAAATTATTAGCTTCTGATTACGAGTCTAACACATATATACATATATATATAAGAATGCTTAGTTCTTACAGCTTTGGAAGATTCTGGTTTACTCCTAATTGAAAAATCTGTGAGACTGAGCAACTGTTATGATCCCATTAGAAATTAGATTTCTACTTTTTTTCTTAATATGTTTTGGGTTTTTTTTAGATTGGTGCTAGTATTATTAGCTACAGCAGTAAGTTGTTTACAGAACTGCAGTACAACAGGTCTGATAAGATAGTTTTTTGTCTCTTTTTCTTTGGTTGGACATCTGGTAGCCATTAACAACCAAGCATTCTGATATGTTATTCATCTGTGCTGATAGTACACAAAGGATTTTGCCACCTGTTCGATTTGTATTCGCTGTTTTATATATATATTTAGAAGGGGAGCTTTTAATACTTCTGAGTTGAATGTGAAGGACATTGTATCAGAATGTGTAATTCAACAGGCAGAGCTCATAAAACATACTAAATCCCATAATTTTGAATCTCATCAAGTTTTTTTCCTCAGTTAAGGTTTGCTTGCAGTTTTTTGGAACTGCATATTTGTTTACAGACATTGAATACTGTGCTGAGCAAGTCTCTGTTTCAGAAAGTATAGCTGAAATTCTCCCCTCTGATATTTGAAGGCTTTCATTTTTTAGAATCGGAGGGATCCCCACTCTGGCCCTGCTATTAATGATTTACAAGATGGCACTGATTATTCCTCATTAATCTGAGATCATGATTACAGACACTCTAGAGAAAATGAAGGGATAAACCCACTACCAAACTTTAAGGAAATGTAATTAGAGAGCTGATCTGTGTCACCTGTACTCCACATGGAAGAAGACAAGGTTTTCTAAAAAATGATTCAGGAATTTATAACGGAAATTGGTATTACATCTAAAGTAATGCTGAAATTTCTTTAGTTAATAGACATTAATAGGTTGAAATCTTCCAGAAGGAGAACATGCTCAACTCAGTTTAGGATCCTAAATTAAGGAGCTAATAATACGGAGGAAAAAGTAACCTTACTCTATTAAGTGACCTGTACAACATAAGTGACATTTGAAGATTAGAATGGCTTCAGATGTAAATTTGAGTGTTTTCTTCCCTCCTTGGTTATATTCTTTACTACTTATATTCATAGGGAAAAAATAGGTCAAAAAGGGAAAAGAGACATTGTAAATCAGCTAGTCCAAACTCGTCTAACTTCAAAGTTAAATTAGGATGCTCAAGGCCATAGCTACACAAGTGATTCCAAGGTTACATTTCTTTGATGTTTCTATGTACTAAATAAAAAACTTAAATTTTATTACGAACTTTGCAAAAACCTGTTCGTTGTTCTAAAAGTATGAAGAAGGCTTGTTGGCTTCCTAAGATTTCTTTTTCTTTTTTTTTCTAACTGATTTCACAATCCCACTAAATAAACAAAAGAATTATTGATTTATGAAGACAGGACCATAATGTATGACAAAAACCAGAGCAATCTCTTGATATCAGCATTCTAAAATAAATGATAGGTCACAGAACAAAGTCCATAAGACATATAGTTCACTAAGTTGGACCAAATTTGGTTAATTCAGTCTAAAATACAATAGGAATGTATGTTATTTCTTTCACCACAGATAAAAATCATCGTTGTGAGTTTGTTAAAATTGGAAGACAGCTGTGTCAGTGCAGATTTAAAAATAGTAGAATATTCTTTAACCAAAGAATGAGATAGAGAAGAGACTACGAGGAACATAGGTCCAAAGTTTTCCTTTCCACAAACAGAGGCATTTTATTTCTCTCAAGGGATTTTCACAGAGTTGTTTATGTGCAGAATAACCTGCTGAATGTTAATTTTTGCCTCAAGTACAATCTCCTGATCAACTTCTATGACAGAACAGATTTTCTATCTTTGTGTCTGGCATCCAAAAAAAAATTCATTTTCATTCTGTCACACTGTCCTTCAAACAGTTCTGCTAGTATGCTAATAGGGCTCCTTAGATGTTTTCTTGCACTTCCTGGAACCTATGGTAAATCAGATATGGTATCCATTTCTGGGAAAAAAAAAAAAGGTTTCTCTGATCTTATTTAATCTTTGAAATTTCAAATGTTACTTCAACATCATATGATTACTGCTTGGTAAAAAGATCAGTAGAATTTAAAACTTGCCTTGTAAATATTGCAGAATTTGTCTGGATGGCTGTACCGCTCCCTGTTTTAATTTTCTTCCCCGTAATTAACAGGAAACGAGGCGACAGCTCCATTCACTCCACAGAACTGCATGAGACTAAATATTTTAAATTGGTTGTCAGACATCTACATTTCAAAGTATTTTGAAATCTAAATCTGGTTTTAGATTTAATTTTCCTTCCTCAGCAACCTACAGAGAGAACTATCTATTCATTTAGCCTGAGAATGCAGGGATCATACAAGGTATTCAAAGTTGAATCATTGCATAAACAATATTCAGTTTTGCTCTTTCTGGTATAAAAAATATATATTTTTACTTGAAATAATGTTTAATTATCTTACAAGTGAAATGAAACGTGAAAGAAAAAACTAAGACATCAAACAAACATTTTTCTTTGAGATGACTTATTAAGTTATAGCAGATTTTAGTATGTGAAAAAAGATGGTCTTCTTAAGGAAAAATGGCACAAGATCTTTCTTCTAAAAAGTTATCTTATAACTATGGGAACAATAGATGTGATTTTTAATATTATAGCTTAACTGGAAGGGATAATTCAGTGTGTAATGCCTGAACTTGTTTTCCCAGAAATTTGATTTATACCACTGTACGTAGAGTAACATGAATGTGGTCATTGTGGAGATACAGTGTCCAGAATTTGCCCTCAGTAACAGCTGCTTTAATGGATAACACTGGCACTGCTGTGTTCCTATCTGAGGTCACAGATTGGTCTATGATTTTCAAATCTGTGCTACTGATTTTGTGATTATTTGTACTTGAGTATCTTAACTCACTTTAGTAGTCATACTGAATTAATTGTGCCCTCTGTGAACAAAATCACTACATGTACTTTTTTTCTCTCCTGAGTTGGTTTATATTTATAATTGTTGTCAATATATAGTTAATATTAAACTTTCTAATCTGCCCTGGACTCAGAAAGCTGAGTATGATGGCTTAGCTCATATATTCCTTGCAAGGCTTTAAACTCTGAAGAAGGAAAAGACTCAATGTGGACTTCACTTGGAAAAATATGAATTTCAGGAATGACACTCTGCAGATTTTGCTAGCTTTAAACTGGATTCCATCCAAGATCTTGTGAGTTCCCATGTGATGTCTTTGAATGATAAAAGGACAGGCTGTATGAGATTGTGTTATTATAATGCAACACCGATTCAGTTTTCCCGACACTTTAGAAGTAGCTGAATTCTACTTAGGTGGCAGAATAACTTAATGAAAAGTTATTTCAATATATTTTGTAATTATAAATACATGTTTGTGATAGGCAAATTACAATTCTTTTGCATGTGCAGAACCCAATTCATTTATCACATAAAAATGCACATTATCCAGGCCATAGAGGACCTTAATACCTCATTTTAAGGAGGACCTGATATGTTATGATAAATTTAATCTTATTTAAAGACTTTTATCTAAAGTCCACCATATCTCTGTGTGATAATATTGTAGCAATTTTTCTTTGATTTTGGTTTTGGCTTGTTTTTTTTTTTTTCACTAATATCTTCTTAAAACAGCACAATCAGGAAAAGTAATAAAATATTTTGGGTGTGATAAGCATAATGGAAAATTTTAAGTTTGTGTGAGACATTTAAATTATCGAGTAAATACAAGCTACATCAAGCATTATTCTGAGTTTCAGAGACATTAGCAAAGACACAGGAACATTCATTCCCTCCTAGTAGGAGACAGGCACATTCATTGTCATTTGAAAATAAAGCCTGTGTAACAGAAGTAACTATTAACCACAGATTTAAGGACACACAGTTTGGTAAAATTACTTTGACATTTCCTCAAAAAATCACTTTTATCATCTGCCTAAAAATGTGTTTAGCTGAAGCCTGAAATTAGTTCTTATTCTGGCATCAAAATTAAGTTTATTCTTAAGTATGTGGCAGAAGTAATGAAAATACTGAAAGAATTGACTCAGTTGAGTATTCTTCAAGATATTACAGGAATAATGTCATGAGTAAGGTTAATTACAAGTGCCTGAAGTATTGGACTTTCTTGTTTGTATCTCTTACACTCGTAAATAAGAGAGAAAATACTTAGATAAAGAAAACTGATGGTTAAATTAATACTCAAGGGCACATAGTTTCTCAGAGGTTATTTTTACTTCATTAAAGTACCTTAAAAAATACATATTTTCTTGCAAATGCTTTTTATATTTTATTTAGTTCCTTGTATAGTAACATTCTGACCATCAAAAAAAGATAATTTTTCAAAAATGTGGTTAGTTGACACAAGGTTGACAGCCGGCTGAATATGAGCTGACAGTGTGCCCAGGTGGCCAAGGTGGCCAATAGCATCCTGGCCTGTATCAGCAATGGTGTGGCGAGCAGGAGCAGGGAAGTGATTGTGCCCCTGTACTCGGCCCTGGTGAGGTCACACCTTGAATCCTGTGTTCAGTTTTGGGCCCCTCACTACAAGAAGGATGCTGAGGTGCTCAAGCATGTCCAAAGAAGGGCAATGAAACTAGTGAGGAGTCTGGAGCACCAGTCTTCTGAGGAGCGGCTGAGGGAACTGGGGTTGTTCAGTCTAGAGAAGAGGAGGCTGAGGGGAGACCTCATCACTCTCTACAACTACTTGAAAGGGGGTTGTGGTGACGAGGGTGTTGGTCTCTTCTCCCAAGTAAGTAGTGATAGGATGGGAGGAAATGGTTTCAAGTTGCACCAGGGGAGGTTTAGATTGGATATTAGGAGAAATTTCTTTACTGAGAGAGTGGTCAAGCATTGGAACAGGCTGCCCAAGTAGGTGGTGGAGTCACCATCACTGGAAGTGTTCAAAAAATGTGTAGACGTGGCACTTCAGGGTATGGTTTAGTGGGCTTGGTGGTGTTGGGTTGATGGTTGGACTTGATGATCTTAGAGGTCTTTTCCAACCTTAATGATTCTGTGATTCTGTGATTCTGTGATTGTGTTAATTCTCACATAAATCTAAATGAAACCAATAACATTTTCAGGTGGGGCTGATTGAATTCTGTTTTCACTCTAGGTACTCAAGTGAAGTACTTAAAATTTACTATGCATCCTGAATAACTTTATCAGGAAGCTGGTTTGTTTTGGTTTGGCTTTCTGATTCCTTGGAGAAAGACAACATCTTTGTAAGACATACTGCTTTATTCGCATTTTGTTATTGAATCGGTATTTATTTTCCCAAAGGACTACAGCAGAATCTTACTTGTGGTATGCAGTACTATCTATAGTACTTACCTGGTACTGATAGGTGTATAAAATATATGGTGGTTGGGAAGAAGGATTATATTTAGGCAGTAGAGTGATTGAATGATATTTTCCAGAAATCATGGATGAAAATTGTCAAATGTTGGTCTCAGATTCACCTCACTTGCTCAGTTATGGGCATTTAAAAAGGCAACTTATTTAGGAACCTTATACTGTTTTTAAAGCTGATGGGAAATCTCAAATCCATTCACTGCAGAAACCAAACACCTAGGCTGATGTTTAATACTAACTACAATGCTATGTTTCATGTTCAGCCCTCAGTACCTCCCATATAACTGATACAATACTCAGCAACTCAGAATGACACATGAAAGAAGGATCTGTTCTTCATCACTGATCTTCCTAAAACTTAATAGTACCTCTACAGGAGCGGAGTGTTTCTTAAAACCTTCTTTGGCTACATGTACCCCTCTGCCTCTTCAGTCCCTTCTGGGATGACAATGTCTAAAGCATAAATTAATGCTCTGCTCTACCTCTTTAGAAATCAACAGGCATCTTCCTTTAAATGTTATTGAGACTTGTTGAGACTTCTTGATGACAGATACAAATAAACATTGGATAGCGGCACAGGTCAGAGCAATTTTGAGTGCAGAAGTGTCCTGTTATAGTTTTATCCACAGGGAGATTCACAACATCTAGATGAAGTTTATGATCCTAACTACCGTCTCCATGGGCCGCTTTCTCCATTGAATTTCTGAAAACCTCTTTTGCTTTATATTAGTTTGTCAACACAACTCCTCACTCCAGGACTGTTAAATCTGGTAAACACAACCTAAAAGGGTGGACAACTTTAAAAGGGGAGTTGACCTGCTGCAGAGGTTCAGGAGGAGACTGTAACTCCTTCCTCATATGAAGACCAGCTACCACACTTCCATGGAATAATTTTGAAGCAAGTCTGCTTCAGATTCCTGAAGAGCTTTTCCTCTTCCTGTGCTCCCTTTCACAAGTACAGTGAGGGTTTAGAAAGTCAGAAACAGATCAGGCGGTTCTGATTACTGATCTTCTATTTTCACTGTGACTGCAGCTTTCTTTAGTTTAATGGATTTAAGCACAAGAAGGGCCAGATTTTATAGGAGCTATCTTTCCTTAAACCTTTTATGTCTTAAAATAGCACTTTTTTGTGATTCTTGTTTGCAAAAGTTGCTTAACACTGCAGGCTTTTCATCTACAAAAAAATAAATTCTTTTCTGCTTTCATAACTGTACATTATCAATACTACACAATGTCTCTGGTATTTGCTATTTTGACAATTATTTTAAATATACCTGTGGTGTTTCTTAGTGCAATTATTGTCAATTAAAAAGTTAACAGTGATGACATTTAGATATTTATAAAACCCACTGCCTTTCAAGAAGATGAGTTTATAGTCAAAAGAAACTCCTGAGTATTAAACACAATGTGCAGCTGATCAGTTATGTGCTAAAATGTCCCATTATTTCATAACATATATTCTGTTGGTAGGTTTTGTGTTGCAAACCTATGACTAGCTGCCAAAACATTTCATTAGTTAAATGATGATAGAAAGTTGATGATCTGCGTGTACTGGTAATCATTTATGTAGTTTGAAGTCAAACGTGTTCCTGAATCACCAGGTTGTTACGTGACTGTTCCTTATCACTTCTGATCATTCTGAAAGCTGTTGGAAAATGCAGCACGGTTGGTAATAGCCTGTTTACTTTCAGCATGTAGGACATGAATTAGGGCTCCACTTTTATTGAGAAGGGGTGAGATGAACACGGGGTTCTGTGGTAACTCTGCTTAGAGCATTTTATTTCCTTTTGAGGCTGCACTCAGAAACAGATCAGTTCCCAGTCTGTGAGGTGTAAAGCTGAAGCTCTCTAGCCCTCAGTAGATGCAGTGGGTAATCTGCCCTATCAAATCATTTAAGAATAGCCTATTTTATTCTTCCTGAATACATGGAAGTCTAGGGCTGAGAAGTAGCAGGGGACAGGAACCTAATAAAGTCACAGTCAGAGATGCAGTAGTAACCCCAGAGAGAGAATCAATAGGAAAATTATCAATATTTAATGACAAGGATGACAGGGCCTCTTCATAACTGTATACATCAAGATTCAGCTTATATTTTGCTATCTTAATCTGTGGCAGTGCAGAGATTTGCTACTCTTCTGTTGTCAGTGTAAAACAGTGTAGTTCATTGATGCACCTTGTTCAGATTTGAAAGATACCATTGCAATCTACTTTTGTCAGTCTTACTAAATTCTCAGGTGTTGCATTACCTTCATGAAAAATGTATATGGACAACATTAAAGTACCACAGAGGCATTTACTTTCCCCTCTTGGCTGATGAAAAACTCACAGTTTTTCTGTGTGTAGCTGTTTAAATTGCAAACATTTTTGATAAAGTTTATGATTTGCTGTTCATGTTATTTCTACCTAATATAACAGGAAACATTCCCAGGTTGATGTTTGTTTCTTATATGACCATTTCTATTGTATTTAAGTGTATGCAAGTGGTTTAAAGTCTGTATATGAATTTTTCTGATACTGTCAATAGATATCTGTTTTCAGTTTCTTACAACTTTGTTAATGTTTAACCATTTTAAGAAGACATTTTCAAGAAGAGATTTCTGGCATATGCAGAATTTCAGGGAACAGTTCAGATTAAAAAAAATTTATATTTGTTAGAACCAGGTTAGGGAGAAAGTATTCTTATGTCCATGTTGGAAAAAATTAGTTCAATTTTACATTGAAAAGCTTTTATCTATTTTTAACTTAAAATTAAATGGCATTTTAATAACAGTAATGTGATTTACCCAGCTTCAGTCACATTATAAAAAGTACAAAAATTATTTGTTGCCCACACAGAGTTTTTTTGTATCTTAGCCAAATGACAAGAAAATATAATTTTGGAACTGTTGATAGAACTGTAGAAGACATGCACAATATTTCCAGGCCTTTCTCTTCCTGCCTTTTTCTTCCTCTTGTTCCTCTAAGCTGTTATTGTCCATGTTTGGGGGCAAAAGAGTTGTGAAGAGTCTCTGTCTTCATTTATCATTACATTTGCTGTTGGTAGCTAATGACCATAAAGAATAAAAGGAAGGATGGGATGGGAAAGGTGAGAAAGGAATGATGGACAGATTTGGAGGGAACAAGAGGAAAAAGTTGGAAGGACAAGAGTTGGGAAGTAAATGAGGGTAAATGTTGGAGCATGATATAAATCAGGACAAGGCTGAGAACTGACAAGACCAAAAGGTGAGAAGATGAGGAGCATGGGGTGGGATTGTAGAAGGATGTCAGTAAGCATGTTGTGTAAGGGCAGAAGCTAGAGGCAGAACAGGAAGAAAGGGCAATGTAAGAAGCTATGGGATAGGCTGAATGATTGCTGATCGCTGCAGAAAATTCTCCTTCAAAACCTAGAAGTGGATGCAAGACTGCTGATATCTACACTTTGCTACTACTAGCACATATTTGTGAAGTTGAATGATGAGATTTATGTCCCACTCCATTTTATGGGAGAGTCGATGGAAAAGCAAAGGCCTACTGCTGCTGCTAGTTATTATTTTAACTTGACTGAATTCATTGCTGTAGAAGCAAAAGTTTCGAAGGTTGATGACTGTGTACAACTGGTTTACTATTTTTCTTTTTTTTTTTAAGCATTAGGAAACTACACTGGAATGAAACAAGTTAAGAGCTAGGTAACATTAAAGACACACTAATTTAGTAAATCTGATTTTGAAAATCAAAAATTGCTTTAAAAAGATGGCCTGTAAATTTATTTGATTTGCTCAAACCTGTCTGTAAGATAATTTCCTTAATAAATATGGTCACTTTCCCCACCCACCCCAACATACTTGCGTAATTCAGTACCCAACACAAAATATTTTGGGACTAATTTCGGGTAAGTAGTGAAAGAGGCTATTTTATGACCTATGCTCAGTTGGGGTAGAAGTATACATTATCTAATATGTTATGTATTATTAAGTGTATTTTATACAACTGAAGAAACAGAAAGCCTGGTCTGATGGTTAAACTTTGATATTATTTCTTCTTTTGGTGCAAAATTCCTGTAGGTGATTGCTCAGTTCATCTGAAACAAACTTTTTGGAATTGGCCACTTCCATTTTCTGGGTTTTCAACAGGAGATGCCTACACATATTTTGTGAAACTGTTACATATTGCAGCTCCATAGAAAATAATGTATAAGTGCCAAATTCTCTGAAATATCAAGTCCTAGGTGTTTCCAACTTAGCACTGCAGATTCTTTGATATCTTAAACTATTTTGTTCTTAATTTCATTTTGACTCAGTTTCTTATTTATAAAGTCAGGACTTTACCTCACTGATATACTGTAAGGAGAAATGTATTAATGCTTGTAAAACGGTTAATTCCTATGGTGAAAGTATAGGAGAAATATGTGTGAAGAAATTCATAATTTAATATTCAACTCAGGTTTTAAATACTATATTTAATTAGCCCAGAGATACATATTATGCTGGGGCTAAAATAATATTGAATGAGGGAAGAAAAATAACACGTGAAAAATAGCATATCAGGCTACAGTTGCAAATGACGTCAAAACACATGAATATAAGAATTCTAGCCACATCAGTTCTGACAAGTCTTAACTAAGCCCTGAATTTTGAACCTTAGATTATTTTTCACCTTTTTTTGCAATTACTCTTAGTATTACTGTAAAATACAGATTCCTATCTTGGCCATTCAGAATCACGGAGTCTGAGATTTCTGTTTCTTGCAGTTCCTATGACAACACAACCACCTCACTGTTCCTGTCATTTTCTAATGTAATCAGCAGGTCCTTTTTCTTCCTTTTCTGGTTTACCTGTTTCACAGTAAAAATCAGTTGACTTACAGATAACTAGCAGAGCTTCTTCTCTTCTTAAACTTAGAACTCATAGCATCAACTAGAAATATTAAATGATGTACCTGCAACTGTTCATTTCAGTGCCAAGGATGTACCAGGATATCAGTAGCAAACCATTCTTTTATAGAAAATATGCTGCCTGGTCAGTTCTGACTCAATGGATATTAGGTAATTTGTTGCTTCTCTAAAAAATTGAAGTAGTGTTAATTCAGTTGTGGCCAGCTGATATTTCAGAGTTGAAATCTTGGCCGAGTTTACTATTCTCAATTTGACACATTAGGAATGATAACACCTGTTGTGATAAAACAATCAATTAAATGATATCATAATGACATAGTCTGTTAGCAACAGCAAAATATATTACAAAAAAAATCTCATCAATAGGGCCTCTGTAATTGATTTTTCCAGGGATGGGATAGAGATAGTTCACCTACAATCTTTTTACAGCAAAGCAATGTTTTCTTTGCAATGAAAATAACTGTACAGCATAACACTGACAGTAAAGCATCCTGGCATGCAGTTTTGAAATTTCTCTCTCTCTCACTTCCTGAGTTCGAGGTCTATTTCTATAGTGGAATAAGCTCTGTGACATAATTAACAGATGCTGGCACTTGTGGTGCTACTTTGTGCTGAATTTTTTGGAATACAAGCCGGAAGAAAGTTATTGTGCTCAGAACACTTCATATTTAGCCGTGAAGATCTTTTCTATACAAGATCTGCATGAAACAATCGTATCTGACTCCAACCTCGTATATATTTGCGTCTCCTACACATGCCGTTGATTGCAAGTGGATACCATTTAGTGGATGCACAAATCTTTGCATAGTCAAGACCTCAGTTTTGAGAGCTTCACCTTCACCTTCCTTTTTCAGGAACAATGCAGGTTTTCCTCAAAAGTTAGTTGGACCAAGGGCACATTTCTAGCTTGGTCTCTTAAAGTAAAATTTTGCTAAAATGCTGTATGAAGAACACTTTCTGATGAACATTGAGTGGATCTGATCTGGTGGGTCACAATCCTGAAAGCCCTATTCAGTGACAGATCATTTTTTGAATACAGTAAGTTGTTTCAGGTCCATGAAGCTTTTCTTTGTTTCCTACCCCGTCTGTGTCAATACTTTGCCACACTCAAACTTTCCCCCATCCTTTCATTGCTACCAATTTTTAGTCTTTTTCCTTCATTGCATTTTCTGTCAATTCTTCTTCCACCAGAAACTAGATGAAAACTTTAAAAATAATAGACACATAAAAAGCTCAGGACTTAGAGATCTATTACCCTTACCGTCTTCTTCCTTTTCTTTTGTTTTCCTGTAGTGAACATATTACAAATTTGTATTCCTAGCTAGGTCACACTGTAACTCTGGTGTCTCATAGCTAGTTTTTATTTGATGCATCAAGCATTTATTTTAATTTTTGCTGAAGAAATCTGAGTTATCTGGTTTGGGGAGAACATGAAAACTGAATAGGTATTTGACATCTCCCAAATGGCATCACTGTAATAGGTATTGATCTCTGATTGACAAAAGATTAATTACAAGTGTGTAAAGAAATGGAAGTTACCTTCTAATCTGAGCTATATTTTCTGATGTTGTATTAATGATGTAGTACAGTGTACTTTCTGCCACCTAAAATTTATTGTGCAAATATCTCAATTTCTCACTTTTAAAAATACTACAACAGTTATTATGTTATATCTTATCTAGGCCAGAGACTATCTGCATTACTTTCTCATCTGTGGGAATTTACTTCCTCTGTTACGAATTACTTCTATGTCTGTGCTGGTTACCTGTAAGATGCTGCTTCACTCTCTCTCTCTAAAAAATGTGTGAGTGCTGGTTTGAGAAAACATCTTAATTCCAGTCATCCTTGTAATTTAAATACCACACATCCCCTTGTTATCTGTTATTGTCTCATCCTGGGTTATTATTAAGCTCTACAACTTTTGCCTTAGTCATAGCATAATAGGTTGCAAATGTGTGTTGTCATTATGTCAGTTTTTGAGAAAGAAAAATATAATTTGAAACTGTTGGGTTTTACTAAATGAAAAAGAACCACAACTAAGTTTTGACTAACATTTTTTTCATAACTGTGTTAATTTCAAAGTTATTACTAACAGAATAATGATTTTATTTGGCTATATCAGGGTAATTATCCCCTGCTTTGTCATATTCATTTTTCCATTGTATTAATTGAACAGTATATAGAGGTATTTAATGTGTGCTAGAGAATGCATCATAAAAGAGCCATTACATCTTCTAACATCTGTTGATATCTAAAAATCTCATTATTTTCCAGCCTTCAGGGCAGTGCCATTTCACTCTTTCTAACTCTAATATAGCCTAGAAATATTGTTTGACTGAGCTCTTTAGCATGTTATTTGTATTCTCTTAAATCTTCCTTAGGCACTTCAAGTTGTTATCTTTAGACATACTGCAAACAAAGCAAAATCAGCTCACTTAAGACACAGTTTTATTTTATGACCTGTATTGGGTTCATCTTATAATGTCTATACTTTTAGAGGTACCAGTCCTAGTTTTTGCATCCACGTTGTTCTAGGTTAGCCATTTCTGGAATGCACCAACCAACATGTGTTCCAGATGGAATGCACCCAAATGGTACCTATCTCATTACTGTTTCAGTTTTAACACATAATATTGGAATGAAGTGGTTAATATATGAGCTATATGGAATGGAATTGCCATCTGCAATGTTTATGAACCAGTCACAGCCCTTTCCAGACTCCCCCTTGTGTGACTGAGAAACAGCAGGCTCCATATGAGACCACATCTGATATAATGTTGGCACGTGCAGTGCTCCTGACCTATTTTGTTCGTCGTGCTCAGGAAGCCATGATATGATTTTAGTCATGTCTTATTCTTCAGGACCAAGTTAGATAAGCCACTGTTGCATGACCGGATCCTTCATTCTGGTAGTAATAGTAATCTAGAAATTTCAGAATATAGGAATTAATTCCACAGATACAAACCAACATGTCTGCAGGTCACAATGGATTGCATTTGCAATCATGTCTGTAGGGGGAACATTTGGGATCTTGAAAAAGTAGTGATTTATAATAAAATCACATTGGGTCATATACTTGTTATGCTCATCAGTAGATGTGGATATCTAGATGAAGAGAAAAACAACTGAGATCTTTCTGTATGCATTATTCAACACAAGTGTACCCTATCATGGTAGAGTCTTGCAGTTTGTGTGTCCTAGTAGCTGAAGTGTCACTTGGGACAAACAGGTCCACCATAGGCATGATTGTGGCTTCCCCACATATGGCTCCTGGATTGATGATAACAGATATAAGTACCAAAATGGGGATTTGTGATGTTACTACAGTGAAAAAATAAGTATTAAATTATGGGGAAAAAAAGGCAGAAAAAAAGGCAAAAGTAAAGGCTGCAAGACATGGCAACAGCTCTGGCCTGTAGATATTTATGACATTATACCTCCTTATGAGAACTTAAACATTTTCCCTTCAACAGCACAACAGATAATTATGACATTTCTCAAAGTGAAAAGAGGAGATTCATATCTCAGACTATATTTACTCTTTTTTAAAGTAAATCTGTGGTTTAATAGTTCCAGATGGTTTACTGTTCTGTATACTTGGTTTCCCAAATATGTAGTTCCCCATGATCTTTCTATCTTCTATTCTTGTGGCACCAGGTTTGGTGAAGAAATACCTAGTCTTTCCTTGGATTTTCTATTAAATGCCTCCACCAGCAAGATGATAAAGATTGACAAATATCATCACTGATGTAAGACCACATGAAATTTAGATGGAATTCAACATTGGTCTACCAATTTATGTCTTCATTAAAACACTTGCACAAATTTATATTCAAAGAAATACATTACACATAAATGATTCATACATTCATAAATAATATTGCAAACAGTATCACGATGAAAAGTAAATAAACATATAAAAAGTAAGTATGCAGAAATTAGGTGGTTTCCAAGGCAAAAACTTAAAGATTTTCATATGATCAGAATTTGGATGTTGAAACAGAGTGTGAGAAAGAAAAGCTCAATACTGTATTTAAGTAGAAAACTCATGGCACAGGTGCAAACAATCATTGTAAGTCACAATAAAATTATTGTGTATCAGAAGGCTGAGGGGGCTATATCACGAAACTGTTGAGCATACAGAATGCTTTTCATGACATTTTCTTAAGAGTAAATATTTCGTTTCAGAAGCATTTTGAATTATAAAGTTTCTGAAAATAAAAAGATTCAGTTTTTATTTATGATCATATTTTTTAATAACTTGTGAATTACACATTTATATTTTTCTTGATTAACAAGCAGACCTGATATGTACAAATACAGGCTTTCAAAATACATGCAATGTAGTTTAGAGGAAGCTTTAGTCTGTTCATGAACTGCTTACTCCAGTATTGTGTAGTTGCTATTCATGCTGTGTATTTGGTCACTTAAGGTTTTGTTCCTGTTCTTTGCCTGGATGAGTCAATGTCTTCAAATATGATGATAATAAATGGTGTTTATATGATTCATAATTTCTGAAACATGAAACTTTGCTGACCTACTAACATTTTCTATTAATGCCAAGAAATCACCCAGAGAAGAATCATTGCCACTGTACAGAAGAGTAATTTTCTGAATTATACTGAACTGACAATTAAAGTAATTGTGAAAGAACCAATAAATCCAGGAGACAAATGGTAGATCTAGAAAAAGGAAAATACAAGCAACTGCTGGTTTACAACATTTTCTTTCTTTGACTGAAAACTTTTTATACTTTCAGTTTGGGCACTATATTAAAAAGAAAAACTAATAACACTTTTTCAAGAAAAGAGAACCTTAATTATGTACCACAACTTGTAACTTGATGGATCAACTCTGCAAAAAATGACAGCAGTCTGATACTTCTGAAAGAATATACGGTAAGAATACAGAAAATATGATCATCATAGTAAAGTCAGGACCCTGAATTTTAGGAAAGCAAACTTCCAGCTCTTTAGGGAGTTGGTCAATAGGATTCCCTGGGAAACTGCCCTCAGGGACAAGGGAGCAGAATGGAGTTGGCAGGTCTTTAAGGATGCTTTCCCTAGAGTTCAAGAGCTCTTGATCCTCAGGTGAAAGACATCAGGAAAGGAAGGCAAGAGGCCAGCATGGCTGAACCAAGACCTGCTGGTCAAACTAAAGGGTCAGAAGGAAATGCACAGGCAGTGGAAGCAGAGACAGGTATCCTGGGAAGAGTACAGGGACGCTGCCTGGTTATGCAAGGATGGGGTCAGGAAGGCCAAAGCGTGGCAAGGGACGCAAAGGGTAGTAAGGGCTTCTGTAGGTATGTTAGCTAGAAAAGGAAGGTCAAAGAAAGTATACTCCCTGCCATGAGCAAGACTGGTAACTGATGAGGAGAAGGCTGAGGTACTCAATGACTTCTTTGCCTCAGTCTTCACTGGCAATTTTTCTTCCCACACCTCTTATGGGGCTGGACTGCTCCTCCAGTCCCCATCTTGGTAAGTCCCTCCCATGGTAAGAGAAGATCAGGTTTGAGACCACCTGAGGAACTTGTACATAACTCTATGGGACCTGACGCAATGCATCCCAGAGTCCTGAGGGAATTGGCTGATGTACTTGCCAAGCCACTCTCCATGATATTTGAAAAGTCCTGGCAATCAGATAAGTCCCCTGAGACTGGAAAAATGGAAACATTGCACCTATGTTTAAAAAGACTAGCAAGGAGGACATACCAACCTGTCAGCTTGCCCTCTGTGCCTGGGAAGATCGTGGACCAGAACCTCCTAGAAGCTAGGCTAAGGCACAGGGAGGACAGGGAGGTGATTGGAGACAACCAGCATGGCTTCCCCAAGGGCAAGTCCTGCCTGACCAACCCAGTGGTCTTCTATGATGGAGTGACCACCTCAGTGTACAAGGGAAGAGCTACCAATGTATCTATCTGGAATTCTGTAAGGCCTTTGACATGGTCCCCCACAACATCCTTCTCTCTAAATTGGAGAGCTATGGACTTGATGGGTGGACTGTTAGGTGGATGAGGAATTGGTTGGATGGTCACATGCAGAGAGTAGTGGTCAGCGGCTCAATATCCAAATGAAGATCAATGATGAGTAGTGTCCCTCAGGGGTCCGTATTGGGACCAGTAGTGTTTAATATATTCATCAATGACATAATGGGATCGAGTGCACACTCAGCAAGTTTACAGGCATCACCAAGCTGAGTGGTGTGGTTGACACTCCTGAGGGATGGGGTGCCATCTGGAGGGATCTGGACAAGCTCAAGGAATGGGCCCGTGTGAACCTCGTGAGGTTCAAGAAGGCCAAGTGCAGGGTCCTGCACCTGGGTTGGGGCAACTCCCAGGACCAATACAGGCTGGGGGATGAAGGGATTGAGAGCAGCCCTGCTGAGAAGCACTTGGGGGTGTTGGTGGATGAAAATCTGGACTTCTGGGCTACATCCAAAGAAGCATGGCCAGCAGGTCAAGGAAGGAGATTCTGCCCACCTCACCCTGCTCTGGTGAGACCCCATCTGGAGTCCTGCATCCAGCTCTGGAACCCTCAGCACGGGAAAGACATGGACTTGTTGGAGAGGGTCCAGAGGAGGGCCACAAAAATGATCAGAGGGGTGGAACAACTCTCCTATGAAGAAAGTCTGAGAGTTGGGGTTGTTGAGCCTGGAGAAGGCTTTGGGAAGACCTTATTGCAGCCTTCCAGTACTTAAAAGGGGCATATAAGAAAGATGGGGACATACTTTTCAGCAGGGCCTGTAGTGATAGGACAAGAGATAATGGTTTTAAACTAAAAAAGAGTAGATTTAGACTAGATATAAGGAAGAAATTTTTCAAAATGAGGGTGGTGAAACACTGACACAGGTTGCCCAGAGAGGTCGTAGATGCCCCATCCCTGGAAACCTTCAAGCACGGGTTGGACAGGGCTCTGAACAACCTGTTCTAGTTGAAGATGTCCCTGCTCATTGCAGGCATGGGGAGGTGTTGGACTAGATGACCTTAAAAAGTCCCTTCCAAACCAAAGTTTGTACGATCCTGTGATTCTATGATCATAATAACTCATCACGTTATTTGACTTTTGCTGTTGCATTGATTTATTATTGTTCTCTGATAATAACAGTGCAGATATTTTTTCCTTTTTAAATATCAATCTGCTGCAGGGAATTCTGGTGTTCAGTGTATGTGGTAGCAGATGAAGTTAATAGCAGTTGCAGCAGACAGTATATTGTCAAAAGTGTTCTTGTGATAAGACAAACTTTTAACAACAGAGTTCCCTTTCCATAGTTCTGAATTTAGGACTGTCAAAAAGACAACATACGCTTAAATTTAAATTAAACTATAGAATAGAAAAGAAGCTATATTATGATTTATAATACACAGTAGTGCATGATTTGTAATTTATTTAACTAAATAATATTAAGATTTCTGATTCTGCCGGTTTTCTCTCTTGGACTCAATGATCTTAAAGGTCTTCTCCAATAAAAATGATTCTCTGATGTTACGATTCTGCTTTTTCTGTCTTAAATCAGCTTAATGTCAGTTGTAATCCAGCGTAACTACTTCTCATGTGTATAGATACTACTGAGGGGAGCCCTTCTTCTCCTTGAAACTATTTTTTGTTTTGCTATGCATGTGTATGTGCTTGCCTATATTTGCCTGTAGTGAATCCTATAGATTTTAAATATGGGCATTAACTATTGAATCTTTAGTAAGAGAATTAAATCTAGACTACATACCAGAATGATAATTTCCCTTTTCCCTGGTAAAGAGGCAATCTTTCACTTTAATGATGAAGAAAACAAATGTTTCTGACCATGGATAAGAACACAACATTAATGGGATATGGAAACTCACAGGTCACATTATAATCTGACGACCAGTCTACAATACTGAAACATGATCAGCCAGCCCTTGAAGAGGTTGTTCTGGACCATTAACACACAGCCACACTACTAATGAGTTATTCTATCCAGAAAAGCATGTGATGAATGTTAATATTGAAAAACAAACTCACAAATGTCTTTTGCTGTGAGACATTTTTTATTGCTGGATTTCATCTATGCCTCTTTCTCATAAAGATTAACATAATGTGCAACATTTCAACGTTTGGGGCCAGATTTTTGAGGGGGACAAATAAGCCCCATGGCTTTGTTGGAATGAGTTAGAGGCACCCTTTTACATGAGCTGAGCATTTGACTTAGTGTTATCTTTGGTCAGATTGTTTGTGGAAATTTAAGAGAATATTTGTTAATTTTATTTTCTTTGATTGAAATTTAAAAAATACAGGATACTATGAAATTCTAGTGCAATTTGCAACTGAAAGCCCTAATACTCTCAAAATTGTTACAGTGTACTGGGTCTGGCTGGGATGGAGTTGGTTTTCTTCACAGCAGTCCATACAGTGCTGTGTTTTGGATTTGTGGCGAATACTGTATAGATAACACAACGACATTTTGACTCTTGCTGGACGGTGCTCAGACAGTATCAAGTTTTTTCTTTGTTTATAAATTTTCCCACTCTGTCCCACCAGCAAGAAGGCTAGAAGTGTGCCTCCAGGACAGCCAACCTGAACTGACCAAAGGGATATTCCATAACATCTGATGTTGTGTTTGGTGATAAAAGCTTCAGCAAAAGAAGAGGAAATGGAGGCACTTGTGGCTATGGAGTTTGTCTTCCCAAGTAACCATTACATGTGCTGAGGTCCTGCTCATCAGGAAGTGGCTGGGCATCTTCCTGACAATGTGAAATAGTGGAAAATTCCTTATTTTATTTACTTGTATGCACAGCTTTGCTTAATTAAACTGTCATCTTGAAAATGTTTGCAAGTAAAAAATTACTTTTTTCCTAGACATTATGACAAGCTCTACTTTGTCTTACAGTAGAGGCAATTAGTCAAATCAAATGCATGAAATGCGTATCTTAGTCCATGAAGGCTAGCTTTACAGGTATCCACTTTAGTGCTTAGGTTAAAAAAGAGTCTGCTACTTCTTAGATCATGTTTTTCACTTTTGAGAAGTTTGACATTATTTCAGAGGCTACATGGGGTATTAATAGGTTTACAGCACCAGGGACTCTGTGGCCTTGGATGTTAAAATGCAATAAGGGCAAGAAAGGGAGATTCTGCTTCCTTGGTAAACTTTCCTTCACTTGGCTTGGCTATGTTCTGAAAACATATTGTATCAGGAATGAGCAGAAGCTTTATTATATTTGTCTGAATTAAGTCCTTCAAATACACAAGATGTTGCTTTTCAAAAAGATAATAAAAACAGATCACAATTTCATACCTATTGACATATATATTTTTAAATAATTAATTTGAAAATGACAAAAAAAAGGCATCAGGTACCACAACATCCTACCAAAAGCTGGGCTGTGAAAATAACAAATACATGCCTTTTTATCAATATTAACAGATTTAATAGAGAATAAAAAAGTTAATGTTACTAACATTGAAAAAAAAATGTTTAATAAATGATGCATTATACAAAATTTCTGATATAATTTTCTGTTGGATTCTGTTTTATGAAGTAATTCACTTTTTTCCTTCTAAAAAGCATTTCTTGTCTTCTTGGTAAAAATAGAAAGTAACTGACTTTCTTTCTAGGTTGTATCCTGTCAGGTTTCAATTTTCTTCAGGGATGGAGATAACAAAACTTCTCTGTGCAACCTGTTCCCGTATTTGACTGCCCCCACAGTGAAAAAGTTTCTTCTTATTTTTAAATGGAAATTCATGTATTTCAGGCTGTGCCCATTGTCTCTTGTCTTGTCTTCAGGCACCACTAAGAAGAGTTTTGTTTGCTCTTGTTTTTACTCACTTTTATCAGGTATTTATATACGTTGATATCACCCCTGGACATCCTCTTCTCTGGGCTGAGCAGTCCCAGCTCCCCCAGCCTCTCCTCATAGGACAGATGCTCCAATCTCTTAATCATTGAGAAGATAGCTAGCTAGAAGTAAATCCAAACAAATTTCGTGTCCACAACAAGTATCAGAGAAGCAAGATAATAATTCTGTGCATCAAGCTTTGAGCATCCATTTTGAGAACCAAAAATAATAGAAAATGTTACTCTGCTACCAATTGCTGAAAACATGATCAGCACTTGCATGATATAAAGAGTATGGATAATGTGAAATAACAAATTCATTCCAAAGTAAATGAGATTACTATCACATATCTGAAAAATATAAATTCCATCAGTACTATGGCATGGTTAAAGGAAATGAGTTAGTACTTAACCCTCTTAATTTTTGTTATCTGCAGGATAGTAAATTCTGTAATATATCTTGTGCATGGACTGCTTTTTCTTCTGTAGTTTGATGATGCTTTCAAAGCACAGGGGAAGTCCAAACTGAAAGAATGAATTTTCCTCATAAGGCCAGATAATATTACCATTAGAGAGGGATTATTTACTCTCTGTCAATAGTTCGAGGGAGGATAACTGTTCATAGATTATCTAAGTGAATCTGTGTATTCAGAAAAATCTAGGTAAAGAAAATTCCACAACTTCTTTTTTAGCTATTTTTATCTTAATAGGCAGGAAGTTGCTACAATGTCTGGTGAAATCTTTACTATAAAATTACTTTTTGTTAAATTTGCTTAGTCCTACTGAAACTATCGATGGAGATATTGAACAGAACTCTTTTTTTTTTGTGAGATCATATTTCTGTCTTTTCTCTTTTCTAAATAAATTGTGAAATAATCATCAAAACAACACCAAAGAATCCAATAATGTCTCTACACTTTGTCCCCAAAATCTCTTACATCTTTGCTGCTTATTTAGATTTTTCTCAACTCCTCTAGATCTTCCTTTAAATAGATGTCCCAGACTTGGTGTAGTTCTTCTGTTATGGTTTTAATTAGCAGGTCTAGAACAGGGTAGAATAGTGTCTTTCCCTTGTCTGTTATTCATTTCACAAACAGATTCTACCCTGTTATGCTGCTACCTCTGCATTTGTGCTTTAGTTTTCATCTCCTACCTAAGATAAAACAGAGCATGCTTCATCAAAGATCATCTCATTAATCACTGTTTTGTGTACCAAGAGCACTTCAAATTCTGACGCTGTCCTTCTAGTCTGGTCCACAGACTTTTTCTTCCATTAGCTAAGTTGTTAATAAGGCACTAAATAGAACTGGTCCAAGGCAGATTGTATATGAAAGCTCTTAGCCTAAGGCATTGAAGGTCAGTTGAGGTTCTTCCTCCAAGTAAAATAGTTAATACTTGAAACAAAAGTTCCAAGTATCTTTGGTTTGGTTTTGCTTATAATGAAGAACTAGAGCCTTATATTGGAGTCAGTATTGGCATTTTCTGATTTATGATGAAATTAAAAATATGAGCATTTCATTACAATGGACATTGTATTTACCTCTGAACAGTATTGGAACAAATATGGAAATAGAAGTTCAATTTTTGCTCAGTGTGTGCAAAAATCAGTATGTCAGGGGCTGAATATGGACACACTGTCTGTTTCCTCCACTGAAATGGTTGACTAAGAAGCGTATATCTCTATATTACTGGACCCGGAACATAATTTTCCAAGTGAACAGCTGGGAAAGAGATTGTTTACATCAACATCACATTTATAGTAAAATGTCTGGTATCAGACATCATGGCCTTCTAGGACATATTTTTCTTTCCACTTTGGTCTTAGTGGTCCATACATTAGACAGACTTCTTTAATTTTATTTCGCCTTTAATGAGATTTAATGTCAACCCATAAAGATAAGCAGTGGTAATAAAACACGAAATCAATTTACTGCTTTCTTAGGTATTTGGAACACAAAATGCCAAAGGTGTTAATACATTTGGAAAATGCCTACAGTTTCACCACTGACAAAGTGCAACAACTCCTGTTTCGGTTTTTTATTGCAAATACGCAGTCTCTCCTATTAATGTTGTCTTCCTTTCCAACATTAGACCTTTTTTAAACTCTTTGAAGTGCTCTGAAGGTGTTGACATATCACAGTAGGTATTTACCCCTCCAACAGAAATGAAGTCTTTTTCACTGTTTTAACATTTGTACAAAAATCTTATTAACAATGGAATGAGAAATAAACCCAACCAGCTTGCACAAAATCAATGAATATACTGGCACAGAAAAATTCTGACAGTAAAATCTGAAAATCATAGTTAGTAGTAGACTCATCTTCTTACTGAAATTAAGAAAATATATGCTTTTCTGTTCTGTATTACCTCCTATGAAGTCTTCTATAAAATTTGGACACATTGTATTGGGTAACTGATGAATGATCTCTCCCTGTCCTTATCTCAACCCACAAGCTTTTCATTATATTTTCTCTCCCTGGTCCAACTGAGGAGGGGAGTGCACTTGGTGTCCAGTTTGTGCACTGGCGTCTACTGTGTGCCACCTGGCACAGTCCTTTTTGGTGCCTAACATGGGGCATGAAGAATTAGCGATAAGGATAGTAATTGGGAGAGGTAACGGGCAAAATGTGGACTGAACAATGTTAGAGAGTGGAACAATCGTGGGGAATTTCAGTTGTTGTAATTGTGGTGCAGGGATGAGGGGTAGATTATGCATGTAAATTGTCCATTTTCATTTGGTGTTGTGATGACATTCTGAATTCATTTTTTGTTGATGTGAGTGAAGTTTGTGAAGACTGTGTGATGAATATGGATTTTAATTATAATACATAAATATGTGATTCACAGAGGTGAGGGATGGAATGTATTGGTTTGGATGGTCCAAGATGGACCCACCACTGGCCAAGGCCAAGGCCAAGCCCAAGCCCAAGCCCATCAACAACGGTGGTAGCATCTCTGGGATAACAGATTTAAGAAGTGCAGATGGTGTTGTGGTTTAGCCCCAGCCGGCAACTAAGCACCGCATAGTTGCTTGCTCACTCCACCACGGTGTGACAGGGGAGAGAATCAGAAAAGTGAGGAAATTCATGGTTTGAGGTAAAGACAGTTTAACAGGGAAAGCAAAAGCCGCGCACGTAACCAAAGCAAAACAAGGAATTCATTCACCACTCCCCACGGGCAGGCAGGGGTTCAGCCATCTCCAGGGAAGCAGGGCTCCATCACGTGTAACGGTTTCTTGGGAAGACAGATGCCATCACTTTGAATGTCTCTCCACCCCTTCCTTCTTCTTTGTCCCAACTTTATATATCGAGCATGACGTTATATGGTATGGAATATCCCTTTGGTCAGCCTGGGTCATCTGTCCTGGCTGTGCCCCCTCCCAGCTCCCCGTGCACCCCCAGGCTGCTCACTGGCAGGCCAGCACGAGAAGCTGGACTGTCCTTGACTACTTAGCAACAACCCAAAACATCAGCACGTTATCAACATTTTCTCATCCCAAATCCAAAACACAGTCTCACACTGGCTTCTGTGAAGGAAATTAACTCTATACTGGATGAAACCAGGACAGGTGGATATCTACTGTACTGTGGAGCTCCATGGGCTGCAGAGGCATAGCCGGCCTCACCATGGTCTTCACCAGGGGCTGCCGGGGAATCTGCTCTGGCACCTGGAACACCTCCTCCCTCTGCTTCTTCACTGACCTGCAGAGTTGTTTCTCTCACATATTCTTACTCCTCTCTCAGGTTCCAAATGCTGTGTGCCCTTTTTTTTCACAGCCTTGGGGGACTGATCCCTGATGGGCTTGGCCTTGGCCAGCGGTGGGTCTGTCTTAGAGCTGGCTGGCATTGGCTCTATCAAACACAGGGGAAACTTCTAGGAGCTTCTCGCAGAAACCACCCCTGCAACCCACACCACTACCTAAACCTTGCCACACAAACCTAATAGAATTACCAAAGGATTTTAAGTGTTGAAATGAGTGAAGGTAGATACCAGGGTACTTGTAAAAGTCTGGCTAAACACTTAGCATTAACAAGCCTCTGTTATACAGCAACAAGCACAGATCACTTCAGCCACTACCGTCTCTTAGCGTTAACATTGTAAAGTCACAAATCAGAAATCTCGGATGAGAATGAAATAAATATAGGTTTTTTTGTGTCAGTAACCAGGGGCTGCAAATGTAAATAAAATTTTGGTGGCTACCCTGATCAGCAGAATAGGATTACAACCACCTTATTAGCAAAAGAAAACAGATGCTTTTGTTAATGACACAAGTAGGTACTTCACACTGAAGTCAGGTGATGATAAAGAGCTGTCTGCTTGTCTGTCCAAGGAGGTAAATGCTTCAAATGTGATAAACACAAGTGTATCAAGTATGGAGGTGACGTGTCTAAGATTAGGCATGAATTTCCCACAAGAAATAGGTAGATAGTGAATTAAACTGGCATATTTCATGGATGAGTGACTTTATTTCCAGTTACTATTTGGTATTACGTGACCATTTTTATAAATGGCAATTAAAAAAGAGACAAAAATCAAATGTATCCATTCATTTGTGCTAATTTAAATAATCTGAAATCTGTTTTTCAAAATTAACAATTTAGAACATTTTTCTTGTCAGTGAACAAACATTTTAGGGGTTCAGGTTCTGAATTCTCAGCATACAGAAGCATACAATTACCAGGCATCCAGGGAAAGTTTAATTTTAGGTGTTTTTTTTCCATTAACATACTGTTGCTCAGTGCCAGATTTAGAGAAAAACATGAAATTTTTCAGGGCAGCACTTTACTTACCAATGTGTAAGACTAGGGCTTCTTTTCTTGTAAACCCTGATTCATTCTATATGCTCTTGCCACCTTTGGTGACAAATTATTCCACCCTAAAGCACAGCCCAATCTGTGTGTTGAATGAAACATTGATCATGGTTTTGGGAAAATTAGTATGTGAGCACATAAAAGCTGGAGAACTATCAGATACAGTACACTTAATTTTGATAAGACATGCATTGGGCATACATTTCTAATTCTCAATTCATTTAAATAGATGTTTTTTAAAAATTTCCTCTGAAACATTGTAGCTTGAATGAAGGAACATGCCTATACTTTTTCTTTCATTGTTAGGTACAGGAGCTCTCAAATTCAAGTTCACATCTTTTCATACTCTCCTTGGCACACATACACCCAAACACAATTCCTTTGATGAAAGCATTTTAAAAGAAAAATTTTCTTGCCATTTTTTCCCCTTTTGTTTCCTTATAGGGTAATTCTGCTGCTAGGCAATACTTTAAATCAGCTTGATAAGCAAAGCAATAAATTTTTACACACTATTCCAAGCTAATTGTACAGTCACAAGAGAATGACTCACACCAAACTAAGGGTCTAAGAGGGCTGCTGATGAACTCATGATCACCTTACTTTCCTTTCATTGATTTCATGGAGAATGTTTAAAATGACAGGAGCAACACAGCAGGTGCTTTTGAGAAGCATCAGTGAAGAAATTAAATAGGACAAATCATATTAATTGATTAAACATTAGTTTTTACTTGCCTAGTATCTAAAGATAATGTTAGACTAGCTCAGTCTGATACTGTTTAACTATATATAAAATATATAAGCAATTTTTATTTTTCCTCCCATTTTTGGACAGGGCAATATTTTGGCATACAATAATCAAATCTGGTTTCAGATAATATTGATTAATCTGCAGTTTCTCAGTAGAAACAAAGGAATTTGAATGACCAATTTAACATTTCTTTTTTTCCTCTCATGACTTGTTTGAAGAAAATTTTATCTAAACTTTGTCTGTGTTTTGGAAATCAGAAATTTAGACATTTAGTAAGTGTGTTTCAATATGGAGTGTATTTGCACATGTACTGACTCTGATCTACAGAAGATTCTCTATTAAGGTTTTGTCTGAATATTTTAACCCAAATGAAAATTCAGTTTCCCTCCAGCTAATGAGTGTTGCTATGTGGCATCAAATTAATTTTATTGGGTTTATGTGGCAAGGTTTTGGTAGTGGGGGGCTGTGGAGGTGGCTTCTGTGAGAAGACACCAGGAGCCGTCATCATGTCAGAGCCTGTTCTAGTCAGCTCTAGCACCAAAACAGAGTTGCTGTTGGCCAAAGCTGAGCCCATTAGTGACATTGGTAGTGCCCATGTGATAACATATTTAAGAAGGGGAAAAAACTGTTGTGCAACAGCAGCTGGTAGAGAGGAGTGAGAATATGTGAGAAAAACAGCCCTGTAGATGCCAAGGTTAGTGAAGAAGGAGGGGCAGGACATGCTCCAGGCAACAGAGTGGAGATTCCCCGGCAGCCCCTGGTAAAGACCATGGTGAGGCCAGCTGTGCCCCTGCAGCCCATGCAGCTCCACGGTGGAGCAGATATCCACATGCAGCCCCTGGAGGACCCCACACTGGAGCAGGTAGAGGTGCCCTAAGCTGGAGCCTGTGGAGAACCCATGCTGGAGCAGGCTCCTGGCAGGAACTGCAGCCCATGGAGAGGGACCTATGCAGCAACAGGTTTTCTGGCAGGACCTGTGACCCTGTGGGGAAGCTATGCTGGAACAGTCTGTTCCTGAAGGATGATACCCCACAGAGAGGACCCACATTGGAGCAGTTTGTGAAGGACTGTCTCCGGTGGGTGGGACCCCATGCTGGAGCAGGAGAAGAGTGTGAGGAGAAAAAAGTGACAGAAAAAGCATTATGAACTGACCACCACCCCCATTCCCCATCCCCCTATGCCATTTGGGGGGAGGAGGTAGAGAAGCTGGGAGTGAAGTTGAGCCCAGGAAGAAAGGAAGAGTGTTTGCAGATTTCTTCTTAGTTGTCATTATCATACTCTGTTTAATTGGTAATAAATTAAATTAATCATATCATAGAATCATAAAACCTTCGGGTTGAAGGGACCTTTAAAGGTCACCTAGTCCGACCCCGCTGCAATGAGCAGGGACATCTTCAGCACATCAGGTTGCTCAGAGCCCTGTTCAGCCTGACCTGGAATGTTTCCAGGGATGGGGCATCTACCACCTCTCTGGGCAACCTGTCCTAGGGTTTCGCTAAGTCTTGCTGAAGTCAAGTCTGTTTTGCCAGATGACAGTTATTAGTAAGTGATCTCCCTGTCCTTATCTTGACCCATGAGCTTTTCATAGTATTTTCTTCCCCTGTCCTGTATAGAAGGGGGAGTGATAGAGCTGCTTGGACGGCACCTGGCAGCCAGCAAAGGTCAACCCACCACATAACAAATGTTTCATTAGAAGTATTTTTATTTCTACAACAGAAAAAGTGAGAAGTAGAGAGAAGAAATGGTGAGCTATGAACTAAAATGCAGAATACTGGAGTTTTCTTCCGTCTGATGAAATCTGTCAAATGTGCTGATTATTCTGTATTTTCTCTTTTTTGCCACTTGTTAAATATCTTTTCAGCACAATTATTATCATGAGGAAACAAATAATTCTTTTGCAGGTGCACACATTGCAAACAATAATTGACAACATGTTGAAACTAACAGAGACAACTCCACTAAAATTTGCATTCAGAAGAAACAATCACATTCTTCCACTGGACTTCACATTGGATTGTGAACTGGACCATAATGATTGGACCGTGTATCCCAGAATCTTTATTGAATATTTCAGTACTACAGGTACCACTTACAAGAGAAATTCCAAGCCCTTGATGTTATGAAGTACATTCAGGACAAGCTTTTCCACTTTCTCTTCATTCATATTTAATAGTCTTAACCTTAAGGAAGAAAGTCTTCCTTGGTTTCAGCAAATGGATTTTGCCCACTAAGATAACAGAAGGAGACATTAACATACTCAACACATAAAATGATAACGGTTAACACTTATTGTTAGTCTTTTGTCTTACATTTCTTTGCTAAGACTATGTGGACTATCTGACAAAACTCACAAAAGCAATAGAACTTAGAGGAGATAGTTCTATTTTAATGCAATCATTCTACAAAATGTTTCACAGTCCATATGGCGACCCCCTTCTCTTTTTCATACACTATGGGGTGAGACTTTTGTCTTCATTTCCCTATTTTGCAGGTTTAAATTAGCCCCATAGTGTTGCATTTGTTTTCTCAATTTTTTCTGTGAGTTTCCTTAATTATGTTAGAGTGGGCCGACCTCCTGCTCTTGTGGATTCATCCAATCCACTGAGAGCAGAAGGACATCTGCCCATAGTGAACATTCACTTCATGTTGGTTTGTATCCTGATTTCCACTGGGAAAGATACTACATAAGCAAACAGCTGCTTTTTAAGTGGAAAATAAGTGCATAGCACGTTCACTTTACATACTGATTGTGTCATTGGGTCCTTTTGTACAATAGCATAGAATTTAGAGTCACAGACACTGTTTATTTTCTCTTCTGGTAGCTTTAATTCAAACCCAATCACTCCTTTTTTCATTTTTTAAAAAATTAAAAACAGCAATAACAATCAGCACATCCCTTCTATTGAGGTTTGTTGATGTCTCTTTCATGTGTCACTATATTTTTGAAGATTGTGAGAAATCATTTCACAAAAGCCCACAGAATCTAATGGGTAACAATACTGTGTCTCAGAATAAATCTCCTGATCTCTATCCTAATGTACACTGATGGTGATGTACTTAGAATTTTGTGTCTCAACTAATAGCTGTAGATGGTGGGAATTCATGACAGGTATCATGATACATAGTTGTCTTTCACTAGTGTTCTCCATTACTTATACATTAGCTTATCTTATGTCATTTCTTCATAGGTGATATAATAGCTGCTACATTTCTAATTAACTCCTGGACTTCGAACTGCAGTTATTCCTTGAGCAGCAGAATGGAAACGACTGGTGACAGACAAGACTCATTTGCTGACCGGGTTCTGGCTCTTTGTTGCACTCCTGTTGTCAAGCTCTGCTGGAGCAAGGGTATGGGAGCAGCGCCAATAGTGATGCTTGTTCAAGTTAATTGCAGCTGCTGCAGGACAGGGTAAAGATTGAAGAGTTCAGAGAGCACCCTGCATTTCCACTGTCTTCTGTTTAGAACATTTTTTGAACATTGTTTTGGAATATTCTCTTAAAAAGAGAAACAAAGAGAAGTTGAAACTCTCAGTAAGTATAAAAGATGGAAATGGAAACGGGCTGCTAACTCCTAAATCATTATGTGGCAAGAATTTTATCCTGCAAACTGGTATGGATTTTTCTATGAGGTTGGATGAGCACCTTCTGCTCCATGACATTTTGAATAGAACAGATAAGACAAAACATTTGCAGAAGGGCTTAAAGGTTGTTCCCAGCTTTCTTGGGATGTAGCAAGTGGGGGGAAAGGAAGATCCCTTTAAACTGACAGTTGAATAAAATATGTTTCACACACTTAAAACCATGGAAATATTTTCTAAAAGAGAGTTAGACTTTAAAAAATTGCTTTATATTTGTACTCAGTCTTTACATTGATCTCAGTGAGAGGTTTTAAATGCTCAGCAGGCATGTAGCTCTGAATTTAGTGGTCTGACTTCAAGTGCAAATGTGACATTTTTGTCCTTTATTTTTATCTTGGATTTTGCTCCACTTGACTCCAATTTTAACACTTTTGTCCTTCTCTTTCATCCATTTATGATCAGTAACATCTTTCAAGCCTCCAGCTTTAATGAAGAACTTTTAAGACTTGGTATATGATATTCATAAACTTCTCTTCATCTTGTACCATTTTTTACTCACAATACACAGCACGAGAATACAAAAATCTACAAACTAGAAACAGTCAATAATATATAGCTGCAAAAGTGACTTTTGTTTGACAATCTTCCTGAAGACTGGAGGGATATATAAATATACAGCAGGCAAATGGGATCCACGGGGACCCCTTTAAGATCTTTATGAATATTTGAAAGGGCATCTGGATCCATGGCTACACAGGGCAATCAATTGCTATGAATTTTTATTTCCCCAAGCACTCAAAGGGAATGGCATGACAGGTATATATTATCAGCAAGCTTCATTTAAAGAAACATGGGGCTTATTTTGATAGGACCAAAGGGGAGAAAAAAACTCATACATAAGTAATCTCATTTAAATTGAGGTTGGCAAAGATGGTTATTTAATTACTGCAATTATTGTAAAACTGAATACTTTCTATTATTTGTAGATGCTGTATAGTCTTTTTTTAATTCCGGCACGGCTTCTCTGGAAATTTGAAAAGCAGTCTCAGGAGCCTAGAGAAATGAATAACAAAAAGAAACCTTTTTATGAGAATTGAAAATCAAATTAGAAATTGGGATTTTGAAAGTGTCCTTCCTTCCTTCCTTCCTTCCTCTATAGAGACTACTTTTCAAAAAACAGAGTTCAGCATTTAAGCTTATCTTGACAGTCACTAAGTATTTTAAAATGAGAGATTTTGTCAGAGGCAATTAGAAATGTTATTGTGTCACTGGAAATCCCATTGTCGCTGTCATTTATGTATATCTTTAGTGGTGTATATATATGTAATAAGCTAAAACACATAAATATTAACTCAAACCTGTAAGAGGAGGCAATATATCTATTTATATTAAACAATGGCACAAGGTACCTTCTATTTCTTTTTACCTGTTTTTTAGAAGTCTGGTTAGGTCCGAAATATTGTTCTTAACAAAGCCCAAGTTCAAATAGTGTAGAACCAACTACAGTCAAGAGATAAAAAAGGAGTAGATATACTGCAGAGTTACAATATAATCTATATAGTGTAGAAATGAGGACTGCAGTTTGCCTTTGTGGGTACTCAACCACATATATAGGCCCCTCACTACAAGAAGGACATTTTGGTGCTGGAGTGTATCCAAAGAAGGGCAATGAAGTTGGTGAGGGGTCTGGAGCACAAGTCTTCTGAGGAGCGGCTGAGGGAACTGGGGTTGTTCAGTTTGGAGAAGAGGAGGCTGAGGGGAGACCTCATCGGTCTCTACAATTACCTGAAAGGGGGTTGTGGTGAGGTGGGTGTTGGTCTCTCTCCCAAGTAGCTAGTGATAGAATGAGAGGAAATGGCCTCAAGTTGCACCAGGGGAGGTTTAGATTGGATATTAGGAAAAAATTCTTTGCTGAGGGAATGCTCAAACATTGGAACAGACTGCCCAGGGAAGTGGTGGAATCACCATCACTGGAGGAGTTCAAAAAACCTGTAGACATGACACTTTGGAACAATTTTTAGTGGGCATGGTGGTGTTGGGTTGATGGTTGGACTAGATGATCTTTAAGGTCTTTTCCAACCTTAATGATTCTATGATTCTATGGAAGTCGAGTGTATGTGGCTTGCTGCTTTGAGATCTTAAATTCACTCTCACAAACCCATCTATTTAATCACCCATGACATGACTGGCTCCAGACATGATTTGTAGAAGACACAAATTGAAGGACTTGATGCAGAAGGTACCACAGTTATTTTAAGTTACCCTAAGACACATGCTCCTTAGTTTTGCTATTTTTTACTTAGGTCAAATTTCTAGGAAGTCTATAATCCAAAACACGTTGTTAGTGTGTAAGTTGCAAATAATATAAAATCATTGGTAAATTCTAAGAAGCCAGTAGGGCAGGGATTAATGTTTGCTTAGTGATTATTCAAGGTCCTCAGGGCATAAACTTTTACACAAATATTAGTTCCCTTGGGCTTTGGTCTTACAGAGGACTGTTTTTTCTTTATAGTATTTCTTATACAGAGGCCACTGGCCATAAAAAGTACTGAATCCATTATAAGCTTGCAGAATATCTCAAAATCATGTCACAGCTTAGTTTCTTACCATTTTCCCAGATCAGTTTCAGAAGCAGATTGTTACAAAAGTATTTTTTTTTTTTTAAATCTCTGAAGCATGGAACATACAGATCAGTGATTTTGATTTAAGTGGAGAAGAAGATTTAGCTTGGTAGTTATTGTTTCTGAATATTGTGTACTGAGGTTTCACCTCAAGATATTTTTGATCTACAGATAGCCATTAAAAGATTGTTGATCTATGTACATATGAAAACCTAGTTCAATACTCAGATACATGACTAACTCAGAGGTCCTCTCGAATAAATAACAAGTGAACTGAAAAAAAACAATATCAACTACAGAAACTTTAAAACACTTTTTTTTTTTTAAATATTTTTTAATTAGCTCATGTATTGGATTTTTAGCTTCACCTTTTTTGTTAAAAAAAAAAAAGAGAGAATACAAGCTCGCTTGCATTTGCATAACATAAATGTTGTTCAGTTAAATGCCAGGCATTTGTTGTTTGTGGATAATGAAGTTAAGATTTCAGTATTGATATTGGTTAATGTGTGTACTGCATAATAAACAACTTGCTGTTTATTTCCCCTGATTTACTGGATACTTTGCCTCAGTTTTTTAGTAGTGTCCTATTGATTTTAATGCCTCTTGTTCTGAGTAGATAACTGTAAAAATGGCTTGAATGCTCAGAATAGCTTGTGTATGCTCATTATTCTCACGTCTTGCTTTAGCTACCAAATTTCCTTTTGAGGAAATAACCTAAGTAAAATAATGTATGTGTGATATTTGTAGTGTGGAGTATTAAGACATGCCAATCTACTGCAGCCACTAAGATTCTAGCCTGAGAAAAACATATAGGATCGGACTTACTTCCAAGGTAAGAATAAAATAATTTCTTGCAGAATTTCTTGCATCCATTTTAGAAATTGTTTTGCATTTTTCAAAGTATTACTAGGTCAAATGAGGTATTTTTATTTTCTAAACTATGTTGAAATACAATTCTGTCTGAATAGCCCTAACCTTGAGCAATTATAGATCAGATTCTACTTCACTACCTCTGGAAAAAAATTAAAGTTTCTGCTTCAGGACAGAGAACACAAGACAATCTTTCTGTTTTCCTGCTGTTTTAAAACAGGACAAAAATCTGCAAGCTCCAAAAGGCAAGACACTTAGGAGACTTTTATCAAGACAATTTTTGGGTGGAAGTTTAGATAAAAAGCTCTTCTAGCATCTTGTCGAAGATATCGATACATTTCCACTCATCACAATGGACTTGAGCACCTCTCACAGAAAGCTTCCAGCAGCACAGCAAAGAAAGTGGCCAAAGATATTCCAAGTCCACGCTAACATCCTGGCTCTTAGTTAACTTTTTTTTTTTTTTTTACTTATGGTGTCGGATATAATTGTTCAAGTACCTCATTGTATAAGAATGTACAGAGACAGAGATAATCCTATTGTGAGCAGATTTCTGACTCCTTTCAAAAATCCATTTCCACGGTGAATCTAGGAATCTGCTCACACACAGACATAAATGTAGGGCCTCATTTTCAGAAGATCTGAACAATAAAGAGTAGATTCTAAAATTAGGTGTTAACACGTCAAAAATCAACATTACCAACCCCTGAATTCTGGTACATTCATGTGAAAATTATGGCCTCTAAATAAATTTTTTAAAACTGCTATTTGTCTTCCTTCCGCTTTCACTTGTTGAAAACAAGACGATGTTTAAAATCATGGAAATATTTCTACTTGTTAGTTACCTTCTCTTCTGCCAGTTCATTGAACATTGGTTCAGTTCATATTTGTTACAACATGAACTGTTTTCACTGCAGTGAATTTTGTTGTCCATAAAAATATTTTGATACCAGTTCAGACAAATGGAGAATATTCCACTGGATTTTTGTTCAGGTGTGTCTGTGTGTGTGTTCCCATATTTCATTCATTATGATAAATGGCTTGGTATACCACTACTCATTTTCTCTACCTGAAAGCAGTTGATGAGTGCTGTGGAATCTCTGCTCTATGTTCCCAAGGGAGTATGACACATTAAATCAGAGCTGTGAATGCCTTAATCACCTTTATTTTCATTGTCGTCCAACAGAGTCATTTAAACAGGAACTTGACTACTAATCTTGTTATTTGAATCTCTCTATATTCTTCCCTTTACTGTTGTTGGCAACTCTGTGTAGCTTACACACGCTGTTATTTTCAGATCCTTGCTTTTTGCTTCCTATTCTACATTTAGACTGTTGTTAGAAACAAGTCTAACCCTACATTTTCAATGATACTGAAAATCCATGCCAACGGGCAGATTGCCTTTGTGGCTTCAAAGAAATCTTATTCTATAGAGCTGAATAGTGAATTGCGTTCATTTCATTGTATGTGAGGGACAACTACAGCTACAAAGATTTGTGCATATTACTCTCTGGAGGCTACATGTATCTAAGATTCAGGCCTTAGGACACTGTTCTCAGTTGAGATCACAGAAAGAGAAGGGTGTTAAGATAATTAACATTAATAGAGCTAGTAAAAACAGTGCTAAAATGTCAAACTTTTAAAAAGTTTGAACACTGGAGAAAAGGATGGTCATGGTGGTTCCATCACTTCAAGTATTCAGTCAGAGCTAAGCCATAGACCTATAGACTAAAAGCAGGCAGAAGAGTTTTCTTCCACGTAGCCCTGATGCCGAGACTGGAGACTCCTTTCCAGTCTTCTGTCTCTCTCTGTTATTGCTGTAGTGCCTTTGCTCACCCTAGCTTCATGCAAGAAGTGACTGATTTGTCCCTCTTTCAATATTCTCAACATTTAGTCATTTATTGATCCCTTCATTGTTCAGTCTTTTCTCACAGAAATTTCCTTCATCCTCTCTTCCAAATGAGAACATTAACATTAGAATACTGCTCTAGTCTGGAGGATTTGGCTTGAAGGGACCCTGTGATAAAATATACTTGAATAGAGGATATTTTTGATATAAAATGACAACAGAATACAAAACAATAAGGTAAATGCATTCTGATTAGTGTCTTCTTCACTACAGAGTCAAATGCATTAACACTTACAGACCAGCGGTGCCTAAAGGAAACATGTCTGAAGTGTTCCTAAAATTTACTAAAATTTTAATTAATTACTAAAAATTACAATTTGCAGTTTTGAATCGTTTCCACACAAAAAAGTAACAGACTGAGAAACTCAGACAAAAAAAGAGCCACAAAGATGAAAGAAACCATAGTGATAGCCAGCTCAGATGAGTGATCAGTCATCCTTGTAAATATGATGTTCTGGCTACAGGTAAACATGCAGAAAAGTTATGCGTTGGATTCTCATACCTGCGTGCATGTATACTAATACAAATTTACTACATGGTCTGGTTCTTTAAAAAAATCGGTAAATAGGACCCACCTATCTTAATAACTGTCATTCTAGAAGAAGCCAGTTTAAGAGCCACAAAACAGCCAAGGAGCTCAAAAGAAAGCTTATAAATTTAAATAGATTTGTAATCCAGAAAAGAGGAAGAAGAATATATTCAGTCTTATTTTCAGGAAGAAGCTTCTCAAACATGGGTAGGAATGTAGTGTACCTACTACGTATAGAGGTGGGTTATTTCTTAAACACGTGAGTGGATAAGGTTGCATGCCTTGCTGGGATACAGAGGGTTTTTTCATTAGTTTTTCGCTTGTTCATCAGGTGGACATGTCCTGTCTTTTCATCAGACTAAGCACAGAGAAGTGTTGTACCTATGTGGCTGTGACACTGAGTAGTCCTGGCTGGCAGGAAGCTGAAGAGACTCAGATTTCTATGCTTGTTTTCAGCCTGGATTTCTTTGCCACATTTGAATGTTGCTTAGAGTTAATCTGGTCTTTCAAGGCCATGAAAAACCCCTCCTTCAAATAACCTGTTTTTCATACCACGAAGTTTCATGTTCAGGCTTCAAGATGGATTTCATCATCCTCTTTTTCTCTAAAATAGTTAATGAGAATCTATGCTGTAGGTGATCTGACTGTTCGTAATCTCCTTGGAGTACACAGCAAAAAAAGGAACTGGTTTGCTCTGCTGGGTAGACATCTTTTTCTCTGCTCCTGCTCTGTTTAAGTGGACAAGCACCAAAGCTGAGCAATCTTCAGCTGTCAGCTCTGTGCTTTCCTCGTCATTCGCTCCTGATTTTTGTCTTAAAAGAGGAGCACGATGCAGCAGAGAAGAAACACACAAAGTGCTGCTCTAGTCACGTGAAGAGGAGGGAATCTGTGGATTCCTGTGGCAGGAAGAATCTGTGCCAAACTTTATGTGTAAGCTCTATATAGACAAATTCTGCAATCAGGTGTGTGTGTGTATATATATACACACATACATGTCATGTATATGTATATAAAAAGAGAGGATAGTGGAAAAGAAGAGCAAGAGACAGGGAAACCCCCTTAGGATTTCACACACAATGAAGACAATACATCATTAACTACTTTACATATCCCAGCAACAGCAGCAAAGTCACTGCAGGGATATTATGGTACTACCCAAACCAGTGAAATTTTGGATAATCCTTTCCACAAACTATGCTTTTTTATTTTGTTTTGTGATCCACAAAAGAACGTTATATTTTGGTGTAGTTATTACCCTTGTAGTTGTATCAGAGTTACTGTTTGTTTATAATTGGACTATAATAAATGATGTAATCTAAGAGAAAATAAATAGCTCTGTTACAAACCATTAATTTTCATGGACCAAAGTTGACAAGCTACAGATATAATTTGCAAGTCTAATGCAAGCCTTTCCCTCCCCCCCATCTTCTGCATCCCCCTGCCCTGCTTCTGTCTTATTTACAAGCATCTTGGTTGAATTAATAAATAAACAGTAGCTGAAATCTTTCATTTTAATTAGCATAAAGTGGCATTTGTATAGCAATGTTTAGCAAAGAGATCCGAGGTGCTGCCACATGGAGGATTAACACTGAAAAAAAGGTCTGGATAAGTACATGATATTTCAAACCAAATTCACTAGCCACACATGGGAACACATTTTTAGATAAGGCTCTTGCATTTAATATGAGATAGTACAAACCTGCTGTTTGGACTGTGATAAATTGCTCAGTCCATTTCTGCTGGGACATAAGACGACAAGATATTATTCTTAACCCCAGAACTGTCAAGCCTGATTATTTCCTAAGAAGCTTGACAGCTTTGGGAGTGATAAGAGGAAACCTCTGCAGGGAAGAGGGCAGGCAGGAGAATAGGGGAATGTTTTGCAGGTGTTTTTCATATTCCTACTGAAAACATTGCAAAGCCTGTGTAATTGCACTGGTTTGTTTTGTTTTTTCCTCATGGAAAATAAATCTAGGAAAATGTCATTGGCCATAGAAAGATGTGGCTTTTACTTTTAACATCCTATGTCTGCCAACGTGAGTCATCAGAAAAAGAGTCGTTAATTCGTAGCAGAGTTAATACAAGAAGCCCATATGTATAGACGGCCTGTGATCTCGATAGATTTGTCACTGCATGGACACCAGGTCTGTGAGGTCCCTGTGGCAGAGCTTGGCTTGCAGTGGCTGCAGTCACTCATGTGCGAGCAGGGTGCGCTGCTTTGCTCTCAGGCTTTGAACATCAAACAGGCTTCTCAGGAGCTTTCTGCCCAAGCTACCAAGGGAGCACATGTGGGGTGCTGGGATACAGAAAGGGCAGATGCCAGGTTCTCGGGGGTGATGGATGAGGTAGAGGGAGGTGGCAGTCCAGGCTCAGACCCAAAGTCTACAGCAAGGTTAGACCTTGCAGGACTTTGACATTGCTATGTCATGTATGGCGAGAATGTACAAAAAGTTATAGGAACAGTGTGCACAGGCCATGTCTTTGCTAGTAGGCTGACTCAGCATGTTTTTACACAATATTGAAGGGTGTGTGCTTGAAACCTTGATTTTTGGGTTTGTTTTTTTTTTTCCTTCTGAAGCAAGCATGAAATTGCTGGTTCTTCAAATATCCATCCTCCCTGAAAAGAGAATGTCAAGATTTTTCTTTGTTTTTTTCTGGTCTGATTTCTTATTTTTATTTATGTCAAGAAAGATAGCTTCTCCACTGCTTTTTGCTTCTTTCTGATTTTTTGCTAGCTTTTATAGTTGTCAGGATAATGAAAGGTCACTGAGGACATTCTGTGCTGTGTGCTGAAGTATACCAGACATTTAAGTTCACTGTTAAGGAAGACTGAATAGATACTTTAACAGAGCAGCATGCAGCAAAAGGACCTTCAGAATTGCATAGAAAGGCAGGGAAAGGGCTATTAAATAAGGTTTTATAAAGTAGGAAAGAAATAGGATTGTATCAGTATGAATATTGGCAACATTCTTTGAACCTAATTGCAGATCAGCAAACGGGAAGACAGGCACCTGTAGGATGCCTGTCCCAGGTCTACTGTTGCAATAGGAGATAAGAAGTATCCAAGTATTAATCTTAATATCACTTAATACTGAGAAGCATTAGGTGTTGGTGAAAATTTTGGCCAAATTTGTTTTTATTTCAGAAGAAACTCTCCTTCACCAATTCATTTATTGATTCTCTTGCTGCAGCTACCTGTTCATAACATAAAAATATTCTAGTAAAAATTTTTGTTGTCAAAGAACTAAATTGTAGACCAATCAAATTTTCTCAAGATATTTAATTGGACTATAGTTGCTAGACATTGGAGAAAAGACTTCTCATCTTTAATGTAGCTAAGCAAACATTTCTCTTTTTTTTTAACGTGCAAGAATGGCAAAAAATCTGTATTATTCCCTTTCCTCTAGGGCTTCTGAGAAGAAAGAACAAAATTGTGAAATAATTTTAAGAATAAATGAAATAAAACTAATAAAATTAACATGATTTACAATAAAACCTGTGGGAGAAAAGTAAAGATGCAGCGGAAATGTTATGACTATCAATTGGTGAAGAGGGTCCCAGGTAACATCGCTTGTACTGCATCACTGCTCTGGTCCAGGAAAGGATGTCTGTACAAGAAAAGAAGTAAAGTCTGATACCAATGAAGGAGAAAAGGAGCATGAAGAATACAGCCACAGTAATACATCTGGAAACATTTTTGAATTGTAATATTTCATGTTATGACTGAAAGATTCATTTAAACTTTTAAAAGGAAATACATATATTATGTTTATGCATTTATACGGATAGAGATACTTTATGTTGGATAGAGATACTCAGCCTGATCATCTGCCCTTGCCTCCTACATCACTCATAACTTTACTAGCTAATTTTAAGCTTTGAATTTTTGCTGCAGCAAAAGGTTATTTATGAGGAAGATGCACAATTCTGAATTTAAGAGTTCAAGCAACAAGGAATCCATTAGATACTTAAATAGGTTTCTTCACTGCAAAAACAAAACCCAGCAAAAAGTCATGCTCTATTTCCTAGCTTTGATGGAATCAGGTTTAATGAATGTCTAGTTTTAGTTTTTCATCTACTTGTACAACTATGCTTGTGTGGTACTCATACAAGATGACTTAGGCCCCTTCAAGAGTAGTTAATCACTAAATACAATCCTGTTCCTTTCACTTGGTGGGAATTCTAACAGTGTAATTACTCTCATGAGAATATAAGTATTTTTTCAACATCATTGCTTTAAACAGCTCTACAATTGAAAAGCTGGGAAATAGAAAAATATAATTTGATATTACACTGTTGTCTTTGGAGGAAAGGCACCTTTTGAGGTTTCTTATAAGAACTGATATATGAGATAAGGAATCTCAAAAATTCCTTAACTAATATATATAGTGTATACATAGTTATCTAAGGAATCTTTGAGAACCACGAGTATTAAAATTAATATGTTGTTTAAAATACTCTTTAGCAATGTCCAGAACATATGTCAAGATATATATGCCTGCAGGCTAATTTAGATGCAGAAAATATTTCTGATCATTAAGATAGGTATCTCTGTGAATCTCATTTTTATTTGTCATGTATTTTACAGTGGAGTAAATGATTCTGTACATCTTTTTTTTCTTGTGCATTTTTTAACATTGCAGTAATTGCTGAAGTATTTATTTTCCAGATTTCAGAAAGCAGAACTGATTGAGACAGTCCTAAAGCTTTGCAAAATATTTCCGCTACCTCATATTTCTTTATTTCCACATGTCATACTTTAATAGTACATTATAGCAATCTAACCAGGAGGATATTTTGATATTGGGATATACAGTCCACCAAGCCCATAGAATGAAAAGCAGGGATAAAAGGACAACTCTCATTCCTATGAAATTTTGCAGTAGTTTGGGTCAACTGATGTGTAATTGAATAAAAATGAAAAGTATCACCGAGAGGTTGAGTGCTTACCCTGAAATTCTATTAGTTTGACTTTTTCCTTTAAAAATTGGATTATGATTTCATTAAAACTATCTTGGTCTTTAAAAAAAAAAAAAAGATGACAGAAATCTCTCAAGCACCTTCATTTATGCCATAATGATACACTGGTTCCAGATGGCTTCTCTTATTGCAGCTTTCTATTTTATAGTTTAAATTCCTCATTGCTCTGAAATGGATTCCAATATAAATCTTAAGAAGCTTGGAAGAAAAGAGAAATCTAGATTGCCAGATTTAAAGTTGTGTGTATGGATGTCACACTTCAGATTCCTTTTGACTTTAGGAATTAACAATAGTGAGAAGGATATTATAGTCTTTAAAAGTTCAGGACTGGGGAACATAAGAGAAATGTTAATGAATTTTCTAGGTCCTTTCGACTCTGAAAGCTGAGGGCTGTTTAGAACCAGATTTTTCTTCTAGGTTTTTGGAGACAAGCCAAAAGCTCAGACCCAGATCTGAAGGAGCCTTTGAACATGGTCTGAAGCTAATTTCATTTTCTCTGTTTTTCCTTCACTCACTTGTTCTTTTCGTTGTTCATTCTTTTGCTCACTTGCTCTTTCCTGCTCAGACTTACACCTTATAAGCATTTCTGTATTCAAATGGAAGAGTGTGACTGAAAAGTATTGGTTATTTCTTTTGTGTACTATTCCAGAAATTCCTAATTTATACTGTCATTTACAGTTGTAGAGTGGATCCAAAAAGGCTTAAAACTACAGAAGATAAATTTTTATGTAGGTTGGAGGGTGTTTAGTTTCTTGGTTTTTTTTTTTTTTGAGGGGGGGAGTGGTTTTAATTTGTTGAGGGTTTTTTTTGTGGTTTGTTTTGCTTTTTTAATATAAGCTGTACCATAACTATTCCTTAGTGCGCTGGCACATAGAGTAGTTGCATTAATTTCACTCTCATTGTGGACTATGTTGACAACAAAGACATTGTAGATTATTGTTGACAACAATTCAGTATTATACTATTAAATTTGTTATTAAGGGGAAAAACGGACATATCAAAATCATTTTCTTCAAAAACATTATAAGATATATGCTTCAGTAAAGGAATAAAACTGAAAAAACAAAAGCAGGATTTTCAGTTTGCTTAAAAGAATAGTTATTTGAAGTCCATTGGCACTGACTTTGAATATGTGAGCGCCACTAACTAACTGAACAGAAAATGGAGAAAGATATAGAAGACGTCCGAGTTGTGTAGTTTAATAAATCCATGACAGTTATGCCTGGTGAAAAATATTGAATTATGATATAAATGCCCAGCAGAAAATCAAGATGTCAAGAACTATTAATCAAGATCATAAGAAATGCAAAGAAGAGAAATTATTAAAATGCAATGGGCAGTTGAGTAATAAACAAAAGGAACTACTTGCCAGGTAGGAAAATTCATATCATGTGCATATTTAAATAGTTGTTCAGAATCTACTTGCATGGAGTGGGCAAAATGTTTGGGGGCAGTCAATTGGAGTGAAAAATGACATTGTGTATTTCTAGGACACTGAGAGCTCAGAAATAAATAATTTTATTTTATTATGGATCTACATCTTAGCAAATGAAACACAAGACATATCTCTAATCTGATAGACACTAGATCTACTACAGATGATCCAGTCCTGTTAAAGAAGATAAGTTACACCCCTAAGCACTGATTTATAATGTAGTGGGGAAAAACTACGTTATTACGGAGACTTCAGCCTAGGTTTCTTGCTTAACACCTCTCAGTTACAAGACCTGTGTCACCTGCTGGACTTAGAGATGGCATTTTCCTAACTTTAGAAAGAGCTGCATATATCACAGTAAAATTTGCTTTCGTCTATTTTAAAACAATAAAGGTGAGTTCATCACAGAACTATAAAACTTGCAGTTGTTGTTTCAGGTGACAATGACTTGATGACATACATTATGTGCATAGACAGCAAAGTCCGAAACAGAAATATACATTTTTGACACTTCAGAAGCTATATTATTTTGATGCAAATCAACAAGGAGAAAAAGTTAAAACTAAGAAGCAGTAATAATAATTGAAAAACATCTAACATCATTAATTGTTAAACAGAAAAAAGGCAATTCCATGTTAAAAGAGCTTCCATACTGTCTTTAAAAATTGGGCTATCTTTAAGGAGAAGTGGCCATATAAAATAAAATTAAAATTAAAGTAATATGTTTAATTGGTTTTGGCTAGGATAGAGTTAATTTTCTTCATAGCAGCTTGTATTTTACCGGTTTGGATCTGTGATAAGAACAATGTTGATAACATAAGGATGTTTTTGTTATTGCTGAGCAGTGCTTACACAGGGTCAAGGCCTTTTTTGCTTCTCACCCCACCTCACCAATGAGTAGGCTGGGGAGGCACAAGAAGCTGGAAGGGGACACGGCCAGGACAGCTGGCCCAGGCTGACCAAAGGGATATTCCCTACCATATGACATCATGCTTAGCATACAGAGTCTGGGGGAAGAAGAAGGAGTGGAGGGATGTTCAGAGTTACTGCGTTTTTCTTCCCAAATAACTGTTAAGAGAGTCGGAGCCCTACTTTCCTGGAGATGGCTGAACACCTGCCCGCAGATGGGAAGTAGTGAATGGATTCCTTGTTTTGTTTTGCTTGCGTGTGCGGCTTTTGCTTTACCTATTAAGCTGTCGTTATCTCAAGCCATGAGTTTTGTCTTTTACGTTTCTGATTCTCTCCTCCATTCCGCTGGGAAGGAGGGAGTGAACAATTGTGCTTTGAGCTGCCTTACTGGGGTTAAACCACAACATATGTGAAAAAGAAAATTAATACTTGTACCCCAGGTACTAGAAAGTACAAAATATGAAATGGTGGAGGATTTTAAGTACACAGTGGACATATGTGACCAGGCATCTAAGAAGAATATCTGAGACATATCTGGTTTTAAAAGGGTATTCTCAGTAAGTTTTAGACCACTAATAAATGATAGAGTTACAGGGTTGCTAATATTGCTGAAAGGCAGAATTATTCATATTTTCCTGGAAAATAGCCAGGAAATCTATTTTTATAAATCATGGTGCTAATGTCAGTGAAATAGTTTCTGTTCTAGATTTAATACAATAGAATGTGATGACTAAGTCCTAAAGCTCTCTTGTCCTAAATCAGCAGGCCACATGATTATATATGTATATATACATACACATGTGTGTGTATATATATGTATATATACCTGTAAATAACAGTACATATATGTAAGTATGTATCAGAATTTAAAAAAAAAATTGCTTGAAACTCTCTAAATCATATAGGTGGATCTAATGAATTGTGTAAGAGTGAAGATGCTTGTGAGAGGTAAAAAAAATACACACATTTTGCCAAAATTTTGAAAGTGTGGCATGACTGCTGCACTGTCAGTATGAGAGTATTGTGGCACTGCATAACATAGGATGAGGAGCACAGGTCGCAGGGAAGAAACACTGAAAAAAACAGGAAAGCACACCTGCTTAACACACAGCTCAGAGACTGGTGCCATTGGTGGAATTTTGTTTTTTTTATCGACCATGGGGTGGTTTACACGGCACCGCGCCTGCTGGCAGCAGATGGAGTTCAACTATCTCCAAGGGGGAAAAGGATTCTCAGTTATGAGTTGGCAGGCCTCATCGAGAGGGCTTTAAACCAGATTTGAAGGGGGAAGGGGGTGAAACCAGGCTCACTAGGGATGAGCTTAGGGGTGATGTGTTGATGTTGGGGGTGAAATCGATAGTCCAGCTCAGGTGCATCTACACCAATGCATGCAGCATGGGCACCAAACAGGAGGAGCTGGAAGCCATTGTGCAGCAGGACAGCTATGACTTAGTCACCATCACAGAAACATGGTGGGATGACTCTTATGACTGGAGTGCTGCAGTGGATGGCTATAAGCTCTTCGGAAGGGAGAGGCATGGAAGGAGAGGTGGTGGGATGGCTCTGTATGTTAGGGAGTCTGTATGTTTTGATTGTATAGAGCTAAACGATTGTGATGTCAAAGTTGAGTGCTTATGGGTAAGGATGAGAGGAGAAGCAAACAAGGCAGACATCCTGCTGGGAGTCTGTTATAGACCACACAACTAAGATGAAGAGGCAGACGAAGCATTCTACAGGTGACTGGCAGAAGTCTCAAAATCGCGAGACCTTGTTCTTGTGGGGGACTTTATCTTACCAGACATCTGCTGGAAATACAACACTGCAGAGAGGAAACAGTCTAGGAGGTTCCTGGCATGTGTGGAGGATAACTTCCTGACACAACTGGTGAGTCCACCAGGGGAGGTGCCTTGCTTGACCTGCTGTTTAGGAACAGGGAAGGACTGGTGGGACATGTGGTGGTCAGATTAGCAACCATGAAATGATAGAATTCTCAGTTCTTGGTGAAGTAAGCAGGGGGGTCAGCAAAATTGCTGCCATGGGCTTCTGGAGGGCAGACTTTGGCCTGTTCAGGACACTGGTTGAGAGACTCCCTTGGGAGACAGCCCTGAAGGGCAAAGGGGTCCAGGAAGGCTGGACAGTCTTCAAGAAGGAAATCTTACAGACAGATGAGCAGGTGGTCACCATGTGCCCTAAGATGAGCTGGCGGGGAAGACGACCGGCCTGGCTGAACAGGGAGCTTTTGCTGGGTTTCAGGGAAAAAAGGAGAGTTTATGACCTTTGACAGAAAGGGCAGGCAACCCAAGAAGAGTACAAGGATCTCACTAGGTCATGCAGAGAGACAATAGAAAGGAATCCCAACTAGAACTCAGTTTGGACATGGTCATAAGGGGTAAAAAAAAATGTTCTTACAAATACATTAACAACAAAAAGCCAAGGACAATCTCCACCCCTTATTGGATATGGGGGGGCACATTGTCAGCAAGGATGAGGAAAAAGCTGAGGTACTTAATGCCGCCTTTGCCTCAGTCTTTAATAACCAGGCCAGATATCCTCAAGGTATTCAGCTCCCTGAGCTGGAAGACAGGGGTGGAGAGCAGAATAAACTCCTCTTAACCCAGGAGGAAGCAGCTGACGACCTTCTATGCCACCTGGGTACTCACAAGTCCATGAGGCTGGATGGGATCCACCCAAGAGTGCTGAGGGAGCTGGCAGAGGAGCTTGGTCAGCCGCTCTCCATCATTTCTCAACAGTCCTGTTTAACAGGGGAGGTCCCAGACGACTGGAGGCTTGCCAATGCAACACCCATCTACAAGAAGGGTTGGAAGGAGGATCTGGGGAACTACAGGCCTGTCAGCTAGTCCTCGGTACTGGGGAAGATTATGGAGAGGTTCATCTTAAAGGGCGCTCACATGGCATGCGCAGAACAACCGAGGGATCAGGCCCAGCCAGCATGGGTTCATGAAAGGCAGGTCCTGCTGATCTCCTTCTATGACCAGGTGATCCGCCTCGTGGATGAGGGAAAGGCTGTGGATGTTGTCTACCTGGACTTTAGTAAAGCCTTTGACAGCATCTCCCACAGCATTCTCCTGGAGAAACTGGCGGCTCGTGGCTTAGACAGGTTTACTCTTTGCTGGGTAAACTACTGGCTGGATGGCCGAGCTCAGAGAGTTGTGGTGAACTGAGTTAAATCCGGCTGGTGGCTGGTCACAAGTGGTGTTCCCCAGGGCTCAGTTCTGGGGCCAGTCTTGTTCAATATCTTTATTGATGAACTGGATGAGGGGATTGAGTGCTCCCTCAGTAAGTTTGCAGATGACACCAAGTTGGGTGGGAGTGTTGATTTGCTGGAGGGTAGGAGGGCTCTGCAGAGGGATCTGGACAGGCTGGATCGATGGGCTGAGGTCAACTGTATGAGGTTTAATAAGGTCACGTGCTGGGTCCTGCACTTGGGTCACCACAACCCCATGCAATGCTACAGGCTTGGGGAAGAATGGCTGGAGAGCTGCCCGGCGGAAAGGGACCTGGGGGTGCTGGTTGACAGCCGGTTGAATATGAGCCGGCAGTGTGCCCAGGTGGCCAAGAAGGCCAACAGCATCCTGGCCTGTATCAGGAATAGTGTGGCCAGCAGGAGTAGGGAAGTGATCGTGCCCCTGTACTCGGCACTGGTGAGGCCGTACCTTGAATCCTGTGTTCAGTTTTGGGCCTGTCACTACAAGAAGGATGTTGAGGTGCTGGAGCGTGTCCAGAGAAGGGCAATGGAGCTGATGAGGGGTCTGGAGCATAAGTCTTATGAGGAGCGGCTGAGGGAACTGGGGTTGTTTAGTCTGGAGAAGAGGAGGCTGAGGGGAGACCTCATCAGTCTACACCTTCCTGAAAGGGGGTTGTGGCGAGGTTGATTTTAGTCTTTTCTCCCAAGTAACTACCAACAGAACAAGAGGAAATGGCCTCAAGTTGCACGAGGGGAGGTTTAGATTGGATATTAGGAAAAATTTCTTTACTGAGAGAGTGGTCAAGCATTGGAACAGGCTGCCCAGCGAGGTGGTGGAGTCACCATCTCTGGAAGTGTTCAAAAAATTGTGGACGTGGCACTTCGGGACATGGTTTAGTGGGCATGGTGGTCTTGCGTTGGTGGTTGGAGTTGATGATCTTAAAGATCTTTTCCAAACTTAAAGATTCTGTGATTCTGTGAATATCTTGATTTGGAAAATTAAATGATACAGTACCACAGAATCACATACAGGCTTGGTGAACTAAAAACTGTTAAAAATAATTTAGATGTATTCTGGAAAAGATATACTCCAATTAAATCTTGTGAATTAGAATTGCAGAGGAAACTAATTCAGGAAGTTCCTGTAGTCTGTGTTATTGATTCCATTGATTTTGACAATGCTTCATATGACTTAAATTTTAGGCTTTGAAAAGATGAAAGGGAGCTAGATTTTGGCTTCTCTTAACTGCCATTAAGAAGATGTTCCTTTACCCCTTCTTCCACTTTGAAAATTGTAGCTGTCCTTTATATACAGATGTCACACATGCACTTCCTAACAGTGATTTTTACAGCCAGAAGGTGATCTTGAGTACAGCCCAAATGGCACTAACATGCTAGCACCGGAATCACTTACGTGCTTTGGAAAAAATTGCCCCATGTACTTATTTCTGGTATTCACATAAGACATCAGTTAGGGTCTCGTTTCTTCTTTAACATAAAATGATAAACTTACTTGTAACATGTAAAATATATTGTAAATAATAATGTACATTCATGTGTGTACAGCATTATGAATTATATATTTCATAATTATTTAGGAAGATAATAGATGTTTTTAAAATATGAGAGTTTTAATATTTGGATCAGCTGTTATTTTGTAAAAGTTTGCATTTTAAAAAACATCTTTTGAAGAGTTAGAGGGTTTTATCTTCAGATAGCCTCCTGATGTCTGATCAACTTTCTTTCTAAAGAAATGTAGCATTTTCTTGATGTCATTAATTCCTATGAAACTGGAATAATGCCTTCCTTTGAGCTTCCCATTTTCAATAGTTTTAATAATTTTGCTCCTGCTTTCTGTCTTCCATTACAAATTTCGAAAGTGCGCTGACTTCTTTCTCTGCAAAAATTTCAAAACTTTGAAGGGAAAGGTAATCCTAAGGTTGACTTAATAAAAAACGTAAAAGCACCTGACAAAGTGTTCAAGATCAAGGAGAGAGCTGCAATTTCAAAAGTGAAGCTTTAAATCTTCAATGTATGTGAAGAAGAAAAACTTCCCTTAATCTGTTGTAAAACATCTTTTGTAGTAACAAGTAATAAGAACAAGACTGAGAACTAAGCATTACAGCCGGGTATATACTTCTACTTTGGAGTCACTGAAAGTTAGCTGCAATTCAACTGAAAAGAATTGTGTTTGGGCAGCCATACTGTCCAAGAGAGGGAGGAAAAAAAGGCAACAAACAAACCAAAACACACACACACACGTCAAGAAACAAGTAAACAAATTTTGTTAAATACAAATTGTATTTTGGGTTAACTTTTTACCCATTCTTACACATGACAATTAAAATGTATCAGCTATCCTGCTCATGAGGTAAGATCATCTGGTTCAACATTAAATAAAGGCAACAAAATTTGAATTTTTTCTCTGAACTGAGATCAGACTGAGTACAACCCAGTACACTTGGTAATAAAAAGATTACTTAAAGGTTGACCAATGTTAGAAAAAATGATAAATATTTAGAAGAAAATGGAGGAAGATAATTTGAAAAGATAGCACGAAACTGGAATAACTGGAGTTGTCTGAATAAAGTTATGTTTGACGTCTTTTCTAAAAACTATAAGAAGCGTAATTATTAAATATGTTACCGAACATTTGATAACCTACTGATTTTGTTAAATTTCAAGTCTGTCTATCTTGTTGCTTTGCATTGTCTTTCCCTTGCTGTTATATAAGGGCATAGCACTCACAATGAACATCTGTCTACAAATAATATTCTGATGCATATTATTGTGTCTATTGATACCACTGTATCTTACTGTATGCTTAATATTTAAATAAGAAATTAGAATAATTTTATGTTTATTAAATGAACCTATTTTCCACTTGTACTAGAGTTTTTCCATTAAATTCATGGTCTCTTAGTGCTTTTTCTGTAACCTTCTAACAATGTTAGTTTCATTTTTTGGTAGAGACAAATAAATAATATATTTATATATTATTATATTATATATTATATATATAATATAAATACATATATCCTGAGACTTAGTGTATTAATAACTCATGTCATGAAGCTATGACTGAATATCAAAATCTGAAGCCAAACAGTAAATGGAGTTCTTGATACCTGGCCTAAGACAAGTGAGTGAATGCTTTATTAGTTAATGTAGACACAAGTTCTTGCTTTGCAGAGCTACTTACGGACATTCACGACAGATTTTTTCTAGTCCTAGCAGGAGTACAGATAGCCACACAACCACCAATTAGTGCACAGTCAGGACTTCGGTTTCTTTGCAAAATTAATTTAGAAGGCGCATGCTCAGAGTGTCCAAGAAAGAGTCCAAAGTGACTGACTGCTTCAACCTAACTGCATACAGCTTAAGAAAGACTTTTTTTTTTTTTTATTTAACCCTCTTATAAGCAGGTTAATATACAGTTTAAGTGTAGCCAGGAAAAGACAAATGCAGAAGTGATTACAAAATTTAAACAGCATTGTTGTAGTACCAAGTGAGGAGATAATCTATTCTGAAGATATCTTTTCAAGTTTTACTGAGTATTTTTGGTTAATGACTTGATAATAGAATAGGGTTTAGTCTCATAAAATTATCTGATGATTCTGTTGTGGGATGGGTTGCACTTTGAAGGGCAGTGACAGAACAAAGTGGAACAAAACAACTTTCTTAGTTATATACCTAATCCCCTGACTCATATAAGTATCCTACTCCAGATGGTTTGCTGCCCTTGAATGACAGAAGATACAAATACCTGCAATTTCTGTATTTTATCTGACCATAAAGAAAAGCAAAATATTCTCCTCTCAAGTGTGTAGAAATATTTATAATATAGCATACTTCAGCTAAGGGATGAGCAAGCTTGCAAAGACTTGTATTTTCTATGGAATTATAAAAATGTTATAAATTATCATTTTAGATAGATGTTTAGGTTTCTCCTCCATCGTTAATAATGAATGTTACAGGTGCCTGAGTTTAGTAAATCTACATCTGCTGACTTCTCGTTCTTCCTTTTCTCCTTAGCTTTGTTACTGTAATGAATCCTTTTCTTTTTAAGATTGTAAATTTGACCATAGTAAAGCAAATGTTACATTATAGAAATGCCTTCAGCAGAAACGTCTCTTAAAAATTAATGGGAGAATGTTTCTGAGTAGGTAACATAATCTGATATTTTAGGAAACCTTTTAGTATAAATCATTTGAATGTATATTCATGCACATCATTGTGGCAAACTGAGGAAAGGTTGTAGTCTGAAATAAGTTTCTATAGTCCATAAATTTTAATAATGCTGAAACCAAGTGCCATAGAGAACATGGAGAATCTAGGCAAAAGATGCAAGAAAAGGAGTAGTCAGGATGCACATATTTGGGAGAAAAAGATAAATTAGTGGAAATTGATCATAGAGAATTATTATACACATAAACCAAAAAGTGATTGGAACACTCTGCTCCATTTATCATGTGCTACACCCACAGGCAGGATTTTGCTAAAAAGCTTGTACTTCTTTGATTAGAGGGTTTAAATTTAAATTCTCAAGTCAATAATTTTGCAACGTTAAATTTACCTTCAGTTAAATTAAACAAGATTTATTTTACATTTTATTTAGAAGGTAAGGATGGAAAGGTTATAGACAAAAATCTCAAGACTAGATCTAGAGGCTCTGAGGGCCAATTCAAATAGATTAACCCAAAAGTGGGCTTTTATTACATTACTCCCAAGAAACAGTGCACTAAAAGCCACTTCTCTAGTATATGTCAGGAAAGTTGACAGCACTTCGTTTCACTTTTTGCCTGTGAATAACACAAATGTATAATACCATCAGTCTACAAAGAAAGAAGATATCTGAAAGAGAGAAGGGTCAGCAAAAATTTTTTTTTATCTACTTGCAGAGTATTCATGTTATTAATGTACTTGAAGCTCTGGGACAAGATCCTCATATGGAGGACCAAACTGAAGAAGAAAGCAGATGATTTTTTAAGCTAAGGCTTAAGTAGAAGGAATTGAGAGAGCAATCTGTCATAACAGCCTCTCCTTCTTATGCAGTGGTGTTCAGACAGAGATGCAGGTAAGAGAAAATTCTGTAACTAGGATTTACAGCCAGTGTCAAGTCTTCACTTTTTCCAGAAGCCTTAAGCCTTTGAGAGTATGTAGACCAAAGCATAGGACCAGGTGTGATACTTTCTGAAATATCATATCATCCAGCACTGCTCTTATGGACAGTGATGCTATGGACTAAGCCTTAAAAAAAAAAAACAAACCCAACCAAAATCTGTCATCATAGGCATCACAGGTCTAAGCATCTTCTTCACCTGATTCATGTGTATGACTTGCTTATTACTCTGATGCTTGATCATGATGGCAGGGTGAGATTGTCCTAACAAAGGGATTTAGTTAATTGGACAGTATAACCAATACACAAACAGCATTCAAATACTGTTGTTTTAACCTGTTGTACTTAAAATATGAGTTTTAGTGATAAGAGTAATTTATGAATGGGTAAAATGAAATAGTCAAGAATTTTCAGGCCAAAACAGTTTTCTGAATCCAAACAAGCCAATACTAAAAAGGGCTTTTGTGCTGCCCTATTAAAAATTTTTTTTACAGTTTTCAGCATTAGGTATTGAAAGGCTACTGCCTCTCATGATACAGCTGGCCTGGGGTTAGTGCAGTAAACACTGCTTTTGACTAGAAGATAGTGCAGCAAAGGTGGCTAGATGGTTGTTAAGATGAAAGAAAGATTAGTGTCTAAGGTGCTGCTGTTTGTCCTTAAGACTTTGAAATGGGTACCTAACATTTCAGGTATTTTTTCCCTCAGTGTGCTTACTTTCAGTGGGTTTCAGAGCAAGCTGTGGAAATCACAAAAAGAACAGGTGGTACAACTTCTTAAACCTATGCTGTCTTCAATAAGTCATGCTCTTCAAGGGTTGTTTGTTGCTGTTTACTTTAGGAGGAGAACGGCAATAATCGTAAGAGTAGCAGGCACAAATAAAATGATGTTGTTGAGTGCTTCATAATAACAATTTCCATGAAACAGCCTTAACATAACTCCCTGCTGAGTTACAGAGGCTTAATAGTTACCCTAAATTATCTGCAAACACATAAATGACGCTGAAGTTACTACATTTTTTAATCTGGAAAAGGAAGTCTCTTGGCAACTGCTTAGTTTTTTTCTAAAAATGGCACATCAGGGATTTTTTTTTTTTTTTATTCCTTAGGAGTGAGGACCTGCCTGCAGAGGAAAGATTATTACCCTGACTTGTAAAATCAATTAAGAACTTTCTCTTCTTGTCAGTAGGTATACTGTACACAATAGATTTAGCAAAAGCTCTCAGATTTCTACTTCTTTATTTCTAACCATAATTATAAACTTTCTAAATAATCAAACAATCCTACTGTCTTCAGAATTTTCATTCTGCATCAGTAGAATACTGATCATACTGCATCAGTATTTCTGAAATTAACTCCTTCCTGAAATTTTAGGAAAATTAGTAAACAAGCCAAAGCATGCTATACAGACTTAAGAAATACTAACTGGCAGTATGGGGAATGAGATGGAAAGTGGAACAAAAATATTCAGTTATGCCTACACATGCATGCTTTGACCCCTGATATGATTTGTTTGATGTCTACTAAATTTTGCCTTATGCAGAGGACAAGAAAAGTTTTAACTGATTTGTTGACAATTCTCCTAACAGTACAAAACATTTTTAGTGCTACATTGCAGCTTTACATTGTATAAACTTTAGCATAACTGTTTGTCTAAGTTGTAGAAATTGTATCAGACATGGAAGGTAGTTTTCACTTGCTGCTGGTGTCAGTTCATTTCCTACTACCCTGGCTTGAAATCATTCCTCAGCAGGCAATAATTCGCTGGTATTTCCTCTAGTTGACACTGATTGTGGAAAAGTAACATTGTAAAGCATCACGTGGCCAGGTAATGCTTGGTTTGGAGGATCTTGTTGAACACATGCAGCCCTTTCAGAAATCTTTGTCCTTTTCCCATATTACGTTTGGCATCATAGTTTTGTCACAAAATCTAAATTATGTTTTCTTCTTTGTGGTCATCCACACCGTACAGGAAAATAACTTATTAGTGACAAGGAAGAACAGGGTTTTTTTTTCCAGAGCTGTAATCCTTTTTTAACCTCCCTTAAGCCAAATAAAATATGAAAATGAAAAAAAAAAATTGAGGTAGAGCTGCTTGTTGATAGTATTTGAGGAACATTTTCTCCCACGTCCCATTTAAAGTAAGCAGGGTACTGACAATTGTTATTCAGATATCCCATTATTTTTAGAAGTGTGTTTCTACAATTGGTGTAAATGGAGTATACAGGTATGCTGGTATACTAGACAACAGTTATTTGACAGTGTACCAGTATATTTAAATAATATGGAAGATTGTTTAAGCTGTAGACCATATTTGCCATGTGGTATTCAGTTTACATATATTCTGGTAAAGGTTTTGTGTTCTTAACATATCTTTGGAGCACAGCTGGTCTATCTTCTTGACTGAGTAATACTTAGTTGCACCTCAAAAGTATGTGTAGATTAATGTAAAATGTAGACCATTGGACCTCCAGTCAGAAAAAGACAGAAGTGGAGTTGGTTTGAAAGTTGGGGAATCTGTAAATTAGTTTGTTTCATTTTATAATTTAGATCAAATTGAACTCAGTTTGCAGAAATCAATATATATCTTGGAAAGACTGAACAGTCATAAAAAAGCCTTTTGCCATGAACATTTTTCAAGCTACAGGCTAAACTGAAGTGACAATGCCACAGTAAGATATGCTCTTTTATTGAATTCACGATTGGCTGGACACACCAGTGTAGAGATAAGGAGTATGGTAGGTTCATAACTAAGCTTTAGAAACTAAGTTTATTTTGTTAATGAAAAAGCTCTTTTAGTTCATTTAGAGCTATCATACCTTTCTCTTTATATATCCTTTGTTTTTGTGAATGAAACACAGTGCTACAACTTTATTTACCTTCAAAGACAGAAGGGAATAAAAAGTAATGCTTTTTTTATTTTTAAAATGTTTTAAAACATATAATGGATATATGTGCACAATAGACATATGTTATGGAACAATAATCTTAGTAAAAATTTCAAAACACAAACCTATTTTTATAGCTATATATATGAAATCTTATTATTAATTTAGTCCTTGTGTTTATTCCATTGTCTTCAGGAATATATCAGGAATAAACTCATTACCCTTTTGTTTTTAGGTAACTCTGTCCTGACAGCAAACAACTTCATTAGTTCAAATCAATGTGCTGAGGAGCCTTGTTGTACAAAAAAGCCACATAAAAGAAGCTCAGAGGATTTTTTTATCCTTACACTTGTAAACAAACAATACAGACATAAAAAGCATTATGAATATCAGCCTCTTTTCATCTAGAAAGACTGAGGCACATGGTTATTAAGCATTTTTTCCAGGAATTCATTATCACAGAATCACAGAATCACCGAATCACTAGGCTGGAAAGGACCTTTAAGATCATCAAGTCCAACCATTAATCCAGCGCCACCATGTCCCCTAAACCATGTCCTGAAAATAAGGGTTAAGATTCCAATACACAAAAATGTACCTTTCTATACAAAAGAAATGCATGTATGTGCCATGTGAATATTATATACATGACTAAGCCCTAATTTTAAAAAGTAACTATAGTTTCACTTCTCACTGGAGTAAAGCAGTTGTTTATAAAGTTAGGATGGTACTACTGTTCATAAAATTTGGGCAAGAAATTTAATAGAAATGGATGTTAAGTTAGAGTGATCATATAGAGAAATAACTCCAAGGAATGGAATGTATTATCTAATAAAAAATTAATTTAAATTGAAAGACCTCATCTCACAAAATTTTGCATCAATATGTAAAAAACCCCCAAATTTTCCATCCAGTAATTGTCATTGTTATTTTAAATAACCTTATATTAATTCTATTTTTATATTTCTATGGATACTTTAAGAAGTTCTGCATTTTCTAAGTTTAAACACTTTCAGAGGTAATGGAGCAGACATGGAAAAGCATTTTATGAGGCTACAGTCTTCTGGCAAATCTATAAAAGATGTTTAGATATTATTAGGTGACAGAAGGCCAATAAAGATGGTCCAGAAGGAGGACACTGACACGTTGGAGAGAAGGTTAAAGTACATCAACATATTGTATTACATAAGGTAAAGCAGAGAGAAAGAATGAACAAACAAAATGGTGTTTATTGATGCTGGCATCTTCATAGTTCCAAATTCTCATTTTCATTGTCCATTTATTTGTTCACTATAAATTCTTCATTGTGTATTTAATGCACATCCTCTTTTGATTTCAGCTGTGACCTAGATCTTTTGGATTTAGTGATTCTTTATTTGTCTACACTTAAATTACCTATAAAAGATAGGTAATATATATACATCTAGGGGTAAAAACTGGATTTATAGACATATTTTAACTATAGTACCTTTAAACTCAAAGAGATTGCTCATATGAGCAAAACTAGACATGCAATTAACGTGGCCAATAATAAATTGTTCTTTAATGCTGTGTTTATAAAAATGAAAGAGCTCATACCTTTAGGGAGAAAATCCTTTTATCTGTAGCCGGATGCAGTCTGTTTAAGTTTTTATGCAGTAAATGTTTCCACTGGCTCCTTTAGTTTTCTTATATTTGAAATTAGCACACATTTATACACCTTTATGAAAGAGTGTCCTAATCTGTAAGTTGCTGCTTCCTATGGTTGCTTTGCCCCCTACAGATGTCTCTGCTTTTTATCAGCCTATGAGTAACTCATATTAAATTAAATTACAGGTAAATTCTGCATACCATGCATTTTACACTTCTCAACAGTTCTTGAAATACTAAGCTCTACTTTCATACGTGATTCATGAGGAGATTGGAAACTTACTAAAAATAGTGGGTAGATTTCAATGTTGTTGATGAAAGAGTTCTTAGAAGTGTTTCCTGGCAGATCCTTCCATCTGACAATATTTCTGTTTCTTGAATAACAATGTGTCTGTTAACACAATACCTAAGTTAAAAAAAAAAAAAAAGCAAAGAAAGCATAGAGCTTTTGAATCACAAAGAAAAACTACAGCCTTTTAAAAATATTCATAGAAAACCAGAAAACGGCTTATTATGATTCAGTCAAGTACATTATTTTCCTTAGATCAAAGAAAATATTTTGAGGGAGAGAGATCTAAATTAGGAGCCCATGAAAATATTTCTGATGTATTAAATAATGTGGTAATTGAGTTATGATTTCACTTATATAGCGTAGTTCATTTTTTCCAAGGGCCTTTCAGTCCTAGTTAGGACTTTTCTCATGAGACAGAACATTTACTAGAGAAGCAAGGGTTTATGGAAAGAATATTTGTCCCTTGGCCACACTTGGTCCCCCAGAATGCTAGACAGTGTGCAAAAAAACATAAATGCCTATAACAGAGTGGAAGGCAGATACACACTTTTTTGCATTCCTGAACATCTATGAACTCCTTAAGCATAACCTATTGCTTCAGTCCTTGGCACAGCCAACTTGGGAAAAGCTACAGTTGTTGAATGTCGAAACTGCTTTACAATAGGCACTGCTTTCTAATATGTCTCATTATGAAGGATCAGCTGTGCATGCATTTCACCTATCACATCTCCCATTATTCCTAAAAATGTTTCACACAAGATGTCTCAGAATCCACAGTGCCTCTTCTGAGTGATAAATTGCCCCTTAACAACCTTAGCAGAATAGTAAGGATTTTCAGTGCAAAATTATGCAACACATCAAAAGTGAGAGTTTGGGGACATTCTATAGTAAGCAGAATTTAATAAGAAGTTAAATCAAGCACTATACTGATTACGTTACTCATTTGCATACATAATTCAATACGCCTCCTTCATTCTCAATGTACTGGAACTCATCAAGAGTTTTCATCCTCCTTCAGTGACATACAGTACAATGGCTTATTGGCTTTCTCTAGACAACTACCAGTCCAACTCACAAACTACAGCATCATGTATTCCAGTTATGACATATTTTGCAAAGAAAACAAATGAATGAATTGGAAAATATTTGATAGATGGAAAAAATACTACTCTTTAGAGGAGGAGTTAGTTTTTTTCTTTTAGTCCATTTATTTGTAAACTTCAATTTTTGAATCACCACACAGGTTTACTGTAGAAATATACCAATATAAACCAATGTCTCAGGACTCTTGACCTTGTGTTCAAGACTTAAAGATCCAAAAGAGTATTTATGAGTTTCTGTAAGCTTTGTTGTCAATGATTGGAGCTGGAAACTCAACATTTGAATTATGAAGATGGATAAAAATGTTCTTTAAGACTATAGTCAAAAAATTGTTGGAATGTATGTTGATACATGTTTTTTACCTACTGACTTGAGGAGAGGTGAGAGTCCTCATCTAGGAAAAAGGAAATTTGAATACAATTCCAACTTCTGTTGAAGAATAGTTAAACTGTATCTTCAAAATTATTTTACTGAGATGTAGAATCATTCTAGCTATTTCAATGGCTATTTATATATTTTGTACTTAAAGGATTATTCCAAACAGAAAGATCTGTCTGTGAAGCTCAGTTGAGGGCATTTATTATGCTCAGTGAATATACTTTTCTGTTGCATATACGATAGGGATAGCCCTAGAACAATTTACATTTATCATGTATTACATATATTTATTATAATATTAATTTTCATTCCACACACTAATCCACCTCCGGTAAAGTTGGTAGCTGAGATGTTCACCTGAGCATCTTTGATTTTAAGTCTCTCTTTGGCATAGTCTTGAGTGATCATCTTAACTAACGGTTTATAAGAATTTGTATTCCTGTACAATTTATCACTAAGAGGAGGACTCGTATGTTACTGGATGAGGGAGAGATTGCTCCTCCTCCAAAAATCTGTGGGGTTTTTTTTTCCTCACAGGGGCCCAAAGTATATTCGTATTTGTTTAGATTTTTCATGGCATACAAAATGTTACTTTTAGAAAAAATTCAATAAAGGAAGAAGTGTTTCAGCCATAAAAAAACACATAGAATTAGATTTAGGTCATATTTCTGTGTTTGCTTGTGTGTTTTTGTTTTTTTTATATTTTGAGTATCTGTTCTTTGGTTTAGCGTGGTTTCAGAAGCTAGACTGAAAATCAGTTGAATTCTGTCTATTCACTATTGACCTCACAAAAGACTGTGGAGAGTTTTTGTGTCCAGGAATACCTCTCCAAAAGACTTTTTTGAGGCTTGTTAGAAAGTTCACATAGACTAGACATAACTCTAAGATTAGTGGGCAAAGTGAAGGTTAGGAGACAGACACAATGAACACAATTTTCCCATGGCTATCTGTATCATAGATGCATACAAAAAAATGTATTCACTGAGCATAATAAAATGCAGTCACCTTTGCAACATTATTTATGCAACAGCTGTTTAATTGTGCACAACAACATAGCAGTAATACACAACCACTTTAGTGGCAAAATATTCCCTTTGCTATTAGAAAATTATGCAGAAGGATAATAATAAGGGGCAGTTATGAACATTCTATTTGAGTACATGAAGTACAGAGCATCCAGCTGAAAATATGCTATGGAACATATGATGACCATAATGGCCAGACATCAATTGGTTCGATTGTGGTTTTCTTAGGTGGTATGAAGAACTCTTAAGAAGGGTGGAATACAAAACACAAACACCCATACATTAAAAAAATGGGCAAAATGTTACATTGTGGAAATGTGGATCTGTTCTATACTTTTGTATGTGTGCAACTAGAAAAATAGTTTTCCATCATGTACTTTCATATGACATTTTAGTTATATAAGAACAAGTAGAAGCTCAAAGTCCCAGTGTAAAGCAGCTAAAAAAGATAAAAGTGTTTGAGGTTATGCAATAGTGGGGTTCGCAAAATTAAGTAGGAGTTTGAACCTTGACAGCTTAAATTTTCAAATCAGCCTAAACTTCAAAGGATTTGTTATCTTTTTTCGGAAATACATTTGAAAAAAAAAAAAAAGGCATAGGTTGACAGCTACTTATTGTCCCTATACTGGAAATTCCTTTCCTTTGACATGCCTTGTCTCTGAGCCTTGGATTTACAAGCAACTAGACACTGCTACATAGCAATTTTCAAACCCATAAAACATCCTTTGAGGAGAAACTAATGTTAGCCTAAGGTTTGTGCTTTCGAATGGACTTTCATCCTCAGCTGTTTCTTTTCATTATTTGAGGGTTAGCACTTGACCTTGCTTTTCTGGAATGTGAATTAGGACTATATTGATACAAATTATTCAGGAGTTAATTGTCCAATTCATCATTAAGAACACGATTATAAAATAAAATTAAATCACTGTCCTAGAGTGTAAAATAAGTAGGTGTTATCAGTGTTAAATGTCAATCAGGATGGAAATGGCTGTGCATTTATAACACTGTAACAAATCAGGCTTCAGGAAAAATATTAATCTATGTAATTCCAGAGAGCATTGTGTAAGCACAATAGCTTGAGGTAAAAAGTTACTTTTGGCAAATGTTGGACAAGAAAGGCTTTCAAGCATGCAGAAGGCACTTCTTTATAAAACTGAAATTTGAGCTATTATTTACATTTATTTACAAAAAGTAAACTGAATGTTCTACTTATAGCGTCACCAGTTTTTATGGCTCTGCTACCTCATTACTCAGATACCACTTTATCATGATCTTTACATTCTTTAGCTTCCTGAAAGCATTATCTTTTGCTGGGTTTCTTTTTTTTTTTTTTCTTTTTAAGTTTAACTAGAAGTAGAGTAGCAAAAATATGTTGATTAAGCTTTCAAAATGAAAAGTAATTGAAAGACTGAAGCCTTCCTGTCTCTGGAAAAGCTGGTAATCACTTAAGTTTAATGCTAACAGCAAAATTGTGTGTGTATGTGGTGTTGGTGTACATAGATTTTTGTTTACTGCTACATGTAAGCTGTAAACTTGACTTTTTGATTCAATGTTAATTATAAATTAAAAGCCTGAAGTAAATCTTATAGTAGATGGCAGAGATGAAACCTTGTTTTGAAAATGAAAGAAAGGGATACTTGTGATTCTGGCTGCATCCTTATTAATAAATATTGTGGATTAATAGGAGCAAAGCTGTAGAGTTAAGCATCCAGGATCCAAAATTCACAGTGCCTGTTGGGCATTTTACTTCAGAGTAGATCTAGTCTAATCTCATCCAGTTGGCTGCATTTACCAGCACATTAAGTTAATTTCTGTAGTGCATTTTCCATTTCAGTTTCATCTGAATGGAAACCTCTTTATACGCCTCAAGATTGTTTTCTGATGTGAACCACAGAGCCGGAATGGGAAAAATCAGGACTCCTTTCAAGAGTGCAGTCCTGATCTGAACTAAAATGTGTAGGCAGACACAGGCTTAGAGTAGCATTTGATTTCTAATCAGCTGTTGCAACAGCATACATTTCTACTGTGTGGACTGGCAGGATTGTGGGATACCCAACAGTAACCCAAATGAATTTCCATTCCCCTCCCTCCCCATAGGATGGATAATTAAATTACTATGATAATCCAGATGCTGCCTACAAAACTGGGTAGAATTTGCCAAGAAACTTTATCTAGAAAAAAATCTTTAACATTAAATTTTGGATCTTTGCACAAAAGCACACAAGTGGGAGAACTGAACAGAATTTCTATTTATTTATAAGGCAATTTTAGCATGTCCTTTCTAATGATGTCTCATTATCATTGAGCAAAAGAGTACTCTCAGTCCCACCTTTGAAATGTTTCCACCTCATATGAGTAATTAACTATTCAGCAGAACAGGGATCAAAACCCAGTTGTTGCTTGTGTTGGATAAAAGTACAAAGCCTCAAGGTAGAAAGTCAGGCTCTTTTTCCGCCTTTATTATTCCTCCCTTACAAAGACTGAAAAATGTTTGATTTACTTGATCTTCCATGAAAAATTAAATTTTTTTAATGGAAAAAATGTGTAATTTGAACTGAACACTGTGGTTCTCTTCATTCTTCATGCATTAGTTAAGTGTTGTTCCTTGAATTTGTAACATAGCTTTTCAGTTTTTTTTACTTTGGATTACTTTTAGTCTATATGCCCTTTTGCATTTACACTGCATTAAGTAAATTTCTGCAGTGCATCTCCCAGTTTTATTTCATCCGTAAGGAATCTAGTTCATATCACAAATCAATAGATAACAAGTCGGAGATGATTGCAAAATATGATTCAAAAGTGCAATCTGATCTAGAACACTGATGGAGTTGCGCCTCTTATGTACAAAACTCTACAAATGAAAACCAGACATAATCCCTGCCTGAAAACAAATTTCATGTCTATATAGAATCAGTACAACTAGCTGCACCAGATGAATAATCAAGTCATGTACATACTGTTCCTTGGCTTTTGTTTCCCACAGATATTGCTGTATTTTCCAAAATAGGGTATTCAAAAGATCAGCTAATAAGCCTATCCTGTTTGTAAAATGGTAACAATTACAGAGTCCTTAATATGATTACTTCATCAGATAAAATGAAGGCAGAACTGTGTCTGCCAGATTAAAATTGAGGGGAACGTTGGAAAAATAAGGATGTTTTTAAAGGTGTCTGCTCTCAACACAAGCTTTGATTCAGTGGATTTCTCTTTACTGTGGGAGCAATTTTTATGGTTTTTATACTCTGTAGTGAAAGTACCAGAGCTGAAGAGCAGAACTGACTTTTCTAATGTGTATAAATTTTCAATTCCATAATTTTATCATGTCTCATTTAACACTGTAAAAAATTCAATTTGAATTAAAAAGTAGCTTTTATATTAATACAGAAGTAGGATTTCAATAAGATTGTGCATAATTATTGTATGGTACCTCTAACCCAACTGCAAAACATGTATCTATCTTTCCCTTAATTATTTTCTAAATTGAATCTAATTTTTTAATCTTGTTTACATCAAGAAAAAAATATTTTTTTAAATTAAATTAAACCCCTACCTTTTATTATTTTCTTTCATCAGGTAAAGAAGAAAAGAGGTTTGCCTTATCAATGAAGATATTAAATGTGGTGTTCTCCTTATAAATTGGTTGCATAGAAGTACTTTTAGCTTACATTTTGAGCATCTCATTTAATAAATGGGATGGTCATTTTCTTCAGGTGATCAGCCTGGTCTTACTTGCTTTTCACTTCAGCTCTGAGACAGTATGTGGGATCTGAGCATAAATGTTCACTAGCTGATATTTCTAGATATTAGCTGGAAATTATATTCACTCCAAGTAGGGTTTTGCATCAGCCTTGCCTGAGGGTTTTGATACAGTAATACTAAAGATAGATTTCTAAATAAGGCATCATTATACTGTTGAAAGGATCTTATATCTGGTTTGTATGATAAACTAAGTCTTTAGTCAGCTTCTACAATTCACAAATAATTTCAGATTGATTCAAAATATCTCTCAGATAAGAAACTAAACCCAAAAATTTTAATAATGAGATGATGATAATCAGCATGATGGCTTTCTAAAATAAAGTATCCATGCTGGAAAGACAGATAACACTAAAATCCAAACTCTTTTCTTTTGATAATCAACAGACAGAGGTTTGATAAATTTTACTGTGCAGTTTATATTTCAATTATGTACTAAACATGAACATTCTAGATATAAATGTTATGGCAATATTAAAATGGAATACATACTGGTTTACAGTCCCTAAAGATGGTCATCTTTCCTTTTTGTTCTTATCACTTTGGAAAATTAAAATTATCTATCATAAGTCTTCATTACTGAAGACTTTTTTCCCCTTCATTATGATTTTCCATAATTTTTAAAGCAACCTTGTCAGATTAAGACTGGCACAAGAAAGTACAGATTAATCTAAGAAAATGCTTATTTGGAGTTTGAAATAAATTAATGAAAGAAAAAAATTGAACACTTTTTTTTTACTTGCAGATATAGCCTTGAGGCTATATCTAATCTTCATTTGTTCAGGGACATTCTTCACAATCACTTTGTTCTCCCTGCACACCTCTGGGCCTGTTTGCCTGCTTGTCTCTGTCTCTCCACTTGAGTGATAGCCTATCTTGAGAAACAAGTAAAAAATTCCTGTCTGGTGCTGCTGTTGTGTAAAGGCAATAATTTCTATTTCTAAGAGGTGTTGGAGAATACATTGTGTAAAAAACTTGATTTGGGTTTGAGACATGCAGTTTTCTGTTGAAGATTCCACTCTTGGCTGGAATATGGTCTTGGATAAATTGTACCATACCTTGTGCATAATCAGAATTTGCCTGCAGTCTCTTCTAGCAAGTACTAGGGGCTAGTATGCGATTATAAACTTGCATTAAATTTTAGGCAGCACTGTGGTGTGAACGGATACTGGAAGGGAAGATTTGGGAAGAATAGAATATTAAAGTGTGGTATTTTGGCTGAATATTTTAAGACCCTTTTCTTAATTGTTTCAGAAAGTGTTTACTGATGGAATTACTCAGAAAGAGTAGCAGTGCAATTCCAACTTATGTTATCAGTCAGGCTAATTAATCATTGCAAGATTTTTTCTCTTTGACAAGTTTATTTGATGTCTCAATCAGTGATTTTCCTCTGGAAGAAAATGGAAGACGTGAAAGAAGATTAAAAAAAAAGTCTGGAAAAAAAAAGAGAAGTCATTCACCATAATCGAAACTGCTGACTCGTTGGCATTCAAGTATTTGAAACTATAACAGTGAGAATCTTTAGAACATTTTATTATAAATATTGCTTTTTAAGGAGCAAATTAAAAAAAAAAATTCTCATTTAATTATGGGCAACCTTATTTAATCAGTGAGACATACCTCTTATTAGGCACACTGTATGTGAAACTGCTGGTCATATTAATGTGTATCAGTCATATTCTCTCACACTGCCTGAAACTTAGCCAATCAGCATCATAGTGTCAGTCAACCTGATAGTGATATTTCTGTCTGCAAATGTTGACCATCATTCATTAAATAATTTGTATCATCAACAGCCATCCTATCTCTCTTTTGACTGTAATTTGAAATCTAATGATGATAGATGATGGATTCACAACTTCATGGTGCAGTTTCTCACTCTGGTACTGAATGACCAAAATAAATTTAAATTCTGAGCTTTATATATGCTTATCAAAAAAATTATATAACATTATTTACACTCCTCATCAGGGTAGCAGGAAAAATAATTTTCTCACAGTAGGAAATTTATACAATTAATATTAAATAGTTTCTTCTTTTAATAATTGAGTTTGATAAATCAGTCCACCTTATACTCAATCAGTAGTTTTAAATTCAGGCTTGGATTGCAGTTTCAAGGTTAGGTCTTGTCCAAATGTACTTTAAATTTGGCAGTTAGATATGTTGTCTGGAACAGCTATTTTTAAAAAAAACACAAACAAACTGAGAAAGGTCAGCACATGGCCTTGAAGAAAGGCAAACAAAATACATTATTGCTCTCAAGTCAGAGAGATCATGAATAGATGTTACAGTTTTATTATTCAAACTTCGTTAATTGTTTCAGACAAATATACTCTGCATTAAAAAAAATTCCTTTCTTCTTAATTAATATATATTATGTTCTGGAACAAAAATTTCTGTTTGACCTATGTCATATGGAAGGAAGAAATGTGTAAGTATAAACTGGTTGCATGAAGATCTGAGTATGTTTCCAACATTACCTCATGCTGACACACTTATCCATATACAGCATCTTATTCTGAAATTGAAGATGCCTGTAAACTAGTGAACATTGAGTAGTTAAATCATTTCCCATTTCTTCTGGCAGATGAAGTTAAAAATAATGTTATACTTTCGTGTATTTGTACTTAAAGTCCATTATGTGGGAACATGAACTTTGTCAGAGATGTGATTGTAAGGCTGGCTTAGTTAATGTGTTTTCAGATTATGTTTTTGTTGTAAGAAAGATTCATCTGCAGATTTGCTGTCATTAAGAGTGTAGTGTGTATTTATTTTTTCAAGGTAAATTGATTTCATATAGCACTTAAAAAGATAGTATCAGAGACATGCAGTCATTCTGGTCTTCCTTTCAAGTACACATTGTATTTAGATATTAACCTTCCTTAACTTTTTATTTATGTTCAGTCTTTTTTAGAAAACCTGTGGATATTGAATACAGTTGATATGATAAAGTTACTGTAAATATTTTTGTAGTCTTAGAATTATACCTTTCTATTCAGTTAATGAATTATTTTCCTTAACAGACTTGTATTTGAATAGTTTCTCCAGCATTAGTAAAACATAAAATTATAAAGTCTTTCTTTTCTTATGAAGTATTTTTATAATTTTAAAGTACTGAATTGTCAAGCTTTAAACTATTCCCAGGCATTTTTCTTGATGAACTAGAAGAACTTGACCTTTAGATGTTGTATATTTCTAGGCTTTTAGCCAATGTGAAATACTTTTCCAATGTACTAATACACCTCCTGAATACTTTTGAGTTTCTCATACGTTGGGTGAGAAATGGGCAGCCCTCAAACTGATTTCAAGCAGCAAAGCAGCAGCTTATATTTATTCCATAATGTAGATACAATAATAAAGTCTAATTTTGCTTCTAATTTTGTTGGGAAAAAAATGGAGTTTAAGGTGGTTTTTGCATGGCATAACTCTATCATCAGAATTTGCACATCAGTTTTGGAAAAAATTGCTACTTCCAGCAAAGAGAAGTAACGTGCAGAGTTGACACTTTTAATGTATTTTCCATCATAAGGAGAAAAGAGGCTAACAGACAAACTGTAAGACACTATTTGTGTGATGAAAACCTGTATTGTTGTTTTAGCTGTGGTTTGAAATATCTTAACTTAAAAAAATACTTTTTGAACATATTTTATTTTTTAATCTCTAACACTTTGACAAAAGTAATTTTTCCCAATATCCTGCTGTTATTACTTAAATTTTGTTTTTAAATTTGTAGGGAAAATTTTGTCTAGTTTTGCATCGGTAACATTATTTTAATTCCCAAGTAATACTACTATTTCCTTTCCCCAAATCCATCTTCATTTTTCAAATTGAGATTATGGAATGAAGTAGGATTTCAGGAGAGGGATTGCTTAGTTTAAAATTAAAATATTAATATTAATTTTAAACTAAGCAATCCCTCTCCTGAAATCCTACTTCATTCCATAATCTCAATTTGAAAAATTAATAATTTTTATATATTATTTTATATTATACATATTTTTATATTTTTAATACATATTATATTGTATATATTATATTATATAAATATATATTATATTATATAAATTATATATTTTATATATTTTAATAATTATTTTGAAAAATTAATATTTTAATTTTAAACTAGATATTTTAACAATATTTTAACAAGGGACTACCATTCCATAATAAACAACAAAATTATATATTTAAAAATTTACTTAATGAAATTATTCCCCTGCCTTGCTTTAAGGAAACCAAACCAAAATGAACTGGAAAGCAATGTCATTAACTTTAAACTGCTCAGAATGAACACTGACATAATCAAGAATTCTTAATGGTATTTGAAACCATTACATGCTGCAATGGGAGGGTAGGCACTTTTTATTTACACAAGTGATGGTGATCTGAAATAGTCATTGTCAGCCCTGTAAGTGTCTCTTTGGAATGAGTTTCCAGAACCCGAGCAGTTACATCAAGAAATCTATAATATGAAGAACAAATACTTACATGTTGTGGAGGAATCTTCAGGCTTCTGGGTCGGATTCATTTCTGAATACAGGAGCATTTGAGAATGTACAAAACATAGTTTCTTTATATTTTACCTCTTAAGCATCCACTACCAAGTTAAATCTCCACTTCTACATGCAATATGTAATTATCAATTTATTAAAGTGAAAAACTGTAAAATGAAAACTGTGTCCCGGAGGGATGAAGACAGGTGGGTCACTAAGGAGATTTCATATGTGCAGTAAGACTCGGTGGCAAAATTATTATAAAATGCAGGAAGAAATGTGTCTGAAGAAACAAGCAGTTGGAATGATAGGAGGTGCTCAGATTAGCTTTCAACTGATGCTCATTTACAGTGTGACTCTGGTTTCAGCCTGTCATTAGCAAAAAGAAAATTAATTACATTTTAAAATTAATTTCTTCTGAATTATCTTTTTTTTTTTTTTAAATGGAAGTCAAAACCAGCACTATCTCACCTGTAGTTATGATTTAGACTTCACACATGCACAGCCGTTAATATTTTGTGTCTGCAGGTGCCCAGACACTGGCAGGGGCCTGCGGGGGTGGCCGCTGTGAGGAGGGGCCAGGGCTGCCCCAGGCTGGACACAGCCAGTGCCAGCCGGCTCCAGCCGACCCACTGCAGGGCACGGCTGAGCCCCTCAGCCATGGGTGGGGCACCTCTGTGAAAACCTATTTAAGAAAGGGTAAAAGTGCTACTGGGAGTGAGGGGAAAAAAGTGGGAGGAAGAGCCGTGAGGGGCAGGGGCAGGGGCAGGGGCAGGGGCAGGGGCAGGGGCAGGGGCAGGGGCAGGGGCAGGGGCAGGGGCAGGGGCAGGGGCAGGGGCAGGGGCAGGGGCAGCGGCAGCGATAGCGATTCCCCTGCAGCCTGTGAAGAGGCCACAGTGGAGAAGGTATTTTCCTGAAGCCTGTGGAGGACCCAAGCTGTAGTGGGGGAAAAGTGTGAGGAGGAAGGAGCGGCAGACAGTAATTGTCATGAACTGAGTGCAAGGCCCCATTCCCCACCCTCCTCTGCACTGCTCAAAGTGGGCGCAGGTGAAGAAGTCAGAATGAAGGGGTGAAGTTGAACCTGGGAAGAAAAGGATGGATGGAGGGAAGGTGTTTTAGTTTTTGCCTTTGTTTCCCACCACTCTAGTTTATTTTTATTTGGCAATAAATTAAACTATTTTTTCCCAAGTTGAGACTGTTTTGCTCATGACAGAAACAGGTGAGTGATCTCCCTGTCTCAATCTCATCCATGAGCTTTTCTGTGTTACTTTCCCTCCTCAATAGAACAGGGGAGTGAGTGAGAGAACATTTGTGTGGGTATCTGACAGACAGCCAAGGTCAACCCACCACAGCAAGTAAGAATAAGCATATTTAGAGAAAATCCACTTTTATTTACAATGACTTTTTAAATTACACCAAGTTAATCCCTTTCATATTTACTAACAATGAAAGTTACTTGATGGAAATGATGTAGGTGTTTTCTGTGTTGGACAAATTCACAGAGTGATTATTGAATAAAGATGCTATTTTGTGCTCTTGTTTTACTCATATCAGTACTGGGACTATAAAATCTGAATGGGACTTTAAAAAAAAAAATATATATATAATCCAGATAATGTAACTGTCTCTTCACAAAGCTGATTCTACAGCTTTTTTTCCTGATGGACCGTCTTAAATAAATTCTTCTAACCATGTGGAGTAACTAAAGGGAAGAAGAGATAGATAGAAAGATAGTTTATTTACTCAGAAGGAATTTGTTTTTCTGGCTTTTGAAAGCTAGTAAGGTGTATGCAGTCAGTGATGAGTGGAATGCATAGTTATTCCTTTGGAATCATGGATCCATATTTTCAAGGTCAAATAAATGGTGAATCTTAGAAGAGTGCTTGATGGACTGAGTCAAGATCCCTGATATGCAGTTTTTTGAAAATGCAGAATTTTTCTGCCTTTAAAGGGATGTTTGAGGAAAATATCATCTACTGGGTTTATAGGCAATAAGGACAAAAGGGACAGCTAGCATTGTTTGATCTTGTATACAGTGCTGTCAACATTTCAGTCCATAATTTCTATTTTGACCTATGTCTTTAAAAAGGCATTCAGACTTGATTAAAATGCTTATTTCTGCATTAACATGCAGCTGACATGCTGTGATAATTTATTAGCAAAAAACTAATACTAAAATGAAAACACAAGCTAGACCTAGATGAAATAAAGGTGTCTGGTGCCTAGGAGGCAAATACTGCAGCAAATAACTTTTGGGTATTTTGACTATTTGAAACTGTGTACAGAATTCTGTGTAGTGCACCTCAGCTCCTTAAGCAGTTTGGGTGACTTGGAATGGTAAGCTAAACAGTGCCCTGCAACGTAGAGCATGCTTATATCCTAAAATTCATCCTTCTCAGGTTTAGATGCTCAATAGATTTCAGAAAATGCTTTAATACATTTGAGATCCTTACCTGAATGCAGCAAGGGTGGGGATAATATCAAGCTTACCCACAACAAGCTGCGGGATGACACACCAAGGTTAGAGGAATGCAGTGCTAGCAAGGGCCCTCAGCCTGTTGCACCAGAGAAAGATCTCAAAGGAACTAAGGGGTGTTCCTCTAAGAGGGTGGCATGACCGACAGCTCAGATGAAGTGCCTCTACACTGATGCACACAACATGGGCATGAAAAAGGAGTTGGAAGCCACCATGCTGCTAGAAAGCTACAACCTTGTAGCTATTACTGAAATGTGGTGGGATGAATCCCATGACTGGAGTGTGGCTATCGATGGCTACAGGCTGTTCAGAAGGGACAGGTGAGGAAGGAAGGGCAGATGCATTGCCCTCTACATAAAGAAATGGATAAAGTGTGAAGAGCTGTCTCTGAAGAATAGCCACAAGCAGGTTGAAAGCTTATGGGTAAGGATGAGAGACTGAGGCAACAAAGGGAACCTTGTGGTTGGTGTCTACTACAGGCCACCTGACCAAGGGGAGTCTATTGATGAAGCCTTTTTTACTCCAGCTCCAGGAAGTATACTGCTTGCAGGCTCTCATCCTGCTGCGGGACTTCAATCACACCGACATCTGCTGGAAAAGTAGCATGGTGAGCTGTAGGCAATCCAGGAGACTCATGGAGTGCATGAAGGATAACTTCTTAAGCCAGGGAATAGAAACGCCTACCATGTGCGATACTGGACATGTCGGAGACCAATGCATGTGAGCTAATTGGTGACATCGAGATTGGAAGCAGCCTGGGCTGCAGTGATCATGTGCTGGTGGAGTTCACAGTAGTGAGGGATATGGGGCGGGCAAAGAGTAAAGTCCGGACCCTAAATTTTAGGAAAGCAAACTTCCAGCTCTTCAGGGAGTTAGTCAATAGGACCCCCTGGGAAACTGCCCTCAGGGACAAGGGAACAGAACAGAACTGGCAGATAACTTTAAGGACACTTTTCACAGAGCACAAGAGCTCTTGATCCCCAGGTGTAAGAAATCAGGAAAGGAAGGCAAGAGACCGGCATGGCTGAATTGAGACCTGCTGGGCAAATGAAAGGGCCAGAAGGAAATGCACAGGCAGTGGAAGCAGGGACAGGTATCCTGGGAAGAGTACTGGTACATGACCCACGCTGCCTGGTCGTGTAGAGATAGGGTCAGGAAGACCAAAGCATGGATGGAGCTGAACTTGGCAAAGGATGCAAAGAATGGTAAGAAGGGCTTCTACAGGTATGTCAGCCAGAAAAGGGAGGTCAAGGAAAGCACACCCCCCTTGTTGAGCAAGACTGGTAGACTGGCAACAACAGGTGAGGAGAAGACTGAGGTATTCAATGACTTCTTTGACTCAGTCTTCACTGGCAGTGTCTCTTCCCACACCTCTTCAGTAGATGGACTGCAAGACTGGGTCTGGAGAAGCAAAGTCCCTCCCACTGTGAGAGAAGATCAGGTTCAACACCACCTGAGGAACATGAACATGCACAAGTCTGTGGGACCTGACGAGATGCATCCCAGAGTCCTGAGGGAACTGGCTGATGTAGTTGCCAAGCCACTCTCCATGACATTTGAAAAGATGTGGCAGTCAGGTGAAGTCCCTGGAGACTGGAAAAGGGAAACATTTCACCCATGTTTAAAAAGGGTAGCAAGGAGGACCCTGGGAACTACCGATCTGTCAGCTTCCCCTCTGTGCCTGGGAAGATCATGGAACAGATCCTCCTAGAAACTAGGCTAAGGTACAGGGAGGACAGGGAGGTGATTTGAGACAGCCAGCATGGCTTGACCAAGGGCAAGGCCTGCCTGAGAAACCTAGTGGCCTTCTATGATGCAGTGACCACCTCAGTGTACAAGGGAAGAGCTACCAACGTCACCTATCTGGACTTCTGAAAGTACTTTGACACAAAGTCCCCCACAACATCCTTCTCTCTAAATTGGAGAGCTATGGATTTTATGCGTGGGATTGTTGGATGGATGAGGAATTGGTTGGATGGTCACATCCAGAGGGTAGTGGTCAACAGCTCAGTGTTCAACAAGGCCAAGTGCAGGGTCCTGCACCGGGTCAGGGCAACTCACAGTACCAATACAGGGTGGGGAATGAAGGGTCTGAGAGCAGCCCTGCCAAGAAGGACTTGGGGGTGTTGGTGGATGAAAAGCTGGACATAGGCTGGCAATGTGTGCTCGTAGCCCAGAAGGCCAGCCATATCCCGGGCTGCATCCAAAGAAGTGTGGCCAGCAGCTGGAGGGAGGTGATTCTGCCCCTCTACTCCACTCTGGTGAGACCCCACCTGGAGTACTGCATCCAGCTCTGGAGCCCTCAACACAGGAAAGACATGGACCTGTCAGAGAGGGTCCCGAGGAGGGACACAAAAATGATCAGAGGGATGGAACAACTGTCCTATGAAGAAAGGTTGAGAGAGTTGGGGTTGTTCAGCCTGGAGAAGAGAAGGCTCTGGGGAGACATTATTGCAGCCTTCCGGGACTTAAAGGGGGCTTATAAGATAGATGAGGACAGACTTTTTAGCAGGGCCTCTAGCAATAGGACAAGAGGTTATGGTTTTAAACTAAAAGAGGGTAGATTAAACTAGATCTAAGGAAGAAATTTTTGACAATGAGGGTGGTGAAACACTGGCACAGGTTGCCCAGAGAGGTGGTAGATGCCCTATCCTTGGAAACATTCAAGGTCAGGCTGGATGGGAGTCTGAGCAACCTGGTCTAGTTGGAGATGTCCTTGCTCATTGCAGGGGGGTTGGACTAGATGAGCTTTAAAGGTCCCTTCCAACCCAAAATATTGTATGATTCTATGTTCAGGTTTTGAAAACTTATTAAAAGTAGGTGTCTCTCTTCTTTCTTAAACGATTAAACTATTAAAAAATTAACTATTAAACATTCAGTTTAACATTCAGCTTAAAGTGAAGCCTTCTAAATAATTGCATTGGCACAGCTGAGAAGTGGTAGGGTCAAGGCAAGAAAAATGGGGGACAGCGGCTGGGAGTGGTTGCCAAACCATCTTTTTCATAGAAAAAAATTGTTCATATAACAGCTTGAGTTATTCAGTACTCCCAGGACTTGAGGGTATTTTTCTTTTACACGTCTTTTATGAAAATTAGTTCTTGCAGCTAGAATTTAAGCCTTGTACTTCTGAGTAAGGAATTTACTAACATTTGAAATAATCTGAGTATCCAGCAGTGAATATGAAAGAAATTTAATCTTTCCAACAATGAGAAATGGCATAGTTTAGTGCAGTCTGATGCTTTGGACTTTCTAGATAGGTTTCTATCTATTCCTTTTCTTTTTTTCTCTGAAATGGTCAGAGCTCTACCAGTTCTTAAAGCCACTCTTTAACCTCCATTTTTATCAAGAAAAAAACAAACAAACAACAAACTTGTATTTGGTTTTGTTTGTTTGCTATTTTTGAGAATAGAGAGCCACAGTAAGCCAATCTTGGCACTACCACCACATGATAGTCTTAAGTCACATGTTGTTACTTCTGTTAGCTTTGTGATTAGGGGCCCATTGGAACTGGATAGGCTGTGACTATTTTGGTGCTGTTGTCAAATGTGGTATATCAGAAAGAGCCGCCTCATCATTATTTGTGAGAACATTGTTAGAGAAGGTTATGGTGAGCAAGATCTCATTCTTCTCAAATCAATGACAATTTTCTTTGAAAAAAAGAATTGAATTATTTGTGGTTTTATGGTTTTTTGGTGTTTTGGTTTTTTTAAACATAGTATAGTGTGTGTATATATAACTTTCCTGTCCCTGCAAACCCTTAAATAAATACTGTGCAAGTTAATTTAGAAAAAAGAACTTTTTAAGGAAAGGTGAGGACAACATTACTGAAAACTGATATAACTGCAAGCAAATTCAAGACCATAAGACAAAAGAAATTGGAGTAGAAAGTTATGCTCTGAGGGTCAGACTTCATCATCTGAAGTCAAAGGGCATCATTTAAAAATTAAGACACTTACCTGTGTAAACAGTGCTAAGTTAGCAAATTGTTATTTTTCTGGTTTGACTGTGCCTGAAACCAGACTGGAAAGAATCATGTGCCATGTGTTAGTTGTGAAATGATGTGCGCTGTATACTGGTTGTGAAAAGGCTTTATTCTACACCCTTTAGTCATGCCTGGTTAAAAACTTGCATACAGTAAAAATAATTATGATTTCACAATAAGGACCCCTGTGATCATGCAAATCAGACACCTGAGGTTCTAGGAAGAACTTACAGAAGAGGGGGAAAAAACTCCAAGCAAAAACTGTATTTTAGTGCGTTAGTAATTATATTGCATCTTTCTATCTGGCTGAGACAACATTTCAGAAAAAAGTAACAAAATGTCATCTGTGCTATGGAGTTGAATATGCAGCTGAAAATTAATAGGAGGAAAGATATATGCACTGAATGTTTGACCTGGAAATGTGTGAAAGCGAGGGTTTAAGAAGAAATAAATGCTGAAACATCTGCTGCCTTTGTAATTTAGTAGATGGTTTTGTTTTGTAGATCATTCAAATTCTTTCCAATTATTGTAGTCTTCCCTAATGTATACCAGTAGCTGAAATAGTGAACAAGTATTTGTAAAATGTCAGCTCGTTTTCTATTTAAAAGAAGAATCCTTTTATGTTTCCTCAGCTGCTGCTAGATTTAATAACACTTCCAGATGTCATTTAAATTGTATTTCGCTTTTAAGGCATTGAAAGGCGTCAGAGCAGAGACAGCCTTTAAAATTTCAGTGGCTATACCACAGCTCCTTAGTTATCCAACTTCATAATTATAAAAAAACCTTAATGGTAAAAAAATATGAGACTTAAATAATATCTAAATATGCAACAGGATACTAGATAAAACTATGAGACATTACTTGTTACAGATATGCAAAGGGATGTAAGTAGTTAAATCTAGTTTTCTGAGAAATAGGAATGTCACTTTCTCTGGAACTCTGGTAATGGCAGGAAGGCTGAACAGCATTAGAAAAAAAAAAAGTATCTAATTTAAGGCATTGGTAGTATCCAGAGTGTTCTGCACTTTCTATGGAAAGACATCACTCTCAAGTCATTAGGAGATGACTGTCCTTCAAACTCCTACTGAATCCAATGGGAAATGGATCAGGACACCACCTTATCCCACAGAATTTTAGTGAAAAAAGTCCTTGAACTTCAAATTCGTTAAAAATATCTGGCAAAACTAGAAGTCTTGGTCTTGAGAAATTTTGTTTTGACTTTCCTTTTATTTGGCTAATTGTGTACATGCATATATATGAAAAATGCACACACACCCCTGAAATATATTACCTGGTTTTGTTGCCTACCCGATCAACATAATTTTGAAATTTTTTTCCATTAATTTGTTTGTGGGTTTAGTTTGTTGTTTTGTTGGGGTTTTTTACCACTCATTTTGTCTCTAATGCACCACCTATCAACGTCAGGCTTTGAAACTTCTTCAGGAGTTCCAGTAGGCTTGCAACTCTTGGTGTTAGTATTCTAAATATTAATAAGCTGCAATTTCTTCCCTTGGTGTCAAGTAATAAGCTCAAGGTAGCAAGTTTTTATCTGCTAGGGAGTGACTGAATCCTAAAATGTATCATATTATCATGTATATATGACTATGTGTTAATTTTCTCATGGTAACAGTGTGGCAAGCAACACCATGTGGTAAAATGATAACTTGTTCAACTTCCCAGGGTACTAATTTTAAAGTGGTAGAAGAGATATTGCTTGATATTAAAATATTTCTGATTAAAAAACCCTGGGTTTGGTGACACAGGCTACTTCTTGTTGGGAGAAAATGAAAACTGTATCTAAGGTTATAGCAGGAATTCAGTATCAAACTGAAAATATTTGTTAGTTATCATACTTTTAACTTTAGTTTTATTTGCATGTGTCCCTGCAGGCAACATTATAAGGAAGACTTTAAAGAGGTAGGAAAAAAATACTATTGCAATCAAATATGTTTAATTTATCTCCTGCATTTTGATTTCTTCTGTTCTTTGTTTATCCGTTCTCTTTTGCTTCAAAGTACTTATACTTTATGGTTGGTGATGTGAACACTTTTCCGAGGGCGAAAGAAAGGTAGCACAATACTAGAAGTGGGATTTTACAGTTTATTGCATGTGTTGCAATGTTTCTTGGTCTCAGGCTTCATGTTCAGATTTGTGTGAGGTCTCATTGTGGTAGAAAGATGAGATTCATTTCTCCCAGTCTAGCTGTCTCTTATATCCTCTCACACTTTTTTATTGGATGAGTTAGCAAGTTGAGCCTATTGAAAATTTCATACGTATGAAAATGTTTTAAATACATGCAAATGCATATTTTATGTGTCTCTGTGTGTTGCATTTCAGTTGGATAAGCAAGCTGACCTCATTTACACTGTGACATCACAGTCCCCGGAACTGAAGCAAGGGAGACTGAAATGTCCTTCAGGTCTTGAGTGATCTGGAATTAGTGTTGGCCAACAGCAAGACTGCACCACTGGGGAAAGAAGATGATTCAGCCAACAGAAGTGAGAAAAAAACACTTTTTTTTTTTTTTTTTTTTTTTTTCCTTTCTCAGCACAAGTAATGTCAGTGCCAGAGGAGAGATACTGATAAATGTTAAATTCTTTAATCCTTGCTCTGGATAAGCTGGCCAAAAGACCTCTTTGTAGTCTGCAGAAGTCCATTAAATTGACAAATCTCTGAATAGTTGTCTAGTTTTGTTTAAGCAGTTCTCAGTGTAGAATTGAAGTTTAATCTTTAAAATACAGCCAATGATACACACGCAGCATGAATTACTGATTCCATTTGAATTGAACTTTACCACTGCTATCAGCAAAGAAGGTATCACCCTGCCCCTCTGTTTTTCGTCTCTTTTTGATGGCAGGATACCACATGAAGCAATATCTATTTATATGGTGGGGCAGAGGGGACAAGACTGTCTCTGGTTGTTTTGAAAACCAGAACCTTTTGAATTTCCCATGGAATTTCAAATTTTGAAAAGAATTATTAAGCTGTGGGGTTTTTCTCTGGTTAAATGGATGTCTGCCTTGGAGGGGTACAGCTCTGGATCTGATCATGCGAAGCTCCTTTCATGAGTCAGAGGGGCCTAGTCCCTGGCGTGTGTAATCTTAAAGCAGAACATCAAGACAAGCCAAAATAGTTATACTCCAAAAGTGATTAATACAGGAAAATAGGGAAACTACCTCATAAAAACATGGGTACTTTAGATACATAAAGTTAGATGAGATTAATCCACTCTGAATAAAAATAAGGGGTTTCATGTCATGCAGTATGAATCATTTGCCATGCTAATAATTTTTGAAGTATTGTAATTACATTTAAATTTAGGAAATCCTTTCAAAATATATGTATTGAAAGAAAACCCAGACTCCTTTATTTTGATTTGTTCATTTTATTCCCAGTAGTAACAAATGTAACATTCATTTGCAAATCAGATCAATCTGAATGGCTTTTAGAGAATATGCCTTTATACTTGTGGAAAAGAAATACAGCTATAGTTTATGTCTTTAACACTTCTACTGTGGCCAGAAAGAACTTGTTGTAGGATTATTGCTGCCGATTTTTCACTTCTACGGTCAACATGCTAGTTTGCTATTACGTAAGAAGTTGTACATTTATGCCACAAACATGCTAGAAGCTTTACAAGTTACAGTGTTTTCACCTGTGTTCACGGAAAAAGTACAAATTATTGGAAGACAAGCTATTGGAGGAAAAGCTGGGAAACTGAATTCTTCTGAAGCGTACAGCACTGAAAGCACATCAGATGGGGCCCCTACTGTGTTTCTGCATGTTCTGCTGTCTTTACAGCCTAGGTCTGGGCATCTCTAGTCTCTTAATAACGGTGCAACGTTACTATCAACATATTGTTGATAACTATGCCTCTGCCCATGCAGAGGGTTAAACTACATGGGGCGAATAACAACAGTGCTTACCAGCTGATTCATCAGTAATAAATAACTGTAGGGGTCTGTGTAAATGCTATCACTGTAAGACCCCATCAGAAGAGTCCTTATTTTTCAGTTGTTATTGTTACAAGACAAAAATATGTATTCAAAATTGCCAGGGTTTTTTGAAAAAGGAAGAGTTCTAGGGAGGATTTTGGTGTCTAGCTTCACTGTTACACTTTGGTGGTTTTGGTTTTGTTTAGCTTATCCTTAACAAGGAAAAGTAAGACATATAAAAAACATATGAACAACACTAATTGTTTAGAGAGATAACGAAGTAAATACATGTAAGTTGAAGGGAGGAAACAAACATTCATTAGATATTCATAGCCACATATACTCACAATATATTCTAGTCATGCATGTATCAGCAGTGCAGCAGTACTCTTAGAAACACAGACCTCATGTTCCACAAGCCACTGTTTCTAGAAAGAAATCACATATTCTGTTCCCAGTAACAAACCATTTGCAAATATCCTTAGGATTTTCCTTGCTCTTATAATAATCATGGGAAATATCTGAGTTATGCTGTCTCTGAAACTGAAGATCATTGCAACTATGTCAACTTCTGAGCCTTCAAATAATACAGTACAGTTTGACAGATCTGGAGGGGTTTGCAATCCAACAAGGTGCTTAGACAAGAAAAGAAGAACTATGTCTGGGGAATTATAAGCATAGCAACCATGCAGTAGCTGCATCATTACAGAATCACAGAATCACAGAATCACTAGGTTGGAAAGGACCTTCAAGATCATCAAGTCCAACCATTAATCCAGCACCACCATGTTCCCTAAACCATGTCCTGAAGTGCCACATCCACCAGTTTTTTGAACACTTCCAGAGATGGCGACTCCACCACCTCCCTGGGCAGCCTGTTCCAATGCCTGACCACCCTCTCCATAAAGAAATTTTTCCTAATATCCAATCTAAACTTCCCCTGGCGCAACTTGAGGCCATTGCCTCTCGTCCTATCGCTGGTTACTTGGGAGAAGAGACCAACACCCTCGTCGCCACAACCCCCTTTCAGGTAGTTGTAGAGAGCGATAAGGTCTCCCCTCAGCCTCCTCTTCTCCAGACTGAACAACCCCAGTTCCCTCAGCCGCTCCTCAGAAGACTTGTGCTCCAGACCCCTCACCAGCTTTGTTTGCCCTTATCTGGACTCGCTTGATCACCTCAACATCCTTCTTGTAGTGAGGGGCCCAAAACTGAACACAGTATTCGAGGTGCGACCTCACCAGTGCAGAGTACAGGGGCACCATCACTTCCCTACTCCTGCTGGCCGCACTAGTGCTGATACAGGCCAGGACGCTGTTGGCCTTCTTGGCCACCTGGGCACACTGCCGGCTCATGTTCAGCTGGCTGTCAACCAGCACCCCTAGGTCCCTTTCTGCCGGGCAGCTCTCCAGCCACTCCTCCCCAAGCCTGTAGCGTTGCCTGGGGTTGTTGTGGCCGAAGTGCAGGACCCTGCACTTGGCCTTATTAAACCTCATACAGTTGGCCTCTGCCCATCGATCCAGCCTGTCCAGATCCCTCTGCAGAGCCCTCCTACCCTCCAGCAGATCAACACTCCCACCCAACTTGGTGTCATCTGCAAACTTACTGAGGGAGCACTCAATTCCCTCATCCAGATCATCAATAAAGATATTGAACAAGACCGGCCCCAGAACCGAGCCCTGGGGAACACCGCTTGTGACCGGCCGCCAGCCAGATTTAATGCTGTTCACCACAACTCTCTGGGCTCGGCCATCCAGCCAGTTCCTCACCCAGCGAAGAGTAAACCTGTCTAAGCCACGAGCCGCCAGTTTCTCCAGGAGAATGCTGTGGGAGACGCTGTCAAAGGCTTTACTAAAGTCCAGGGAGACAACATCCACAGCCTTTCCCTCATCCACTAGGTGGGTCACCTGGTCATAGAAGGAGATCAGGTTGGTCAAGCAGGACCTGCCTTTCATGAACCCATGCTGGCTGGGCCTGATCCCTTGGTTGTCCTGCACATGCCCTGTGAGCACTCTCAAGACCAACCACTCCATAATCTTCAACATATCCATAGAATATAGCTCATAAATTTGTATGGAATATTAGGAATGAAGGATAGTGGGTTGGGTTTTTTTTTAATATACTTTATTCATCAACTTGGACTTAACACTTTGGCTTTCAGTATGTATACTTTTTTTTTTACAGATATAAGCAAAGTTAGTGGATTTTTTTGTCCTTGATTGTTTCATAATTCCATGCATTTAATTGTTCTTATAGTGTGCATAAAATTAAAAACATATGGAACATATTGCATAGAGTTTATACAAATTGATCAAGGTAGCTGAATAGGCTTCTAAGGTTCACTTCCTAGATTCTAGTACATACAATCAGAGAAACACCAGAAAACTCAAAAATATTAGGTAGAAAATAACAGGAGAGCTGAGCCTTTAGAAGAAAATAAATGAAAAATGTATTAGTAATAAGCAGTTCAATAGTAATAACAGTTCAATATTTTATCTTTTTTTGTGATGTCCTCTGCCTGAGTGTCCCCAGCTGTTTGCTCTCTTTTGGTTTGTATCTGAATGATAAACTTTCTGGATAGGAACTCTCTTCTGTGCTTAGAGAGTGCATATCAAAACAGACTTCATATTCATGAAGGGAGCTATTCCTACTGCTGTCAAGAAACGAGTATGACTTTAAGAGCTGAATAGTACAGTAAATCAACAAAGCACTATTTCAACTAAAAACTGAAGATCAAAAGAGTCAGCGAAAAATAGCATAGGACTTACCAGCTACAAGTGCAAAAAGGGATGTTAAAGGAAGTGGAAATCCATGAAAGGAAACCTCTTGAAGGTTGCCTCCAGCAAAGGAGATGTATAGGAGGTTCTTCCTACTCAGCTTCCAAATGTGTAGTAGGAACAATGATACAAAGTCCTCACCTCCCATGCTATTCAGTGCAGTGACTGTCCTATCCTGGCATTAGCTTTTCCTTTCAGTCATTTTTATTATTGTGTTGTCTGGAAAGAAGTTCTGCAATTTTCTCATGCAAAATTTTAACCACTTGGGCTTTTTTTTCCATACATGGGAACATCACAGCAAAAGAGAAGCAAAATTGTGAAAATTATTTGTTGTGTCTCATATAAATTACAAGTAGGTTTGCATTTAATGATGGAAGCTGTTTGTAATGTAATTTACAACAGCATTTTAGTATCCCATTTATAAATCTACAAGGATAAAATCCTCTGTATGTGTCTTGTGCATAGTAAGTTCACAGAGATATCATCTCCCCCATGACAGTGGTTCTTGGTGTTGGCATATTTTATTACACACTGCTTGGAACATTCAGAGTTTTTTGTGTTGCATTTGTTCTCTGTATTTTTACCTGTCTGGCTGCTAAAGACATGGATAAATAAAATGAATTTTAAAACTAAATAGAAGCAGAGGGAGACTGTTCAGTTTAGAAGCCTTTCCAAAACTTTTCATAATACCCATCTCAGGTTTAATGTATTTGAAATTTTCCAACATAACTCCATACTGGGCTAGTCTGTAACACGTTCATAAATATATTGTCTGTTTGGTGTCTATTCGGTTATTTCTAACAGTGGTTATTCTGTGGCTCAACATTCCCAGACAGTTTTTGAAGTTAAAGTTCTTTAATTTTTTATTTTTCTAATCAATTTTCTGTAATTTTCTTCATGTTTCATCTGGCATTTATAGCAATTGAAACGCTGTTGCAAGGAAGTACAAGTGTTGCTTGTTAAGTGATGTTCTGACTCTCATTACTGTCTTTATATTTGATTTTTAAGATAAACTTTAAATGTTAGTAATAATTAAAAAAAAAAATTCTCTCTCTTTTGGATAAACCATTTTTGAGTTTTGGTAAGAAAACCAGTTGACTATTCCCAGTGTCTATCAAGACAGATATTCTGTATTGCAACTATATTGTTGTTTTTAATTGGTAACTAATCTAGCAACATCAATGTAATTTTATATCATAATGTTAACCGTTAGCATTAGAGAGTTATTATATTGCAAGTTTTCATTTAGATAAAATATGTATAATTGCGCCTTCGCCAGTTGAGAAATATTCTGTGGTTTGTATTCCTGAACTGAAAATTTAGTTGAATATGCTATGGTATCTGTAGTTTAATTAAAGCTTTTAGTAGTAATGGTGCCGTAGGCGTAGTAATGAAATACAATTGAGCTTTGGAGAAGCCTAGCTAAAATCTCCGTTTCTTCATGTCTACTTTAACAAGCAACGAATGGCATCAGCATTTAAGTTGTTAGGCTAAAAAAAGGCCCCTATTTAGTAGTCTTATTTCTGTATCAATACTAGAGGTATTTTTAATTATTCACAGAATCACAGAATCACAGAATCAATAAGATTGGAAAGGACCTTCAAGATCATCAAGTCCAACCATTAATCCAGCACCACCATGTTCCCTAAACCATGTCCTGAAGTGCCACATCCACACGTTTTTTGAACACTTCCAGAGATGGCGACTCCACCACCTCCCTGGGCAGCCTGTTCCAATGCCTGACCACCCTCTCCATAAAGAAATTTTTCCTGATCGCCAATCTAAACTTCCCCTGGCGCAACTTGAGGCCATTTCCTCTTGTCCTATCGCTAGTTACTGGGGAGAAGAGGCCAACACCCTCGTCGCCACAACCCCCTCTCAGTTAGTTGTAGAGAGCGATAAGGTCTCCCCTCAGCCTCCTCTTCTCCAGGCTGAACAACCCCAGTTCCCTCAGCCGCTCCCCATAAGACTTGTGCTCCAGACCCCTCACCAGCTTTGTTGCCCTTCTCTGGACACGCTCCAGCACCTCAACATCCTTCTTGTAGTGAGGGGCCCAAAACTGAACACAGGATTCGAGGTGCGACCTCACCAGTGCCGAGTACAGGGGCACCATCACTTCCCTACTCCTGCTGGCCGCACTAGTGCTGATACAGGCCAGGACGCTGTTGGCCTTCTTGGCCACCTGGGCACACTGCCGGCTCATGTTCAGCTGGCTGTCAACCAGCACCCCTAGGTCCCTTTCTGCCGGGCAGCTCTCCAGCCACTCCTCCCCAAGCCTGTAGCGTTGCCTGGGGTTGTTGTGGCCGAAGTGCAGGACCCTGCACTTGGCCTTATTAAACCTCATACAGTTGGCCTCTGCCCATCGATCCAGCCTGTCCATATCCCTCTGCAGAGCCCTCCTACCCTCCAGCAGATGAACACTCCCACCCAACTTGGTGTCATCTGCAAACTTTCTGAGGGAGCACTCGATCCTCTCATCCAGATCATCAATAAAGATACTGAACAAGACCGGCCCCAGAACCGAGCCCTGGGGAACACCGCTTGAGACTGGCCGCCAGCCAGATTTAACGCCATTCACCACAACTCTCTGGGTTCGGCCATCCAGCCAGTTCCTCACCCAGTGAAGAGTAAACCTGTCTAAGCCATGAGCCGCCAGTTTCTCCAGGAGAATGCTGTGGGAGACGCTGTCAAAGGCTTTACCAAAGTCCAGTGAGACAACATCCACAGCCTTTCCGTCATCCACTAGGCGGGTCACCTGGTCATAGAAGGAGATCAGGTTGGTCAAGCAGGACCTGCCTTTCATGAACCCATGCTGGCTGGGCCTCATCCCTTGGTTGTCCTGCAGATGCCCTGTATATAGATAATCATGTTTAGATTTTAATGCTATGCATTTTAGGGGGGAAGGCTTGGGAGGTTTCTTTGGGTTTTTTGGAATTTCTTTTGCTTTGTTTTGTTTTCTGGCCTGGACCACCCTCAGGGAGAAGCTTGTTCAGAGATTGTTTGGGAATTTGCATGGAGGAATAGGAAACTTTAATATAGTGGTCACAGTTAATACTTGGAATTCAATATATTAATATATTCACTTGACTCAAGTGAAGGTTTTTTCTTTTTCTTCTTTCTCCTGTGGGCCTTTTAGCTAATTTTCAGTATTCAAGTATTATTAATAATGAACAAATGTCCTTGTCACTATTTTGAAGACACCCAAGGTGCAACTCATTCCTCCAGTCTCTCTCCCTCTCACTCTGTGATAGTGAAATAGTGGTTAATGCCTGCCATTCATCTCTCACTAGCTTCATTACAAGGCATAAAAAACTTCAACAGCTTAATGGATGTTTAAAAAAATGTTAAGATAAAGGTAAAATATCCAAATGTTTAACACTGTTGCCCTGTTATGACTGATCAAAAAAGGATATATTGACACTTCCTGACTGGATTTGCTTACCATTTCTTGTCCATATGCATTCAACTTGGATTGTAAACTCAGCTGTAAATTCAAATTCACCTTTAAAGCACCCTTTTACAAATCATTGTCTCCGAAAACTTGGTTACTTGACTGATTATGCCTTGAATTACCCGGTTAATTTATGCCATGAATTAGTTTAGTTAATTGCAGTTTGTTTCTCTTGTTTTGTCTCATCACTTCAATTTCCTCTCCTTACTTTTCCCAGTTACTGACTAGTATATTAACTTTATTCCAGTGCTCTCTAAACCTCAGAATGAATGCATAATACTGAATTTGCTACAAATTCAATAAGCACATTGATTGTTTTCATATATGCACAAATACAAAGAAAAGAACTTACTGATTATTGAGACAGGTGCAATAAGTTCTAAATTGTAGGCTGATGTAAAGCAAGCAATAAACTAACAGATTATTTCTGTCTACTAGGGGAAGAAATATGATGTCAAATATAGGAAATATCTGGTTCTCGTAATAATTCTGTTTTGGAAAAAAACCCACAAACCACAAAAACACAAAAAACAACCCACCAAATAATAAATAGAAATTTTTACCATGTTGAAGTTACATAAATATCAAAACAAGATTACTGTCACATGTTGTATCCTATGGTGCAACATAGTTGGTCATAGTTAAACAAAGACTTGAACTTGAAAAGCAAAGCAGATGAAAGAAACAAACCACTGTATGTTCTTGTAGATGGTATCTAGTATCCTGACCTAATGTTATATGTAGGAGGTGTTTCCCATAAATGTGCAAGAAATCTATATTTTCCCTCCTCTCTCTCTCTCTTAGACACACACACAAAAGAATGATGAAACTAGGAGCATTTTTGTTAGTTTGTCACACAGACATTACAGCTGTTTCTGTGCTATGAGCAAAGAAAGTAATTTAGAAAACAGCTGCATCTGCATTGCCTTTGAGCAATGTGAACAACCAGTAGGAAACTGATTGAAGAGAGTAAGGATCCTTGTTTCACTTATTGTAGTGGCAGCAAGGAATGACAGCTGAAAGTAGTTGTGCTGCAGTGTTTTCAAGGCAGTAGTGTGGGTTCTTTTTGTGGTATTTATAAGATTATTTTTTTAAATTAGAAATCTTTCTGTCATACAAGCTGGAGATATATCTTAGTGAAATGCTCACAAAGTTCCTTAAGTAAGAATTAAAAATGCACCTAGAATACATTTCTCATGTTCAAATTATTTATCCTAGCATTAGTTTGTTTAGAGTTATGTTGCCTGTTAGCATTAAAGCAATAATTGCTTTTCAAAATATGTCACACATTCTGTAGACTATGATTTTCTTACAACAGGCGCACCTTCTTACAGGATTCATTTACAACCAATGCTGATAATGTACTCTGCAGTTATCCATCTCATTATCAGTAGTTGAAGGCTACTGATACTGTATTCAGAAAGGCTTTGACCCATGTTTTTACTGCCTCCTTGGATAACATCTGAGGCAGTTTTTATGCTATAGATATTTTTCTTCTCTTTTGGGCCACACAAGGCTCCCTTAATCTTCTTCAAGTCAAATAGCAAATATCCTTCTTCTGTGCTGAAAGTTTGCAGCTTAGAGCCCCGCAGGGGCAGATTTCTCTCACTGCAAGAAAATTGGAGGTCTCAATCCCCTCTGAGCTCAGTTTGGTAGAGTTTAGCAGCTAGAGTACCTGCTGAAGAGGCAGACGTGCCAAGCATTCAGTAAATTGGAAAATGTACCTTGCTGTTTGTAAAGGAATGGGGAAGGACATACTGGTGTCACTACCCTCAAAATTAGGAACTGGAAAGAGATGAATACAGTCCTCGCAGCTCACCTAGGCTATCCTAAAGTGTCGGTGTCACTCTTCTGTGGCAGAGATCTCAGCTGGAACCAATTTTCTGACAAAAGTGCAAAAAAAGGTCTTGCCCTTTTAATGCAGGCTGCTTCACATTTCCCTGTCCTCATCAACACTTCTGGAGAGCAGGAAGTGTTAGCAAAGGTATTGTTTGTGACCAAAGGCTTTGTATTCACAAGCCTGAAATAAAATTTTAAGAACAGGTTTAGATAGCATTGCTTGAGTTATGCTGGGATGCTTCTATTCTTTTCTTAGTTGCTCATCTGCAAACTGCTGTTTCTGAGCATCCTCAGCTTGTGTTTCACGAGTCAGATAATCTCTTGGGTAACTTCACTGATAATAAAATCATTAGGGTGTTACATTAAGGATGAATTTGACCCAGCATCTCACCCAGCAGAGTGCAGAGCAGTCTGTGCTCAAACTGCATTCTATAATTGTGTTTTGCTTCCCTTGTATGTGCCTTGCTCAGTAAGTACTGTTTGTAAACTAATGTGATCTTGCAGCTCTGTGTATTTTGCAATCATTTCCATTTGCTTATCATAGACAAACATGCAGTTAAAACATTGCATGAACATTGAAGACAAAAAATGTAATTTTCTTTGAATATTTTTCTAAAAATATTTCAAAACATATGGAAATACACATATTTTATTGGAGAGAAACACAGCATAGTTATTAAGTATTGTTATAATGGTTATGTTTTAATCAATCCAAATGTGACAGTACATTATAAAGCTAATCTAATTTTACCACTGGTGTATGCTGGAGGTGATTAAGATATTGTTAACTGCATTGAATAATTCCCCAATTTGTTTTTTTAGAGGGGAAGGACATTGGTTTTGCTTGTTTTACATTTTCTACACAAAAATAAGAAACATAAACATCAGGAGAAAAAAAAATTATCAGTATAAATACTTAAAGTTTTCTAAGATCTCGCATTCTATCCACTTTGAAATGTGATACAATAGATGTGTGTATATGTATATATTTTATTGTAATATTCTTTAATAAGGTTATTACTCTAGTCCTTCCACTAGTTACACCTTCCTCTCTGCTGGTAGGACTCTGTCAGTGTAGATTTCAAGATCCTGGAAGGATGTGACTGTTGCTGTGTATGAAATGACACATGAAACAGTTTGGGTTGGAAGAGACCTTAAAGATCATCTAGTTCCATCTAGGCATACCTTCCACTAGATCAGGTTGCTCAAAGCCCCATCCAACCTGGCCTTGAACACCTCCAGGGAGCAGGCATCCACAACTTCTCTAGGAAACCAGGTCCAGTGTCACACCACCCTTACAGTAAAGAATTTCTGCCTAATATCTAATCTACCTTATTTCAGTTTAAAACTGTTACCCCTTGTCCTCTCACTGCACTTCCTGATAAAGAGTCCCTCCCCATCTATCCTCTAGGCCCTCTTTAAGTACTGGAAGGCTGCTATAAAGTCTCCCTAGAGTCCTCTCTTCTCTAGACTAAACAACATCAACTCTCTCAGGCTGTCCTCATAGGGGAGGTGCTCCAGCCCCCTGATCATGTTTGTGGCTCTTGACCCACTTGAGCAGGTCCATGTCCTTCTTATGTTGGGGACCCCTATAGTATAGTCCTACACTGTTACTCTGTGGCTTCAGCTTATATTCAGTCCGTCTCCTGACTGTATTCCCTAAGCGGTGGCTTATGCTATGGATCGAGTCTGAAGTATAATCAGTTTCTGCCTATTTACCAGCTGCTGTTTCCTTTTCTGATAAACTTCTGTGTTTGATTCCCTCATTTCTAGGAGCATTGTAAGTTTTCATTGTCACATTTTGCTTGAAAATTGCAAGTTCATATCAGCATATAGAATTGGCTTGTTAATGATGTATCCCAGGATTCTTTGAACACAAATTATCATAGTTCTTTTTAGGTCTCATGGCTTTCTGTTTCTTAGCTCTCCTCTGGCCAGGTCAGACAGATTATTATCTGTGTCCTGGTGGTTTGAATCAAGTTTGGATTTAGTTTAGTGGTGAATTCAGTTAAAGAGATAGGTGTTAGAAGGTATCTATTCTGTTTATTTTCCTGGTTTTTCGTGCCAGCAACAACTTTGACTTGAGACTAATGTGTTTTCTGTTTGGAGCTGGCTTGAACAATAAAGATATTTATCCTGAAGGAGGAACTATCATCATTCAGCAGTGTCCGTAAGACTTCATTAAACATTTAGCTACTAATTTATCAAAATTCAGAACAAAAAAGTAATAAAATATGAATGATTTATTAGTCAGTATTTTATCTTTCTTCTTAGAGAGGCAATATGTTTTTCCTTAAGATATATAGTATATTAATTCTATTTTCACATAAATATCTGCAGCCTACCTGTTGATGGCATGCTTTACCTAGTTGAAGAGTTTTATTTATTCCTATGTAATTAAGGACATATATTTTTTATTACTCTGAGAGGAAGATAGTTAATCTGTTGGTGGAACAGGTGATATAAATGACTTCAGAAGCTTTCATAACTAGCGTTGCTGATGACCCTTTTTTTTTTCCTTTCTTTCCCCAATATTAGAAGCCACTGAAGGCTAAGGAGGGGTACAGAAAACAATTTTTCTATACCATTGTATCATTCAAATTTAAATGTTTTTATATATCTGACACTGAGTGTTGGATATATAAATTGACTTCTGAGTAGTGCAGATCATTGTGGGTTTTACTACAATATTGTATAATGAGGGATTGTTGTGTGTATAATCTCCTTAACCAAGTTTCTCAATTGTAGGGTTCATGTAGTTTATGGTGTTCAAGTAAATAATTTATCTAGTCAAACATAAGGTCAGGCAATAACATGTTTAAAACTACTGCCTCAACATATGATTCTGTTTATATGCTCCCTAGCATTTGATCAATAATTAAAGCCGTATATAAAACATGAACTTTTATGAACTCTATTTAGTTTACTGGTAAGTAAACTTAGTTACTAACTAACTTAGTAACCAAACTTTACATAATATATTATTATATAAAAGAAAAATTGTTTATATAAAAGTGATGGATTATTATAATGTAGCATGTAGTTACATGGTTACAATGCCCTGTGAACATAATGTGCCTCTTGAATGGATGTCTTAAGTCATTAATATTTTAAGCCATCTGAAACCTTGAAACCTATATCCAAATAAAGCCTTACTTTAAAGTGTGACCTAGATTTATTTTTGCATAATGAAAGTGAACATCATCTTTATTCAGACAGTCTTTCCAAGGGTTTGATTTGCTCTTTTTTTCTTTTTTTCTTCTTTCACTTAACTTGGATGATGCTGGAGATACATGCAGAATTTATGACAATTTCAAGAGAGTATGACCTGTTGATACCGATTGTTTTTTCAGTTACTTTCTGTGACGCTGTTAGTAATGTAACATACAGAACTAAAGAGCAAACGAACACTTGGCTAACAGCATATATGATTATTTGAGTAATTATTGGCATTTGTGTCTCTATCTCTGATTGTAAATGGATCAAAGACTTCAATCAAAGCAGGGAGCAAAGTCTAACACTCCCCAGCTTTATGCAAAAGAAATAGAAGATTGATGGGAACTAGAAGAAGTGAATATAAGAATGGCTGGGCTTTATGCTGCAGCGAAAAATGTGCCTTTGTTTTGCTTTCATATTCATCATGCATTCGACCTCTTTTTTTATTTTGAATATTTTATGTCACATTTTTCAGAATAGTCCTTAACTTGAATGGGAATGTTTTGTTTTATGGTAGCACAAATGGGAAGTGAACAGAAAACACAAGATTTCCTTTCTGCTTTTGAAATAGGGAAGCTTAATCTAATTTCTTGTGTCTCTTACATTTCCACCTTTGTGTGAAGTTTTAAAGGAATATTAGGATTTTTCTTTTATAAAAACAAATTAGCTTATGCTCTTCTAGATTCAATATGTCCTCATTCACTTCAGAATTGATGCTCTGAAATGCTTGAAGTAAAACCATTAATATACTCCTCATTAAAGATATGCTCATCTCTTTTGCTCTGGTTATGCAGTGACTAGTGACAGCATAAAAAATGCAACAGAGTTCTCAGTGAAAAGATTTGCCTCTCAGAACTGTGAAGGTTTTTTTTCTTCTTCTTTCTGTGTGTATATATGTTGTGAATCAGAATACATTGACCTTTCTCTCCAGCACATTGTGTATAGTTTTGACCTTAAAGTTAAAGCAAAACTAAACGAGAAGGAAAGGGACCTCAAGAAAATTGTCATGGCACAAAAGTTGCCCTATTTAACAGGTTTCTTAAAAAAATAATAAAGGCAGCTTAGGTATCTCTCCTATTGTAAAAACTTAGATCTCGAAATTAGAAGCTTTCCTCTCTTTCCTCTCTTTCCTTTTTTAAGTCTGGTTTCATCCATTTTATGTATGTGTTGTAAGAAGTCAAGAGGCGTTGTATTATTTTCTTTTTTCTTGAGAGTAAGTCTTGGTTTTCATGTTTTATTTTTCTTTTCGCTATTTGAGTGAAAAAAATGTTCAGTTCTAAAAATATTAGATTGGAAAGGATTTCCCGTGTGCTGAAGTCTAGTCATGGACTGTCATGAGAACCACTCTATGTAATCCACAGCATCACTTTATCAAGTTCTATTTAAAAGTATAAGGCTTTTTTCTACTTTTACCATCTCTGCTGTCTTGTGTAAGCCTGTAAGAGGTCTGCCATCAACTTCAATTTACTTATGGTCAATCTATACACATCTGTTTCAGTGACAGTATTTTTCTTTAGATAAATAGTTTATCTTCCTTGCAACCCTTTTGTGTTTTCAGCTGATGCGCTTATAAAACAGTAATCATATTTCCCTCCCATTCATCTTTTTTGCTGGACTAAGCAAGAAGAGTTTTTAGTACATTGAGAAAGTATGTTCCTTATTCTCCTGTTCATTGTTAAACTGCTGCTGCTTTTTAAAAATTTATGCAATTTATTTATTCTAAATAAATTATACTTATTCAAATAAGAATATATATTTTTATTTATATTTTAAAAATACATTTTGAAGTGTTTTAAGATATATTTATATATTTTAAAACTTTTTATATAAAAGTTTTTTTAAAAAATATTATATAGCTTTTAAAAAAACTATTTCTATAATCATATTGAAAGGCTTTGTTTTATTCTATATGTGATAGAGCAATAATATTGCACAGTTTAGAGAACTACAAAAGTGAAAAGTGCATTTGGATTATAACCATTGTGCACAGATTTCATCTGGACATTTGGGAAGAGCAGGGCACCTGCTCATCCGTTTGCATTTTCCACTCTCACTTTTTCCCTTGTTTTTGTAGCTACTTAGACCACAGACATCAAACTGAACATCTGAATGGCATCATGGCACAGTTGTATAAGCCCCCAAATAACAGTTTTTCCCCGTTTTCAGAAACGTGATCACTGGTGGAGTACGGGTCAACACTCACAAAGTGTTCCCTTTTCTTGCTTTTAAGGCATGCTGGAAGCTGTTAACAGTATATGGTGCTGCTCAAAATCATATTGTTAAATCATTGTAATATTCTGGCCATTTTTTTCCAAAAAAGAAGGGGTTAAGAGCAGTTAATAAGAAATTTCTTGTGGTTTTTGTTTGTTTGCTTTTCTGTTTGTTTTTTCTTAGTGTATAATAATTGAAGGCTAAAATAATTGTGAACTATAATTGCATTTTATGTAAGCTTTTATTTTCAAAAGAATCCTTCTAGTTTCCACAACAAGCCACAAAGCTGCATCTTTGGTAAAAAAAAAGAATTAGATATAGTGAAGGAACCTACAGGAAAATTTTATAATTTTAGTATAGTATCTTATTGGGTTATAAATAAGATATCCTTATAGATAAATATGACAAGGATGTGTCTTGTGAGACTTTTTTTAATGGACCCTGCTGATTTATAATTTATAATCAGAAATTAATACAAGAAAGTGCCATAGTAGCACATTTTAACAAGGAGAGGAGAAAGTTGTGCTGCAAAATATGCTTAATAAAGATTTTTTTCCCAACTGCCAGAACATATATATTCATTACTAAATTAGCTTCTAATAAATTATGCACAGTTCTTATGAAGTTAGTGAAAACATAAATCATACTGCTATAGGTATATTACCAGGACCAGCTGCTTTGTAACAGTTTCCACATACCACTATATTTGCATTTCCTCTGATACAGTTAATATAAGCATTTATTTCTTTTCTAAAGGATTTCTTTCCCAATGTCAGCTCAATATTTTAAATAGGTTAATTGAAATGGTTTATTTTCCTCTGGGTTTTTTTGTTGTTGTTGTTGTTGTTGTTGTTGTTTTGTTTTTAATTGAGGGTGAGCCTTTCAGTCAAGTTCCAAGATGGTCTTTAATACAGCTTATAAATGAGGTCCATTAGCTTTTTTTTAAGAAACAAACCAAACTAGGTTATATCTTATAGTTACAAAAAAAAAAAAAGGCTGAGGGAAGAGGGTCAACATCCTTGTATCCTATTCCAACTGTTTGGATTTATTATATCCTATTGTTTGTTTTTTTTTTTCTTTAAAGGTTAAATTGTTTTCTCTTCAGAGTTGTCTAAGTGTTTATTCATTAGAAACTGGTGTCTATCCTTTAGATGAGTAAATTAGGACATACCTGTCCCCTCTAATTATCTGAATGGCATTCAAAAACCCAGTTACACTCTGCACAGCTATCCTCTGAAGGATCCCAAAGTTTTATGAGGAAATAGTCATGGTTTTATCCACTAATGGCTTTTCGCCTTTACAACATGATCACCTCTTGAGTAATGAGAATGGTTCCAAGTACTACATTCTTATTTCTTAAAATTTGTATAGAAGTCTTTCTTGCAGTTTTAGCCATTTTAGCAAGATATTATTTTCTGTTATTTGCTTTTCCTTGTCAAAAAATCTTTTTTCATAACTATTTCATAGAGGAATAACATATTATTGACTGTGATAATTCAGCTTTGGTTGCTGAAACTGAACACAGAGAATTCTCTCTCTTGCAACAAAACAGCTTGTGCTGGCTTGTGGAGATGACACACAGGAGGGCAGGAAATTATTCTAATAATGACACCAGGCAGTGTCCTCTGTTCTGAATTTCTGCTTATTTGTGTTATTGTTAACTAGTACTGAACTGATGTTCCTAATATTGGAAAGTTCCTAACGTAGGGATGATGCTCCTAACATTGCAACTTCTTTATTATTTAAAGGACACGCAAAACAGATCTTTACAATAAGATATATGTTGTTTGTCACCAGGGGAAAAAAAATTTGCATTTTTTGTAATTTTTAATAAATAGTGGTTATTTTACGTCAGAGAAGCACTGATTTAGATACTAAAGTGAGGGGGTTTAGCTCATCTACTACTGAACAATGAGAATTCATTCCGTACTAACAATTGTGTAATTAAAAAAAAGTCTGAGAAGTGTATGAATTCTAGGGATAAAATTACTATCTACTCAGAATTTTGTTTCATTAACTCCCTTTTGCTGTTGTATATATTTTCATTTAAAATACAAATAAATACTGATTTTGCAAGTAAACATAAAAATGAGAGATGTACTGAACAACAACTTTGGCTAAATATTGCTAAGGAAAATAGGAGAAGGGACTTGGGGAGGGGAAGAAAAGACTTAGCAGTCGGTATTTTCAGGGAATATGTGACCAATAGTTCACAGTAAGAAAAATATCTGTGACGGAGAGAGCAATGACAGACAACATCTGCCAATCTGAGGGGACTGTAGAATGCGTACTCTGATTTTTTTCTGCAAGGCTTTAGAACGGAACATTATGCAGCACATAACTGTGTCTTTGTTTTAATGTGGCGGATCTCTGACACTTTCAGTGATAATGTTGGTAGCTCCAAAGAGCCATACTGCAGTGCCTGCTCTAGCAGCAGTGGATTACGGAGCATTTTTCAAATAATAAACAGAGGCATGATTTCCCTCTGAATAGGAACAAGAACTGTGGTTTTTGGTAGTAGTCTGGGGTTTTTTTTGTTTTGTTCTTTTGGGGGATTGTTTCATTTTTTAAATACTTGCAGGCAACTACTTTTTGTTTAAAGAAGATATTCTGTTAAACTTCATACCTGTTCTTGTTTTCACTCCATTACTTGAAATGACATTAGGAAAAAGTATGTAAAATGTTTCATTCCCTGCAACTAGACAAACAGTGAGGCAAAGTCAATGAGAGCTTGGGAATTTAGGGTTTGGTTTGGAAAGGATAAAATATTCTAATGCTGTAATTTTTGTGCAAGAGCGAAAAGCTTTAAGTAGTATCATGTAGCATCAACATAAAAATAGTTACGGTTTTTCTTATGTAAAGCTAAGTAAATTAAGAATTAATGTTTAAAGCACAAGTGAAAGTAAATACCATGGTATTTTGAAGACAGTATTTGGCAATGTTGTTTTTTTAATTTATTTTTATTTACATCTTTCACACTTTGTCTGCCTCCAGAGAACCTCCATGTATTATTTGTAAAATGGGATCTTAAAGTATGAAAGCAAAAGCCCTTAGACTATCCAAGTCAGAAATTTGATTCTGTGTATCTTAATGTTTTAGTAAGAAGAAAAGAAAAAAGTTTAACCTCAAAGCAGTCCTTCTGGTGTCTGGGCATAACTGAGAAAGATTATGTATTTCTACTGAAATAGGATTCACATTAGAATAATTTATGAATTTTCAGTTTCTGAAATTTGTGATACTGATTAGTAGGGAAATGATGTAAAGCAAGTTATCTATGAGAATGAGCAGGTTATGCTAAAGGAAATATAATCCATGTGGAATGATGAACAGACAGTATTTGAGGTTGGAAACATGAGAAAAGTTATGGAGGTATGAGAAAAGTTACATAACATAGTTTCAACTTACATATCAACATATCACATCACTAAACCAGCAGGCTAGTGCGGTGAATATGCAGATTAGACCAGAAGGGAAAGATATGAAGCAGGGAGTAATTTATTTTTTCTCCTTATTTCCATTATTGTCTAATAGCTATGCCTGAATAAATAAAAATTATTTCTGTGAGTGGCATTGTTGATGTGTTTTGGGCTTTTTTTGTTTGAATGATTTATTTTTTTTTATTCTTGATGCAGAGGTTTTTCTAGTGCATGGATTGAAAAAAAAAAAAACAGGAAAAGCAAGTGAAGCGACGGTCTCTTACTGGAGTGGTGCAAAACCTCAAGTGAACAGAAATTAAGAACTAAACCAGGTTTAATATGTAAAGGAAAGACTAAGGCAAAGATGAGAACAATATCAGTATCATTAAAACAGGTATCTATCTTCATAGTTGGACTTTGTTGTTTGTTTATGCGTTGTCACCTTCTTATGTGCTAGTTTTTTCCTTTACTTTTTCCTTTACCTGTCACAAACAAGGAGGCTGCAGTGTTTGGAAGGACTTTAGTGTTACGGACAGCATAAGGATGAGCATGTTTTAATACTTAACCCATCCAGTCATTAGAGCTGTCTGCATCTAGACATTGCTTCAGAGGATACTGAGTACTGTGTCCAACACACAGCTATTGCTCATCTCATGCTCTCCCTACTGTATGTCTCAATGCATGCTGAAATGAGCTTTTTCATAAGAGGAATGATAATTCCTCTCCTTGTCAGGAGATTAGTTCTAATGTGGGTCCATTATTCCTCTTTTCCTAAGTCATCTTCTCTTCGAGGTTAGCCTAGTTTATTGGAAATACAGACTTGAATCCAATTTTGTCATGAGCATCCTAGGAATGGAGTTAGAAGGTTACATAATTTTGAAAAGTGCTTTACCATTTACAATTCACTGAACATCTGACTCAGGCCAGTTTAAGGAAAAATGTAAACAGGAGCTAAGTAATTAATTACTGTCTGACTAAGTCCACATATTTTTCTCAGTTCCTCTGATCTCACCTGTGAAAGGAATATAACAGCATTTCCAAGGTATGAGGAGGAAAAAGTAAATAAAGATGATGATGCAATGCCATATGTAAGTGTTTTGGTTGGGGTTTTTTTTTCTTTTCCTTGAGGAACCTTTTGCTATTCCATTCTACACTGGCGTGAGAAATTATCTGAATTAATGCAAAGCCCACTCCTTATGTATACTGAAGCATCTGTAACAAGCTTTCCAACTATGAGTTTTAATGCTTGTATCCCATTTGATTAAAATGAGTTAGTGTAATATAAGAATTGCTGTCATGCAGGAGGTGTAGACTGGTGGTCCTGTACACAGCTGGGTAGGCACAACAAAATGTGGCTTTGTTATTAAATAGTCTGGACTTCTACAAAAAAAAGTAAATTAAGCTGAAGATAAAAATGAATGGCCCCCAGCTGAATCTACCCTTATGTATATGAATTGAAAGTAACTTCCCTAAAGAGTAAAATTACACCAGTATGAAACTCATGTCAGTAACCTCAGGGTAATCAGCTAAATATGTATGTCTGCGAGAACAGCTCAGTATGCTTACAAATGAAGAGCAGCCTGCTGAAGGAAAGGGAATGTAGGGGAAAGTATTTTCCTTGAAACTGCTTCTTTCTCCCTGCTAATTAGAATCATTAGTTGGTTATAGCTGGTGAAAAGCACCAAGTCTTCAAAAAGTTAAGGTGACTTGAAGGGGGTTTTGGTTTTTGGGGGATGTCGGGTTAGTTTTTTTGGGGGGTGGGCTGTTTTTTTTGGCAGCTGTGGTTTTTCACATACTGAAGATTGCTGTGTAGTTTTTGTGTCACAACAAGGAGCTCACTCAAAGCTGACTTTCTCCTGAGTGGACTGAGAAGGGAATATGAATTATATGACAGGAATCTTCAAGTGACTTATTATGATACAGCTGGTAGATTGATGTAGTTAAATTGAAGCCTGTCACTTAAAAGTCAGTCTTACCTCTCTTTAGCCACATGTTTATCTGGATCAGTCTGGGCCTGGTGGATTTAAAGTTATATCTTTCAAAGTTGTTGAGTGCCAAATAACCAAAAATATAGATAGGAAGAAAATAGTATCTAGGACTAAATATATTTAGATGTGATTGTTAGTGATTAACAATTATTAGTGGATTTTTATTATACTAGTTACAGTAATTGGTAATCTAATTTTAAATTTTCTGTTTATTATGGTAATAATCCTCATACTCTAGCACAATATTTGGCAAGCAGTGAGACATACAACAATAAGGAAACTATTTGATTTTTTTAAACTAAAAAATTGAACTTGTAGCATAAGCATTCAGTTTTATTAGTTGAACAAATAAGCAACAAAAATGAACTCAAGAAGAGTTCAACTCAAGAGTTCAACTCAGATGAACCCAAAAGATGGTAAATTAGGTGCACTGTTTAAAAAGAATGAGCAATGCATCACCGAAACAGCAATTTACTGTGAAATTCTTGAGCATAAAATTTGATTAAAACAAGGTTTGATTTACTGCCTTTAAAGATTTAAAATAATGGAAATGAGCACTTTCAATAAATAATGAGAATCAGCAACATGGTATTCAATGACCTAAAACATTACAATAATCTCATAAGAATAGGATATTTTTGTTGCTACGGTAGTTTAGCATCTTTAACATGACACAGTAGCAATAGGAAAAAATGTAAATAATGTGAACGTGACTAATATAATATTTAAATTCAACTTCATTATATTTATCTCAGGCAGGAAAAGGTGTTTTATTCAACTACTAATTTTGAGTTTTACTTTTATAATTTCAAGAAAATAGTATATGAGAACTTGAGTCATGTGCAATTACAATTGATTGTGCAATTGCAAAATGTTTAGACTTTTAAAGTTACTACAATAAAAACACCATGGATGTTTTTTAGAAAAAGAAAAATAATACAAAACATCGGTCAATGAAGGGTAAGAAAATAGTTTTGTTGTGTATAAAGCTGAGCTGTGTGTTTTGAAACAACCTAGTGATCAACCTTAAGAAATGTCTAATTTGCATTGATTTGTCTGAGAGAATCTCAGAGACTCCCAGTGATAGAACATTGAAAAAGATTTAAACCAATGAAGAAATATAAATAAAAATTACATGACAAGACATGCTGTTAATATATAAAAGATTAAATGTTCACAATAAATTTTAATTAAAGTTATGTTAAAAGTATTGATTCAAAGTTCTTTTTTTGGTTAAATTTTCAATTGAATAAAAAAATGGTATTGCAAATTACCTAGTTTTTTTCACACACATGCAGAGCGAAATAAATTATCAGGACTTATAATTCCTAAGTTTCAGAGACCATTTAACACTGCTCCCAGAAAAAAATAATAATTTATTTCTTCAAAGGAAATGGTTCACACAGTTATGAAGATCTGTATCTGGTAAGTCATAATGAAGTGAAATTGAGTTTGAAATATTCAACATTTATCTGGAGGTCACTTAGGTTTTCTTTCATTCATTAAATATATACATAACTCAAAATTATTTCTTAATGCATTAACTTGATAACTTCTAAGTTAAAAGTCAAAATAACATATTTGAGAATGAAACTGACACTTGGATATCATAGTACAAGATGTCTAGAATAATCCACAGGAGTTGTTTTGGTTTTTTTTTATATAAACTGAAAATTTGTTTAACTCAAACTTTTGTGATTAAATTCGATATGTGCTTGGTGAGCAGGAAAATTGCACTCCACTAGACTGGAGACTTGGTGAGATGAAACATGTTTGTCTCACCAAGTTTCACCTGGGTTTTGTACAGCATTTGTATTGTTCTGTCACAGAATGCAACCTCCTTTGGGATTTGATGTAAATTATGCATGCCTGTATAGAGATTGACAGTGAGCTCTTACAAAGCAGAATGGAAGTGATTGTGACTAAACTACTTACTTCTTCCTTTATTAAAAATAATCCTGAGTCACTGCCTCATTTTTGCCATCTGATTCTCCACCCCCCCCCCCCCCCCGATGCAGTAACAGAAAGACAGGCACTTTCCTTGCTATATGTCTGTCTTAGATGCTTCAGTATATGATAATGAAAGAACTTCAGGTAATGAAATTACTTCATGTAAACTCCACAACTTCACTCTTTGGAGATTGTGCCCAAACAGGTAGACTGCTGAATAGCGTGATGCTAGAAAATAATGTTCTCCATGGAAACTGTGAGTTGCCAGCATTACACTGCATGAGCGCTATGAAAAATTCTTGCTGAGAACTTAATAGCAAAGCGCTGAAACAGAATGACAGTGGCAACCTTATCTGAAGTGCTTGAAGGACCTTATAACAGCATGATTACTGAAGAGAGGTATATCCTTAAGAGTAGAAAAATCAGTAACATTGTGGCAAAATGTAAAAAATACCATTTCTCATAGTAAATTACAAGGTCGTGGTGCATGTATCTTCTAGTGATGTTATATTTTTGTTATCATTCTCATTACAGTCAACTAAGGAACTATATTTTCCAAGCAAATGCTTGTAGTTTGTGGTGGGTTGATCCCAGACAGCAGATAAATTTGTGGGTCAAGGTGAGGACAGGTTAATAACAGAAGGAAAGAGAAAAAAACCCCAACTGATGCAAAGGCAATCCCTCACCATCCCTCACAAGCAGACCAATGACCAGACCAGAGCAGTGGCCACCTGGGAAGACAAGCTCTGCTCCATTTTTTTTTTTTTAATTGTTGATTATGGTGTTATATACTGCGGAATATGCCTTTGAACAATTCAGATCAGCTGTGCTGTCTGTGTCCCATCCCAACTTCTTGCCCACCCCCTACTTGCCTACTTGCTGGGGAGGAGGGAGAAAAAGAGAAAGGCTTGATGTCATGCAAGCACTGTTCAGCAGTAGCTAGCATTGTTGTGTTATCAACACTGTTTTAGCCACAAATCCAAAACACAGCACCATTACAGGTTGCCATGAAGAAAGTTAATACCATCCCAGTTACACCCAGCCCATAATTTAAGAACCTAAATATTTATATGTTGTTGATGGAAGGGTCCTACTCATAGTTACCTTTGTTTTGGATGATAACATTTTTCCAAGTAACAAAAAATAGCTTTCAGTAAGTATAAACAAAGCATCTGAAAACATTATTACAATTGATTTGGCTTTGAAATGTTGAGAAGCAAAGAATGAGGAAGAGGCAATGCTGTTGGGTAAAGGTGGAAAGGTGGTACTTCTGGTTAGAGAAATTGCAGTTTATGACATCAAAAACTTGATATAATCACTTTCTCTCCTGAACTCATACTGAGATTGCAGGACAATGGTCTCCAGGGGTGTTTATCTTTTTTCTAAAGAAAGTGCAGATTTGCTTTGGGAAAGTGAGAATTTGTGTATTAGATTCTAAGGGAAACGGGAAACTCCCAGGAGCTGGGGAGGAAAGTGGTTTCTGACTTTAAGGAAATAATTATACCAGCCCTATAATGCAAACCGATAAGCAACAGGGGTTCTGTCATTTAGACATTTTTAAGTGTTTAGAAATGTCATTTGTCTTTGTGCTGGTTTAGTTTAATTATTTAAAAGCTAAATTTTAATCCAAGTATTAGAAACCTCCAGAGGTTGAATTTTCAGCTAATAGCCTGTTTTGTGTTATTGAGGTAGTGGTGGAGAATCAGTTTTCAGTTTCATTTAAATATTCTATTCTTGTTTGCACCCTGTTGCTACTTTTGAGATATCCATAATTTAAATAATTGATTCAATGAAAAATATCCAGCAGTGTAAAGCTTAACAGTTTATTCCAAAAAGGTCAGATACCAATTACTGTAATTTTGCATAAAATGAAATAAGAAAACCTGCCCCTTTCACTCCCAGGGAAAAATGTGAGAATAATCAGAATTCTCATGGGGCTTTTTCAATCAATAAATGTTTCAGTGAATGATTGCAGCACCAAAATTGAAAAGCATTGTTCTTGATCCTGCAATTATACTAATAAACCCCAACTGGATCTGATTGGGAGGGGAGGGGTGGAAGAAGGGGTGGTCAGTACAAGAAAGGGAGAGAGAGAAGGAATGGTTTATTTAGCTTACCCTGAAGAAAAATTGGGGGGGGGGTGTTGTCAACAATATTAGTGATTTTATTTATTTTTTTAACATTGTGTTATAGCTGCTTTTGTGCCTTTTGTTAATTTCTCTTTTCTTATTTGCATTTGTGGTTTCACTTTTTCAAAATATTTTTATATGGTTTGACAGGCAGTATCTACCTAATTCTGGTGCCTGAAACATAACCAGCAGATAATATGTTTTGTAAATTTTATTTTAATCCTTCACGCCATTCAAGTCCAACTACAGATCACAAGGCAGTGCCATCTGGAGACAGCAGAGCAAGTTCTGAGCCAAGTCATTTCGGTATCAGAAGTAGTCTAGTTATGCTAGTGTGGCATTCTGCCTGGGTTCATTAGCCTGTTGAGTAGTTAGGTATGTTATTCAGGTAGAACACTATGCCAGTATAATTATAGTACTTTCAGCACGCAAACTGTTTCCAGCATCTCTGTGCAGTGCAGGATAATGGCATTGAACAAGTTCTGTGTTGATCCCTTACATGAGGATAGCCTCCATCAACTCATTTATATCAGAAAGCTTGACTTCTGGCAATGTTCTTACCTGGTCCAGAAATCCTGCCAGGTAGGGAGTTGAATTTGCTCATCTTTCAGTTTGGTTCGTTCTTGGAGTTTATCTGCATCCTGCAGGCCTCTGGCACACAAAGCTTACTTATAGTCTTCCCGCTGTTCCTTTTTCCTGACTTCCATCTCCTCTGCTGCCAGTTTCTGTCTAAAAACCTGAACAAAAGTTTGGGTAATGGATGCCTAGGTCTATTTGCTTTGCAAATAAGCATTGGTAGATAGATGCATAAGATATAGCTGAAGGAAAACACCTTATATGGTTTTGGGCTGGCTGAGGGTAACCTAAATATCCAAAGAGAATCCTTCTCTTTGACTGGCCTGGTTTTCCTACTTGTCTTTGAGTGCTGTTTTTCAAGTTGGTCTTTTTGATTGCCCCACATGCTGCACAGAATTTGTTGCACAGATCTACCAGGACCTGTGATTGAGATGCAAAATGCAAAAGCGATTGAGAACATTTTATAGACAGTTTCCTTTCAAAAGTAGATTGCATAGCAAATGCATGTACACTTAAACACAAAATGACTCTATAAGGCCAAAGAATTCCTATCAATAGCTAGTACGTTGCAAAACAGTTTGCTCAGATGCACTACGGTATGACAGTTCATATACTGCCTTATGAAAATAATAAAACTTTCTTTTTTTATACCCTTCAAGATATGTGATTCTTCATGCCTTTCTCACTTTGGACTGTTTTTTAAAGGGCCACTGTCATAGAATCATTGGCTATCTCGAGTTGGTAAGGACCCATAAGCATCAGTGAGTCCAACTTCCTGCTCCTTGCAGGATTACCTAAAACTAAACCTTATGACTGTATTGTCCAGATGGTGTCCCGATGCAATGTCAGGGGAGGTTTTGATACGGTCCTGAGAGTGAGATTAAGACACAAATGAGGTCAAAAGCCCTATACCCAAGACAGCTTTTATTATCAAAAGTAAAGAATTAGTAGCGATAGGATAGAATGGAATAAAAAGACAGAAATCAAGCAAGCATTTGGGATAGAGTTGCAAGGACAGTCACCACCATGGATCTGCAGCATCCCGGGGTCCAAGTTCCTTGGTGTTTTGGTGGTAGGTAATCACACAAAAGGCTTGTCTTGGCAATCCTTTTTAGTATCGCTCAAGGGCTGCAATTTAGCACATCTTCACATACCTGTATATGCGCATACGCTTCACTTCCACCCCACTCCTCACACGACTATCACATGCCTTGCAGACATTATCTTGTCAGGGTGATTTTCATCAACCAGAGGTCCCTGTGGCCTTGTAGCCATTCTTATCAGCCAAAGGAATTTTCACTTAGACAAATGATCTTTGAGACAAATGTTTTACGGTTCAGTCTCTCACACCACCCCATGGCTGAAAGATTGCTTCAGGACCCGTGGTGGTTTTGAGAAAAGATAGGTACGTAGAAAAGTCCAGAAAAGAGCATTTCATACAATCCGCATTACTGACGGTGTGGTTCGATGCCACACCGATTGTGGTTCGATGTGGTTCAATTTGTTTAACACCGTCAGGTGAAACAGTGGTTACAAGTTGCATAATGGTTACAACAGGTTGAATTAAATGTATAAAACATGGAATAATAGAGGGTAAAAACAACAACATGGCAAAAACACATAAATAAAATAAGACTCGCTTAACCCATCGGCTGCCTGGGAGCCAGAAAACAAGTCAATGTCCCAGCATTTCCCTGTTTGAACAGGAACATGGGCCAGTTTTTGCATTCCTGTGGTAATTTGTTTAACAATTTTACCGCTGTCATCAATTTTTAAGCAACATTTGGAATCATTCAGTTTACCACAAACACCCCCTTCTTTGGCTAGCAGGTAATCAAGAACCATGCGGTGTTGCAATATCGCTGTTCGCATTTGTGTGGCCTGGTCTGCTAACAGATCCAGGGCACGGGCTGTCTCGTTAGCAATAATCTCCAGAACAGCTTGCAGCCTGATAATGCAATTTAAATTATAGATAGGTTCTCGAGCACTGCTAATCCATTCGTTGGGGTTCCAGGTGGCAGGTCCATAACGTTGTATGATACATTGAGGGGTCCACTCATCTGTACCCCATGTTTGACCACTTCTACCTGCTACAGAGGTATCAATGGACCACCGGTATCGATTGAGATCATCATATAACTTAACACCCAACCTGCCACCTTCATCCTCTGGGAGCACAAAGAACAAGGGGTAAATTAGCCCCACATAACACACCCCAGCCCAATTTTTGGGCGATTGCTTTTATGCATAATGTCCACAGATCCAATAGTGACCTTTTAGTGCCATTTTCAAACAGTCCCCCGGGAAAAGACAACACTGGATAATATGTAGAGTTGTTTATTCCCAGAGGGCTAAACAGATCACTCATTCTGTTACGCCTGTCCTTTATAAAACATTTCCACGTGTCTGTGTCATTTTCCCAGGTACAATCATATTTAGAATTTAGGGACATGCCGTTGCCGGTGATGTTGTTAGGTGACCAAAAAATCTTAAACATTAATTCCGCTCCTGTGGCATTGGACCACCCCTATGTGGTGTGGTTTTTTTTCACCCCCACCTGTAGGACAACAGAACCAGCAATAATTTCCATACCCTTAAGTCCATTCACACTGGCTCTCCCCTATAAATTGACCTCCTTTGAATGTACGGTTTAGGCAATACTGGCCCTTGCCAGGATAACGAATCGTCCAGATAGTTATATCATCTTCTTCCCAAAAGGTGTCATTAGTGACTTCACTATAATCACTCACCAGCCCTTCAGGAGACAGAGGGATGGAAGTCCATGACCAGCTGTCTAAATCCAAGGGTCCATCACGTACCCAGATGCTCCTTGAAATCTGAAAATCTTGGTGCCATGACCACTTCCTTGGGGAGCTTGTTCCAGTGACTGACCACCCTCACAGTGCAAAACCTTTTCCTAATGTCCAATCTGAACTTCCCCTGGCACAGTTTCATTCCATTTCCTTGTGTCCGTCAATCCGGCTATGATGGAATTTCATCCTAAAAAAAGTGATGATGTTTTTCTTTTTTTTTCCTGGCTAGTGGCTATACAACTTGGTGTTACGAATTACCTTTAACACAGATTGTTATGTTTTGAAAACCATGTCTTAATTGAAATTCCTTTGATCTCAGATGAACTTCTAAAAGTTATCTGGAGCCATCTGATAAGTTGTGTGTCTTCTAATTATTTTATAAAGGCTTTTTTCTCATCTGATTCTTGTTTTCTTTACGTGCTTGCTTATCTTCATCTCAATTTTGCTCTTTAATTTTTTCTTCTCACTGTACTGGGATGCAGATCTGAAAGAGAATAAGGAGGAAGTTGCTGATCTTCCCTTGGGAGACAGTCCTGAGTGACAAAGGGGTCCAAGAAGGCTGGGCATTCTTTAAGAAGGAAATCTTAAAGGCACAGGAGCAGGCAGTCCCCACATGCCGTAAGAAGAGCTGGCGGGGAAGGTGACCGGCCTGGCTGAACAGGGAGATTTTGCTGGGACTCAGGGAAAAGAGGAGAGTTTGTCACCCCTGGAAGAAGGGGCAGGTAACTCACGAAGGGTACAAGGATCTCATTGGGTCAAGCAGGGACAAAATTAGAAAGGCAAAAGCCCAGCTAGAGCTTAGTCTGGCCACAGGTGTAAAGGATAATAAAAAATGCTTTTAAAAATATATTAACAACAAGAAGAGAGGCAAGGAGAATCTCCATCCCCTACTGGATATGGTGCGGAACATTGTCTCCAAGGACGAGGACAAGGTTGAGGTACTTAATGCCTGCTTTGCTTCAGTCTTTAATAGCCAGGCCAGGTATCTGCAGGTTATTCAGCCCCCTGAGCTGGAAGATGGGGATGGAGAGCACACTAACCCTCCCCATAATCCAGGAGGAAGCAGTTAAGGACATGTTAAACCATCTGGACACCCACAAGTCTATGGGGCCTGATGGGATCCACCCGAGAGTACTGAGAGAGCTGGCGGAGGAGCTTGCCAAGCCACTCTCCATCATTTATCAGCAGTACTGGTTAACAGGGGAGGTCCCAGACAACTGGAGGTTTGCCAATGTGACGCCCGTCTACAAGAAAGGCCAGAAGGAGGATACGGGGAGCTGCAGACCTGTCAGCCTGACCTCTGTACCGGGGAAGATCATGGAGCGGTTGGTCTTGAGAGTGCTCACAGGGCATGTGCAGGACAACGAAGGGATCAAGCCCAGCCAGCATGGGTTCATGAAAGGCAGGTCCTGCTTGACCAACCTGATCTCCTTCTATGACCAGGTGACCCACCTAGTGGATGAGGGAAAGGCTGTGGATGTTGTCTCCCTGGACTTTAGTAAAGCCTTTGACAGCGTCTCCTACAGCATTCTCCTGGAGAAACTGGCGGCTCGTGGCTTAGACAGGTTTACTCTTCACTGGGTGAGGAACTGGCTGGATGGCCGAGCCCAGAGAGTTGTGGTGAATGGTGTTAAATCCAGCTGGCGGCCGGTCACAAGCGGTGTTCCCCAGGGCTCGGTTCTGGGGCTGGTCTTATTCAATATCTTTATTGATGATCTGGATGAGGGCATTGAGTGTTCCCTTCGTAAGTTTGCAGATGACACCAAGGAGTGTTGATCTGCTGGAGGGTAGGAGGGCTCTGCAGAGGGATCTGGACAGGCTGGATCAATGGGCTGATGTCAACTGTATGAGGTTTAATAAGGCCAAGTGCAGGGTCCTGCACTTCGGCCACAACAATCCCATGCAACACTACAGGCTTGGGGAGGAGTGGCTGGAGAGATGCCCGGCAGAAAAGGACCTGGGGGTGCTCGTTGACAGCTGGCTGAATATGAGCCAGCAGTGTGCCCAGGTGGCCAAGAAGGCCAACAGCGTCCTGGCCTGTATCAGCACTAGTGTGGCCAGCAGGAGTAGGGAAGTGATGGTGCCCCTGTACTCGACACTGGTGAGGTCGCACCTCGAACACTGTGTTCCGTTTTGGCCCCCTCACTACAAGGAGGATGCTGAGGTGCTGGAGTGTGTCTAAAGAAGGACGTGTCCAGAGAAGGGCAACGAAGGCAAGAAAGGCAACGAAGCTGGTGAGGGATCTGGAGCATAAATCTTATGAGGAGCGGCTGAGGGAACTGGGGTTGTTTAGTCTGGAGAAGAGGAGGCTGAGGGGAGACCTTATTGCTCTCTACAACTACCTGAAAGGGGGTTGTGGCGATGAGGGTGTTGGTCTCTTCTCCCAAGTAATCAGCGATAGGACGAGAGGAAATGGCCTCAAGTTGCACCAGGGGAGTTTTAGATTGGATATTAGGAAAAATTTCTTTATGGAGAGGGTAGTCAAGCATTGGAACAGGCTGCCCAGGGAGGTGGTGGAGTTGCCATCTCTGGAAGTGTTCAAAAAATGTGTGGATGTGGTGCTTTAGGAAATGGTTTAGAGATCATGGTGGCACTGGATTAATGGTTGGACTTGATGATTTTGAAGGTCCTTTCCAACCTCGTGATTCTGTGATTAAACAGCTGTAATGTGGGTCATCTGATGTACAGATTCTTATGTGTCCATCAATGAAACTTCTAATTTACACATAATTTCTCTTTTACATTAAAGCTTTCTGTAGTCTATTCAGTGAACTATTTCTGATCATTTCTAACAACAATTTTTTGGCTCTTTTCATTACTCCTGTTCTATTGTACTGATATATTTCTTATGTGCTGATTAGTTAAAGCACTTTTTTTCCTTTTTCGTTATTTCTGGATATCTAATGTCTCTGCTTAAAAAAACAGAATTAGATTGTCTGTTATTATATAGTATTATGATGCCAGGAAGCACTATAGAAACCAGTGAGGCAATACTCATTTACACTAGCTGAGCCTCATTAAGCTTGTTTAACATCGAATTTCCATTCACTTCTTTAGTTGTGAAATCATATCAATGTCAAAGGTAGCAGAATGTGAAAAATTGTTTCGGTTAATAATTTTCAAATTTGGAAAAAAATTGTAATCCTTAAAGCAAAACAAAATTACATTAAATATAACGTCAAAAGTACTTTCTGTTCTGAGGCATGCATTTTTGGAAAAAGTTTAGCTCTTGACCTAGAGCCATTGGGTGAAGTGTTGAAATTGGTAATGTGCTATTTATGCGTCATTTAATTAAAAAAATGTCCACATTGCTGGCCTACAAGGTCATACATATACTTGCAAGTAGTTTTACCTGAAGAGACTTTTGCATGTGTGTGTCTTTTCCTTAACTCACAGTATCATTGTACAGAGTTTAGTTGAGCTGCTTTTTTTTTCCCCCTTCTGTTTGTATCTAGACCTTGGAAACTTTTGATACGCTTACTTGTGGCAGAAAGCAACCCCTTCTGAAGTTTGTGAGTGAATAGAGAAACACTCCACAAATTAATAGTGATAAGAAAAACACCTAGAATTAAAATGACACTTAAATGATGTTAAAATGAAGTACATGAGTGTTGTCTGTCTCAGTGGAATGATTCTGTAGAGAGTGTGACATTTCCAGTAAATGAATTCTCAAGAATTGCTTTCTCTTATAATAAGTATATTTGGACAAATTGATTCATGTAAAAGACATTAAATCAAAGGTTTGTTATCCACTTCCTAAGGGTCACTTTCTCACTCTCCACCCCCACAAAATATTATTGGGTTTTTTATATTTTTGCACGAATAGAAAGGTAGAATTTTTTTCCCCCTCATATATTTTCTATATAAAATCTTTCAAATTACTATTTTTTAGTCTTTTTGGTTGTAAAGTAGCCTTTGTGAGGAAAAAAACAAACTTTTGCTGTGCAAGATAGGAGCTATTACGTCTCTGACCATCAAAACTAATCCCCATTAAGCACTTCTTTAAATTATCAAAAATTATTTACAACAGAGCAGTGCAGTAACATTCATTTAGCTATTTCAAAGGTGTTTTACAGCAATTTCTTTTCTCTTTTCTTCTATAATACTCTTATCCATTCTATTTTTTTCCTCCAGAAGTACAAAGATTTAATTAGTAAGGATATTATGAGTGATTCCAGCATCCTTTTTCATCACTGCTATTCCAAAGCCACCCTCCCCCTTTCCTTTTGGTTGTTGTTGTTTAAAGAACCATTAAGTAAATTTCAAATTTAAAAGGATTTCACAATGAACAGGTGTCGTGGTTTAGCCCCAGCTGGCAGCTAAGCCCCACGCAGCTGCTCGCTCACCCCCCCCACAGTGGGACGGGGGAGAGAATCGGAAAAGTAAAAGTGAGGAAATTCATGGTTTGAGATAAAGACAGTTTAATAAGTAAAGCAAAAGCCATGCACGCAAGCAAAGCAAGACAAAGAATCCATTCACCACTCCCCATGGGCAGGCAGGGGTTCAGCCATCTCCAGGGAAGCAGGGCTCCGTCATACGTAATGGTTTCTTGGGAAGACAGACGCCATAACTCCGAACGTCCCCTCCACCCCTTCCTTCTTCTTCATCCCAGCTTTATATACTGAGCATGACGTTATATGGTAGGGAATATCTCTTTGGCCAGCCTGGGTCAGCTGTCCCGGCTGTGTCCCCTCCCAGCACCCCGTGCACCCCCAGCCTGCTCGCTGCAACAACTCAAAACATCAGCACCTTATCAACATTTTCTCATCCCAGATCCAAAACACAGCCTCATGCTAGCTTCTATGAAGAAAATTAACTCTACCCTGGCTGAAACCAGGACAACAGGACAGGTACAACTAGGGACAATTCAGAATAAAATGGAAACAAATGCCCTTGAATGAGCAGAGTTGAATACCCAATCAGCATCTTTATTTTACCTGGAGCAGAGTTATTTTGTCTTGTAAGGAATACAGTTTTTCATCAGCAATAAGTTGTATTACAAGAAAGCCATCAAGAAACTTCTAGGAAACAAACATATGTTGGATGTGATAAAGGACAACTCTATGCTCTAAACAAATTTGCCCTTTTCCTGAATACTGAATCATGCCATAATTCCTTATTGATGTTATAAATTAATACCTGAAATCTGATTCTCTGAAATGGTAATCTTCTCTTACAATTCTCTTTCAAGGAGGCGATCAGGGTGTTACAGAAATTTAAAAAAAAGGGGGGTATGGTGGAAAAAATATATTTGCTATTCAGGAATATGTTAAAATTACCCATAGATAAAATCTACAGTGAAATTTCATGAATACTTAAGTATTAAGTAATGTGTGTCATCAGTAGGTTCCACAGGGCCTTGTTTGTTTTATTGGTATCATTGTACTGTTAAGACTGAGCCTCGAGGAAATAGTAGGGTTTAAACAGACACTTTCGTGTTACAAACGTGAATCTCAATTTTTCCTGCCAGTACAGCCAGTGCTACACAGAGCCAGAATATTTCTGAAGATCAGACTTCACATCTAATATCTTTTACACAAATAACAGTAAGGGATGATCAACCTGTGCTGTTAATCAAGTTGACTCTTGATTAGTTAGGAAATGAACATGCCTTCATTCACTCTTGAATACGTCTCAAGACTAAATATTGTCTATCTATGCCTTTATTTTGGGAGAGTACAAGAAAGGAGGGCAACTGTATCATTTCATTTTCATACAGAACATGCATCAGAAATCAGTTCATAAAATAGGATACTGAAATTGCAGGTGTTGTATTTAAAGAAAACCAAAGGGTGAACAAAAACCCAAACCAAAAAAAGCCACATAAAACCAAACAGAAAAAAACCAACCCAAAACATAGTATTGAAATGTGAAGATGTGTTTTTTTTCTTACTTTATTTTAAAATATTTTGTCTTTTCTACTTCTATAAAGGGAAAAAAAAAAATCCAAACAGTTAACACTATAACAAAATGTATTATTGCATGATCTGGTTACCTTTCAGTATCAGAATTCATAAATTCATTTGATTAAACAGATGGTGTATGCTTCTCACCTTCAAATATAAGCTTACTGATATCTAAATTGGTAATTTTCCTATGAACAAACCAAATGCTTCTGTTGTCTGCAACCATGCATTCGGTGTAATTGTACTTAAATATTTATTATTAGTGACTCTGGAAGTCTGTTTTAAGGAGGTAGACGCACAAAAGTATTTACAGTTGGATATGCAAGTTAATTTGTGTTGTTTCAAAGTGCAGTGGCAGTAATGATTGAGCTTGCCTACAAGTAGAGTACCTATAATGAGTTCCTACCATAGACATAAGTCTAGTCATTTGTTAAACTTGAAAAAAATATTTGTTGCCTTGTATAAATGAAGCCAACCTCCTTTATCATTTCCAGACCTCCCATGTGGAAGGACACTTTAGAAAATAACCTTTCATTAATGAGGCGTTTTTACTTCTGCTTATAGCAACTTTTTTTTTCCTTCTCTTTAATGTGTCATATTTCTAAGGATGAAGGAAGTATGACTTTCAGCAGGCAGTCTTTTGCTTTTTTTTCACCCAGAGGCAGAAAAAGCTTCTAGGCTTAATAATTTACCAAATGTCTTCAATGCTAATGAGACCTGTTTCCCTTAAAATCCTGAAGAAAACCTTCTAACTTACTGCCATTAAAACAGACTTTTATTTTCTTTTTTTTTTCCAATAGTTTTCTCATTCTGTAATTCATTGCTAGTTTTGCCTTGGTTGGTGGTGTCACAGTGGTAGCGCTTGATGATACTGTGACAAATGCATCAATTTTGACAGGAAAGAAACAGTACTAGGGAGCTTTTTGTCTGAAAACCAAAACTGTGAACAAATATACATATGTGAAAAAAAGCCAGAAGTCAGAAATGTGGTCTTTCACAATCAAGAAAATACTCATTGCAGAGAGATTTATTGGTGGAGACCACAGACAATTGGACAGCTGCAAATTTTTATTGTCAGTTTTGTAGCTTCAAATCCTCCCAGTTCACCAATGTTTCCAGTAACTATCCCTGCAAGCTATTAAAGAGACAGGATAGTCAGATACGATTCATTCTTTCTTAACCATCATTATAAATTCAAAGTACTAGTTCCACTCTTGGTTTATACTTTTAGTTATTTGACTTACTGGAGGACTCTTAAAGATGCACAGGACTAGAGAAAGTGTGGAAACTTTTTTTTCTCTCTCTCAGCAAAACATTTCTTGATGGCAACTGTTAATGCCATTAAGATTTGGCTACATTGTCATAAATGGTGAATTTTTGGAAAACATATTATACTCAGTAACCTATTTCCTGAGACCATTTTCCGGTCGGTGTGTATGACATGAAGGATCTGGAACTGCTGAACTGGTAAAACAACAGCACTGGTGTTGTTTTATCAGTAAAAACTGGTGGAACCAAGTTTTCTCTTTTCCCTAGTTTGGGAGAGGAATGTGTCATCTCTGTGCTCATGTGGTCTGTGTGAGTTATGGAAGTGGTTAATTATGTTAAGTAATTAATTCCCTAGTTTTTGGGGCAGTCTTATTAACATGATTAACTGTTACGAGGGACTAAAGAAATATATTTGCATTAATGCAGAGGGTTGTGAATACGTCTATGGATGCCTTGGGGACTCTTGCTTTGTATTTCAGTGATGAGGAGCTGTGTCTCAGGCTAGTAAGTTGTGAAGACTAGTCACATTATAGTTGCTCCTAAGTGTTAGGTGTTAAGTATATTAGGAGTCAGGCCTCTGGTGATTTTGAAAGTGATATGTGACACTGCAGAAAGTTGAGATGACGCGCAATGCAACTTTGCAATCATTGGATGTTGTTAGTGTCCTTTGATTTCTAAATCTTGCCTTTTTAAAAATGTTATCTCTTATTATGAGGCTATACATACTACTTCCCCCCTGCCTTTCCCTGGGAACAAACCAGCCGAAGAAGCCCCACCAAGATGAAATCCTGCTCCTGCCTATGCACATGGGTAGGGACAAAAGATATTCTGTATAATCTACAGAGCTAGCTATCTTTAGAAGCTCTTTCTTTCTAGCATTCAGAAAATTTTCACTACAATGTAAGAAAATGGGTTGCCAGATAATGTCACAATATGTGATGCATTGCAGCCATATGTAGGGGGTTATGATTTTCCCCAGAAGTGTGAAGCATGATGCTTCTCCAAGAAAGGACTATAAAAGCTTCCTGCAGTGCAATTGCAGGTGAGCTTCCAGGTAGAATTCTACCAGCTACAAAAGTAAAAGCGTTTTTGCTTAGTTGTTTGTTTTTTCAGTCCCAGAAATGCCTCTTAGGATGTTGTTCTTTATCCACGGTGTAGTGGCTCCCAGACAGGTTGTACAGGTTTATGCACTATAACTGGCGCAATTATCTGGGAGAACAGAATTATAGGATGGATTAGTTGTTCATTAGTAAGGTGGGTGATTAATTTTTTTCTAAAAGATTGGGTAGACCTAATAACAAGTAACACCTATTTTGTTTTATTTTACATTCAGGATAAGGAGGTTCTGCATCTGGTTGTTTACATCCCTAATTTTTGCATATTTCAAAAGTCTACATTTACTTATACGTAAGCGAGGGATAGCATGTAGCATGCAGTGTCCTGTTCATAATTAACTGTAAAAATGTCTTTTTGCTTCTTCTGACCATCTGAATTCTAAAAGAAAAATTATCAAAGTATTGCAGAATCCTCTGCTTTTATAGTTTGAAAGGAACACAAAAGCCCGTGAACTCACTTCTCTCTCTAAATAGGAACCATCTCTTTCAGTGAAAGTGAATAGCAGTTTGGTCCTCCAGCAATATTGGCATTAAGGATACTGACCTCTTTGCTTTTTGTGATTCAGCAGAACCTGCAGAATCATGATGGATGGCTGAAACACTGTCCACTCTTTCCTCCATATGTCTTATTGATTGCATTGAGGTTCAGTTACCATAGTCAAGGACTAAATACAATAGCATGCAGCTGAACATATAGCTATGATGATGAATAGTGGTTTTTAACTTCCCTTAATAAGACAAATGAGTGAAATCTTCCTGGTTTGTACCTATTAATTGACACTTATTGATCTAATACAAAAGACCGCATTGCATGCAGTCTTTTCAACAACAGCCTGATTTGTCTTATTGCTCAGAGAAGTGATACAGTCAGTTCCTACAATGCAGAAGAATGATTGGCCAGGAATGAACTATAAGTGTTCTGCACAGGTAATACAAATATTGATACATGGATGAAACGGTGTCCAGGTACTGTGGGAACTGTGCTCTTTGTTTAATCAAAAAAGGAGAATAGTAACAAACCTCTTCTGCTTAGACTGTAATTATTATTTTTGTTAATCAGAATAGTCCAGGCTAATGAAAATATTGTTGATGGCAACACTATGAGGCAGTCATTCAATTTTACATGAGAAATTAAATTTATAATGTGCATTTGCCATAGTAGAAATAAGAAAAGAAAAAAGAAAATAAAAACAACAAAAAATACAAACAACCCTCAGATGTTTCATTCATGGCCCAGACTAAACAGCTGCAATTCAATCCATTGGATTGAGTGTGCAGGAGTCAATGACTGCTGCAAGCTGTAGACTTATCAGCTGAACAAACCTTAAATTATTTTTCGTGCTTCTTGTGACTAGCTACAAATCCTTGGCCTCATCCTTGAGGTCAGCATCTCTTGCCTCTTTGGTGTTGCCTTGTCTTACCTGCTTGTCTTAGCTGCTTCTCTGAGTAAAAGGAAAAACAAAATAAACAAAAAGTCCATGTGGGGTTCCCTTTGACTGAGGGGGACAAGAACAAAAAGATTCCTTTCTTTCCCAACTCCTATAAGCCCAAAAGGTCACATTATGTTTTAAAAGCTCTTATATTTTGAGAGGGGCGGTTGCTCATGTGTTAGCCCACTATCAGGTAAAATGGTTGAGATTGAGTGAAAGTCTGGAGTCAATGACTCTACTCCTGGGTAAATGGGTATTAGCATTAACTGCTCAGCTGTTGTGTCTTCACAATCATCCTCCTTCTTTTTCCCTGACTCGGTGAAGCTTGTGCTCTTTTCTGCACAGTTGCTTGGTTTCCACAAGGGCAATGGAGTGTGATTCTTACTCAAATTAGGCTTGATGGTTAGGGAGTTGTTGTGAAAGGCATGAAGCATCTCAGGTGAAAAAGAATTTGAAATAGAGTTGCTCACCTCTGGGATAAATGATCTGACAAGTAAGTCCAGTCCTGCATTTTTTTATGAGTTATATTTGGAAGAGGAACAAATTGAAAAGTTTGCTAAGAAAAATGTAAAGCTCAAAAGTTCTTACGAATTAGGCAAGTCATCCTGCCTCTGTGCAAATAATGAATAATGAGGTGATTTTAAAAACAAACTAAACCAACCAAAACTAAAAAAACCTTTATTTTCTATACAGGCTTTACTGTATAACTCCTTAAATGAGGTCAACAATGTTTTTCACAACTGATTTAAAAAATTATTATCCCTGTATTGTCTGACATACCTCATCATTATTTCATAACATTTTCATCAGTGGTTACAATATCAGACTGAAATTGAAATGCATGCAAATTTGTAGGTATGAAAATTGAAAAGAAAAACATCTTCTGCTTTTTGCCGATCTTTGCTCCTGAAACTAAGTAAACTTACACTTTTTTTTCAAGTGGGAAAAATACTTTCTTTCATTAGCATACTAAACCTATGAAACGGAACACTTGTTTCAGCTCAGACTTGCTGCAACAATATTGCTTCTTTAAAAGATTTGTTTACTAAAATGCTGCTTGTTTTGTACATTGAATTGCAGATGACATAGGTTCTATTAAAATCACTTTAATAGTTACTTTCAGACTGCTTGTTAGTGTAAAGAATTCTGACACTGGTTTTACAGTGACAATAGAGATTTGCTCTGAAATTATGCATTTAAAGACAGTTTTAAAATTTTTTTTAATTACACTGTAATTGAAAAATATTGTATTTTTCTAATACTTTTAGTCAAGGTTAACTAATTCTATATGAAAAAACACATTTCAACTGAAACTTGAAAGAGTATTTTAAAATTTCAGATCCTGATTTTTAAAGACTAAAACACAAAAGATTTGACAGTAAAATTGTGGCAACAAGAATGAATCACGTTATTTAAACTCTTTGAAGAATCTGGAAAATTTTATATTGGAATCATGTTTTCTGTGAAAATGAGAATTCTGAAGCCACAATGAATCTCTAAATGTTTGTGAAAGTTGGTGTTAAATATTTGTATTACGTTCTGCAACTTTCATACAAAATCTTATCTAAACAGCACTTAAATAATTGGAGAAGAAAAGCTTCTATGGATTTAAATGTTGTGAGGGTTTTTTTGGACTGCAACTGGGATTTTTTGGATCTATTATTTGTAAATGCATAGTTTATTTTCCCCCAAAAGACATCTGCACATCAAACTACTTAAGTAGTATTCAGTTACAGCTGGGGGCGGGGCGGCGGGAACATGTGGGTATAATGTGGGATGCGTGTGGAAATCAGATGTGTGGAACTTACTTGTTCTGGAGTTTTTCAAAAGCCTTTTTAAATTTGTATGTCAGGTTCTTCTGTTTACAAAATAGAGAGTGTCATCTTGGTATGCTCCCTTATATGTTTCAGCTCTGTAGATAACACGCTAGATAATGGGATGAGATGGGATGAGAGGTGCAGGTCCATGGCTTGTATGTGGGGTTTTTATGTTCATTCTTTCTCTGAGATTCAGGGTAAGGATTTGAATTGCAATATGGTGATTCATCCACTGAATTTGGGATCCATGAAGTCTGTCTAAGATTTTCCAAATTGTAGATATGTGATTTGATATTCATTATATTACTTTGAAACCCACATACAAATCTGCAGTTTCTAGTCGCATAGAACATAACTAACTGATGCCACCAGGTTGAGTACTTTTTTGTGCTGCAAAATAGGTTGTAGAATCATTTAAATTGCTACAAAAACAGATGTCAGTAGAGCTGACTTAAGGGAAACCACCCTGAATGGATAAATATGATCCTGATAATTTTTGCATGTACTGAATTCAGAGAGAGGGTGTCATGAAGGGAGGAATGGAGAGCAGCTCCCTTTTTCTATTGATGTGAATGAAGTAAAATTGCATGATAAAGCATTGTTACAGGATGCTGAAAGCAAGAAGTGTGCTTGATGAGTGATTTCTCTTATGGCAAGGAACATTTATGCTCAGTCAAAATGTTACCTTTACAATTGCTGCAGTGCAATTCAATTGCCTTTCTGGATTTCCAGAAAGTATTTAGAAAGAATACTCTTCCTAACAGTTTCAAGAAGCTGTTTTCATAGTTAGTAAGTATAAATGTGACACTTCTGAATGACAATGTGAGCAGATTACTAATTGTGGGTGTTAACCTGTTGAATACTGCCCCAAGCTAATTAATCCATGGGCACCCTAAACATCTGTGGGAGCAAAGCTAATTACCCCATTTGAATTGATGGCTTTGACACCAAAAGATTTGAATCATATTAGCACTCCGCATCAGTGGAGCAGCTGATATACTGTAAGACACCATCATCTTACAGCTCTGTAAATTGTCTTTGAGCTTTTTGTAAGGAGAAAAATAAATGAGAAAATATTTCATAATTGTTCCTCCTTCTTTTAGTGGCAGAGACAGTTTATGTTAGTGTGGGATGTATATGAAACTACAGTCTAGATCACTGTGTTTACAGTAATATAGATAGTACTTTGCATTAGGTGTGTGGAATGTGAAGTGGAATTTACACCAGAGATCGTGGATATGATTGCTTATCGGCAATGACATTAGTAGAGGACAATATGAATATCTGAGAAAAGTTTATAAATACTAATAATATTTTGGCTGTATTTAAAACGTAAATGTTTTCCAATGCATTTTTGAACCCTAGGCCTTCAACAGTTAATTTCATGTACTGATTCAGTTTATGGTGTCCTAATTGCCCTTCTTCACTTTCCCCTGTATAAATTTCTTCATTACATTTCATAACTGTAACATAAATTTTAAAAAAACAAGCAAAAAAACAAACAACAACAAAACAAAACAAACCACCTAAAACCCCTTGAAACCAGGATTTTGAAGCATTTGGACTGTGAATTATGAAAGACTTCTGAGAGCACATAATGTACTTACGCAGATTAAAGAAGTTCTCAGAGGGATTCTTGCAAGTTAAAAGACATGTAGAGATAAAATTTAAAAGGCTCCACAGCCCATTTCAAATTAAATTTGAATTACTTTTGAACCATCTTCTCTGTTTCACTTTCTAGAGGTCTAGTTATCCCATATGTTATCTAAATTACATGTTTTTCCTTCAAGATATAGTACATTAGGAATTAGACTTTTTCTGGTGAAATGACCTTTGGATTTGCATTGCCTGAGAAGATGAATGACCTTTGCTATTTGCTTTCATTGACTCCTTCTAACCACAGTATGGTCGGGTATTCAACCTGTTACTGTTGCAGACCTTTCTCTCACTTTCCATACTAACCTAATAACATGGCAGGAGGACACTGCAGTAAAATATTGAAATAAAGTATTACTGTTTCTGTAACAAAAAGAAAGGTGCAACATTTTGCCCTTGACTGCCCAAAGTAAATAGAAATATTGAACCAAAATCAGTTTTTGAGAATATTGCACACTGACTTGATTTTATATTAATATTTATGGTAAACTGAGGAGAAAAATAACCACAACTTTTACATAACTGGGTTAATGTGAAGTGTTGGGTTTGGTTTGTGAAATTTTTTATATTATTATTATTAGTACAGAGTATTTTACAATTGTTAAAATATAGTAGCTGAGTGACTTAGAGGATGTATAAAACAAAGTTCCCTCATAGAAGACCAGTTCTGTTACTATTTGCATATGTAAAGGTTGATACCTTAAAATATTTTAGCTTATTCATATTTGGAAATTGACAATAATTTTCTTCATATCTTATCTCCTACAAGGATTTTTTTCCCCCATATGTCTTTCCTGCAAGAGTGTTTTCTGATCCAGTAATAAGAATCTTTCTCAAAAGATATATAGGAAAAATCATTCTACTTAGTATTTGAAGGAAACTTAGGAACTGTCATGATGCTTCCCTATAACTAGTCAAGTATTTTGGTAGTAGATCAATTGCCAGTCTAACAGTTAAAAGAATTCAAGAAAAAGTTGCATGGTTAGAAATTTATTTTATTTTTTGTAACTCCAGATGTCATAGCAAGCTTGGAACTTGTAATGATGACAGACACAGGATATTTTCCTCGGTAATGGTATCTATAATAGAGTCTTCATATATCAGTGTCATGGGTAGGTTTACCCACTTCTCCCGATGAATATGATGTGTGGCTATGGGAAGTCATGTCAGACACTCATGTGTCTGACAGATCTTTTGTTTTATTCTCCCAGTGTCAGAGTTTATGTAGCTGACAAGAGTCAAGTTTCTTTAAGTCTGTAGGGGAAAAAATATATTTGTGATGAAGAAACTCTGGACAGAAGGACTCTCTGCAGGTGAAGAACTGGACTAAAAGAGTAAAAACTTAGAAACACAGTCTAGATGAAGTGATGTTTTAACCTTTCACAAGATTAATTTTTGAAATTGAATGAGGGGTTTTTAGGAAAATGATTCCTGCAGCTAAAAACAGAATGACAAAAAAAAAAAAAATCCTTTATTTTGAAACAAATAGACATTTACAGATATACTAATATCATATTTGTAATGTCAAATAAGATGATGATTTTAACTTGAAATCATTTCCATTCTTATCTAGATAATCTTGCAAAGAATGAGGAGAACATGGAAAACCACTTTCTGGTAATTTGAAGTTACCATTCAATTTTTTTGAATAAAGAATGACAGATTTTCTTGAATGTATGAAGATTTGAAAAGATATATATGACCTTTTCATGTGTAGTCAGATGATGTTAAATTCAGTGTAATATAGTTCTGTTCAATCTGAGGTTTTAATACTTTTTATGAACTAGATTAAAAAATGGGAAAAAATCTCATTGATTTTCTAAAGACTAGAATTTCCCACTATCCATAGCTTGAATTTCCTACTGAAATAGATTCAGTTGTTTAATTTTTTTCAATGCATCAAAAGGAAGAGTTTTTTTCTTAATCACATGCATTTTACAGTTATTGTGTTTATTAATGTGCTTTATCATGCTCAATATTATTATACAATTGATGGATTAAATGCATCTATCAGAGGTGTAAGCATGTGCAGAACATTAATTGTTAACTTTGTAAAAATTATAATAAAGTCTTATCAGCCACTAAAGGATATCCAAGCACAGCCAGAACTTACATAATATTGTAATATACTGTAATTATGTAATAGATTTTTTCCCTTTTTTATTGACAGTGAGTAGGATGTAACTGAAAAGAAACCTGCAACATGTAACAATTAGATAATCAGAGAATTATTTTTTCCCCCACCCACTCACCCACCTGGGATTTGACTATGTTCTGTAGTTTCAGAAGTTCAGTAATATTAAATTATCTTTAGTTTAGAAATAACTGCTGCCAATTTTTTTATTTCTTTTATTTAAAGATATCACCCCCTCCTCCAGAAAAAAAAAAAAAGAAAGTGGTTAAGAAGTTAGGTCATGTTTGCCTGAGGTTATCAGCCATCCTCAGCACGGAAGTACATGGTTCTGCACTATGTTAAATTGCTTTGTCTCCTCTAAAATAAAATCAGCAACCAAAATAACATCTTAAATATCTACAGTCACAAAGAACAGAAATCCACCAACAAAAAGAAGTATTTATCCAATTAGTGAATATAAAAATTGCACACCTATCTGAGAGACCAATATGCTCATGTATTCCAGCTTCTCCATACAGACAGGTAAAGCAAAGACTGCAAGTCTGGATGGCCAGAACTAAAAGATACAGCAGAACAGAACCTTGTGGTGACAATATGTGATGCAGACTTCACTATAAGTGGTTTTCTTTTGCAGTTGCACTAATGTACTGTCAACAAAATAAACGTAAGGGCTATGGGATGACTATTATCAGTTTAATACCTGTCATATTACTTATCACATCATACACAACATAACAACATCCTTGCAGCTACAGAGGACAAGATATATTGTGCAAAACTTCCAGTTCTCATTCACAAGTTAATTCTGAAAAGAAAGGATAAGGAAAGCTTAATACAGAAAAGATATTCCTTATTATGAATGCCAAATGTAAACATTTGACTTAAAAGTTGTGCTTGACTAGGATGCTGTTCATGCAGATTTTGCTTACCTTTTTTGGGGTAGTGCTGAGGTCACCTTACAGGAATAACTCTCAGCCTGGTGCCAGCTTAGGCTCACTGATTGGTACAATCATGCATTATCTACTCTTAATTTTTTTTTTTTTTTAATGAGTTGCTCATTGCCTTTTTTTCTTCTGAGGATGAATCATATAGCAAAAGTTTTAGGCAGCTGGAAGAGATGTGCAGAATAATAGATACTAATGTGAAAAATGAGCTTACTGCATCGAGAATCTAACCAGGAAAGATGAAAAAGGAACTACAGATCTTTGATTATAAATCTGTGCCTTTCAGAAATAAGGAAGGAAGTAAATTCTTAACCTAAGGTCTTGTTTTTGTCCAATTCTTTTGATTATTTGTTAAAGTTTTCTTTTTACTCAATCCTTATAGTCTCATCATTCAGCTTAATGCTGTTTTCACATTACTCAGACTGGGTGACTTGTTTTACACCCTTCTTAACCCCCTTAAACTTTCAGAATAATATGGATTGCACCTATACAAATTACTTGTATGCAAGACCTTGTCTATTTTTTTTCATGGAATTCCAAAAAGTTGCTTCGAAGAAAAGAAGGGTAGGCATGGTGTAGCGATGATTCTCTTGGCTTTGACTCCATACACCATCTACATCAACCGACTGTGAGATGTGTTTAGTTCTGCTAGGTAGAATATGGAGCATATCTCCTCCCCCAGAAGACATGCTGAAAGCATGCATAATTTATATTCTGCTATGCTTCACTTCAGAGCATATATTATGCTTTTCTTAATCTATAATCTTATTTCCTCTTCAGGAAGAAAAAAAAAGAAAATTCCCTGGAGTGTATTCCTTAGCTGTGAAGCTCTGCTGAAAGATACTGTGAATATGTATGTGTCAATGCATTTTATACAGCTGCATTCATTCCTTTTGAAAATAATGTAAAATTTTCTGTATGAGAAGGCTATAATTTACTACCTTTGCTATAATGGGTGAGAACTTACCATCTGTTTGTTTACTGTATTCCTAATGCTTTAAGGTGGGTTGTGAGAAATTTAGAGTTGATAAATGCCTTGGAGGACTATGTGCTAGTTAAAGTTATCACTAGAGGAAAAATAACATCATGCACTGAACAAACAGTAAACCAATTGTGTCTAGGGTCATATTCACAACCCAGTGGATCAGATAGCTCTTCTGAAATTGGTAGAACAAGGTGATTTATATTAGCTGAGAATCTGGCTTCTTTTTCCCAGATTTCTTTTACTTTGACTTTTTTTTGAGAGCATATTTTTTCTGTTTATATATGGAATGCTTGCATGGATGAGAATGGAGGTGAACCTGAGGTTTTATATATATGTGTGTATCTGTGTGTATGTATTTTTCACAGAAAAAATTGTGCATGAAAATGTGCTTGGCTGTATGAGGAGAAGAGAAAATGACGGGCTTTATTTCAATGATTCTTTGACTTCAGGAAAAAAAAAAATCTATGCGAAGAACAGTAAGACATTTAAAAACAGCTTGTCTCCAAGCCTTCTTAATAACATGTTTGCACTGTTGCTTTCAAGGGTGGCACACAACCATGGCAATTATTGGAATTCTTCAGTCATGTTCCCGTAAGAGTTGAGGTAATGATCAATCATCCTGAAATGCGTTAACTGAACAAAGTTTGTATGGGGTAACCAGAACCTGTGCTACACTGCAGGAGACCTATCAGTGGAATATTAGGACCTAGCAGGAATCAGATTGTTGAAATAGGATTTTGTTTATACTGAACGCTGTAGGGAAAGTACATTAATGTTATCACAGGTAACTTTGTTACAGTAAACTCTTTGTTTATCCTTACTCTGGCCCATCTTCTAAAAAACCTAGTTAAGCATGAGCCAAGCATTATATAAAGTGTCATTCAAGACTCAAAAATCATCTATAGTCTGTGATCTGAGTCTAATCACTGGCAGCATATTTCTAGATATGGGGAATTCAAGGATTTCCCCTTTAACATTTCTTAAGCCTTCAAAATCTTCAGTACAATTTTTAGTTATCTAAAAGTTCTGTACAATTATAATTCCATCGATTTCAGTGCTTCAATCAAAATAAAGATGTACTGGCCTCATGGTAGATACTGACCTTGGCTTCATTTAGTCATTGTGTAACTTTTAGCCCAACAAATCATAACCGTTAAGAAGGATTTTGCCTCTATAGAGTCTTGAGAAAATTTATGAGCATTTTTGGTTAGAAGAATGGAGAAAGTTTCTTTCTACTGCCTGGATCTGATCTTGGAAGATCTAAAAGAAGCAGAAGTGAATAGTTATCCACGGAAGAAATACTGCAGAATATTTTTACTTTTCATTCACAGTTTAAACAGGTCTAGATGTAAACCAACAAGGAAAACTTTGAATATCAGAAACACTATGATACTATAATGGCAAGATTCAGGTGGTGTGTTTTTATGAGTTAAGGAGAAAAGAGACTATCCATAGCATAAACGGATCTGTTTGGCAATTCCCCAAGAAACGAAAATCCACTTCTCCTTAAAATTAGGAACAAAACTGTGGCCTCATTTCATTTATTGCATTCTGAGCATCTTCACTCTTTCTCTCTGGTAAAGTACAGGTCAACTCTTTGACTGGAGGTAAGAAGAGTTAGTGAGAGGTATATCATCCACCTTTGCTCATTGTCCTGGTTTTGGCTGGGATAGAGTTAATTTTCTTCCTACTAGCTAGTATAGTTCTGTGTTTTGGATTTAACATGAGAACAATATTGATAACACACTGATATTTTAGTTGTTGCTGAGCAGTGTTTACACTCAGTCAAGGACTTTTCAGCTTCTCATCCTGCCTTGCCAGCTAGGAGGCTGGGGATGCACAAGAAGCTGGGAGAGGGCACAGCCAGGACAGCTAACACCAACTGACCAAAGGGATACTCCATACCATATGATGTCATGTTGAACAATAAAACTGGAAGGAGTTGGCCAGGAGGTGGTGACCACTGGGCATTGGTCAGCAGGTGGTGAGCAATTGCATTGTGCATCACTTGTTTTTTATATTCTATCATTATTATTATTATTTTCCCTCCCTTTTCTGTCCTATTAAATTGTCTTTATCTCAACCTATGAGTTTTACCTTTTTTTCCGATTCTCTCCCCCATCCCACTGGTGAGGGGGAGGGAGTAAGCAAGCGGACAGCTGTGTAGTGTTTAGCTGCCTGCTGAATTAAGCCACAACACTCATGCAGCTGAGTAAGAGTGTTCTGAAACTCCAGCTTCCTGAAGAGAGTTCTTTTTGTCACTGATTTTTTTTCTCAAAACAATGGATGAGATTTTCTCTCTCTCTCTTTTTTTTTTTTTTTTTTTTTTAGGTTTGGGGATAAAGCTGAAACAAAACAAAACATTGTTGAACCTACAGCAACTGTAACCAACTGTGGCTTTTGACCCTGACAAGTATTTTGTAAAGGAACAATATAAAGAAAAGGGAGACAGTCAAGCCACAATAGACAAGTAAACATTTACCTGATTCTCTGTACAGGTTGCTGATTAACAGTTTTTCTCCCACTGAGTTCTTGGAATAAATCTGAGAAAAGTATTAAAACCTTTTTACAAAGGCTTTTCAGAGTATATAACAGAATATGATTTTTTCCCCTTTACCATAAATACTGTCAAAGCACTCACAGAAACATTTAATTCCCAACACTAAGCCTTCAGTTTGAAATGTCTCATTGTTTTTAGGTATCACTGCAAGTCACTTTCTCTAGAGAATTCTCCCCTCTGAATCAACAGCAAGGTGCTGGCTGACACTCCAGCAGTTACGTATGATAGCAGTAGCAACTGGTGGTGTAGCTCTGGAGCGGACAGAAACCTAGCCCCTGTTATGCTATGTACTGTTAGAAAAGCAACATAACAGAAAAGACCCTAGGTTCTGTCAAAGCAAGTCCAGCTGGAAGGATGGTGGTAAAATAGTGTGTGTGTGTACGTGTGTGCATGTGTGTGATAGAACCAGAGGAGGAAACTGGGCAGTGACAAATGAATCTAATTTCCTCCTGTGAAAAAGAGAAGGGTTTATGGATTAAAAACTGACAGAAGATACAGGATGTTTTGACTCAGTTGCTTGATACTCTGTCTCGATTTTCTCATGAAGCAGTTAGGGGATATATAGTCTAGAAAAAAAGTGTTACAGAGTAAATTCACAACCCGTTGGAAAACTGTACCAGGAGAGAAGTAATGATTGATTTGCTGTCAAAATGAAGACTCTAGTATACAACCACCTGTGATTCTGCAGGGGTCTGGTCTGATCCTTGTTTCTTGTTCCTTTTCCTCTTTTTTCCTCTTTTTTCCTCTTTTTTCCTCTTTTTTCCTCTTTTTTCCTCTTTTTTCCTCTTTTTTCCTCTTTTTTCCTCTTTTTTCCTCTTTTTTCCTCTTTTTTCCTCTTTTTTCCTCTTTTTTCCTCTTTTTTCCTCTTTTTTCCTCTTTTTTCCTTTTTCTTTGCTTTTTCTTCCCTCTCTCTCACTCTTCTTTCTCTTTGCATTTTAATGGATGATATGTTTTCTGGGTGAATAACAAACACTCTGTCTAAATTGTTGACACAGATGAAGAAAGGCAACAACCATGCTGGCTAATAAACACATTGAATAACTGATTACTGGACTAGGTGGCTTATAGGAATAAATGTGCGGTTCTGCATATATAAAGGAATAACCTAACATATAAGTAAAAAGATGTGACAAAGTTGGCCTAGATGCAACCTTTGGAAAAGAATTTAGGGGTAAAGTAATTAATACATTTTATGTTAGTCACTAGTATATAACAGTAATGATGCTGTTGCTAAAAAGGCAAACATTCTTCTGGGCTGTATAAATAGGTGTATTTTGTATGATGTAAGAAATTATCTTCTACCTGACTCTGTAATGGTAATGTTTGCCTCTAATATTGTGACCCATTTAAGACACCTGTACTAATTAGAGTGCCGAGGAGCAAAATAAGAATGACTGAAAATCTGGAAATAATGAAGAATATATCCAGAATATCTGGAAATAATAAAGAAGAGAGACTGAAGTATCTGAGGATGTCTAGCAGAGAGATGTTTAAGAAAAAAACCCAGGTTAATAAATTTTTATACACAAAGAATTCTGCAAGAAGATAAGAAGTAATCTGCTCTTTATGTTGTCTTTATCTATAATACAAAAGCACAATACACAATGACAATGAAGAATGATTAATTTTGTTTGTGCAGAAAAAGCTTCTAGCACTGGAGTAGACAGATTAGGTAAACTGTCGAATATTCTTTTTTTTCAGGTTCTTTAAAAAAAATGTAAATGACGTGACCTTGGACAGACCAGGAAATTTAGAGGGTAGCTTTTTAGATCTAGTTTTCTAGAATTCTGGTTTTTTAGTTGTCATAATCTCAAAACAAAAGTTCTGGATGCTATGATCATGGTTGCCTAGCCCCTCTGACATACCCGAAAGTTTAGGAAGTGAACAATGAGTGTTGGCAATGGCTTATTCTAGGGATGAATGCAAACATATTTTACAGCAGCTTCCTGGAAACCAGTTTCTACCTTTTTATATCTAAATGCTTAAAGATCTCACAGTACAAGTCTAAAAATCTCCAGATCCCTGCAGTAACTTCCATGCATTTTTATCTTTGTTTAATACGAATGTTTAGGATTAAGGTACTCTACTTGACTGTGGGTTGAGCTTTGAAGTGTAGCAAGAAATTACAGTTTTCCCTTTTACTGTCTAAAAATAACTTGCTTTTTTAAAACTTTAATCAGTACTAAAATATTTTTTTCACTGTGGATGTTCATACCCCAGTGTTAATTCTTACTCTATCACAGTAGCTCTATCACAGCTGTTTTATTAGTCAGTTTGTTTTTTTAATCTGTTATATATTGAGAATATTGTCCTATGTAATCTGTATTTCTATTTCTTCTGGCTTAAAAAGAAGAACAAGAAAGAAGAACCCTTCTCTTTGCTCATTGCATTCATTCCATTTCTGCTCAATGTGGGGCTAACTTTACTTTTTTGAATTTATTTTGTCATAATTCCTTCCATTCATTTGAAAATGCAGTTATTATACATCATTAGATCACAGATGAGAAGAGACAGAGGTCAAAATCTGTACAGATTGCTTATTTAAATTGCAAAATATTTGTTCATAAAACCAAAGCAAAACCCCTCTTTTTTTTTTCCTCCCAAACTTGCTACCTAAGAGCTGTAATTTTCAATTCTAGCACTATGATATTGAGTCTCTTCATTCTCTAGATACATGAATCAGAGCAAACAATTGGTGTTTAAGCTAAATAGTATGCAAATGAAAAACTCATCCTCCGACTGCTTCATTGTGTTTATTGATATATCCTATGGATATTCTACCAGAAAGGAGGTTGGACACATGAACTCATGACAAGTCTTGCTCATCCCATCACTCCTCCTCTTGTCAGTACAACCAGACACCTGTATTAGCCCAGCGGGGACAAGGAACAGACACTTCCTTTTTGGTTTATCTGAGTCTAAAAACTGAAGTTCAAAAATGTATTCTTCAGTTTATATTAATATTGGCAGTTTCTAATAAGGCAGAAATGCAGTGCTTTGTTTATAATGAATGTTTTAATTGAAAATAGACAACTTCCAAACCAAACTATTTTACAGTCAAGATAGTCTAATTATAAATTTAAGGTTTTTGGTATAAGTCATGAGTTCTGTTGCAGATATCAAGGCAATGCATTTTACTTCTTTGAAATTCTCAGCTTTATCAATTTATTCTTATAAATATGTGCAGTGCTGGTATGTAACTAGTAATGCGTCAAATGGTGATGAAACCAAATACTTTCAAAACAATCATATTGTGAAACATAAACACTAGACTTCTTATGCAAACATCTAAAATCAATGGTCTGGATAATTTGTATTTATTTTCTACCGATTAATACAGGAAAAAGGGTTGAGATGAAAGAAGTTCAAGCTCCATTTCTTTATTTTATCAGTTTAAAATTTGAATAAAAAGACATATCCTTTTTGGAATGCAATGTCAAACACTATCAATGCTTTTAATTAGGTATTATATAACTTCTGAATATATTAAAATAATTCCAAGTTCATGTGACTCTATATTTAGGATAATCCAGTTTGTGAAAGAATGAAGGAACTCACCCGTGATTTGTACCAGCACAAAGCGTGTAAAGTATGTATTTTAACCATTTTGTTACTGAGGTAATTAGCTTACACATTTCCTTACTAGAAGTATACAGAACTGTCTAAACTTGGCTTATTTATCTTTTTTCCTTATTTTTGTTTTCCTATGTTAATCTAATTATTTCTTACCATTATTTTTATCAATATTGACATATTGGCCTGTGTCTAGCTTAATGGAAAAATGTCCTTAAACTTTTCAGAATGACTATTTTTACTTCTGTACAGCTGCTATGAAGATTTATACTATACAGAGTAATCTCTTATCATTAGGCACAGCTCATGACAGCTGTTATTATGCTCTTCATTTTTTCTTTATACATTGTGCTGGCACTCTCATAAAACATGTAATTTATTAACGTTTTTAATCTTTTCCCATACGCTACATTTTCAGTCTTTCATTCTTTGCCTTTTTTAAAGTCCTTGTCTTGTAGTATGTTTGCTTCTCACAATTTAAGAATACTGTCCAGATTCTTATCTTTATTCTTGGCCACCTGGGCACACTGTTGGCTCATGTTCATCCAGCTGTCAAGGAGCACCTTCAGGTCCTTTTCTGCTGGGCAGCTTTCCAGATACTCTTCCCAAAACCTTTAGCATTCGATGGGATTGTTGTGACTGAAGGGCAGGACCGGGCGCTTGGCCTTATTAAACCTCATACAGTTGACCTCAGCCCATGGATCCAGCCTGTCCAGATCCCTCTGCAGAGCCTTTCTGCCCTCAAATGGATCAACATTCCCGCCCAGCTTGGTGTCATCTGCAAATTTACTGAGGGAACACTCAATCCCCTCATCCAGATTATCAATAAAGATATTGAATAAGACCAGCCCCAGAACCGAGCCCTGGGGAACACCGCTTGTGACCGGCCACCAGCCGGATTTAACTCCATTCCCCACAACTCTCTGGGCTCGGCCATCCAGCCAGTTCCTCACCCAGTGAAGAGTAAACCTGTCTAAGCCACGAGCCGCCAGTTTCTCCAGGAGAATGCTGTGGGAGACGCTGTCAAAGGCTTTACTAAAGTCCAGGGAGACAACATCCACAGCCTTTCCCTCATCCACTAGGTGGGTCACCTGGTCATAGGAGGAGATCAGGTTGGTCAAGCAGGACCTGCCTTTCATGAACCCATGCTGGCTGGGCCTGATCCCTTGGTTGTCTTGCACATGCCCTGTGAGCGCTCTGAAGATGAACCTCTCCATAATCTTCCCTAGTTATGTACCGAGGTCAGGCTGACAGGCCTGTAGTTCCCAGCATCCTCCTTCTGGCCCTTCCTGTAGATGGGCATTACATTGGCAAACCTCCAGTTGTCTGGGACCTCCCCTGTTAACCAGGACAGCAGACAAATGATGGAGAGTGGCTTGGCAAGCTCCTCTGCCAGTTTCCTCAGCATTCTTGGGTGGATCCCATCCGGCCCCATGGACTTGTGAGTACCCAGGTGGCATAGCAGGTTGTTAACTGCTTCCTCCTGGGTTAAGGGGATTTTATTCTGCTCTCCACCCCTGTTTTCCGGCTCAGGGAGCTGAATATCCTGCGGATATCTGGACTGGTTATTAGACTGACGCAAAGGCAGCATTAAGTACCTCAGTCTTGGGGACAATGTTCCTCCCCTTATCCAGTAGGGTATGGACATTCTCCTTGGCTCTCTTTTTGTTGTTAATGTATTTGTAAAAACATTTTTTGTTATCCGTTATGACTGTGGCCTGATTGAGTTCTAGCTGGGCTTTTGCCTTTCTAATTTTCTCTCTGCATGACCTAATGAGATCCTTGTACTCTTCTTGGGTTGCCTGCCCTTTCTGCCAAAGGTCATAAACTCTCCTTTTTTCCCTGAATCCCAGCAAAATCTCCTTGTTCAGCCAGGCCAGTTGCCTTCCCCACCAGCTGGTCTTACAGCACATGGGAACTGCCTGCTCCTGTGCCTTTAAGATTTCCTTCTTGAAGGCTGTCCAGCCTTCCTGGACCCCTCTGTCCTTCAGGACTGTCTCCCAAAGGACTCTCTCAACCAGTGACCTGAACAGGCCAAAGTCTGCCCTCCAGAAGTCCATGGCAGCACTTTTGCTGACCCCCCTGCTTACTTCACCAAGAATTGAGGATTCTGTCATTTCATGGTCGCTAAGCCCAAGATGGCCTCTGACCACCACATCTCCCCCCAGTTCTTCCCTGTTCCTAAACAGCAGGTCAAACAAGGCACCTCCTCTGGTAAGTTCACTTACCAGCTGTGTCAGGAAGTTATCTTCCACACACTCCAGGAACCTCCTAGACTGTTTCCTCTCTGCTGTGTTATACTTCCAGCAGATGTCCGGTAGATTGAAGTCCCCTACAAGAACAAGAGTTCGTGATTGTGAGACTTCCGCCAGTTGCTTGTAGAATGCTTCTTCTACCTCTTCATCCTGATTGTGTGGTCTATAACAGACTCCCAGCAGGATATCTGCCTTGTTTGCCTTCCACCTCATCCTTACCCATAAGCACTCAACCTCAGCATCACAACCGTTGGGCTCTATACAATCAAAACACTCCCTAACATACAGAGCCACCCCACCACCTCTCCTTCCTTGCCTGTCCCTTCTGGAGAGCTTATAGCCATCCATTGCAGCACTCCAGTCATTTCAGTGATCCCACTATGTTTCTGTGATGGTGACTAAGTCACAGCTGTCCTGCTGCACAATGGCTTCCAGCTCCTGTTTGCTGCCCATGCTGCGTGCATTGGTATAGATGCACTTGAGCTGGGCTATTGATTTCACCCCCAACATCAACATGCCACCCCTAGGCTCATCTTTAGTGAGCCTGGTTTCACCCCCTCCCCTCTTTGAATTTGGTTTAAAGCCCTCTCGATGAGGCCTGCCAACTAATAAGCGAGAATCCTTTTGCCCCTTGGAGACAGTTGCACTCCACCTGCTGTCAGCAGGCGCGGTGCCATGTAAACTGCCCCAATTCTGCCAATGGCACCAGCTTCTGAGCCACGTGGTACCTGGAAAATATGTGTGTTTTCCTGTTCCCTTCAGTGTTCTTCTCTGCCACTGAAGGGATTGAGGAAAACACCTGTGATCCTGATCCTTCAACCAGGATCCGTCACCCCAGTGCTCCGAAGTCCCTTTTAATCACTTTTAGACTTCTTTGAACAACCTTGCCACTGCCAACCTGCATAATGAACAGAGGTAGTAATCAGTAGGCCATACCAGATCAGGGAGTTTCCTAAGAGAAACAGGAATACTAGAACAGGCTTCCTAGAGAGGTAGTCTTTGCCCCAAGTCTGTCAGTGTTTAAGAGGTATTTGGACAACGCCCTTAATAACATGCTTTATTTTTTTGTCAACCTTGAATTGGTCAGGCAGTTGGACTAGATGATCCAACTAAAATATTCTACTCTATTCTAATTCTATTCTATGCCTCAGTACTATACAATTGTGGTAGGTTGACCCTGGTTGAATGCCAGGTGCCCACCAAAGCCTCTTTATTGCTTCCCCTCAACTGGACAGGGGAGAGAAAATATAATGAAAGGTTTGTGTGTTGTGATAAGGACAGGGAGAGATCACTCAGCAATTACCATCACAGACAAGAGAGACTTGGCTTGGGGAAAATTAATTTAATTTATTACCAATGAAATCAGAGTAGGATAATGAGAAATAAAACCAAATCTTAAAACACCTTACCCCCACCCCTCCCTTCTTCCCTGACTCAAATTTAGTCCCAATGTTCTCTACCTCCTCCCTCTGAGTGGCACAGGGTGTTGGGGAATGGGGGTTGTGGTCAGTTCATCACACATTTTTTTTCTGCCGCTCGTTACTTCTTAGAGGGACGACTCCTCACACTCTTCCCCAGCTCCAGCTTGTCCCTCCCACAGGAGACAGTCGTCCACAAACTGCTCCAACATGAGTCCTTCCCACAGACTGCAGTTCTTCATGAACTGCTCATGTCTGGGTCCCTTCCATGGGGTGTTGTCCTTCGTAATAGCGTGTTCCAGTGTGGGTCACACACAGGGTCACAAGTCCAACCAGCAAACGTACTCCATCATGGGTTCCTCTCTCCACGGGACCACAGGTCCTGCCAGGAGCCTGATCCAACATGGGTTTCCCATGGCCTCCTTCAGGCATTCACCTGTTCCTGCATGGGGTACTCCAGGGGCTGCAGGTGGATATCTGCTCTGCTGTGGACCTCCATGATCTGCAGGGGCACAGCCTGCCTCACCATGGTCCTCACCACAGGCACCAGGGGAACCTCTGGCACCTGGAGCACTCCTTCCTCAATAACTTTGGTGTCTGCAGAGTTGTTTCTCTCACATATTCTCACTCATCTCTCCAGCTGTAGAGGCAAAGGTGTTTTCTTTTGTCCTTTCTTAAATATGCTATCGCAGAGGCATTACCACTGTCACCAATTGGCTTGGTCTTGGCCAGCGACAGGTCTGCCTTGGAGCTGGCTGGCATTGGCTCTGTTGGACACGTGGAAAGCTTCTAGCAGCTTCTCACAGAAGCCACCACTACTGCTCCCTGCCCCCTGCTACCAAAACCTTGCCATGCAAACCTGATACAGCAATGAGTCTTTGGTACAGCTGAACATGTTTCCAGTGCTTTTATAAGAATCACTTGAATATAATAAAACTCCACCCACCCTGAAGAGCATTCAATTCAGAAATGTCATCTCCAGATCCTTGCTGCATTGTTGACGTGACACATAATTTAACTTTTCCTTAACCCAGCTCCCGTTTATAGAGAAGATTTGTTAATGCAGTTGGATGACACTTTAAATGAGATAGATAGCTAGTCTAGAAGGACTATAATGAAGATTGGGAACTCCTGTTAACATCTTATTTGGCAAAGTACTCAGTGTATAGTATGCTTAATTAAAATAACTCACCAATTTCCAAATGCATCCTTATGTTAATCCCATAACTTTGTGCTCTTAATCAAAATGTTCAAGAGAATATAACTGTGCAAAACACCAGAGATGTGCAGACTATTGCCGTCTTGTCTTATCACTGGGAACTACTGAGAAGAGTCTATCTGCCTTTTCTTTACTCCTTCTTTACTGGATCTCAGCCTCACCTCGTAAGACAGATGCCCAAAGCCCCTAGTCACCTTTGTGTCCCTTCATTGGACCTATTCCAGTAGGTCCATGTGCTGGGGAGCCCACAACTGGACCCAGAACTCCAGGTGTTGCCTCAGCTTCTTTGCTGTGAGTGTGCACTGATGGCTCATGATCAGCTTGTATTAAACTCATTAAGGAGACAGGCAGGCAGACCTGAGGTCACGTTACCCACTGAAAGTCAATAACTGCCATTTATAAATAAATACAGTTTATAAATAAATGCAGTAAAATACAAAATAGTTTTACTTGCTACGAATTATAATTGATATGTGATACTAATATAATAGAAATAGCAGTAGTAATAAAAGTTACAAATATTAGAATTTGATGTTAATTTAATAACAGTATAATTTAATGGTAAATTAATGCTAAACAGCATCTGCTCATTATAGGGTATTCCAAGTGCACATGGCATTAATTAAAACAAAAATTAATGAAATATTTTTTAATATGAGATTTGTTTTAAAATTCAAACGAAAAAATTATGGAACTCAGAAATTCTGAAAAATCTGTACTGTTACGTGTCTTTCTGTTATTTTTTTCCATTTTGGTGATAGGTAACCGTCGTGGTTTAACCCCAGCTGGCAACTAAGCACTGCACAACTGCTCACCCACTCCCCCACGGTGGGATGGGGGGAGAATCAGAAGAGTAAAAGTGAGGAAACTCATGGATTGAGATAAAGACAGTTTAATAGGTAAAGCAAAAGCCGCGCACGCAAGCAGAGCAAAACAAGGAATTCATTTGCCACTTCCCATGGGCAGGCAGGTGCTCAGCCATCTCCAGGGAAGCAGGGCTCCGTCACACATAATGATTACTTGGGAAGACAGACACAATAACCCTGAATACCCCTCCACCCATTCCTTATTCTTCCCCCAGCTTTATATACCGAGCATGATGTCACACGGTATGGAATACCCTTTTGGCCAGCCTGGGTCATCTGTCCTGGCTATGTCCCCTCCCAGCTTCCCGTGCACCCACAGCCTGCTCGCTGGCAGGCCAGCATGAAAAGCTGGGTAGTCCTTGACTGCTTAGCAACAACCCAACAACACAAAATGTGATCAACATTAATTTTCATCCCAAATCTAAAACACAGCCTCACACTAGATTCTATGATTAAAATTAACTCTATCCCAGCAGAAACCAGGACAGTAAATTTAAGTCAGTTCATTATTTTCCAAAAGTGGTTTTATGTTTATGACAATTGTATGTGTACTCCCTTTCTTCCTCCAAGACTTTGTTCCTATTTATTTAAGTAGGGGGATTTTGTTTTTCATTATTTTATTTGATTTTGGCCTGTTTTTTCTCTTTAGTTTCCTGTTGCATTTTAGATTTACCATGCATCTGTAATTTTACTGGCATGACTTTCTCTTCTGCTTGAATGAGCTGGTATTCTCTGGACAGATGTGTTTATTAACTGCATTTTATGCAGCATGTTGTATTCTATCTCTGCCATTTTATTTCTAAGCTTATTTTTTTACTTCAAAGGGAATTTTCTTTCTGGACTGACTTGCTGAGTTTGCTGCTGCCAAACATTGCAGTCTTGTTTTGTTCATCATTGAATTCTTTGAGGCTCTGATGTTCTGTTACTGTATTTACATCTCAGTGTAAGGTCTTTTGTTACTAGTTTCTTGGATCATTTGCCAGGAACTTCATTCAAATAAATCTATGGTACTGAGGCCAAATTATTTTTGAGAATATCCTTACTCTTTATGCTGAATCTTTCAATAAAGAATTTTCTGCAGGGTTTTGTATTGTTGTCATATAAAGTTTCATTATAATTTCTTTTTATTCTTGAAATAGAACTTATTCTTTAGGGGTTTTTTTTTTGTTTGAAAGTATGAGTTATCATTACAAGTACAAGAACAAAATAAGAGGATATAGAGTTATGCTGATGGATACAGTATTATGGGTGCCATTTTTCTTTCATGTCAGGCTTCTGTTATGGTTTCTTACAGACAAGACTGTGTTTTCTTCAGAATTTGTGACTATTACATAGGTGAAAATGTCACTAAAATCTTGCAATTTTACTGTTTATGTTTACATATAGTATTAGGGAAAGGCTGTGGACGTTATCTACCTGGACTTTAGTAAAGCCTTTGACAGCGTCTCCCACAGCATTCTCCTGGAGAAACTGGCGGCTCGTGGCTTAGACAGGTTTACTCTTCACTGGGTGAGGAACTGGCTGGATGGCCGAGCCCAGAGAGTTGTGGTGAACGGCGCTAAATCCGGCTGGCGGCCGGTCACAAGCGGTGTTCCCCAGGGCTCGGTTCTGGGGCCGGTCTTGTTCAATATCTTTATTGATGATCTGGATGAGGGAATCGAGTGCTCCCTCAGTAAGTTTGCAGATGACACCAAGTTGGATGGGAGTGTTGATCTGCTGGAGGGTAGGAGGGCTCTGCAGAGGGATCTGGACAGGCTGGATCGATGGGCAGAGGTCAACTGTATGAGGTTTAATAAGGCCAAGTGCCGGGTCCTGCACTTTGGCCACAAGAACCCCATGCAACGCTACAGGCTTGGGGAGGAGTGGCTGGAGAGCTGCCTCGCGGAAAGGGACCTGGGGGTGCTGGTTGACAGCCGGCTGAATATGAGCCAGCAGTGTGCCCAGGTGGCCAAGAAGGCCAACAGCATCCTGGCCTGTATCAGAAACAGTGTGGCCAGGAGGAGGAGGGAAGTGATCGTGCCCCTGTACTTGGCACTGGTGAGGCTGCAGCTTGAATCCTGTGTTCAGTTTTGGGCCTCTCACTAGAAGAAGGATGCTGAGGTGCTGGAGCGTGTCCAGAGAAGTGCAACGAAACTGGTGAGGGGTCTGGAGCACAAGTCTTATGAGGAGCGGCTGAGGGAACTGGGGTTGTTCAGCCTGGAGAAGAGGAGGCTGAGGGGAGACCTTATCGCTCTCTACAACTACCTGAGAGGGGGTTGTGGCGACGAGGGTGTTGGCCTCTTCTCCCAAGTGACTAGTGATAGGACAAGAGGAAATGGCCTCAAGTTACGCCAGGGGAGGTTTAGATTGGATATTAGGAAAAATTTCTTTATGGGGAGGGTGGTCAAGCATTGGAACAGGCTGCCCAGGGAGGTGGTGGAAGGTTCCACCATCTCTGGAAGTGTTCAAAAAACATGTGGATGTGGCGCTTCAGGACATGGTTTAGGGGACATGGTGGCGCTGGATTAATGGTTGGACTTGATGATCTTGAAGGTCCTTTCCAACCTAGTGATTCTGTGATTCTGTGATTTTCTCTTCTATACCATCAAGCAATCTCTAGCTCACCACTGATTAACATTCAATATGTACGTGTTCAACATTTTTATTCTTTTTAATGTGTGGATGAATATAGTGGTTTTAAATTTTAATATTATATATGCAGTATATACACCATCTTAGAACTCCAAAAGGCTGATTTGTCTTCTTTTTCTTCATGGGAGGCAATGGCTCCACGAGCCTGGAGGAAGGTAAGGTTGGGGGAAGTCATTTTTAGTTTTGTTTTGTTTTATTTCTCACTCTCCTGCTCTGTTATTGACTGGCAATAAATTAAATTTATGTCATCCTCAAGATGAAACTGTTTTGCTTGTGACAGTAGTTGGTAAGTGATCTCCCTGTCCTTATCTTGACCCACAAACATTTTCATTGTGTTTTCTCCCCCTGTCCTGTATAGAAGGGGCAGTGACAGAACAGCTTGGTGCGCACCTGGCGGCCAGCCAATTTCAACCCACCACACTGGCTAGCTATGTTAAATTCAACCAGTTTGTCACCATTCCTCGTTCACTATGGTACAAATATCAGCAGGAGCACGTGTAGGAGGAAACAGAACGGGAGCTGTTGCACAAGGCAGAGCAGATCTAATGGGGTGCTGTAGCAACCCTCCTGTACCCAGGAGGTGGGGGTCCTGAAGGTGCAGAGCATTATGGTAATTTTATGGTAATTATAAAATTATGGTAATTACGATAAAGTTGGTGTCTTCCTCTCACTGCCATGCGGCCAGGGTGAAACCAGTGAGAAAGCAGTGGATTGAAAGAAAGTTCCTAAATCACAGACCTATGGGCAATGAGAGTACTGCGTGAGTAAATTAAGCAATCTTGGGGAATCTTCTTGGGCCAGTGGTTGCTGCTGGTAAGTTGGTAGAATCATTTCCAATAGGGTCAGCTTGCACCTTTCCAGGCAGTTGTTTCACCTTGCTTAGGAGCTGACCTATGCTCCAGTGTTTTTTGTTTGTTTTTTTAATATTTAATTTGCTCTCAACATCCACCTCAGCTTCATGCTTACCTGCATATCTTTCTGTTGTCTTATTTTTCTCTCTTCTTTTTCTGTATATCCTGCCCCACCCCCTTTTCACGTACCTTCTCTCTTAAGTATTTCACTATATTTTTGAAGTAGCTTCAGAAAATGAATAAACACAAGCTAACATGATATTCGTTGTTCTGACGTTGTCATTTGTAATGTCTCTTTATTCACCTTGTGTTACGTAGCTTGTAAACTCTGTGCAAAGCCTATGTTTGCATAATGGGACTTCAGTCTTGTCTGAAGGCACCTGTGTAATAAATGTGATTAATATAGTGCATCATTGTTAACTGCTAATTATGCAGAATAATAGCAAAGGTGCTTTTTGCAAGTCCAGATTCCTTCCCTGTATTTGTCTAAATTTAGTAAGCATTATAAAAGCTGTAAAGTGTTCCTGATTTGCATTTGAGAACAGTGAGAAAGCATAACAACGGCTTTTTAAAAGTGCAAATTTCTTTAGTGTCTTTCTTTATGAGGGAATGTTTGGATTACAGAATCATACCTGATTCAACAAAGAAATAACATAGAACCCAGAGCAATTTATAACCTTATATAAATCTTAAATTATATGAAGAAAGAAAAAAATTAATTTTTGTTAGCCACCATGCAAGTACAATACTACAAATCTATTTTGCTTTTAAGTCTAATGTGATACCTCAAGACTTTTAAATTTTACTTAACACCAGAAAGCTCCAACCCATCCCATACTACAAATAAATCCTTTAAATATTGTATTAATGTAATCTATGGCTGTGTATGTATTATGAGAAGTAATATAGAATCATAGAATCTTTTGGTTGGAAGGGACCTTTAAAGGCCATCTAGTCCAACAGCCCTGCAGTGAGCAGGGACATCTTCAACTAGAGCAGGTTGCTCAGAGCCCCATCAGACCTGACCTTGAACGTTTCTAGGGATGGGGCATCTGCCACCTCTCTGGGAAACCTGTGCCAGTGTTTCACCACCCTCGTTGTCAAAAATTTCTTCCTTGCATCTAGCCTAAGTGTAACCTCTTTTAGTTTAAAACCATTACCTCTTGTCCTATCGCTACAGGCCCTGCTAAAAAGTCTGCCCCCATCTTTCTTGTAAGCTCCCTTTAAGTACTGACAGGCTGCAATCAGGTCTCCCCAGAGCTTTCTCATCTCCAGGGTGAACAACCCCAACTCTCAGCCTTTCTTCATAGGAGAGGTGTTCCATCCAACTTCTGCCTATACATAAATTTCACATGATACTTCTTTTCCAGCCATTACATATGACTTTCCATAGATCCTATGAAAATGCAAATATTTTAAAAAAACTTTTCAGTGTTTACCAGGTAGGAAATCAAAAATTAGTTCCTGTCCCTAAACTGTTATGATATTTCAGTGTTGCCAGGCTCTTCCTTTAACACCAACAGGATACTCATCAAGAAACTGTGCCCTTCTCAGGATTTTAGAATTGTGATCATTAAAAGGTGCAGAGGGTTGTTGTTTGAAAACTAACACTACTATGTCAGTGTATTTTTAGCTGGTTTCTTCTTTCTTTGGAAAGAGGAAATGCAGGGAAAAGACGCTTGCTAACTGACAGCTTGCCAGGAGGAGTAGTATATGCACTGCTATATTTTATTACTACTTTTGTAACTGTATTTGTCCGTTCCTATTAACTATATTCCAAGATCATCATCTTTTTTTTTTTTTTTAATGCTGCAATGAAATTATCTTTTTGTGTACTTGGTCTGAATTTATTCTCTCCTAAAAAAACATATGGCTATTTTGTTACATGATTTCACAAATTCTGTTTTTTGAATGAGGTGTTGTTGACCTTGACAGATGACAAAATATTTTTTAGCTTTATTAGAAACTTTGTTTTTTAAATATGAAATGCTTTGTAGGTATTTATATTTTTTTAATTTGTCCTTTGGTCTCTAATTTTGTCCCATTTCTCTTTTTTACTTGAAGATTAAAACTTTCTTAATGGGACATAGCAGTTTTGTTCTTGATTTTGCAGTTGAAACTCAATGTAGTTGAACTAGTGTATCAAAGTTGAGCACATACTATTTCTATAGGAGATAAACACTGAAGTTCTTTGGGAGATTGGCTCTAAATTAACCTCTGATATCAGAAAAAAATGAAAGTTGCTTTTATGCCAGCAACAATTCTTTTCTGTCAAATAGAATACAGCTAGTTTTCCTCACTTTTTAAAAATCTCTAAACATTAAATTTCAGTATTAAGTCAGGTATAAACTCTCAAATGAGTTCTCTCTCTCTATAACAGAAGTTGGTCACTTTTGCAATCTAATATCCTCTTCCTACTGCCTTAGAAATAGGGTTTTAGACAAGAAAAACTCATTCATTCCTCATAGCATGCAGTACAAATAAACTGCTCAAGACTGGATTCATATTCAATATATATTCAAGACCAAAGCTAACATTTTTTGTTAAAAGTCTGCATGTATAGCTTGAAAATGATGACTGCTGAGATGTGTCCAGGGTTTTAATTTAACTTTATGGATTATATATTGATGAAACAACTGGAAGTGGAGTGTAAGGAAATAAATGTTTTTCTTTTTTCTAATTTATAGTGGGTCTTTGAAGTTCTGATGCATTTAGTTGTCATTTACATCTTATAAAATAATGCAAATAGGTGATTGATGTAAAATCTGTGAGTACCCTCATACAATTTTTTTTCATCCAACCTTTGTCACTTTTTTAAGGGCTTCATCTCTTAACCATAAGAGTTATGTCAGGATATCCCCTTGGAGTGCTTAGTTATTTTCATAGATAGCAATTACGGCCAGTGCCATTTCTCCTGAGAAGGATAGTTGATAAAATCTACACTGGGAGGGGAGTTCAGTTTTATAGCCAAATTTAGCATTTTTTTACATGGTTTAGTAACAGTTTTCAGTTTGTAAGTGTGTTTCATTGCTGTGGAGACATGCAAGGTTCGCCTGCAAAAAATCTGGTGTCAGAAGGTTTGATAGCTACTTGTCATCTTAGCGCTTTTCAGATGACTCTAGTCAATTCAGGGATTATGTGATTTCTAGTCCTGTTGCCATTCGCTGCCCCCCACCTAATGGCTCACTTTTGTGGTTAATGGACATCATATGGCTATGTTAATGAATACTGTAATTCATTGCCAAAAACGATAAGTAACAGACATTTCTTTGTCATACTTTTTGCATGAGGGTTTTCCAGGAGGGAAAAAAAAAAAGAAATACCTGCTTTGGAGGATTTGGTCGTATGATATAGTATAATATACAGAAACCCAGCATATTTTCAGATCCCTCTGCTTTGCATTTAACCTTGGAAATAGTCTTCTCTTGGATGGTGAGAACAAGGATACCTGTATATTCAAATTACTATAACTAGATCAACAATAGTACAAGCTCTCATATAGTAAGTAGCTTCATCTGAAAAATTCTACAAAATTTTATCTGAGAATTAGATATAAGGGAAAGTCTGAAGCATCAGTCTATTGGTCTGTAGCACAAAAAATTGGGTCATCTTTTGTGCTGTGCTTTTTTCTGATGGGCTTTTCCCAGATGATACTGTTAGACTAAGAACTGTTGTTAACAGAATGTTTGCTGTGGGGCATCCTACAGATGAGATGTTGCTTATACTTGTTCTTTAGTGCTTCTGGTTTTTTTTCCTGTCTATTTACTTGCCAAAGTGTCTGAACACAAAACTAATAGCTTTTGTTATTGCTTGAATTGAAGTGCAACATTGGTTTAGAAGTCTGTTCATTGATACTTTATTATAAATCACTAGCAGGGTTTCATAGAACTGAAAACAAACTTCTTTTTGTAAGATCAGGAATACTTCTTCTGCATGGATATACATCAGCTTGCCACAGACAGATTTAGTATGGTAATTAAACTAATTAAGCCACAGCCAATTAAGAGATATTATTCATTTTTATTTGAGCAAATTATCATGTTTTTGACTTTTTTATAAATGTCATTACATAAAAACATAATTAATGATCTGATTACAAGGTAATTATTTTGATTGAAATCCTCTCTCCAAAAGTCCCTATCTTGAGGCAGAGCAACTCTAAATCAAACAGAGCATCTCTTCATTAAGCAGAGTGGAGCTTTAGCAGAATTCTTAAGACCTGTAACACATACGTGCCATTAACAGGAAGAGACCAAGATCAGCTCTCCATTCGAATGACAATTACAATTTGCTAATATCAGCTGCTTAAACAGTTTAGCAGTTTTACGGTATAAGAAGAAATTAGTTTCCAGAATTTGTCAGGTATCTTGCATCTCTTATCAAGACTTGATGGCAATGAGTTCAATGCAAGAGAACAGGCAGAGCTGTCTTTCTTCCTCTAGAACCTGACTCATTTGACATTTAATTCTATGAAAGTGCCTGTAATTCTTCATTGTAACTGAAATGGCTCATTCCCCCTCTCTTCCTTTCTCCTTCCCCCCCGTCTCCCAGAAATCTGTATGATCATACTGTTCTTTAGGCATTGAGAGCTGAAGTATAGTAATTGTATTTGTAGTTCAGTGTTCACTGATGACAAATTGTAACCTTTAAGGGTTCTTGGTTATTGTGATAGGTGTGTTGTGTTTTAAGTACATAGAAGCAGCAGAATGATTTACCTCTCAAAGGAAGAGGATAGAGGCATTTTGCAACATGCACTGCATTCTCGATGATAGGCACATCTTCTGTCTTCCATAGCATTATCATCTACTACACTACAGAGTCAAGCTGTTTTTCCCCAGTCTGCAAATCAATCCTAGGAGAATATCCTCTTTGTGAGTCATTTCCTGAATTTGCAAACTTGAATGCTAACCATCTATCTACAAATGGTAATGTGTATGATTGCTTATGCAGAAATAGAGGGCAAGGAGTAACATGCTACAAATAAATTATCTTCATTGCAGTTGCAGCCACTGCCTTAATGAACTCTTATCTGTATTATTTCTTACCTTTCAAAGACTGCAAGAGTGGGCTATATTTGCTTATTTATCTTTGTAATGAAAACTGTTCTGGACTTCATGTAGTCCATTTCTACAGAATCATTGGGGCAGAATAATGAATAACATAATTCAAAAGATGGAGTCAAACTGGATGTCAGCAAGAATGTTGCTTGCATACGGACAGAAAGATTATTCATCCTTCATTTGTACACAATCATATTTGTCTTTGGAAAGGGTGATATATTTGGTTTTCATTATTTTCCTCAGGATGTAATGTAACATAACTCTAAGAACAAGTCTGCGGGTAACACTTGCTGAGATAACAATCCAGGTGATGGGAAGATGAACCTGAATATTTTACTTCCTGTAATTTGATCTGAATTTGTCTAACTGATTATGACTGCTTTAGAAAAAAAATCTCAGAATATTCTTCAGCCACTCCTAATAGAAGTATGCTACAATGTTGTTATTTTTGCAATAAGAAAACTCACAATACTTCCTCCACCTACTATAATGCAAGTAATTAAATGTTACTTGTGTGATAGTGAACACATGCAATCTTTTTGCAACACTGAGCATAGGCATCACAGTCTATGAAATAGATACCATTTGAGTTTGCTCAGAAATAGTTGGTTCTTTCAGGAATCCCAAGAGAATGTCCCAGCCACACTTCCTCCTTTAGAATGATTCTGGTCTCCTTCAGTTCTATCAGCTCTTGCCATTCTGGCATATATCAAATTAACACCTATTTAAAGACTCCTTAGTTGACAGTACAACAATTAGTGACATCAGAAGAGGTAAGGTAGTGGTTTATGGACTTGGTTACTGTTAATATTGCTAATATTGGTATAAATGCAATTCAAGACACACTATTTTGAATTTTTGCAGAAATATAAATAAATTTAAAATCAACCAGAAGGTCTCTGTGGAGCCTATTTTTCTTAATTTTCAAAGAGATGTCAAAATCATTGAATTGCAGTTTGTCAAAAGAGCACCTCAGAAGAAACAAATAAAATGTTAAAACGTTGGGCTTGAAGTATAAACATTATATTTGTTAGATTTTACTGCTGCAGAAACAACTATAGCATTATAAAGCAAGCACAGTTTTCACTAAAAAGATTATTTTAGATTACTTTAGATTTTAAAAATATTAAAATATTTGTTTTATACAGTTGTCTTCTTGCTAGTTGTATAGATATATAATGAAAGTGAAATTAAAGCCTTAAACCAAATTTTGTGAGCTCAGGCATTTTTTTGTTGTTGTTTTATGTTTGCACTGAATACATCATAGAGGTTTTGGCCCATGATGGTGACTCCTAGGCACTGCATGAATGCATACAAATGATAACATAGTGCTATATTTTGTGCATAATAGGTAGTTATTCCAGACCATTATAATCCAAATCAGCTCGAGAGAATTGTCTGGAATCCTGGGTAAAAATATATAGTAGGTAACTATTAATATTATAATCATACAAGTTACAGGGTATGATTTGGACACTTTCTGATTTCTGAACTCTTGACTTCCTGATCTTTCAACTTCCTTTTCATCTTAACAGTAACATTACCATGGTGGTAAGGAAATTACTTTTAGATCTTAATAACTTCCAGGTATTTATACTGTATCTGTCAGTATGTTCAATGAGTGCTGACAAGTTATTTAATCTCAACTCCCCTTTTCCTAACATGCTTGTTTAAAGGGTGAGTTTGATTTTCTTGAATTTTTTCTTCTTCTATTAGTTATTATCTAATCTGCTTTTGGTAGACAAATTGGATTTAGGTGTTACCTTAGGACAACTATGTTTCAGACTCCAAAAAGAATGTTTCTAAAAGAAATCAGAATGTCCAGAGAATTTTTATATAGCCAGATTATGTTGAAAAATTTGTTACCATATGTATCTGTAAACTTAAAACTAAGTTTAGAAAAAAACAGATGCTCTTCATCCATTTGTTATTGTGGTTTAGGAGAAAAAGACAGCTGTTGTTTATATCAGAGTTGTGATAGATAGAGAGTTGGACAATATCCATGCACTCTTGGCATTTGTAATCTTAACATCACAGAGTCATTGATCATATATAGAATGATATGGAAGTGAAGATGCCACTTTCCAAAACCATGCAAAGTAGTAAAAAGTCAGGTTACTCAACCAGAGCTTTTGAGATTAATGGGAACAGAATTGTCTTTATCCTTTTGTGACATTCCTTAAAAATTCTGAGGTTTTTTTCCCCACTTTTTCTTTCATACAAGAAACCATGTGTAGTGTAACATAATAAACCTGTTCTAGAAAGTGCAGTGTTTTTTAACTTTTGATAAGACCTTTTTTCTGTACTTCTAATGTTAGTCCTGGAAAAGTACTACCATTATTTTACTAGCAAACTATACAAGCGTGTTCCTCTGCTCACTGATAATGTTTATTTTTAGTACAGTCACTAACATAGTATAGTGTGCTATGCTAGCTGTCATTATTCTAGATGATTTCCAGGCATGGTTTGGGATTTGCAGAGGTCAAGACAGGATAGTATGATAAAACCACCTTGTTTTGAAGGGGAAAATTCACCTTGACACCTTATATATAATGTTTTACATCCCTGTGATGGCTTCCATCATGTTTTATACTCAAGCTGCCAGAAGAGCAGTGCATGTATATCTGTACATTTGTACAAATCAGCCATCATGTTTGTGATATTGGGCAGGAACTAGTAACGCATGGTCTAACAACCTCACCCTATATTTTTCTTTAACAAGGGGGGATTTTCAGCATCATGGCACAAAGTCTTCTTACAAATGTGTTTTATGTAAACATAATTTGCACATATTTTAGAACCAGATTTTATTTTTAATCCATGCATTTCTCATGGTGAAACACAATTTGGTTTTTGTTTAAGTGATTGATATGACACTCCATAAGAGACAGGGATTACATTACAAATTGTGACCAAAAGAAACAAAAAAAAAAAAGTTTTGTAAAACCCCATAAATTCAAATAAAAACACATAAATATATCACTAATGAAATGGTTGTTTATTGTTAAAGAAATGTAAGACAGGCTGAATAACAGTGGAATATTTACTACTCTTTCCTCTGTACTTTGGAAAACCTGTGTTAATAGATGTTATTATATATAGTTATTTTTGTATGCATCTTTGAAACAGAAGAATGAAGCCATTTCATCTGAAATCAGGAAAATAAGGCCATGAGTATACCTTTACTATTGAACGGACTTTGAGTATATTCATCTAACAACATGACAAAGTGGATAATCCCTTTTGTTAAAGCACTACTTGTTTTGCAGAAATAATTTCAATTTCATGGTACTGTGTAACAAAAAGCAGGATATTTAGACCTTTTCTTGCTTGGGGGGTGTGTGTGTTTCTTCCCCCCTGCATGCCCCCCCCTCCCCGCAATCTCAGAGCAGGACTACTCAGTTGTTTATCAGAAAAAAAGAATTGATTTTTAGAGGGAAATGTATCAAAAGTTTCATCCAAAAAATTTTGTAGTCTCAGTTTGTGTTACAATAGCTATGAATGTAGTATGATTGTTGCACAGCATACTTGTATTCTCAGATTTTAAGACTAAAATTTTTCTGATAGTGATGAATTAATAGGAACAATTAGGAAGATCAGCCCCAAGTTTTTCATTACTCCTTTTTTTGTCTTTTTAAGGGACAGATTGTGCCATGCTGGGCGATTGCAGAGATGCATTAGCATAGGAGCAAGGCTAAAGGCAATGCTGTGCAGCTCCTCTGAAGAATACAAGTTAAAGCACAATCTTTGTATCTAAGCAACAATCCTGCCTGATGCTGGAGGACATCATCTGTCATGCCTAACTGTTCCTTTAATGTGAAGGAATCCCTGGTGGCACTTGGATGAAGACTTCTCTGTGATCAGAGGCTGCCATACTGCAAAGTTTCAAATATAGTCACTTATTTCCTTAGCTTAACACAACTATCCAAACAGTCACAGGAGAATTGAACTATCTCAACAAATGACTGTATTCTCATCAGCTATTTAGATTAATACTGTGTCAATCCCTACTTCAGTCAGAACAGTTGGGAGTTCTTCTGAAGTCAGTATAGAAATCATGACAACCAGGTATAGTTACTGCCGTATGTAGTTCTCTGCTAAGAACCAAACTTAATTCAGTGTGTTGTGGTTAAGCCCCAGCCAGCTACTAAGCCCCACGCAGCTGCTTGCTCACTCCCCCATGGTGGGACGGGGGAGAGAATCAGAACAGTAAAAGTGAGGAAATTCATGGGTTGCGATAAAGACAGTTTAACAGGGAAAGCAAAAGCCGTGCACGCAAGCAGAGCAAAACAAGGAATCCATTCACCACTCCTCATGGGCAGGCAGGTGTTCAGCCATCTCCAGGGAAGCAGGGCTCCATCACGCGTAACGGTTTCTTGGGAAGACAGATGCCATCACTCCAAACCTCCCTCCACCTCTTCGTTCTTCTTCGTCCCAGCTTTATATGCTGATCATGATGTCACATGGTATGGAATATCCTTTTGGACAGTTTGGGTCAGCTGTCCTGGCTGTGTCCCCTTCCAACTTCCTGTGCACCCCCAGGCTGCTCGCTGGCAGGCCAGCACGAGAAGCTGGGCTGTCCTTTGCTTAGCAACAACTAACGCTGCAGTGTGTTATCAACATTTTTTTCATCCCAAATCCAAAACATGGTCTCACACTAGCTTCTATGAAGAAAATTAATTCTATCCCAGCTGAAACCAGGACAAGTCTCAAGGATATAGACAACTTTTACAGCTCTGCAGATGCTGACAGGCTAATGTGGTGGATTCTTCCCCAACACCAGTGCTCTACATTTTGATAAATTATTGAGATTTCTTCAGGAAGAATAACAATAAAACCATACCACTGAGAATGAGGAGTCATCTTTGTAATGTTTGCATCTTTCTAAAATTTTGAAGAGTAAGAAGATGGTGCATCTGTACATTTTCTAGTCAGCATTTTCATTGTTCCTATGAGCTTGAGATGGATGAGATACTGCTGTTTATGATGTAAGAGTCATGGAATGGATATAAAACTGTTTAAGACAGGCTAGATGTGTCACCATGGAGTCATAAAGGGATGATTTTGAAAAATGAAGTGGAGACTGTGGCTTAATAGTGGCAAAACTGAAAGGATGAGCACACAATTTTATTTTGTGGATCAATGCATTGACAGAATGCTCTTTGAGATTAAAATACTTTTAATTCTAAAATCAGTAGTCATTATGCTCTTCCATGTTGATTTTTCAAGGTTATAAAAACCTCCTTTGGAAAGAAAATTTTGTATTAAAACTCAGAGTTCCTTTTAGATTTTGAGCAGACTGCAAATTATTGAAACTGGTGTTAATTTTGCTGACTGAGGAAAGAAACTTACTGGCACAAAGAGGGAAAAATATTCTTCTTGACAAACTTCCTAGCTTTACTTCAGTCTCTTGACATAACTGTAGGGTTTATATGAGAATTTAATTCATAGTGTAGACAGATACTTGGCATCTTCCGTATTTGAGTTTTGAGAGGGCAGGGCACTAGAATCTTTCATTCTCATTGATCAAAAACATGGTTACTTAGCCTATGTATTATGTCAAGGACAAGTTTTACTAATTCCTAGAATATAGATTTATCTGATATTTCCTTTAATATCTCAGAAGTACCTTGCTGTACTAACTCTGTAAGCAAATAATTACATTCAGTGCTATGCTCTTGAAGTGAGAAAGTTGTCTGCATCCAAACCACTGTCTGAAATGAGAACAAGCTGAGGAGCAGATGTCTCATTTGTATATCCATTTCCCTGGCAACAAGTTCTTGTTAATTAAACCACAAATGTCTGTAATTTTTTAAGAGTTAATGAATCTATCTTTACAAGATATATAATCAAGGATAAAATAAAAATCTGTAAGATGTACTAATCTTTCACTTTTCTACTATGACAATGTCTCTTGGGAGAGCACCAGCTTTGAAAGATAAATCTGAAAGATAAGGAGTCAGTTTGCTTTCTGTGGTTGCTGAGCCAGTCTGAACACCTGCTCTGCTCGTGTAATTTCTCTGCACACAGCTTCAAATAGTGTTTAATGATCACCCACAACATTTGTAATAAAAACTAAATAAGAGCTCCATACAGAGAAAATAAAAGCATCTCTCGTGAGCTTGAGTGTTGACTTGAGAAATAGAAGAAAACGTAGTTATTCAGTATAAAGTAAGACTTTCTCACTGAACTAGAGGTAGACAATAGATGGTCAGTTCTGTGGACAAAGAAGAAATACGGGGAAGATTGTTTTTATTTTGCTGGGATTGGCAATGTAAATCTAATTCAAGAACAAACAGCAACCACAGCAAAACAAAACAAACAAGCAAAATCTTTTTCAAGAGTTCATTTAGCAAAAAGACTGCATAATGCTCTTCTGTATGGAGACCTTGCACAGGTTAGCAGTCCCTAATCTGTAGAGTCACAATAAAACAGTCTTAAAAAACAGCTAAGTCCTGGTCTGAAGAGTCCAAGAGGAGGAGTACCAGCACAGACAGGTACTGCTTAAGATCTGCTTACCTTGTGCTAGGTTGTGCACCTGTATAAAATTGCATGATTGTACTGATTTCATTACAGCAATGCTTTTCACGGCATTGAGACCCTGTGCTTTATTTGTGTTGTCAGTCCATTCCTGTAATCAATTCAAAGTTTCCGTTTGACCTGATGTTTACTTCAAAATCACTTGAGAAAATGGATGATTTTTTCACAGTGGATGGCCTTGAATAGCCATGGGTCAGAGCTAGGAAGTACTTTTCCAATAAGTAGTTCAGGGTTGAGGGAAGATTACTGTTATGTTATAATTCCCTTCAAAATCATTTTAGCTTGTTCAGTTTGACTGTCTTTGTTTTGTCTCACAAAACACTTGCCTAGTTATCTCATAAATATTTAGATTGCTTAGATGTGGTTTGAAAAAAATATTTTTAAATCTAAATGTCTCATGTCCATAGTCAAAACCAGTTTAATTTCTAAATTTGAAAGCTATCATAATATTATACTACCAGTATTTAAAGATATTTAGTCCTAACTGCAACTCTCAATACCTGTTGATATAAATAATGGATAATATATTGAAAAATAGATCTGAAAGAGGACTCCATTCCTATATGAAATTCAATTAAATGGCGTCTGACAGCTTTAAGTATCTTACTTTCTTTAACAAAATAATCTGTTTTTTTCTTCAGTAAGAATTTGCTGAACATAATTTTTGTCTTAAATACAAGGATTATCTTCAAACAACCATGTTTGATTTTTGCTAATGACATTTATAAGGCACCCCTCCCAACAACAACAACAACAACAACAACAAAAACCCAGAAAGGTTTTGTTCATAGTAGAAAACTAAGTTTGTTATAAATCTCTGCTGGGTCTGGTAATAAGTATTTCAAATCCCATTAATTAAATGCCCTCAGCAAAATCAATCTGCCTTGTTGGAGTTTCTGCTAGTCTATCTTAAATGTCATCAACATACAGAAGAGACCTTTGGGCTTTTTGTGCTGCTGCAGTACACAGATTGTGCAGTGTATCGTGGAAGGGCACTGTCTCACCATAGTACCATCTGCTTTAAAGAATAGGGGGAAATGCTGAACACTTTCCTGAGTTTCATGCCATAAAAACAGTGAACAGGAGCTCATTAGCCTACAACAGTTCCCATTGTAATCACATTATATTCATGCAGAGAAAATTGCCTGCCTGAACAGTAAGTCCTTCATATTGTTTAAGACTGCTTGGATACTTCCTACCACTTCTGCAGCACGGATCTCTTAGATTGTTTTCACCACAGGAGAAATATTTTGTGGATTTTCCACTCATACATTCTGCAATGTCTAATGGAAGTCGGCACTTCAGAGAAACCTCAGTGATATCATTAACTGGCAAAGTCCAAATTTGTGTTTTTCTGACTTGCATTTGAAAACAGAATTCTGGACTGTTAGAGGTTATTTATGAGTCCTTGTAGTTGTTAACAAATTATTTTATTAGTTAATTTCTTACTTCTTTTCAAGGAATATAACTGTAGTCATTGTTTAGATAAACTTAACCTGAGTTATTATTGGAATAAACTGCAGGTAAAGAACATGTAATTCCTAAGTCGCTCATTTATCCTATTTGTTTGTTTTAGCAGCTGTGCTGTTTTTCACAGCACTTTTTTAATCAGAATTATTTATAATCCCAGTTTGACTAATTATAATATAAAAATATTATTGATTGTGGGTAAGGACAGAAAAATCTACAAATAGTTAAATGTTTCAAATAAATATGCCATTTTTTTAGTGCTTAAACACTTCTAATCTCTCATCTACCTTCTTTAAAACTGTGAAATTGCTGTATTCATCATTTGTGGGCATACGTGTTAATCTTGATTATATGATAAATAGGGATATGTTTTTTAATCATCATATAATTAAGGAAACAATCATAATCTCATAAAAGATCATAAATACAAATTAAACTGTTGAAATCTTAATTGTAAGTGCTAATGGACTGAAATGTGATTTAAACGTGGCCCAGACAAAACCTGAAGATTTCTGAGACTGTATTTTTGAAGATTGAGTGTTTTCCTGGTATAGACTCAATACACTCGATACTCAATACTTCTTCAGTTATTCAACAAACACTAGGCTGATATCCTCCCATGTTTTGGTGGTGTTCTAGTGGCCTTTCTAGGGAAATCTGTTGAACAGATCTATTGAGGGAGAATAGATGTATGAAAATACAGTTCTTGTTTGAGATAAATCTCACAATCACGCTGTCAGATAAAGTGAACAAATGTCTTATCAAGAAGGGAGGGGGTTCCGAGTCCCTCCAAAATGCTGCAAACTAAGCTGTCTTTTGTTTCCCATCATTTTCCATGCAGACTTCTGCCAAAAGTAAGCTTTATTCACTGTAGAAGGCTGCAATACTTCAGTTTCACGCTGACTTTTGAGATATCACTGTTTCATCAATAAAATTTGAAATTCCGCTCTCGTTCATCACATTGGTTTCACTTCTTTTTACCTTAGTGTCCTCAGAAAACTTTCAGAGTGTATTCCTCATTCCACCACCTGCAATATCAGTGTGTGAGACAACGCTGGCACTGGGATTGCTCAAGATGACCTTCTGCAGATCTCTCTTGGAATGAGAGCCCAGCTGATGATTCATGTTTGTTAATTACCTTTGGATAGTTTTGTTTGTTTTGGTTTTGATTTTGCTTTTTTAAACATCTTTACATTGTCTTTATGATAAATTATCTAGATGCATGTCCTGGTTTCAGCCAGGGTAGAGTTGGTGAGGCTGTGTGTGAGGCTTTACTGATGACCTTTATGAGCATGATACTGAGACAGTGCCAAAATATTATAGAAGAAAGATATATGAAGGTACTGGTTGGTAGGATCTCCCCCCACTACACCCAACCATGTTTGTTGGTTGCAAGAATTTTGAAGTGCAAATGTATTGTTTTTTTCCTTAAGCATCAGTTTTTCAGATTACTGTTCACTTAAAAGATTTTTCTTAGTTTTATCTTGTCTATTAAACTAATTTGTTATTTTAGAAGTTGAAAAGTGATCTTTTTACTTAATTTTCTTAATTCCTTACTCTTTTCAAGCACTTTCATGCAGGGTTTTTTCTGTGTTTGTTTTGTTTAACAGAACAAAATTTTACTTGCTATAAGCAAGTCAGGTCATAGATAGAAAATGGAAATATTTTTTGCCTCTAGCAAGGAATTAGTCTTGCACAGCCATCTATAAATTGAATTAGTTTGCAGATGGTCCTCTTATCTGTATGCTTTAGAGAGATTAAAACCTCAGGGTTCATAGTACTGACTGACCTCTGCAACTTTAGTTTTTTTGTTCTTCATCTTTATTTTAAAGCAATTTATTTATCGGTTCTAATGACCAGGTTTTTATCCATGAAGCTTTTAAGCTTATTAGAAACCTGCCATCTGGAACAGTATATTAGCAAAAGCTTCTCAGAAGAATCTGTTATAACGCACTTGTTTAAATGTCTGTACTTAAAAATATAGTCACCAAAGTGTAGAAGTCAACTTAGATTTCACTCCTTTCATCTATGATTTCTGCTTCTAACATTACAATTTTTCCCCTTTTTGATAGATATTTGCTTTGTTTTCATGTTGGATTAAATAATACTGAAATAATCTGATTATGAATATGTAATTTAAAGCAGAAATTAATCTTTCAGTCAAATATGCATACACAGTGAATTAAAAATTGAGAAGGCAGGATACATAATCTAAATGAAAGCAGATGATGTATTTAGAGGGTAAATGTTGATCTTGATTTCTATGACACACATGGACAGATAGCAAAACACAAGCTCATCAAGTTATTATCATGTAAACGACACACTTCACATTGCTACTATATATTTTTCCATTGAATATAACTTTGATAAATATTAAGCATAGGTGATTAAGCTTGATAAACCTGTACTATTCCTCAGGCTAAATTTATTCTTATTTTTTATAATTGACATAACATTGCTACATACCATATTATTCATCCTAAACCACTTTTTTAATGATAAACTTTAGCAATTTTCTAAATTTAAAAGAAAAAAAAAACATAATATTTTATAATATTTTCAATTATTTACTTAAATGAAGAATGTTAGTTTACTGTTCAAAATACATTTATTAAAAGTTACATTACAAATGTCAAACACACACTACTGACATTGACTTATTAAAAAAAATGGTAAATCAAGCTTAATGGGACTATTTAATTTCTTGAACTCAGCAAAAATTTTTCTTTTTTTTTTTCTATTAATTAGACTTTTTCCCCTTTATAATATCAGCATTTCTTACAAGATGGTAAAAGCATTCCTTATCCAAGAATAATATTTGCAAATGACATAGGATGGAAACTGAGAGGCCACCATTTTGCAACGTCTGTTTCCAGTTTCCTTCCACATGATGAAATAACATACAGAAATATCCAGATTTGCTTGGAGCAACACTGGTACACCTACATATCCCAGGGCTGCATTGCTCAGATATGATAACCCTACAGCTTGGAAACCAAGTAACTACATTAATGTGGAATTGGACCCAGATATGTTAACAGTGATTCTTTTGGCTTTTGAATCGCTTTGAAAGGCTTTGTGCTGTATAAAGTAGACATCATTTATGTCTTCAAACTACTGTAACTCAGATCAGTGACAAAGGGAGTCACCTGGGGGGTCAGTGTGCCCTGTTTCTCGTTCTCTCCTGAGTCTACCCACAACTCCTTCCTCAGAAAGTTGATTCTGGGCTGCTGGGAGTCTTCCATGTTAAAACTTGGCATCTTCAAGCCCATATTGTCATCATGACTGGAGGATTTTAAAACTCACAGATCCTAACAATGGCTTCATTTTCTTTTTTAAGGATTGCAAGAAGACTGTGTTGTGTTTATGTCTAAGTATTTTAATGAAGGCTCAGCTTTACCGTAAAAACCATAAATCATCTAGTCTTTGTATATGCAGCATGTGAGAAACAAAATAAACTTTAGGCAGCTAAGAAAAACCTTTTTATATCCAGGCTCAATTTATAAGTTAACTGTGTCAAACATGATGCTTAATCTTTAGTGATACTGTAAGTCAAGGAGGAATGTAGTTATTATATCAGTGCTGTCTATGTGTTTTATTTATAAGAGCATTTTAGGAATATTCTTTTAATCAGTTTTACAGCTTGGTTTATGAAGTTAAATATCCCATATTAATCTTTTACTCATTTGCTAGTTACAGTATTATGGAGCTGAGATACCTGTTTCTAGACTAACTATTATATTATTTTTCTGTTGGGAACTTTGTTTTCAAAACCCTCTTTTTGGTAGTCTCAACACAAATTGATCACTGGCGTTCTCCATGCTGTGTTCTCTCAGAATAGAGCTGGTTTTAGCTGCTTCAGAACAAAGCCTGATAAATTTGATGGAAATCCAGAACTGTTTCAAAGTTCAGGGGTCCCTTTTTTGGGTCTGGCTGGAAAGCTGTTAGTATAAATTTAGAAAATCATGAGGTGGTTGGAAGTTAGTTTCTACTGACATCTGAATTAGCCACAAATTTACTGGTCATATGTTAAAGACAGCTTCTAGAAACTCTTTCATCTTCTGGCAAACTTGGAAGCTCCTGCCAGCCCTCTCCAGATAATATGAGAGAAAACAGAGAAACTATAGCACTGGGCTCTGTGTTACTGCAGGATTTCTCCATCAGGATCCTGTATCCACAGGAAAACTGATGCCAGTACTCCACTGGATGAAAGCCATAGCATTCAGATGATTTCAGTTCTTCAGATTATGAAGGTGAATACCATTTACATGTAGATCTAAATGATGCTAAAACATCTAAAGTATAAAAAACCCCTACATCTTTCTTCAATGTAAACAATGAATTTATTTTTTTTCATCATCTCAGGATCCTTTAGATTATTGAGACCATATTGGAAAGTCCAAATTGTGCAGTAAGTGGTCAGCTGAAAAGAGGTAATCTCTCCAGCAGGAAGCATGATAAAGTCATGTTTCATGTTAAGAAACATACATTTTCTTACGTTCATAGGAGCTTGGGAAAACTGTATTAACTCCATTGATGCAACTATACATTTTTTATAGCTTCTATATGAAGACATCTCATTTGAAACTAGTGTATTGTATGTATAAGGTATGAATGTATAATAAGAGGATTCATCTTCTATCTTAACTGTTTCTAGGCTCTTCTTTTAACTCTTCTGAGTTATGTTTGTGATTTAAACATTTAGAAAAAAGTGGGAAGGGGGGACTTTCTTTATAGTTTTTCTCCTGTTTTACACGACTTGAGTGAATCTACTTCATGTGAGTTAAAAGAAAGGAACCATAAGACCTGAGCCCTTGAATTATGATGTGGAACTACAGCATCTTTGATCCTTTTTTGTAAAGTTTGGGGCAAAGAAGAAGTACAAGGTCATGGTGGTATGACCTCTTGTGATTACAGATGTATAATTTTAATCTACATTTTTAATGGCTTGTGTCTTTAATATTTTATGTCATAAAAATTTTCTTTGACAAGATAAGGAATCTGTCATTCCCCTTGGCAGCTGTTCCAGTGACTAAACATTCTAATTGTTAGTACAAATGTATTTACCAAATGTATTACAAATGTATTTACTAAAAAGAGAAATGGATACCAGTTACTATCAATTCTACAGATGGGAATGGAATTTATTTCTAGGTTCACTAGAAATAAAACCTAGGAATAAACCAGTGCTGAAGACTTAAAATAAAAATTATATTAATGGTTGAGAAACAACAAAACCTTTGAGGGAAATAAATAATCTACTGTCCAAGGCTAGGAGGAGGCTAAAAAATATTTATTAGAACATTATTAAGCCAGGAGTACTCCAAGTTGCCATTATCTCCTTATTAACATTTTTTTTATTTCATTCCATGAATATAGGGTTCTCAGAAGCATGTCTTGTGTTAAAAGTTTCAGTGTTTTCTTTTTCTTCTTGTTATTTACTTTGAATAGGTACTTCACAAGAAATTCTGAATTTTTTTTTAAACAATAATAACAACAAAAATTGTTGTCCACTAGAGTTCTTCTTAGGCCATAATCAGTTACACTCAATATCACTAAGTTCTGAATGACCAAGAACCCTAAAACAAAAATACAAAAATTCTAATACAAAAATAATGCTTCTAACTCTTACTTATGCACTATTTTTACTTATTGTAACTTTACAAATAGGTCATACTGAAGATATTAAAATTGTACTAGGCAATCCACCTGTGGAGAATTTCCTTTTACTGTAGCAAATCTTTCACTGAACAGAATTTCTCTGTATAAAACCTCATACATGTTAACAGATCCTTTGTCATATATAATGTCTTTAATGCTCTGATTATTATATTTTTATTTCATTAAAACCTCAGAGCTGCCTGAAGACAAGTCCAGCAGCACTCATAATCACCACACCAACTATGATATCCTATGAAAATATAAAGAAACATCACCAAATTGAAGTTGTTTGGAATAGATGTAATCATAACAATTAAAAGGATCCACTCCCTTAAATTTGACTAACTTTACAGCACAGGGAATCCTTATTTTGCACTTCGTCCTTTTCAAACACATTGTTTAGCATCTGGTAATATTTGTTAGTCAAAACATTAGTCAGCTAGAGTGATGAAATTTAATTACTCTGTTGGATAAAAAATGTCTGTCAATCACACAATATATGAAAGGTACAGGAACTGTTGTTCTGTTCAAAAATGTTTTACAAACTACATGCATATTACTGATATCCCATTTGAGTATAATAGAGGGTAGCATCATAGATGCTCTCAGACAGCTCGATAAATCAAGCAATCTCTTCTTACGTAAAATTATCCAACACTAGTTATCATTTTCATCCATTTTAATATGATATTTTCCCAAAGTACAGAAAGGTTTTCACATTGATAACAGGTACAATTCTTCTGGTGAGTACTGTGTGGCACAGTTCAGCAAATGTTCTCCAACATTCTGGTGAAATCAGATTTTTTATTTCTTTTTTTTTTTGGTTCAGATGTGGCTAACATTGGCAAATTGAATATAGATGAGAGAGACTTTCATTAAATTCAGTTTTTCATTCTGTGAAGCCTACCATCTGATTTATATTTTTTCTGGACCCATATGCATTTTCAGAGAAGGTGTTTGTGCCAAGTGAATCTTTCTGAGAATGCATCCACAATGACTGTCACAATGAGGGTTTTCCTACTAACTTCACTGAAACAAAATGAACCTTTTTGTGCAGTGAAGATGACCAGAGATCTCTCTTCATTTAGACATAAACATCTGCCAATGACCAGCTTCATTAACCACTGTTCTTAAAGTATCCCTTAGTGTTTTAAAGGTTTAGATGTCCAGTACCATATATAATTTTATTTTTATACATAGACACACATGCACACACACATATGTATCCTTACCATGTATCACTATTTACATTTCTACAGCTGGAACGTTATTTGTGACAGTGAAAAATTCAGAAATCTATGCACTATGTGCAGCCATTCTGGGTTACCGAAGAAAAATGAGGACCAATGTGTGTGTCTTGACAACTCTTGATCAGTCTCTTTCAAAAGGGGGTGGATTAAATGCCCTTACAATCAAGCACAGCATATCACTCTATGCATATGAGAAAAGGGGCACAAAAAAGGGGCACAGCTGTAGGTAACACCTATGTTGTTTATGGACAAAGAAGAGCAAAGGGAGGGAATTATCGTACCTCAGTGTTGTTCCTGGTATGCTCCTTGTACTGAACTGTACACATCCTTGCTTTATTCCACTCCTTACTAAACAACTGTATTAACAAAAGTTGCAAGGTCTTAGCTGTTGTGTAGGAACTTGCTGCAAAGGTCTTTGCATAGCACACTAAAACAGTACACTAATCTTGTAACATTAGCAACATACAGAAAAACACTTCAAGTTTTAAATCATGCAGTTATTGACTTAAAAATTCCAATATGTGCCTTGTATCTCTAATGTAGTATGTAGTCCAATGTAACATTATTATACAGAATATTTTCATAATCTAGATCAGCACAACTTGTGTCAGCAGTAAGATTTTTAAGCTAAAATTCTTCATTAGAAGCCTATTGACTTGATTAGAGCTTTCTGCCAACAGAAAAAAACTATGGCAATGACCAAGGTCAACTTCAACAGAGAGAGATCTAGGTGAATCCCATGAGGTCCCGAGGGACTTGCATTTCCAGCAATGCAGTAGCCCTGAGCATTGGCTTGTGCCTTTGTAGTGATTCAGACTCCCTGTTGCTGTATAAATTCAGATGATAGATATCATCTGAGGCATCCCACCAGGTGGGAAGGTTGTGGCCAGCTAGACAGAAATATACACATAGCAGTGAACTTTGAAGGCTGTAAAGTAAAAACCTGATGGGACTCTGCCCTTAGGCTTTAGGGTAGGGCTCACATTCCTATGTATAATCACAATGTGTCTGATTTCCTCATCACATGAGCTAGGAGCACATGTGGTAATCGAAAAGACAGCAAAGACTGGAACATCTTGTCAGGTGTTGATCATTTTTGCTTATCTATATTTTGCTATCAATTATCTTTAACTAAATATTCAAGGGTCTTTTGGAAATATACTTTTTGATAGCTGGATTCCATATATTTTTTAAACTCCATACCAAGTCTACTAAAGGATCATTACATTTGCCTGTTTTTATTTAGATCCAGAAGTAGCCACAAAGTACATATTTCTTTATGTGGACTAGATACAGTGGGATCTAGTGTTTTATATTTTTGTTTGTGAACAGAATTTCAAAGCTTGGATTATCTGCTCACTTAGGAAAGCTTATGATCTGGAAATAAGTCCAACCTCTATTAAATCAATAAATGATAATGCTAATAAAAATAATATCAAAGCTCTCAGGTCAGCCAAAAGTTACACTGTAACTTATATTTTTAATGGAAGAGAAATGAAAATTATATACAAAAACAAACCAGTTTGATACCTCTTGCTTTTAATGAACTTTAAAATTTAATTTGTGTACTGTTAAAGCCAGTCTCCCCTATTATATTAACAATAATATGGACATTGAGGTGACTGTCCATTTATTCTAGAGGTTAAAACAAGCTCAGATTCATCATTAATTTAGAACACCTTATTCAATAACAATGTTTCTTTTTTCCCATTGTATTATGGTGATTTATGTGTAGTACTTTTCTGGAAAGAACTACTGTTCACGAGAGACTTGGTTGAGCTCAAAAAAGTACATTTAATTTAGGACTGCAGGTTTCACTTGAATAAGATTGATACAGCCCAATGTCCATTAGATATGAACTGGGAGAACGAAACCTATTTTATTCATAAGTATTAGTAACGCACCTGGGAACATTAGACATAGGACTGTAAACCCTGTGCTATACATAGAATATTCTATTCTATCTATAGATAGATAGAATACTATCTATGGAACAGAGAGTATTCCCTAGCAGAAGGGAAAATACAGAAATTGTCCTACTCTATGTACAAATGCATCCTCAATAGCCGCATATTCACATGTAGCAGGTCAATTAAAATGTTCAGTTTACCATGTTGTTTAGGCACTGATCGCCTTCAGAAAATGTATACTTTTGTCCCTTAGAAAGAATTGTACTAGAGATGAGGTACCAATGAATAACTTGTCTTGAGCAGTTGATGAAGCTTAAGATGCCCCTTCCAAAATTAACATATGAGAGATTCTATTTGGAAATAGTTCCTCTAGCTGTAGACTCCCCCTTTCTTTTCAAAAACATATTGGTTGCTGGTAAACTCAGCTGAGCACACATCATACAGTGATTTTCATTTGAAACATGTGTGGCAAGCATGTTTCCTCTCTGCAAAAAACAGGAAAGGGAAGAAAAAGTGGAGGAACACATCCTTTTCAAGCCCTGGTATGGACAGAAAACCATGGGAGAACATACTATCTCCTAAAAGCAAATTTTTATATTCCTGTTCAATGTATATGTTCCTATTCATATTCCTTCATGCTTTGACTCAGCACTGCTCCAGGGGCACAACTAAAGCTGAAGAAGCAAGCAACTTGTGTATGTCTTGTAGGGTCTTCCCATCTCCATGCCCTTATCCAGGATCCTGCTCATGCCTGTGCTGTAATGTGTCTTAACAAATATCAGTTCTGCTGTAGCCAAAGGGTCCTTTATTGTTTTTTTTTTTGCCAGTAGGTGCATTACAGATACATCCTATGCATTTTCATAATTCCCAAAGTAAAACTGTCAAGATTTTATTAGGAAAAAGATAAGCATCTTAGCCTGCACCCTCAAAATCACTAGATACATTTTCCTAGATGTAAATTACCCTCCATCTCAATAAGATAATTTCTCTCTCTGTTAACGGAGTCTCTGCAAGAAACACAAAATAATAAAATATAAAAATAGCATGGATAACTTTAAACCATACTATATTCAGTGGATGTTGCATGTATTTTGAGATATTTGGAGTGATGTTAATAAATTCCAGCTTCATTTGACACAAGACATTGATGTAAAACCAAGAATATTCTGGTTGGAAGGAATTCAGTTAAATGTGGGTATGAATTTCCATTTGGTTTGGACTTCGTGTAGCAAAAAATACAAACAATGAGAGTCATTAACAGCCCTGTAAATACACAGTACAGAACTGGATGGTTGGAAGTTGTGTTCAGATGGATTCAGAAGATGAGAAATGATGACGGTTTGAATTCACAGTTGAATTCAACTAGTATATCTTCAGAGCCTCTGCTTTTGATAAGAAGCACAATATTAAAGAGCTGCTTCAAGCATTTTAGAGGGTTTTTTAAAATGCATGAAGTTAAAAACAGACATGCAATACTTTTTTCAGCTGCTGAGCTCTTGGATAAAATAGGGGCAGCAATGTTGAACAGCAATTTATATTTAAGGACTATAAAAAAATTGGGGGGATGAGGGGTCTTTACATGGCTAACCCATCAGGTGAGTTAATATAGATCCCAATTTGAGGGAAAAATTGCTCTCCAGACCAGAGTAAATCATAAACTTCTTGATTTACTTTGATTCATAACATCTCTTTCTCAGGCATTTCTGTTACTCGGGTTCCTGCTCAGTGTGAGACTTTCTGTTTGATGCTGTAAAGTCCTCCTACACATTACGCACAGTTTTGATGCCCCTTCAGGAAGCTGGTAGAGGAGACTCTACATGCCTGGGGACATGCTGAAGTCCCTTTGGTTATTCTTAAAAGTCAGGAGCCTGCCTTTAGATATGGTACATGTCCTCCCCATGTCAGAGCTGAGATTTGGTGCTACTCTGCATCCCCTTTTCCCCAGAGCTATGGGTCCCTGCTGCCAGCTGCTTGCTTGGCGGTGCTGTCATCAGAGGCTGTAAGGGGTTCAGCTTAACACAGCAGCGCGCAACCTGCACACAGCTCTGTGGGTCTAGCTTCTTCTAGCCCTTTCAGTTCACAAACGAAACAAGCAGGCATTGTTGTGCCACTTCATGTCAGCAGTAAATCAGTACCTACCTGCAGATCCCCCTCTTGTAATGAATCTGGGCTTTCTAAAACATTTTACATTTTTTTTGTAAGATATGTAAGTATCGAATGGCTTTCCAAGTATTTTTCAGTTACTTAATTAGTCAGATGGATTGTTTTGCTGTTTTGTGTTTCAGTCTCGTATTGTATCTGGTTGGTTTTCTCAGAACCCATCTGGTAGCAGCTTCCACTCCAGACTGGTGGTGATGTTATTTGTGGTGCTGGTTGACGTTCCCAATAGAAGTATCTCAGAGATAAACCTACATTTTTCAGAGGTGCACTCTTAATTTTGACTTCTGAGAATGTTCCCTTGGAGGTTTTGTCATTGCTGCTTTCTGTACAAACCTGCTGGCCTGGATACAAATTCTCCTATTCTTTGGTCAGTGTGATCTGAGAAATAGCGTTTTCATCATCCTCTCCTCTTTTACCTGTGTGTAATGACTTAGATACTGTAGTTTTCCCCAGTCAGCTTACAGAACACCTGATTGTGGCATTGCTGTGGTGTGATGACTTTTATGGGTTTCCAGCTGTTACAGTTTTTGAGGTAAATTAAAAGGTTGTCAGCACAAATTGCTGTTTTTTTATGTTTGTGCTTGATGTTTTTTTCTTGTGCATGCAACAGTGTATTACTACCTAAATATTACTTTGTTTGGCTTTTAACATTTCAAGTTTGACATGTAAGATGGGCAAGTATATTGTTATAACCTAACAGATCAAACTCTCTTTTTTAGTGAAATAACTTGTTCTGGGAGTTAATGTCTCTTCTGTTAATATTGAAATAAATTATGACCTACTTATTGAGAGCAGCTAATGAGTTTTTAGCTTTTCATATCTTATTATCTGCATATCTCCTTTTAGGTGCACTTTATATCATGTGCTGGATTTTTCAAACACTGGGGTAAAAACATATGCAACCTCAAGCTCAGTTTAATTTGTCTTCTCATGTTCTCTGAAAACCAACCTAAGCCGTGATACATAAGGTCTCTCTTGTTCAGTTAAAACATTCTTTATATAGCATATTGCAGTGTTCTGTAATTCTTCTCTTTCTGTGAAATAGTTCAGATATGGAACAGCAATTTAAGAATACTTTTCTATACTAATGTCCCACATCTGACCTTTGATTTCTGCATGGACATCTCCCATTACACAAATGGGATCAGATCACATCGCACACCAAATCTATGTTTGAATCAAGAAACCTAGCACCCTACTCTTACATTCCTGTGTCTTCAAAGTGCATTAGTCCCATTTCCTAGTTCATCCCTACCTTGCAGGTTGAACTGAACTTCACATTCTGAAGTACATTGACTTGCAGGTTATACTAGTTTAGTGAATGTAGCAAATGAAGATTCTATTTATTTTGGCTACAAAAGATAAATAGCAAACAAAAATACTCATTAGACATATAAGTATTCAGTATTTATGAATGACTTTGTTAGGTTTGATTCATTAAAGTATTTGTTGGAGCTGAAGTGTCTTTCCTAAAAAAAAGTCTCCAGATCCCTTTCCATCATAGAACTGCAGAAGAGTGGACAAGACAATACTGTATTTCCTAGCTTTGCAAGGCAGGATCAAGCATAACCAACTATCTCTACCAAATGTTTGTTAAACTTCTTCATCAAACCATTAAAATCATTTCATCAAATCATTAAACCATTCCATGGCCACATCAGGTAATTTATGTTACTATTCCAGCAGTGTAAGGTATTTTCTCCTTCCAATTTGTGAAATTCTGTTCTTTAGGATTCTATCTGTCTCTAATATTTTAAAAATGATTTTAGGAAAGATAAACCAAGATTTATTATTGATAGAGAGGCAGATTGGGCTTCTCAAACTCCTAGAGGAGTTTAAATAAGGATTAAGGATTTAAATAATATTTTCTGTACAAGATGCTCTCATCAGAGAGCTGAAAGGAGCTGTGCTACATTCTAAGTGCACAAGATAAATCATATTTCCGTTTACTGAATTATTATTGCATTAGTGTTATATTTAAACTAAAGTAGTTACAGTGGTTCAAGTGGAAAAAAGAATAATTTTGTAATTTGTATGTGTATGTATGGAAATAAATCATCATTCTTCACAGCAAATATCTAGAGCCATATATTTTATCTAAGGACTAAGGGCCGTTTCCCTTAAATGTAATTTCAGAACTGCTTCTTTATAGTATATCTGCTATCTTATTATTTATCAATTTATATTGTCTTTAGCAGTTTCTGCATACAGTGTGTGGTCTATAAATATTACAAATTTGTTGAAGAAAGCTCAGATGTTTAATTTCCTATTTGTGGACATATGTAGGTAGTAATATTATTGCAATCAATTTTGCTTTGTAAAAGTTTTCTAAATTACCTGATTCAGAGGGATATAGAGTCTTCAAACTATCTGTGATAATGTTGGTTCAGATACCCAGTTGTGTTATAGTCTCTTTTCTGAGTAAGAGTGACTTGATTGACGTTATTGCATTTATAACTGATGTTCTATGGAAATTCAATAGTATAACAAGCAGACATACAGATGCTAAAAATGTCCAACTTGTAGATAACCTTCCAAGTTCTCACATCAAATTAGCTGTAGCTATGGTAAGGTTTTTAGGGTAATTATGTTCTTACATTTACAATAAACTTGTGCTGTTGAATTATTTTTGTGGCTGCCATAATTTACAAACTTGGTCATGACTGATAATATGTTTTCTTCTAGCAAAATGAAGGAGCAATGAAGAAAGTTTTGTACAGTGCTCAGTGAAGCAACAGAAGACTTCTACATGAAATCTAAGTAGAAATTAGTGAACCTACGTGAGCTGATGACAGTGAATGTAATTGGAAGAAGTACAACTTTGCTGGGCTGCAACAATGTGCATCTGTGCATTAGAGCCAGAAAGCCAGCAGGCACTGAAAGGAGCAATCCACAGCAATAGACAGCAAGCAGGCAGTATAGCAGACAATGGACTTTGATTGTGGCTCTCCTTTTCTTTTTATTCTCCTTGCCTGTCCAACTTCATATACACCAAATACAAACATTGAAAGTGGGTGTTTGTCACATTACTTGTTCACCTACGAATCCACATCTCATACCGTGGCTGAAAAAGTAATGCTCTGAAAATGAATCATAGAATCATAGAATCTCTGGGTTGGAAAGGACCTTTAAAGGTCATCCAGTGCAACCCCCTCTGCAATGAGCAGGGACGTCTTCAACTAGAGCAGGTTGCTCAGAGCCCCATCCAACCCGACCTTGAATGTTTCCAGGGATGGGGCAACCTGTGACAGTGTTTCACCACCCTCATCATCAAAAATGTCTTCCTTAGATCTAGTTGAAATCTGCCCTCTTTGAGTTTAAAACCATTACCCCTTGTCCTGTTGCAACAGGCCTTGCTAAAAAGTCTGTCCCCATCTTTCTGACAGGCCCCCTTTAACTACTGAAAGGCTGCAACAGGGTCTCCCCAGAGCCTTCTCTTCTCCAGGCTGAACAACCCCAGCTCTCTCATCCTGCCTTCACAGGAGATGTGTTCCATTCCTCTGATAATTTTGGTGGCCCACCTCTGGACCCACTCCAACAGGTCCATGTCTTTCCTGTGCTGAGGGCTCCAGAGCTGGACGCAGGACTCCAGGTGGGGTCTCACCAGAGCAGAGTGGAGGGTCAGAACCACCTCGCTTGACCTGCTGGCTGCGCTTCTTTGGATGCCTTGTGGGCTGTGAGTGCACATTGCTGGCTCATGTCCAGCTTTTCATCTACCAGCACCCCCAAGTCCCTCTCAGCAGGGCTGTTCTCAATCCCTTCATCCTCCAGCCTGTACTGATTACCAGTGGTTGCTCTGACCCAGGTGCACTTGTGAAGCTCATGAGGTTCACATGGTCCCATTGCTTGAGCCCGTCCAGGTCCCTCTGGATGGCATCCTGTCCCTCAGGTGTGTCGACTGCACCAGTCAGCTTGGTGATGACTGCAAACTTGCTGAGGTGCACTTGATCCCACTGTCTATGTCATTGATGAATATATTAAAGACTACTCGTCCCAGTACGGACCCCTGAGGGATACTGCTCATCACCCATCTCTATCTGGACATTGAACTGTTGACCACTACCCTCTGGATGTGACCATCCTACCAGTTCCCCATCCATCCAACAGTCCACCCATCAAATCCATATTTCTCCAATTTAGAGAGAAGGATGGGAGGAGGGATTTTTGCATAGAGATCTGGACAGGCTGGATTGATGGGCTGAGGTCAACTGTATGAGGTTTAATAAGGCCAAGTGCCGGGTCCTGCACTTCAGTCACAACAACCCCATGCAATGCTGCAGCCTTGGGGAGGAGTGGCTGGAGAGCTGCCCGGCAGAAAAGGACCTGGGGGTACTGGTTGACAGCCAGCTGAATATGAGCCGTCAGTGTGCCCAGGTGGCCAAGAAGGCCAACAGCATCCTGGCCTGTATCAGCACTAGTGTGGCCAGCAGGAGTAGGGAAGTGCTCGTGCCCCTGTACTTGGCGCTGGTGAGGCCGCAGCTTGAATACTGTGTTCAGTTTTGGGCCCCTCACTACAAGAAGGACACTGAGGTGCTGGAGTGTGCCCAAAAAAGGGCAAAGAAGCTGGTGAGGGGTCTGGAGCACAAGTCTTCTGAGGAGCAGCTGAGGGAACTGGGGTTGTTCAGTCTGGAGAAGAGGAGGCTTAGGGGATACCTCATCGCTCTCTACAACTACCTGAAAGGGGGCTATGGTGAGGTGCGTGTTGGTCTCTTCTCCCAAGTAACTAGTGATAGGATGAGAGGAAATGGCCTGAAGTTGCTCCAGGAGAGGTTTAATCTCAATATTAGGAAAAAATTATTTACTGAGAGAGTGGTCAAGCATTGGAACAGGCTGCCCAGGAAGGTGGTGGAGTCAGCATCAGTGGAAGGGTTTCAAAAACATGTAGACGTGGCACTTCAGGGTATGGTTTGGTGGTCATGGTGGTTTCGGATTGATGGTTGGACTTGATGATCTTAAAGGTCTTTTCCAACCTTAATGATTCTGTGATTCTGTGATTCTGTGATGTTGTGGGGGTCCATGTCAAAGTCAGGACAGATGATGTCCACAGCTCTTCCCTTGTCCGCTCCATCATAGAAGGTTGGTCAGGCAGGACTTGGCCTTGGGGAAGCCATGCTGGCTATCTTGAATCAGGTCCCTGTCCTCCATGTGCCTTTGTATTGCTTCTGGGAGGATCTGTTCCATGATCTTCCCAGGTACAGAGGGGAGACTGACAGGACAATAGTTCCCAGGGTCCTCCTTTCCTTGCTACCTTTTTTAGACATTGCTTCATTGTTTCCCTTTTCCAGTCTCCAGGGACTTCACCTGACTGCCAGGACTTTTCAAATATCATGGAGAGTGGCTTGGCAACTACATCAGCCAGTTCCCTCAGGACTCTGAGGTGCATCTGGTCAGGTCCCACAGACTTGTGCATGTTCATGTTCCTCAGGTGGTGTTGAACCTGATCTTCTCTTACAGTAGGAGGGACTTTGCTCCTTCAGTCCCTGCCATGCAGTCCATCCACTTGAGAGGTGTGGGCAGAGAGATTGCCAGTGAAAACTGAGGCAAAGAAGTTGCTGAGTACCTCAGCCTTCTCTTTATCCACTTTTACCAGTCTGTCACTGTTGCTCATGGTGGGGTATGTTTTCTTTGACCTTCCTTTTGAACTAGAGTTTGTAGTGAATAAGGCCACTGCCATATGACGGTTGTTCAGTCCATTCAGAAATGCCACACTGTGAATTTAAGAAAATCTTTTGGTCGTGATGGTTGATCACTGCCTGGATTCTGTTGCTGCGATTTTACTGTGTGGTGCTAGGAACATTACATAAATTAAGTGCCTGCAGCAAGTCACCGATGTCTTCCACATTTCTGTTTATGGAGTTTGGGTCCTGGAATGCATGAAGAATTAAAATATTTTAGTATCTGTGCTATGAACATGTAAAATCTCCTTTGTTGATGAGAACTGAAAAAAAATCAGGTAGCTCAAATGTGTAGACATGTTCAGCGATTTTAACATTAATTTCTCTGTGTCAGCTCCAGATGCATTAAATAGGGCTAATAATGGTCACAAATAATATTTGTCTCAGATGGGAATTGTGGTGATAAATGCAGTGGTAGGAGAACCACAAAAAGCCCATGACAAAATTAATAACTCTGTTTTCAATACAGAGTTTGGATAATGTGCAATAAATAATGCATGGATCCACACAGTGAATGATAAAAAAAAACTAACAAAAAACCAAAACCTCAATACTGAATAGCTCCACAGTCAGTGAACACCATCCATCTCAGGAACAGAATTAATTAGGGGCAGTATTTTGTTGACAGTATTCAGCTGTTGAAGAGAAACTTGCACCATAAAACATAAAGCACTAAAAGGTAGACTATAATTCTGGCATTTTCTGGTGCTCAACATTTCAGAGTTAATTATGATTTTTAACACAGTTTTGTGTGTGTATAGAAGGAAAATCATTGTGTTCTAGTTATATTCAATCGCATATTTGGAAATGATAGCATATTACTTGCAGTAACCAAACATGCATTCTGGTTCTCAAAAGAGATAGTACAGTATGTTTTTAACTCAGTGGATCACAGTTAATGCTCTGGTAGGGCTTTCGAAACAGATTTATAGCTAAGAAGATGAGGTGAAGCATCAAGATACTCTGAGTCATTATAAATGCTTTATGAAGCAGTAGTCCTATTCTCAGAGATTGCTTTGACAAAAAGACAATGAAATGTCATTTCAAATGATACAACGGAACAGTTCTTTTGGATTTTTATTTTAAACAATAGCTCACTTAGCAGGCACATTTTCATCTACAAAGTTTTTATTAGGCAGAATTTTATATAACTAAATGTCGTGGTTTAGCCCCAGCTGGCAACTAAGCCCCATGCAGCCGTTCGCTCACTCCCCCTTCCCCAGTGGGACGGGGGAGAGAATTGGGAAAATACTCGTGGGTTGAGCTAAAAACAGTTTAATAGGACAGCAGGAGAGAAGGAAACAACAATGATAACAGCAATAATAATACCGACAAAGGAACGTACAAGAACAAGTGATGCCCAATACAGCAATTGCTCACCACCCGGTGATCGACAGCCCGTCCCCGAGCAGCGATTTCCGCCCCCCCGGCCAACTCCAGTTTATGTACTGGGCATGACATCGTATGGCAGGGAATATCCCTTTGGCCAGCCTGGGTCAGCTGTCCTGGCTGTGTCCCCTCCCAGCTCCCCGTGCACCCCCAGGCTGCTCGCTGGCCGGCCAGCACGAGAAGCTGGACTGTCCTTGACTGCTCAGCAACAACTCAGAACATCAGCACGTTATCAACATTTTCTCATCCCAAATCCAAAAACACAGCCTCACACTAGCTTCTGCGAAGAAAACCAGCTCTATCCTGGCTGAAACCAGGACACTAGATAACAAGCTTTTCTGTGTGTGAAAATGTTCACTTTGTGTGGAAATATCATTATATATTAGTTTTGTTTGATTGCTTTTCATTCTAAGATGTGCAAGTTTGGTTTCTAACTATGGTGTCCAAAGACTTTCCAAAGTCTTAATCAGAAAACTGAATGTCTTTAATCAGTTTGTTTTTATTTTATTTTGTTTTGTTTTGTTTTATTAATAATTTAATTTGCTTGGTTTCTATAGTACTTTACTGTGTGGAAGATAAAATTTAGATAATCATCTTTTGCAGAATAACATAATAGTTCATGTATTATCCCAGTTTTGTATAAAGAACAGACTAGTCTTTAAACTGCAATTTAGGTGAAAGTTCCTTTGCCCTTTTAATTTAAAGATTGATTGTATTTATGTGAAGACATATTCAGGAAGTTTATATTTAGGGCCTCACTTTGATTGGTTCTTGAATGCATTGCATCATCCAAGAGGGAAAAGCAACAAAAGAGGGATCCTGCTAATGAAGAAGTCCCTCAATACCTGAATGAGAATGGAGGAGAGATGAAGCCTGTGAGGCCAGACATGGGCCTCCTCTGGAGCTGGTGGAGCACCCTGAAAGCAGAAAATAAATCTTAATAAAGATGTAACTGTGTCCAAGAAAGCTTGGTGCAGTCCAAGTTGGACATGCTGCCTATCAACTATTACTATATAAACCTATGTTAGTAGATTGGGCCTGACTTATAGGGTATTATGACTGTCATTACATCTATGTTAGTGTGGGCATTTCGGTGGTGTTTCTTTGCTTAAACAGTTTTGAGACGGGCACAGCCTACAGAGGTGTCTCCATTTCAGCCCTTTCAAGTGCAAGTAAAATTTTCATGCAGTTTCGTGATATTGTTAAATGTACTTTTTTTCCTGCAACAGCTAAAAATTCTTTCACTGTGGAGTTGTTTTAAATTTGCCACACTCATTTTTGATGCTAGGACCATTATATGCTCTATATTTCCTATGCTACATGGGATGTTAATGGTTGTTCCCATATTCTATTTAATTTATTCTTTAAATGGCAAGGCATTTTTCAACAATGATGAGGAATATTGCAAATATTTTAAATACAGATTATATATTTGGATATTGGTTTGGGCCTAAGGAGTTTTTTCCCTTCTGGTAGGATTTTTAAAGAAAAAGTGAGCTCTTTCAATGCATATAAATGGATGAATTAAATTTTTGACATTTCTAATTTACAGCACTTAGTTATAAAGACATGGAATTTGGATGTCTCTCTCTTCCTACTCCTGAATCTACATAGAGATTAATCTCCTACCTAAGTAATGCTAAGTTATCAGTCATTCATGCTGCTAAATGTCAAAGGCAAAGAACACACTGTGGAATAAGATTGAACTCTTGTTTTAAAGAAAATTATTCTATTTCTCAAAGAGAGGGGAAAAATGTGTTAATTGTTTTAATCATACTTACTTGAAAAATGTTAAGGCTGGAAATTTCCCTAGACAGTTAAATCCATGTTGTCTTGCTGAAAAAGCTTATTGTAAGAAAGACTGAAAAAAATTCAGTTATAACCTTAGTTTGACAAAGAGGAAAATGATCCGCTGCCTAATGAGAGAAGGGCATTAAAATAGGAGACTGGTAAGAGTGATGACTCAAAGAGGTTGTCAGTGAGCTAACAGATGAAGGTCAGAGGATAAAATGCTTCAAAGTTTCTTTAACTGCAACACATTCAAAAATGTTGGAAACTTCCATTCCCCCTTACCACCTCCTTCTCCTCACTCTGGTGTGCCTGCTTAATGCAGTTAATATGGTGTTTAATGTGAAAAACAAATGCTCTCAGGCACTTGCACTTCCTGTTGGCCAGGAGGTGAGATCAGAGCTAATGGAAACATTAACTGAATTATGTATAGAACTGAGACGAGAAGGAAGAAGCTGAAAAGCATAGTGCTTTATTGGTACCACTGAGAAAGTACTACTATTTCTGTATTGTTTTGTTTCTCTTTTTTTTTTCATTCTCTGTCAACTGTGTCTTGTTACTGCTACAACCTCTTTGTGAGAGAACTCTAACAGGAAAATACTTTCAAGTACAGAAAGCTCAGATAATATTATGATCCCTCTGTGGGTTGCCTATGATCAGATGCTTTCCTACTTCAGAACTAAGAGAATAATGTATTTTCCTTTATCCCAGAAAGTATTTTAAGGTAATGACATTAAAATTTTGAATCTATGAATGCAATATTCAAAATATATTTTGTCCCAAATGTTTTTTTTTTTGTGTGCGTGTAACATAGCAAAGTTTTTTCTTGCAGTGCTTGGAGATGTTCCTTGATTGATATTGTTCTCTCTACTATACTCCTCAAAGTTTGAGTGCTTCTGAAATAAAAAATTATTGTGGGGCCAAGTCAAGAGAGAAATCATTACTTGCTTGATAGGTAATACTTTAAAATTGTTCACTGTCAGTGTTTGAAAACAGAGTTACTTTTGTTTGCTCTTTAGTCACTTCTCTCATTACCTTTGGTCCTACAAAGCCAGCAAATGCAGCTTTCAAATTTTTGTTTGAAAGAAGGTTGACATTTCTATTAACTTGAATGAATGAGGCTTGGAACAGGAACAACAAGTTGAATTTGAGGAACTTTTGCTGGTATTAGACCCTTTAAGACTTTTTAACAGCCTTAACTGTTAAGATGACATGCAGTGAGAGATGCTATACATAAAATACATAGTAGATGTACGTTTTTTCCAGATGTTCATCACTGGTTGGTGTTTTTTTAACAGTTTGAAGTGGCAACTAGTATGTATTTAATATGTTTCTTTTGTTACTGCTGAATACTTTGAGACCTATTAGCTTTGGATCTTTTATTTCCTTCAGCAAATGGAAAGGAGGGTAAACAAAAGGAAGAGAGAATTGTCTTTCCACATCTAATAATATTTACGCTATCTACAAAATAGAAGCAGGTTTTTAAGGATTTATTATAATTATAAATAAGGAAAAGGCTAAACATTTCAAAATGACAGCTAGAATTCTCTATACTTATTCTGAAATCAATTCTATGTAGCAGAATACCATAATCAGAAAATATATATTAGTCGCTATCTGTTTTCATATGCATCCTTCACCTTTGTGTACAGCTGTGACAAACAGAAATGCTGGTGCAGCTATAGGCTCTCTTTCAGAAAGATAAAATTATTTGCATTAATCCTTATAACAATATTAACGTGTTCCCCAGAATTATTTTCTGCATGAAATGTACTTTATTCTGCAGAAAGTACATCTTAGTACTGATATTCTGTAACTCCAAACTTCTTGAGTGTGTTGAGGGTGTCAGGAACAGTCATTAAGGTGTTATTTGGAGTAATCAAAATGTATTGGTCTGTGTTAAGAGATCTTAGAAGCGCAGCTGCCTCCTCTAGCTGCTCCAGCCCAGGACCCTCCTGCCCAGCTGCTGGACCCCAGCCTGGTGCTCGGGGACCTGCGGCCTCTGCCCAGGCTGAGGGATGCAGCTGACACTTTCCATTGCAGGTTCAATCAGTACCAAAGCTGAGCACGTGTCCCGGACATATACACACAGACACAGAGGACACTGACATGGAGAGTCACGCAGAATGCCACAGAAAAGGCACTGCCTTCAGCAGCACCTACATACTGATTCACATAAAGCACAAGGACAGACAGTCGAGTCCTGTTCTCCTCTTTGGCTGCCAGAGGCAGAAGGTCACTTACCCACGCACAAGCACACACACACACGGTTTGGGGAAGATAGAGACACTCATCAGCCCCCCAAGCAGCCGGCACCAGGCACACAGGCTGTGACCCGCAGTCCCACTCCAGCTGCCCATGCAGAGACCCTCACTTGCCTCACTGGCACTAGTCCTCCCCAGTAGCTGGTTTTGGGAACACACACCTGTCCAGTCCCTGAGGCTGGAGGTTAAAAACTCCTACTTGCTCCAGTAGCTGACACCACAGGCTGGGGGTGCCTATGCTCCCCAGTCTGACTCCAGTAGCTGGCACCTAGTCCACTCACGCCAGTCCCCCCAGTAGCTGGCACTGAGTCCCCGGAGCACATATACACGTGGGATAGAGGCTGAGGTTACACAGAGAGATAGCTGAGAGACTGGTGATGAGGTGCAGGGCTCAGCCAGACAAATGTACCGACTGGCCCTGTTTTACATGTGACTGGCCCTTTTATACCCTTTTCTGCCTAACCCTGCTCCCAGACCCTCTTCCCTTGTACATTGCCTCATCAGTTGGCATAGTTGCCCTGGCCCTCCAACATCCTGGACTCTCAGATTTGCAATATTATCAGTTGCAAAGTCCCAGTTTGCCTGCACTTTCTTGGTAGCCCATCAATTAGTGTGACTTGACCAGGTTTGTTTCTGGTTATTGTCTTCGTTAAGGCTAATTGGTCAGGTTTTATATCTCTCTCTGTTCATCTCCCTCCCTTTCCTTATCATCCCAATTTGGCAAGGTCATTAATCAGACAATCTTACTGAAGAAAAATAAAAACCTTTTCATGTTCCACATGTCCTTGCGAATTAGTGTGACTGGATAGGTTTATTCTTATCACGGCTTCTCTTATAATTTGTCAGTCAAGTTTGTCTCTGTATGTTCTTTTCATTGGCTCCTTTGACCAGATATCCTTAAAAGAGCTGACATTTTTCTTCCACGCCCCCTTGCAGAGTGTTTTGTTAATTAGTAAAAGGATTTAACAGGTAAATTTTCATTTACTGCAAGCTTTTATGGTGATGGGTTAGCATTGCCTAAACAGCTTTCCCTTTGGACTCCTGAGACTTAGTTTGTTTAGTGCATTCTCTCAGAACAGAAATGAACCTGAAATATTCTTCGCTTCCACTTTGGGCATGTATCTAAGCACATAATTAATTTGAAATGTTGTCAGTGATACATTGAATACAGGAATACAGGTCACTCTGGTTTATATTTTCCTTTTTGCTATGAGTTAAATCTATAATTATATCTGAAGAATTACACCATATTTATTGAATGTTTCTGAAACCAGACTGTGCCCAGTGTTTTTGACTGTAGTCACTGGAAATTGAAAAGCTCACAAAATTCTACTTCATTACAAAACAAAGAAATTTTATATTCTTGTGCTTAAAACAGTAGTTAGTTACATTGTAGACTTCACAACTGATGGGTGCAAAAATGTTGTGGGAAACTATTCAGCTTCCATATTGTGGGCTACAAGAATGAAGGATAACACTGAGTGTGAAGATAAAAAGATCACTTACACTGGTAGTGCTAGATTTAATTCCAACTTTTGAAGAATTTCAAAAATACTCTCAGACTGAAAAGGCTGACTGATAATGTAATCATTGATATCTGAAGAACTAGGATGAATTTTATGTCTGCAGTTCAAGAAAGTATTTGCAATTAGAAAAACATTTTTTTTGTTAGACCACATTTGGAGTACTGCACCCAGCCTTGGGCTCCCCAGTACAAGTGAAACACTATCTCTGTAGAGTGAGTCCTCTAGAGGGGATGGTCAGGGAGTGGGTGCATGTTCCCCATGAGGGGAAGCTGAGGGGACAGGCCGTGTTCAGCCTGGAGGTGTGCAAGATTTGAGGACTCTCACAGCCACTTCTGTATATGAAACTATAGAGAAGAGAAGGTTGTCAGGAGGATAGAGCCATTGTGATACATGAATAAGACACAATTCTCATAAACAGAAACAGGGCAGGTTCCAAACGGATAAACGGAGAAATGTCCCTACGCTGAGGACAGCCTAGCAGTTGGGACAGGCTACTCAGGGAGGCTGTGTGGTCTCTGTCGTTGGAGGTTTTTAAGACGTGACTAGAGAGAGCCCTGAGCAACCAGGTCTGACCTTAGAGAGGGCCCGGCTGTGAGCAGGAGGTTGGACTAGAGACTTCCTGAGATTCACCTGCACAGCCTGGATTCTCTAATAATTTAATGATCTTCTAAATTACATAGCAATACCAGCTATTTGGATTTCTAGGAAGCCAGTATTTTTAGGGAAATTTTGGTGTATGAACTCTTGACTTTAATACATGAATTATAAACCTTCCATTGTCTACAACAGGGCAGAAGCTTATTTCTTTTTTTTTTAATACAGCGATAAATTTCACCTATATTAAAATTATCACCTTCCCTTTTCTGTCATGTGTATCACAAGAAATACTGGACTTTTGAAAATTTATACCCATACTTTTGCACTGTTTCATTTTCCTTCTATGCCTTATTTTTTCTCTGCTGCTCATTGACATCAATTGAAGAATAAGGGAGACTGGTCTTTAAAATTTCAAATAGGATCCTATTAGTAAAGGTATTTTAATTAAGTAGGGGTATTTCATGATATGGTACTTACATTCTTTATCTTAAAAAGGCCAACTCTTCACCTTAATGATAACAAAATGATTGTTTTCTGACAAGAGACAAAAAATTAGCTGTAACATTTTGCATGACTCACTGCAAAGAGTTTTCTTTTGAACAAGAAGCTTCTTTAATATAAATGAGAACTTGTTCAAATGAAGTTTTAGGATAATAACTCTAATTAGGACTCCATTGAATTTTTAGTGCCTACAGTTTGAATAATGAGTATTATGAATGAATGGAATATTTTTCATATTTATAAAGGGTGCAAGTATGTGTGTGATCAAAAAAGGATAATACTTTTTCCTTTTCTTTACTCAAACAATTTTTCCTATTATTTTAATTTTTTTTGAAAAGTGTTCTAGGTTAGTTTGATAGAATTTAAATGTACTGCTGTCTTAAGAATTTCAAAAGTATACTTAACAACACTAGGTCTATAAAGCAATATACTATCAAGTACTTTTTTTTAAGACCAAACAAAAGTCAAAAAGTGGAAAACCATGAGTTGTGGTTTTCTTAGCATTGGTGCACACACAACTTCAAAGTGATCAGAAAACTAGAACAGAGGATGTATCGATCTGTTATGATCCATTTTAATTACTTCTGAAAATTATTCAGGTGTTAGATATTGTATCTCTCCACTGATTGTGATTCAAGAATGTATGTGCTTCAGTTCACTGTCAAAAAGCATGTAAGTATGTGGGTATCTTGTCCATTATCTTCCCTGAAGAAACAAAATGATGCAACTTGGTGATTAATGTTATGTAATAGCTTGCATTTATTGAAAATTTTCAAGTAATTTAAAAATTATATTTTCCGTGACCATTTTCAAAACTTAGTTTGTCGAAGTACTGAATTCATCAGCACACTGTGATAACAAAGTCTTGTCCTCTTATCCAAAGCCTGAAAAATTATCACAGTGTTTCCACTATGCAATGCTTGGAAGACTTGCACTTTGCTCTGCTTTTTCATGATTAGCATATGATGATATATCTGTGGATTACTGCTGTGAGGGCTTGCTCACCTTTGTGTTCTGACTCCTTTATCTGTCTCCTTTTCCTCCTGATGCCCACCTCTCTCTTTTTCTCTCTTTATCAGGTATGAGTTCACACTTTCCTGTGGCAGCTCTAGCAATTGCATGGCCATCTAATGAGGTCAGCTTGTTGATTTGATGGAAGTTAATATTCCTTTCTAGTACTGTTAGGACTTCAGGGGGAGTATGACAGTACAATTTTAGCATGGCTTACACTATCTGTTGACTTTGTCCCTTGAATAATTAAGTAGGAGCAAGTCTAATCTTAGAAACAAGGAGTTCCCCCCACACCATTATCAGCATGATGCATGAAGTGTAGGGTTGGTTAATGAAAGAAGAGGATAATGGAAGAACTATCAAAGTATAATTTTTTGCAAGCCGGACGTTGTCCTCTGTCAAAACACCCCAAATTAAATCCACATACACACACAGGGAAGGAGTACTAGATGTGGCAGTACTGACTGTAAAAATTTTACCATTCTTTGGATAAGTATCGTACTGCTATTCCACGCATAACTTAATGTGGATCTCATGAAAGAAGTATAACTTATTTACACAGCCTCATGTTGCAAGAATTTGGCCTTATTTTGGGGATATGGTCAGTTTACATCAAAGTGTGTTTATTGGAATAGTATGCTTCCAGTTTGAGGAGGATAGTTAATGCTGCTGCAAATCAAATAATTGTTGTTGACTGCAAAGATACTAATTTGCATCATCTACATAAACAGCTTCTGTTCCTGCTGAAATACTCCCTTATCTCAAAATAGGATATTAAAAAACAAACAGAAAAACATCTGATGAGCTATTTCTCCACCACAAGCTAATTTAATTAAATTATAATCCTCTTTATTTTTAATCTAATTCTGTTATGAACTCCCACTTAATTTCTGATGATTTTAAGCAGGCAATTTCTCTTTGCTTTGTCCCTTTCTCTGTACTCTTACTAGGTATTTTTTCTAAATATTGAGGATTTTTTTTTGGTGAATGATACATTGCTGGAAAAGTGTTCCAACTGGTCTAATTAGTGACCAGTACAACGCAATGAAATTTAGCTTTCAATGAGTCATCAGTGTCAAACACTGTCCTCTTGAGTGTGGATAATAAAAATTCAATTCTTTAATCTCTTTATTAAAAGATTCTCTTGGGTTACAGAGGGAGATTAAAAATTACGCTATCAAAGATGGTGAGTCTGCCAAATGTGCCTTTGTAACTAAATCTAAAAGGCTGGGAATATTTTCAACATGTTAGGGAATAAAATGAAGCGGGGAGGAGTGTCTTCATTAGAAAACTACATGATCTGGCATTATTGCAAATGGAAATAATCAGCATTTTGTTCTAGAAAGAGCTTTTGTACATCAGTTTTGCTTTCAGTGTATTTTTTTAAATGCTGATGCAAGAATGGTTTGTTCTGCTCACATCTGGTCCTTAAAACATACTCATTAGGCATATGTTTTGATAGGAATTAAAGAACAAATGTTGAAGTATTCATTGTCTAATACCAAAATACATGACTGCCATATTAGGATGTTTTTCCTCTGGATCTATTGCTATGCAGACAAAACATTGTTGTAGCACTAAAAAAAAAAAAACCACAAAAGGCTTAGTGGTGGATCAGCAATTCACTGCAAACTGCTGTATATAGTTGAGTTTCACACTTCCCTGACACAGTGTGTTTACTTTTCTATGTAAAACTATGCCTCCTATAGTTTCGTTTATTTATTCTAATATTCTATATGAGAGCCTAGGAGAGGGTGGATTGGTTGTTTCTTTGTTTCTTTTTTTTCTTTTTCTTTGTTTGGTTTGTTGGTTTATTTCTTTTCCCAAGAAGGTGTACAGGCATGGCAAGTCAAAGTCTTCATGTGAGACATTTGGTAAATAGCATTGTAGTAAAGAAGGGAGTGGGGTTTGGTCTACAATTTTCAAAATGTAAGGGCTATGGGCATCCAGTTTCTCCAGCCATTACTGAATCTCTGGTCTTTATTTCTAGGGGTGAACTAATGCAGTGATAGGATAGGAAACAGTATGACTTGAAAAATATTCCTATCTTGAGCACAACTCTAATGTAAAAATAGTTTCTTTTAGTTACACATATATGAATGTTTACATGTATATATTTAAATGTCTTGATTATTATGTTAAGCTATATATAGATCCCATGATTAAGATCTTTCTATAATCTCAGTTTAAACATATGTTTCTTTTTCTGAAGCCCTGAAAAACCACTTTTTTTTTTTATGTGTGCACAGTCTCATTTCAGAGAAATAAGCAAAATTTTTATTTGTCGTAATTGCGTTTGTGTAAGTGTCTTGATCCTAGTTTTTTATAGTTAGGGTTCTAAGGAGTGAAGACCTGCATCCTTTTCTTTCTCATGCATGAAATCACTGGTGGCAAAAGTAGGAAATGCTTGGGAATGGATATATGCTGTGTTATCCTAGATAGGTAAAAATCACTGTTGAATAAATCCTTCATACCTGTATAGTGATAGACATAACAGTATCTTTAACTTCTGAAATAACTGGGAGGTTCTCCTGGTTCAGAGAGAGCAGCTATAGCTCCACCTAAGATAATATTCAGTTAGTAATATATTTTGGCTCCAGAGTCACAAATTAGATTTCACAACCAATATAGAATGCATAAAGAACTGTGAAAGGTAATTTTTATTTTGTGCTTATATAGGTTTCTTTTCCTCTTTTTCCCCAAGGGTGATATTAAGTCTTTCTTGCCATTGCCTGTAGAAATCATAAAATAAAATTATTAAGTCCTTCATAACAAAGAGTGGTGTGAGTGAGATACTGTACTGTAACAAATAAATCCTGCATCAGTAAATTTTTTATAATTTAAAGGAAGACCATGTCTCAGGAAGAGCTTTCCATATGGCATATTTTGTTCTGATAAATACTTAGTAGAATCTGGTGTTGGGAAGTTTTAGAAAAAAGTTTAATAAGATTTAAAATTGTTTTAATATTTTTATAACATTTCAGATGCTACTGAGAGATACAGAAATGTTCCCTATGTGAATTGTTTGTTTTAAAAGTTTAGAGATTTGTGGCAATACCTCTTAAAATTATATTATTGTCATAGTGTGTATATCCACATTTGAATGTTTTTTTCTGCCGTCAGTGGGTATCATATCCTGCAACAGGACAATGAAGAAGAGCAACTCTGGCTGATCAGTTTAGCTGGATGTGATTTCACACTTCTTTTAAAAGTAGAAATGTGAGCTGTAGATGATTTTTTTCTTTGTCTCTGCCCAATTTGCACATTTTTTTAAAGTCTTGGGTCTTGTCAGGGAGGTCAAATACAAAAATTATAAACTCCTGTGCCACAGTAGAATATGGAATACCATTACAGCTTTTGTTCATTTTCTTCACTTAACGTTTTTGCTCTCCGAATGTGTTATCTTTTTCTTTTATTTTTGTACTACAGAAATATCTGCTATCAGAGAAAAAAAAATTCAGCCTTCAAATATGTGCAAAAAGTCTCATTCACATCAAAGGAAGTTCCTCTCTATCTACAGGTATTCTAGTACCTGAAGGGGCCTACAAGAAAGATGGAGAGGGACTTTTTACAAGGACTTGTAGTGATAAAACAGGTTGTAATGGCTTTAAACTGAAAGAAGAATTTCTTCCTTATATCTAATCTAAATTAGGGGTGGTGAGACAGTGGAACAAGTTGCCCAGAGAAGTTGTGAATGCATCCTCCCTGGAAGTGTTCAAGGCCAGGCTGGATGTGGCTTTGAGCAATCTAGTCTCGTGGTAGGTGTCCCTGCCCATGGCAGTGGAGATTGGCACTAGATGATATTTAACGTCCCTTTTAACACAAACCATTTCATGATTCTATGTGGTAACCTCTAGGACATAATTTTTGAGAAACATAATAGTGAAATGTATCATATTGAAAGGTATTTGCTTTAAAGAGGGCAGATAGGAATCCTGAGTAGCAAATTTGAACAAGTGTTTAAAGTATCATTGCAAAGAAGTTTTAATATATTATAGTTCTGCAAAGCTCAACAGAAAGTTCTGATCAAATATTTTGCATTTAATGACAGCAGATACATGATTTAAAGTTAAAAACAATTCTTCCTATATCAAAATAAACAATAAATACAATTACTTTTTAAATTGCCTTATATTTTAAATCAGAGCATTTTTGCCACATAACAGGTAATGGAAATTTAGAAATAAACACGTTAAAAATTTCTACAACTATTTAGCTCATGAGGAGTGAGACATCCCAGGAATGTTCTGCTCATTTCATTCATTTGACTAGGTGACATATATAACATGAATTTATATTACTCTCATGCAGCACCAGTCTTGGTTTCTCCTTACCAATCTGACATTTTGGTAACCAAACTGGTGTTCAATAAAGAGATCAAAGTAAATTATTGCATGCTGGCATTATAGCCTAAGGTGTAGTCCCTTAAATTAAAAATGGGAGATACTGCCTGTGTCATACTTTATCAATATGTACTAGTGTCCTGGTTTCAGCTGGGATAGAGATAATTTCCTTCCTGATAGCTGGTATAGTGCTGTGTTTTGGATTTGGGATGAAAATAATATTTATGATTAACTGATATTTTTAGTTGTTGCTAAGCAGTCAAGGACTTTTTAGCTTCTCATGCTCTGGGCGGCCAGCGAGCAGCCTGGGGGTGCACGGGGAGCTGGGAGGGGACACAGCCAGGACAGCTGACCCAGGCTGGCCAAAGGGATATTCCCTGCCATACGACGCCATGCTCAGTATTATAAACTGGGAGAGTTGGCCAGGAAGGTGCTGCAGCTCAGGAACTAACTGGGCATCAGTCAGCGAGCAGTGAGCAATTGTGTTGTGCATCACTTGTTTCATTATTATGATCATTATTATGACCATTATTGTTATTATTATCTTCCTTTTCTGTCCTATTAAACTGTCTTTATCTCAACCCACGAGTTCTCCCTTTTTTCTTACAATTGTCTCCCCAATCCCGGCAGGGGAGAGGGGTGTATGAGTGAAAGGCTGTGTGGTTGCTTTAGTTACCTGTTTGATTAAACCACTTATGTAAATAGTTACGATGCTTATTCAAGATCTCTCAGCTATCTCCAGCTGCTTAGTGATAACTTGATTATTAGAATATTTTACTATAAAGTTTTATTTAATTTCAGGTGAAATTATGACATTCTATAATTTCTCCAGTTCCATTTTTTTTAGACCCATAGTTACTGAATAGATACACCCACTGTCAAATGATTGACATTTGACTGCTATTACCTCTGCATTCCTCTGCATATTACTGCATTCCTCTGCTATTACCATTCTGCTTATAATAATTAAGACACATCCTGGAGATACATCTCAAAAAAGGCTAAAGAATGGATATAATTAAGGAATATAGAATAAATACAGGTATAATTAGGGAGAACAATGGGCAGCTTCCACAATTTTCTCAATCTTTTCGGCATTTTGATGGGTGCTTGACTGAAGGTTTTGTTTTGTGAATAAGGGAAAGAGAATTTCCTTTTTTATGGAGGGTAAAAGGTCTGATTTTTGGGAAATAAACAAGCAATGAAGCATAGTAGTTTTTAGAAGCCTGTAGAAATATAGCAGTGGAATTTTACAAATTGTGGAACAGAAAGGCAGATTTCAAATTGCGTTCTACTTATACACAAATCATACTTCCATAAAAGATGATGTAGTCCCTGTTAACTTAAAGATGGATGAGAATGGTGTAATAGTCTTCACAGAAATTGTAATCTTACTATCATACAATTACAGTTACAAGAAGATAGTGTGATTTTTGAAACAGAAATCTACCAAGGGTTTTTTGTTAGAAAATGAGTGTCTGTACCACAGATTCTATCTGCAGCTGAGACCTTATCATTGCTTTGAGAACAGCTTCTGACAATATCAGTTATTCTTTTATGTCCAACATTAACTGTGACTTTTTCTTCTCTATATATATAGAGTAACATATGCAGTGAAATATTTAGTGACATATGGAAACTATATGAAGTTATTCTATGCAATGGGATTATTTTGAAGAGATAGCTGGTAGAAACAAAAGAAGCATAAGTAAACAGAAGAGAAAATTATGAGTAATAGTTATTTTCAATTAGTTTCTGTGATTTCACTGTCTGACTCAGATCAGACTGAATTGATTAGCAATAGTAAGTGCACCAACACTTCTTTTTGCCTTCTACTATCTCAAGCCGTATTGACACATCTAAATAAAACAAGGTGGGAGACCATACTCTAGCTTTGAGACCAAACTATATATTACTTATCCATGGATATTCTCTTGTCCTACGTCTAAGGCAGTTGCCTTAAGATGTATAAACCTCTCTTTTTGTTTATATTCTTTTCTCATTTCAGAATGCCTGAAATAGGATGAAGACTGAACCCCATGCTAGTTTTAATATCAAGAAACAGACAGTAGGTATTGAAATCCCCGGTGTGTGGCAAGCGAGCAAATATAGTTCAGACCAAGTGATGTAGGAGTCTGGAAATTCATGAGTGAATTTGAGTTGTATTGAGCAGACAAATTTGACATACATGGAAAGTTGCAGTTATTTGTAGTCTGTTTATGATGTTTCACTTGATGACTCACGTGATGTATGGTGAGGTCTGAGCTTGTAAAAACACCTTTTCTACTTTCTGACCTCATCTGATCCTTGTTGAGCATGTGTTAGCTTTCTTGTTGTTCAGCTTGTGTTAGCTTCACCTCTGAGAATAAAACTTCTTTCTGAATAGAGTTCATGAGAAACAAAACAACAGAAAAGCTATTATGGATTTTTAACGATGCTTATAAGCCTGTGAAGCTGTATGAAGTTGATGATACTTATGTACATCCTTATTTACAACAGCTCTGTACCCACAGAAACAGTTCTTATGTGTATGGATTTTTCTATAACACGTTTATTCAATAAGGTCTGAGTCACTGAATTTAAAGCAAACAATCTCTTTTTTTCTGCTGGCCTGAATGAAAATGACTAGAGATGTTACTTTCAAGAGAATTAACCGAATCCTCCATCCTTGTTAGAAAACAAAGTATAATTTATTTTTCTTTTATGCTGTCCGTTGATCTCAGTCATATATTCATTTTTTTTAAAGTTATTTCTATCCCTATATCTTTTCTGTGGGGTTTCTAATTCCCTTAAACCCCTAAAAGTAAGGTAAAGATAAATATAGTAGAAAAAATTAGGAAATGTACTAAAATGTTTGACTGGGCTATATAACATTATTCTGCTAAAAAGAAGGTGACTGTCTAAGGAAGCAGATAGCAACTCTTCAGTTTTATAAAATAATATCAAGAACTCTTTTCTAATATAATATTATCTAATCTAATTATTTTGAAATATAACACTATGAAGATCTTCCTATCACTGTATTTATGTATCAATCCTAATAATCTTCTACAGCATTAAAAATGTGTAAGGTTTCCAAAATCAAGAGTCTTAGGCAAAAGTGTAATTCAGACACAGAAATATGATGCATATGTAAATGAGAAGTAGAGGGTATGCAAAAAAAGAAACTTCATTTTTAAAGGGAAGGAGTGATAGTCACCCAAAAGGAGATATAAATGGATTTAAAGTTCCAATCTCTTCTGCAAATTCTTGATTCTGCCTTCATCTAAATGTGAAGGATGAAGAAACAGTATAGCTTCATAATCATGATTAAATCACAACACACAGTAGACTGCACACTGATCAATATTAATGTTGAAATTAAAATTTTATTATTAACCTAATTAAATAAAACCTGAATGCACAATAGAACTTAGTGTCTGAATACCATCTATCTACCAGCTCTTTGGCCGTAAAAGTTGTTTTTCTGTACATATTTACCAAAACTGCATAAGAAATCATTGTGAACCGGTACTACAGAGCTCACCACTGAGTGCATGTTGAAGTCACTGCAAGAGTAAGGACTCCAAATACGGGAGCTCTAAAAGCGGGAAGATAATTATTCATTTCTGAGGATGAAGTTTTCTTCACCAAAGAAAATATAAAAGTCTTTTCCCTTTCTCATGTCCTTTTTTTCTTTTCATGTCTTTCCTCTGGATGCATTTTAGATATTTTGGGGGTTTGCTTGATATATAAAACAAAACCTAATAACTTGTGTGAATTTAGTTAGGTTGTAAGTGCTGTACTAAGCAATTTATTACATTTTGGGACCCCCAGACTATTTTTCTGCATTATATACAGAGCCCATTTTAACTAACTTCTGTACTGGGATCAGTTCTGTGACATAAGTTTATTAGTCTTTTTTCACATATATATTGCACTTCTTTTTTTAGTTCTGGTATGAAAGTTTAGCCACAGAAGAAACGATGCTTCCTCTCCTCACAAACATGCTAGGAGCACTTTAGCTATCAAATTATATTTTTTTAATGTATTTTTCTTTTCTGAAGAGCTTGACATGAGAAGATTAGGGTATGAAATCTCCTTTATGGAATGCTCTCTGAGAAATGTCATCGCATGTACATGCCAGAATCATTTCCATTACTGCAGTTGCTATGTTTGCCACACCTGGTGTATTTTACACCAAAAATATATGACAAAAATGTTAGTAACCTAATTTTTTCTGTTGTTGTGACTTACATATTCTATATATACATATCTATATTTATATATATAATCAGCCACAATATTTGTAAGCTGAAAAGAGACCAAGAACTCCAATATCTGGCTTGATGTGTGAAGGCCATATATAGATGACTGAAATATCTGGAAAATGAAAACATCTCAGTCAAAGCTGAATAGATAACTGATTTTGTTCTGAAATGCTCTAGGAAAAGCATAGCTGGAAGAGTGGAAGATGACATTTACTAGAAAAGATTGAAGGACCTTCTCTTACATACTTCCTCTTATACTGCTGTACTTATCTCCAAATTGATCCTGAAAAAAGTCATAGGATATAGGCCAGGAGTCTATAAAATGTTGAACTGAATAAACAGGGAGTAGGGAGTAATTACTTACTATTTCTCAGAGTACAAGAACCAGAAGTATCAAGTGAAGGAATAAGTCATGGGTTTAGAGCAAATGCAAGCGGGTACTTTTTCATACAGTGTGTAGTTAACTTGTTGAGTCATTACTTTGCAGAAACCAAATTTCTACTTGTTTTCTAAAAATAGTTCATAGAAATTCATAGGGAGAAAAGGAGACCAAAGGACAGTAAACATGAAAATACAATGCGAAGTCCATGAAGTACAGAGTGCTGCAAACTAGTGGAATATACCAAAGAATGTAGAAGAATAGACTGAGGGAAGGACTACTGATATACTTTCCTCCCACACACTCCACCAACATACCTTATCAAAACCAGAACAGAGTCCGAGTTAAGTCTTTTTTTCTGATACAGTCTCTGTACTCTAATTTTTCCTGAAACTGTTAAATAGGCCCTTGTCTCTTTCATTTCACTTACTTGAAACTGTGCTTTTTTCACCTTGAACTTCTACTATTTTTTCTGTTTCACATCCTACCCTACCTCTTCTACCATCACAGATTATTACCAATGATCAATATTCTCTCCCAAGATATCTCTTTTCCCTCCTGCATAAACTCCCAAGGCATTCATCATTCTGCTTAATATTCTCTAGCTGGTGGTGTTTCTACCCACTCACCCATTCAACAGGCCCATGAAGAGGAGTACGGACATTTCTCATTTCCTGCATCTACTTTACCCTGAGCAATGCCGTGTAGGCAGAACACGGGTGAAGAGTGGGAAGACGTCACACTGATGTGTTGTGATGTGCCACAGAACAAGCTGTTATCATCTTGTCCTTTCTTTTTTGTTTCAGCTTGTCCAAACAGAGCAAAATCCAGCAAGGTTAGAAACAAAAGATAAAGCAACATCTAAAAGATCTATTAGACATGACCTGCTCAGATAAATTGATAACGTAAGAGTGTTTTGCTAGTTTTCTGTCTCTAGATGGCATAATATTCATCATATAACAAGGCTGTGCTAGAAACATCTGTTTAATAACACAGTGTATAATGAACCGAGTCTCATCTATGCAGTAAGTTTAAAGTATTTTAAGATCTCTCAAATGCAGTGGCCTTTGTTAACTGTATTATTCTCTTGACATAGGTTTTTACCATTTTGAAATTGTTCGGAAGATATTCAAAGCACATCAGAACTATAGAGGGCTCTTTTTACCAGCTGATTTCTCCAAGGTATTCCACATTCCTCAAAACTGCAGTAGAAACTAGATATAAGGCATTGTCAGTATCCAGTGATAGTTTGTATATTAGTATTTGTGGAACTCCACCATACACTTTCTTCGACACATTTCTTCTATACCACATTGCTTTAATTACATAATTGTGTTTCAAGAGACAACATATGCTAAGCCCAAAGGGACTCATCAGGCTTTCACTAGCCAGTGCACAATACCTTAATATACTCATACATGCACAAATGTTACCATTCAGCTACAAAAGCTATAGTAATCAATGATAACGCTTAATTAACAACCTGAACAAGCAAAAAGGAGAGTAAGGAAACACCTTTTAGCCTTTTATTTCTTAAAGTCACGTATCCCATGAGTCTTATCTTATTGTGTTTACTATTAGCTTAACTTGTCACCACTTATTTTGATTAAGATATGTTATACAGCCTTTTTAAATGAGAAGAAATAAATCATCCTGTCTACATCTCTTTCTACCCCACTAAGACCTGTGGAATGGTGCTGTAAGTTTCATTATATGGAGAGAGAAGTTGATCTTTAATAGATTAGACATTCTCCACGGAGCTATGCTATACCATTTTTGCTGTATTTTACTCCCACTTTGGTAAATGTAATTTCAGATGTGAAGCTTCAGATCAAGAAATAGTCATATGGTGAAACATAGACTGTAGGAATATGTATAATATTCATCACAAGTTTGTAGTATTTTTTTGTATGTATTTTTTTTTTTCTACTGGTCATACATAAGAACATGAGTCAAAAAGAAGGAAAAATATTACATGGAAACAAATAGTTGATAGTTTGCATTAAGCTGCATTATTTCAGATATTTTCCTTTTCCTTTTTCCTTTTGCCTTTTTTCTTTTTATTTTTCCTTTTTTCTACTTTCCTTTTTCTTTTTTTTTCCATTTTTTTCTCTTTTTTTTACTTGAAACCGATGCAATATACCAGTATGTTTCATATGGACGTGTTTTTCTACTGGGAAAGTTCTTGTTTGCCAGACAATGATTTATATAGTTACAGTCAGATTGAAGTGTAGCTTAAATAAAAAAGTAGTCTTTCAGAGATAAAACCTGGAAAATGTATGGTCTTACATTGTTGTTCACTTATGTTCTGTACCTATGGAAGACACAAAGAAAGAAACTGAGAAATAGCTTGAGGAAACAATCAAAAGCATGATACATACATGTAGAAAGGTAACATGCCAAAACAGGATTTCAGATCTATCAGTACCATAAATCACAGATATTTACATGATGTTAATTGCCTAGAGCATCTCTTATGCCATGTGAGCATTACTTAGTATCTTATAACAAACTTCAGCTCTTTAACATAGCGGTGGGTGAACTGAACACATTATCTACTTTTGTTCAGCTCAGTTGTTCATATTGTCCTTACAATAATGTTAAAAAACACCCAAATATTGCCATGGGCAGGTGGTGCTTGTGCATCATGAACTTAAAAGTAACACTTTTTTTGTTAGGCTAATATGATTATACTCGCGTTGTACAATTACATCAAGAGACCATGTGGAAGTAATCATCAGGCAAAAATTATAATATTAATTCCAGATTCTGAAGACATAACATCAAAACCTGAATGAGCTAGATGTCAAAAAGATTTTTTATCAGCATCTTGTGGATATTACACTACAAGTGAATATTTGCTTTGACAAGGAAGAAAAAGGGTTTGTGAGATGACTGAGAACACACTTTTTTCTTTTGTGTGGCTATTGATATATGTGTTTCCATTTGTAGGAAAAGTGTTTTGCATTTTATTAATGTATGTGTAATGACTACTAGTATGTAGATTCTAATTTTTTACACCTCACTAAAATTCCAAAGATGTTTCAAACAACACCTTTCTTTTAGTTGAACAATACCAAGATTTTTAAAAACATGACAGTCCTGCAGGTTCCATTAAAAATTATTTGATGTGCTCTTCTGTTGTATCAAGTTGATGTGTTGATGCAGACTTTCTTAATTTTTTCATCTATATAAATTAATCTTTCTTCACAAAAAAAATATGAATTCAGAAGATCCTTCAGAATCTCTCACTGATAAAAATCAAAAGTGTGTTGCCTTGTGTAATAGTGTAATTCTTAGTATTATAATTGGACCATCATATTGAATAAACTTAATATTTGCATATGTTAACAGATATTATTTTTTACCAATGCTTGTGGGTATGTGCTTGCCACAGTTTCTGAGCTGTGAGTTTACTTCACCCCGCCCCTTCCATTTCTTTATTTTTGTCTTGATTTTGATCTAAGATGCATTCTGGGTAATGGAAATATTTTCTTTGAACTCTCTCCTATAATAAATAGCCTCACAGGTATTTTCCAATTCAGTAACTTCTTTTTCACTAACCTGAGAAAATAGGAAAAACTTTAACATGTCTACCATTAGTAAATCCACTTTCAATATCCTGACATTTTGCAATACATATAATGTGGAACTATTTTCATAAAAGGATAAACATTCTGATCCGCTAGACTTTCAGATGAGCTACTACAGAGCACAGCAATACACTTGCTGGTATTCTTGTTTCTTAACTATTGATCATGTAAAATTATCCAGTTCCATCATAGCAATAACTGTAATATGTATCTATATCACATCTTTTAGTGTTCTTTATTTGGTCATTTAGTTCTCTCTATTTTTTCTTTTTTCTTTTTCTTCTAACAAAAAAAAAATCTCAAAGTACATTTAATACTCTAGAATGCAGGTTAGCATCTGCAAGTTGCAAAAGCATTATAAAATGGAAAGTGGAATAAAAAAAACCCAAATGACAGCAGGTCATTTCAGCAAATCATGCTGAAAATTTTACTGATGACACTGTCAAATATGGTCATGAGTTCAGAAGCTGATATAAACAAATTTATGTTATTGCTAGTACAAAAAAGATTATTCTTTGAATTTCTAAATGTAGTTATGGTACTATATGTTGAGTTTTTGTCTTTTTTTATAAAGCTATCATAGTTTTTTTCTCTTTTTGCAGTGTACATGAAGGTTATCACAACATCTAGACTATTTCATGACAGCCTGTAGCACAGTTATGTCAGGTAGTGCTTATTTTGCTCTTAAGTCTATGAGTACGATCTAACTTTGAATTTGGATCTAGGTTTGGAATAGATCCTGCTTTGAGTATAGAGTTAGACAAGATGACCTCGTGAGACACGTTTCAGCCTAAATTATTTTATAGTTCTATTTAACTTAGTCAGTGGTGTGCTATTCTTCCTTTTCTTCCTCTTCCTTTTGTTCTCCTCTTCCTCTTCCTCTTCCTTCTTGTAGTCATCTTTTTTTTATAATCTCACAGTTTTTAAAATAAGGTACGTAACTGCAACTTGCTATCTTTGTTTTACAAAGAAATTAAGACCTTGGAGACAATAGATACATGTTGTTTGTCCTTAAAAAAGACCAAAATCAGTCATTTTCAAGTGGATTTACTGATGTAACTTGCCAGTTTCAGGGCAGAAGTACAGTAACTTGCATGGTTTAGCTTAGATAATAAGCCATAATTAAAGCAGCTCAGGTTGGAAGGGACCTTGACATTCTCACGAACACTTCTGGATCAAAACAGTTGCACACAGTCTGTTCAAGTAATACTGCCCTGTGTTTCACTAGACTTCTATTTCTAGCAAAATAAGCTTTTATGCACTCTATGTCCGAGTTTGCTTCTGTAAAATGGAGATACGTGTACTTCCAGTCTCATAGTGTTAGGTACCTATTGGTATTTATAAAACAATAGGCAAACTTTGTTGAGATCATCATTAAGATTACCTAAGAGGAAAGTAATAATCTGTGTTCAGTACTTGCTTCAAATTATATTTTGTAAGACAGGGTATTAGAAAGGATACCAGGGAGATAAAATTAAGTATTTAGTACATTGAAGGAGTTAGGAACTTCACTGCAAAAATACTATATTGAGAGTGGGATTGTAATGAAGATGCACAAGAGATATGAGCTTTGGTACACAAGAAATTCTAAAGACAGGATGTGCAGGTCATGTAAATTAGTGTAATAGCACTCAAGTCCACAAGGTTACATGAGTTAATAGCAGCTTAGAATTACTGAGTTATACCAACAACAGTATGTGTGAAACAAGGCTAAGTCTATCATTGTAACAGCATTGTCCACAGGCTAATGAAAAAGATGACTTGGTTAGTATAGTCAACTATGATTCTGTTTTTGTGTGCTTATCTGTAAACAACTGGCAAAGGTTGCCTAGTTCTTTATTAACTCAGTTGAACAGATTTCTGGTCCAGATGCACCTCAGAACACTTTTTTCACACTATCTTCCTTCCGCTTGTAACTATTCTATAGAAAATATATTTTAGCGTAGAAATGTATGACGTAATAAAAATTCTCCATATCTTTCTAGATGGTACTTTTTTTCCTCACATCTGTCTCTTTAAGCTTTGATACATAGTATTACCTATAAATCCAATAAAATATCCTTGCTGAGCATGTAGGTATGATTATTTAAGAGAAACTTTGACAAGAAGGAAACTCCTGGTTTAAATAGTGGAAGGAATTTGTTTGTTCAGTTCTGCCTTCCAGTTGTTTTCCTTCCTTTTCTACTTGTGCTTTAGCTATTCTCTTATTCCCAATGTAATTTATTTTCTCTTATTCTGTATTGCATGTGTCATCACTGCTTAAAGTGTACCTACATAAGTGTCTTAGTTCAGATCTGGGTTGTGTTTTTGGAGTATATATCCTGATAATTCTACATAACCCTCTTTGGTTTATAGCTTGGTATATCTTGGAGTAGTCTTGGAGTGTGAAAAGTGGATTTTTTTCAAGATGGATCTGAACTAAAAAATGTATTGCAGTAGCTCGTAGACATTTAGTTCATGGGACCAGACCAAATGTGTGTGGTGTGGACTAGATATCTAGTATCATTTCACTAATGCGAAATGTGTGTGGTGTGGACAAGGTATCATCAGCACGAATTCAAACTAATTGCTTTATTCCACAAATTTGCTCCAAATTTGGCCACACTTTTACTGAAGTAGACTTAGACTTAGTCTGTTGAGAACTGATGTTATTCAGTGAAAAATAGCACTCTCACCCCTTCACCAGTTTAACTAACTTTTGTTAGTTAAACTGTGATTATGAGGATGGAGAGAGACTGAGGAATTGAAAGGGTATGATAAAAAGTACAGTTCTGGGTTCTTCCCAGGTAGATATTTCCTTTTAAGGCTGCTATTTGTATTCAAGTTTCCTATTAAATTAGAGATTCATATTTCTTAACGCTGACTGCTCTAGAAGAGATTATTTTTTGCTGCTTTCACCCAAATAGAGCACAGGTTGTCTGAGGTGTACTAGCTTTTTTTATTTCTCTTTTTGGCTTTCTTAGTTGCTATACGGATGGTCCTGCTTTAGCTTTCCATCAACCCAGCCACCTACAAAATGAAACTGGATCTTTTATGAACCTATCTGCTGCTGGTGACATATGTATGTGTATGCTTTTAGAAAAATTCTACATGGGGAAATACAACCACCTCTATGGAAAAAATGGTCAGGTGGTCAGCTTTAAGGTGATAGAAGTCTTGAATAATGGTGAAAGGTAGAAAAACTTTAAGACCTTCTTTTTAGTTCATAATAAAATGTAATGGTAGTATGTTATATTTGAAAGAAATTCTTATTTTGCTTATTCTTTTCAAATTTGAGAGCATAAACCGAAAGTTTCCTACCCTCTGTCCACTGAGTGGAGGAGGTGTTTTGTTTTCATTTCCATTCTGGCTCTGAGAGTAATATTGATGCATGTGTCTTGGTTTCTCATAGAGCAAGTATAAATTTATGGAAAATTAAATCAAATTTCTAAAGCGGTTTCACTTTGTAGTGTTCAAATATTATTATGAATTTATTTTTATATTTACTGTAGGAACCATGCTGTAATGAATTATTTGCTGTTTTTAATTAGTTGTAATTCATACTTGCATAATATATCCATTCATCAAATAATAATATTGTAGCTTTTCTTCTTCCTCTATTTGCTGTGTAAATTCATGCTTAGTGGTTATCAGGTCTCTTTCTAGAAATATATTCCTCTTCAGCTATTTTCTTTTTTACTGAGTGACTGAGAACTTTTTTCTGTAATCCCAGTTAAATATAAGCAAAGCCCATCTGAAAGGTTACGGGGACAGATAGCAAGTGGAAGGTAGCAATGGTATTGGTTTTTTAGATAGTGGAGGAATATGCAGGCAGCACCAGCCATGAAGAGGCTGGCTCCTAGGATACAAAGAGCAGCCAGAAGCTAATAGGGCTTAGTGTGATGAAACTGTCAGCAGGCAAAGTCAGATGTCTAGACTCCTTTGAATGAAATTTGAGGGATCAAATTCAGCTTGTCTGGATAGGGACAGCTTGCTCTGATTGATTGAGGTTGCAATTCCAGGCAAAATTATGATTTTGCTTCATTTGAAATGTATTTGATTGCATTTGCTCTATTTGAACTGTGCATAAATCTGTTACAATAGAATAACATCCCAGTGCATGTGAAGACCCGGGAGGAATTATGTGTAGAAACTGAACTAAAGACCATTAGATCATAAACCATAAGGTTTTTCTTGTGAAACCACTGTTTAGGTCAGGGTAGCATGTCTGCTATTACCATCATATACAGAGGCTATCTGCTCGTAAGAGATGACAAAGCTACATGTGGTTTTTTGGAGCACACAGTTGCCCTTAAGCATATGGTCTTTCTGCTGGTATTCAAGCAAGCTCTGCTTGACAGATAATTAGAAACTTTGTGATGAAGTCTCTGCTCTTTAGGCAAAATAATCATAAACATGGTGAATTGACTCCAGCAGCAGAACATCTGGGGGAAATAAATATTTGGTTTAAATAACATATCTTCTGAAACGGTCTACTCTGCATTAAAATGAGTGTTAACAATGAAGTAATATATACTTTGCTAAGGAAGACTATAATACTACCATTTATTATGCCATAGGCAAGGAGAAATGTGCATCTCTCCTTTAAAAAACAATAGTTCTCCCCTTATTGAGATGATAATGTCCGGGGAAAGTTGGTATCAACAGTGCCAAGTAGCCAGAGATATGCCAAATTTGTTCATGGTGCTTGATTTGTAAAATATTTGTTGTTGTTGACAGGATTGACTTGAGAGTCTTAAATCTTAAGTATCTATATTTCTTTCTCCTCCTCTTAAAAGAAAAGAAGAATAAGAGATGGTAAAACCCTGATTGTTTAATGTGAATGACTGCTCTTCTCATCTATATTGTAATCTTGCTCTTAATGCTCCATGTGCACCACTGATAACTGATGTTTTCTAATGAAAAGTGTTGTCTTCAGTTACTTACAGTGTCATAAGAAAGAAGGAAGGAAATGTTGCCACAGTGTCTAATAATAAGAATTATCTCCTCTTTGCTGAAGAACAGAAATTTGGAATTTTTGAAATATTTGCCTTTCTGCAGATGTACCTCTTGCAGTTTCAGCTTGAATTTGTTTCTTAAATAGTTGAAATTTATGCAGAGGAAATTCTGAATACACCACTTGCAATCAGCTTGCGTCCATTGCATCTCTGGTTGTAGTCTACACAACCCTTCTGGCTGAGCATGTTCTAGTGTAAATGAAGCATCTATCTGCACGTGATGGTTACACCTGGGCTTGTATACAAGGAACTTCAGTGTCTCTGTGCCATTAGTGACATTACCGTCCCATACTGCTTGAATGCAAAGAGGAGGGAAAATCACTTGTCTTAAAAAGTGTGGTTGGAGAAACTGGAAACTTAAGAGATGGATGTGGGAGTGAATTCTATGAGAGAAACCTTAATGGAATAGTCTGAAAATGAACAGAGACTGATGAGGAAAGGAGAATCTGTCCTTTCAGCTTTTAATAAGCATCTCCTCACCCAGTAAAGGACAGTTAACTGCTGAGCAACAAGGAGAACAGTAACTGTCAGTGACTTTGATTCTATGCTAATAAATGCAGAGGAAAAGACTATAAGAAAGCTGGCAAGTGTTTACTGCGCCTTGAATAAATAAGCCCTAGCCTACTTTTTAAATAGTTACTTATTAAGTGAATTTTGCCCATTTTATGACTTAAGCAAATTGGGATATCTTCTGGCAGGGAGAGAGGAGAAGTAGTGCATTTAATTATGTAGTTTAAGGAATAGGTCTTGTCTCCTTCATGTTGGAACATTTTAAGTGTTGGATATGAAATGCTGTCTCAGTTCCTCTAGAGAAAAGGTAAAAAACGTGAAACTCAGAAAAAGGTAGGGCAGGAATAATAACTTGAGTTCATAGTGAACAATTTTTTTTTAAATTTTTATAGGATGATTGTTTTGGAAACCTCCAGGGATAAGATGGACTCACTGTATGTCAGTTCTGTTCCTGTTATATTTAGTGAGACAGCTCAACAATATTGGTCTTGAGATAACATCCAGAATAAGCATTGATATCTCTCTGTTAAAAGGTTCTATATTGATTCCTGGTAGGATGCAAGTTTCTCCTTAAATTTCATTAAATATGCACTGATTTCAGAGCTTCCTAGTACGGTCCATCTTAAATTGCAATTTCCTGATGGCTTGCATGTATAATCTGAGTAAAAAATGGTATATTTAAACCACAGTTTAAAATTTAAATGTTCAGTTCCCTGATTTGAATGTTGTGTAACTGTGCAAACAACCGTTTCAAGGCCAACACTGGTGGTTTTTAAGGCAGCTTACCCTAGCTTCCAGCCAGTAAGACATCCCAGATCTAAGTTTGGCCCTCCTGTGCATATAAATATACTTCCCTCATCCCAGCATAGCTCATAGTACATTATTCTGTCAACAGTGGTGGCCCTCAAAGGGAAAGGTAGCCCTTAAAAATCACCACTGTCCTGGTTTCAGCCAGGATAGGGTTAGTTTTCTTCACAGAAGCTAGTATGAGGCTGTGTTTTGGATTTGGGATGAGAAAATGTTGTTAATGTGCTGGTGTTTTGAGTTGTTGCTAAGTAGTCAAGGACAGTCCAGCTTCTCGTGCTGGCCTGCTAGCAAGAAGGCTGGGGATGCATGGAAAGCTGGGAGGGGGCACAGCCAGGACAGCTGACCCAGGCTGGCCAAAGGGATATTCCATACCATGTGACATCATACTCACTATATAAAGCTGGGACGAAGAAGAAGGAAGAGGTGGAGGGACGTTCGGAGTGATGGCATCTGTCTTCCCAAGAAACCATTACACGTGATGGAGCCCTGCTTCCCTGGAGATGGCTGAACCCCTGCCTGCCCATGGGGAGTGGTGAATGGATTCCTTGTTTTACTTTGCTTGCGTGTTCAGCTTTTACTTTACCTATTAAACTGTCTTTATCTCAAACAATGAGTTTTCTCCCTTTTACTCTTCCGATTCTCTCCCCCATCCCACCATGAGGGAGTGAGCAAGTGGCTGCGTGGGGCTTAGTTGCCAGCTGGGGCTAAACCAAGACAACAATTAAAGTGAACTCAAATCTTTCCAAATAACTGCATTTTTAGGAGTCTTTATAAACCTTATTAATGGTTTCAACCTTCAAGCCTTCAGCTGAAAGAGTGTGTACATGGAGTACTCAGAGGATGCAAGCTCCTGTCTGCAGTGAAGGAATCTGCTGTGAGAACATGTGTAGAAGAGAGGTGGGCTGCATACTCAAGGTCAGTGAGGGATCTCAGTTTGTAGAAAAGCTTGATGTGAGAAGAATGGAGGCCTTGGAGAGAAGAGGACTGCAAGAAAACTGGTTAATATTCAAGGATCACCTCCTCCAAGCTCAAGAGGGGTCCATCCCAATGAGCAGAAACTCAGCCAAAAATGCCAGAAGGCCTGCATGGATGAAAAAGGAACTCCGGAACGAACTCAAACATAAAAAGAAAATGTACAGAAGGTAGAAGCAGGGGCAGGTTACCTGGGAAGAATACAGAAATGCTGTCTGAACATGCAGAGACGCAGTTAAGAAAGCCAAAGCCTACCTGGAAGAAGAAGGTTTTCTATATGTACATAGGTGGCAAAAGGAAGACTAGGGAAAATGTGGGCCCAATGCTGAATGGGGCAGGGCCTCCATTGTCACAGGACGTAGAAGAAGCTGAGGGTCTGAATGCTTTCTTCATCCCAGTCTTTACTAGCAAGACTAGTAAGGTTTAGCAAGGTCTTTACTAGCAGGGTCTTCAGGAATCACAGGCTCCACAGGCCGGGGGAAAGACTGGTATAAGGAAGATGTACCCTTTGTGGAAGAGTATCAGGTTAGAGAATACATAAACAAGTGGGACATACATAAATCCATGGGACCTGTTGGGATGCACCCAGAAGTGTTGAGGGAGCTATATGATGACATCATGAGGCCACTCTTGATAATCTTTGATTGATCGTGGCAACTGGAAGAGGTGTCTGAAGACTGGAGGAAAACAAAGATCTCTTCTATCTTGAAGAAAAGCCAAACGGAAGACCCAGGAGATTACAGACTGGTCAGCCGCACCTCAGTCCTTGGGAAGGTGATGGAACAGGTAATCCTGGAAACCATTTCCAGGCACATAAAGGACAAGGTCATCTGGAGTAGTCAGCATTGATACACCAATGGGAAATCATACTTGACCAACTTGATAAACTTCTATGACGAAGTGTCTGGCTTGGAAGAAGAGGGGAGAACAGTGGATATTGTCTATCTAGACTTCAGGAAGGCTTTCAACACTGCCTCCCATAAGACCCTCACAGAGAAGCTGATGAAGTATGGGGTGGATGATCACACTGTAAGGTGGATAGAAAACTGGCTGAACAGTAAGGCCCTGAGAGGTGTTGATCACTGGACCAAAGTCTACTTGGAGATCAGTAATCAGCAGTGTACCCCAGGAGTCCATACTGGATCCAGATATTTAATATCCACGTTAATGATCTCGATGGTGGAGCAGCGTACACCCTCAGCACCACCTGGATTTCTATGTCAAGTTTTGGGCTCCACAGTACAAGAGAGCACCAGGGGACACTCAAGGTCAAACCTTAGGGTTTTGGAGTCAGGGATACAGAGGACCCAAGGCCCGCTATACTCCAACTGAAAAGGAGATATTGGCAGCATATGAAGAATTTTGAGCTGCTTTGGAAGTGACTGGTACTGAAGCACAGCTCCTCCTGGCACCCCAACTGCTGGTGCTGGGTTGGATGTTCAAAGGGATGAGTCCCCTTTACACGTCATGCAACTGACACTATGTGGAGTAAGTGGGTTGCACTCATCACACAGCGGGCTCAGATAGGAAACCCTAATCAACCAGGAATCTTGGAACTGATCATGGACTTGCCAGAAGGCAAAGATTTCAGAATATCACCAGAAGAGGAGGTGACGTGTGGTGAAGATGTCCCACTGTACAATAAATTACCAGAAAACAAAAATCAATATGCCCTGTTCACTGATGGGTCCTATTGTACTGTGTGCAAACCAGCACGTGGACCAGGCTGCTAAGATTGAAGTGGCTCAGGTGGATCTGGACAGGCAACATAAGGGTGAATTATTTATAGCTTAGTGGCCCTGTGACACCTCAGGCCACCAGGGAAGAGATGTAACATATCGATGGGCTCGTGGCTAAGGGGTGGACTTGACCATGGACATTATTGCACAGGTTATCCATGAATATGAAACATGCACTGCAATCAAACAAGCCAGTCGTGGGCCTTGAAAAGCAAGTCTTATGGTGTCATGGTACCCCACAAAAGAATTGGGTCAGACAATGGGACTCATTTCCAAAACAACTTTATAGGCACCTGGGATAAAGAGCATGACATTGAGTGGGTATATCATATCACCTACCATGGAGCAGCCTCCAGGGAAATAGAATGATACAATAGACTGTTAAAGACTACCCTGAGAGCAATGGGTGACAGGACATTCAAACACTGGGATAAACATTTAACAAAAGCCACCTGGTTAGTCAACACTAGGGGATCTGTCAATCGAGCTGGCCCTGCCCAATCAAAAATCTTACGTACTGTAAAAGGGGATAAAGTCCCAGTGGTGCATGTCAAAAATATTCTGGGGAAGACAATCTGTGTTATTGCTGCCTCAGGCAAGGGTAAGCTAATTTGTGGGATTGCTTTTACTCAAGGACCTGGGTGCACTTGGTGGGTGATACAAGGGGATCATAGAATCATAGAATCTCTGGGTTGAAAGGGATCTTTAAAGGTCATCTAGTCCAATCCCTGTGCAATGGGCAGGGACATCTACAAGTAGATCAGGTTGCTCAGAGCCCCATCAAACCCAATCTTGAAGGTTTCTAGGGATGGGGCATCTACCACCTCTCTGGGAAACCTGTGCCAGTGTTTCACCACCCTCATTGTCAAAAGTGTCTTCCTTAGATCTAGTCTAAATCTACTCTCTTTTGGTTTAAAACCATTACCTCTTGTCCTATCACTACAGGCCCCACCAAAACTTTGTCCCTGTCTTTCTTGTAGGCCCCCTTTAAGTACTGAAAGGCTGCAATCAGGTCTCCCTGGAGCCTTCTCTTTTTCAGACTGAACAACTCCAACTCTCTCAGCCTATCCTCATAGGAGATGTGTTCCATCCCTGGGACCATTTTTGTGGTCCTCCTCTGGACCCTCTCCAACAGGTCCATGTCCATGGCTATGTTGTTGTTTTAGCTACCTGCTTGTTTAAACCACAACACCTGTTCACATATTATTTCCACTAATGTCTCTGTTGCATAAAATGTCAGGTTTGCCATGTTAAATTTGTTCATACAATCTTTTCAAGGAAAAAAGTGGAGGTTGCAGGGAATGAAGGTCAGACCTAGGCTAGGGGTTTTTGTGAAGCTCTAAGAGAAAGGGCGGGGTGGGGGACAGGGGAAAAGGGACTGAGTTATTAGATTGAGATCAAGCTGAATTCTAGCTGTTCTTAAAAATCCACTCAACTACCAAAAATCAATGAGAGAAAATTAACTACTAAGTGTGAGAAATACTTGATGAACCAAGCACACAGAATGGAATCTCAAGGACGCAACTGGTCAGCAACTCTCTCAGGGCATGAAGCTACTTGTCATTGTCAATAGATGGCCCATGGAGGCAAATGGTGCCAGCACCTCTGGTGCTTGAAGACACAACTTCACTGCCCCCTGGTCCCCCTCTTCTCATAGGCCCTATGGACACTGCATATTATGTCTTCTTGAACGCTGGCCTTGAGTCAGCCTTTGTAGATCTCTGTCTTACACCCTACTCTGTTGCTGTGCCACAGGTGCTCACGGGGTGGGTAAAAGCTTCCAGTGAAAGGCTTTAAGCAAGAGGCAGTCGGCAACATTGCCAAACCGTGCAGGTGGCACAGGGCTGAACCCATCACGTTTATAAAGAGCTGCGCTTGGCAGGAGCAGGTGCTGAGCTGGCAGGGACTCTGTGTCGAATTTAATTTACCGGATGATCTGGCTCGGCAAACATTCAGCATGGATGCTTGTTCTTGCTTAATGTTAAGCAGCTGAATAAACACAATAGAAGATCCCCACAAGTGTTAAATAGCTGCTGAAAAAGACAAGTTCTTGAAATGTCTAAGTGCAGGAAAAATATTTTCACTCATTTCTCTGTAAATGTGTCTAATCTGTACATGAAGCCAAAGCACTATTCTTTCTGGCTTATTCAGGAGCTTGAAAGTATCTTAAACGTCTTTGTATATATTCCCAAAAAGTCAATTTGTATACAAAATTTTAAGTGTAAAACTAAAAGCCAAGAGCTTGGAACAAGGTTTCTCTTAAATTTTTGAAAATAATTCTATCCAGCAGCTGAAATCTGCTGAGAATCCTTAAATCTGTGCTGTTCTTTGTAGAGTATTTTTTACAAAGTAAAAGTACACCAGGATTAAAACAGTATTTATTGAAAAAAAAAAAAAAAGTGGAGATTTATTTAGGATAAAATACTCAAAGCATAGCTGTACTCATAAAGGCACACCAGCAAGCTGTGAATATCCTGTCAGTCAGTCTCATATAGCTTAAATTTGTCTCCACGTAAGTTGACATGTGTTTACTATATAAATAACTTAAAATGTTTAGGTTTATTCTGTAGTAGCACGGTATTGAAGACTTCTTGCAGTTTACTACTTTCCAGTGGGTGTTCTGTTTAACTCAAAAGCAAAACCTGCTCCCAAGTGGCCTGTAAGTTAATTTTCTTTGAGAAATTTTCTTTTTTTTTCACTTCTAAATATCTCTTCTCTCCTCCAGTTATATTTTCACAAACGTATATATTGATGGGAGAGATGAGAGTCAAGTATCATTGTTAAATAATACCAACAGTTTGAAGGGAAATTTAAGATAGTGAAGGGGATACAAAATTAAATGGTTATGGATTTAAATAATTAATCTGGACAGCCTTCTCTTTAATTGTGTCTTCTGACTCTTATCTGTCAGTTTTGAAAAGTGAAGTTTAAATATGAGACATCTGTACTGTTAGATATTATTGATTTGGGTTTTAGTAGCCAGATGCAGATGTTGCTTATGAAGAGTATTCCATCTATTATGTCAGTGTTATAGGTGTGTTGTGATGCAATATTCCATGTTTGTCAGATGATTGCAATGATGATATTTAAAATATATCACAGTGTTAATAAAATAGGCATTCTTAGACTGTGTGTTATGATCAAAATAACAATTCTTTCTGTACCTGGCTATTGTAACGCATTTAAATGACATAGCCCTTGAATACCTGGTGTGGGTTTTTGGCAGTTCATGTATGAATGTGTACAGGCATTCTCTTCAAATCTCCTTAATAACAATAATAACAACAGTAAGTGGTACAGTTTAATATCGCAAATATTTCACACTAATAATTCAGGGTTAGGTATTTGCCATTCTACTATGGATGATCACAAAATTCAATATTGTGATTATCAAAGTAAACAATTGAATAATATTTCTTTCTTGTTTAAATATGACACTTCATCATGATGTGTTTGAGAATCAAGTTGTTACATCATGTTGGCATTCCCTAGAAGATAACAAATTAGCATTCGATTGTTTTAAATCTGGTTTCTTTTGTTTTGTAAAAGTAGATTCTCAGTTCATTGTCTATAACATTAATCTAATTTTTGCCTGCAGCACAACATGGTTGGTCCTATTATCCACTACACATCCATTTAACAATTAGGATACTCCCAGTCAAGTATAATTGGCAAAATTATTTCTGTTGCTGCTGTCCCCTTTATATTCATGCTTCTGATGGTCTGTAATAAATAGCTGTTGGAATTTTAATGGTCAAGTTATCAGCTTTTTCCATGAATATGGAATGGTTAGCATAGTTTGTATTAGGGAAAAGAAGCTAATCTTTAGATTTGCCATTAGCTTCACATGCAGCATTAGCAAGTAAAACATAACTCTAAGGCATTAAAAAATTTAAAAAATAAAATTTACTTTGCATATCCACATAATTTCACGTCATGTTTAGGGCTTTTTTTCACTACTATGTTAGGCGCCAAACTGTTGGAGATTACTTCTTTGTCAGGAGTTTCTCTGGGTGACTATTTAGAATTGCATTCTAAGTAATACAGAAACTCTTCCTGTAACCATTTTCCAAAATGCTGTGCTTGTGTGTGTTGTTTTGTTTCCTTTCTGTTTCCTTTGCTGTTGTTTGTTTCAATTTGTTTTGGAAAAATCATTTGGGACAATCTCTGGTGAAATGTAAGATTGGCCACTTGGAAAAATCTTGCATTTGACCCTCAGTAGAAGAACTGATCTGTGTCATTATGAGAAATAAATCTGAACATATCTTGCATGAATTCCTTACTAGAATATGATTTGATCACTGATGCGTAGCTACCTTTGCTGTCTCAATAAGTTACTCTTATAGGCTCAGATTCACTAGATATAAACGTCCCATCTTTCCAAAATCCTGCCACTGGACCTTGCCACAGTTTTATGTGCAATAGCAATCAGTTACATCACTTCATAAAAATTACATTACACCTGTCTGGCACTGGGAGGAAGCTATTGTTGATGGGAGGTATTGGTGAGGAAGCTGGCAGTAGGCTGCCTATTGTTCAAGAAGAGTTTAAAATTCGCTGTAAAAAAAAAAATTATATCTATTTCTGGCTTTACACAATGTATTTCAATAAAATATTGCTGTCCTTTACAAGTTCATGAGACAGTTAAAAACAGGGATTTCTCCGTCTCTCAACAACAAAATATGCTTTTTATTATTTTTTTTTAGAAGGTAAAATAAATGTAGATGTATTTTTCAGTGATCTGAAAACATGCTACCTTTTATCTTAAACCAAATATAACCTTTGTTATACCATTTCAAGTTTAAAATTATATTAATCTTATGGTAAAATTAAGATGCAGAAGAATTATAGAATTATTAATACTGTAGCTCTGAAATCTTAAACTTTGCTCTCCTGAGTCTTGAAGCAAGTATTTCATCAGATAATTATTTAGATTAACACTTGAGATAATTCAGTTAGCCAGCTGTAATGGTTGGTAGCTCATTCTAACCACGAGTTTCTTGCAGCAGACCTTGAGAATGAAAGACATGTAGCAATGTGGGTTCTTATTATAACCCTAGATATAAAAGCAAATCCAATGTAAGGATGCATTCAGATGGACCAATAGATATCAGTTATCTTGATAGGTCTAAACGGTCATGCAAATATGCAACAGAATTGACAGAGAGCATTTACAGTGACAATATTATAGCAGTCTTCATTGTGAAATCTGCTTAGAAAAAAAGAAAAAAAAAATTTCTGGTCTCATATTCAGCCAGTTTCTTGTTACGTTCTTTATAAATACTACATCATTCCATCGTTCAGTTGCTTTTTTTGTTTTTTCCTTTTTCAAGTATTTCACTTTTGCCATGTACTGTACAAAAATTGTAGCTTGTTAGAAACAAGTTACGTGTGAATAATGTGAGGAAGTTATTTTAAAACACCTGAAAAACTGAAGATCTTGCCTCTACTAGGTAAACACTTGCAAACATTCTGTTTGAAAGATTTTTTTACCATGTAGTTCCCTCTTTATCACAGAGCTTGAGAGTCTTCCCTAAGGAAATTGACTTCAGGTAAATTGTCAATGTGCTGCAGATATTCTTACACATAACTACACATGCTTCAGAGACACTTACTTTGAGAGATTAAATTGACTAAAATGTGGTTTAAAATGTCAGAGGCATAAATAATCACATAAAGCAACATCTTGCCTTCAGATGATGGTATATTTGGTCAGATTTTGTTTTCCGATTATTAAACATTTTATATCACCTAAAATATTCTTACATTGTTACATGAATAATTTGTGTAGCTGTGACAGCTACAGGTCTAAAAAAAGATTAGAGACTGCTGTAAGAACCTAAGAGACCAAAACATGTGATACTTGGTAATTCATTTATTACTGCTACATGTTATTAAGGCCTGATGTGTTTGATGTTAAGCTGCACTGAAAATGATTCACATTTTCATTAGATCACAACTGTAACAGATTCAGTCAGCTTTGTCAGGTAGTGGAAACGAGTGATAACTGATCAAAGCTCTTTCTGGTTTTAAACTTACTGGGTTCTACAAAATCTTTCACCTCTACTGCTTCCACGGGCTGTTTCTGCCTTCCAAAAGGGAAGATGTTAGAGTAGGTGTAAGACAAACAGATGCATCCTTTCTCCAGTGCCTCCTCTCCTTTTGGACAACAGAAGCTGCAGGAGAAGCTCTCTTGTCTTTCTGGAATGAAAGTGTTGTGTAGAGCCACAGAGTAACATCCCTTTTTTTCCAGTGCTTTCATCAGCATCATGAGGAAGTCGGCTGGAAAGGCAAAGCTTTGGATACCTGCCTGTGGGTTTCCAGAGGACCTTGGGACTGTCAGAGGGAAGAGTTTAGTGTAAAAGCCTATTCACTATAGTCCTGTTCTGTGTTTTTTTTTTATTTTAGCTGACACAAGCATAGCAGTAGGGGCCTGTGGAGATATCTTTCTCAGGGTTTCTCAGCTCTGTGGCACTAAGAGAGTTGTCTTTCAAGGCTTTCCAGAAAATCTGACATTATGTAGTTACTCTCAGATGTAAGTTATTGCTGGAGATAATCTCTAGTTCGTTTCTGGTAGGTTCTCAGCTCTTCCTGACTGTCTGTCTACCTACTTTGTTATTTTCAGGAGGGAATAACCCATAAATTAATATCTATGCTTTCTCAAATTGTTTCAAACTGATAAGCAGCTTGTGGATAGACACACACATAGAGTTGCATATATCTCCATCTCTAAAAACAAAGCTAAAAACTATTTTGGGTCAAACTTAGAAAAAAAAAAGAAATACTATGATTCTAGTTAATGGTAAATTATGTGTTGAATTTTCAGATTGTATTCAAGGATTTGCAGTCTAGGTCTCCTTAAAAGTTCAAATGAAAGAATATTTTTAACTTTCATTTTTAAAAGTTCTTTTTTAATTTTTTTTTTAGTAATTCTCAGAACACTATCTCTCAACAAATATTCTGACAAAATCTAGTTAACTAAAAAGTACCTATCTCTGAGATTGGTCTATATCTGTAGTTTTTTTTAAAAAAGATATATACAGTGAAGAAAATGTTAAAAAAAAAACTTTAAAAATTATTTTTCTTGGGGAAATTCCTAAACTTGCTTTCAATTTCTTTCTTGAGCAACATATATATTAAGACTATAGATGTTTTATCAGATATCACAAGTGAAGGACTATTTGAGTTTGTCCCTAACCAGTAACTTAGAAAGGAAAAAACCTCTCTCAAATGATTTTTCACACAGTTTGCCTCCTACCATGTGATAATACACCAAAGCTTCCATGATAAGGTCTTAATACAAGGCCAAAAGTAAAAACTTAAGAAAAGTGGGGCAGCTGTATTTTAGATACAAGATTTTTGCTCGCTAGTCATGCAGCGTATCAGTGACAGACATTAGAATAAAAAGTTGGAGTTACAAAGCTGTTTTGTAGGCTCTTTTCTATAAAGACATTTTTTTGTTGAAGTGTGAAGATCCAAGTGTCAGTCATTTACTCCTTTTTATTAAATGAAGAAACAAGATGAAAAAGAGAGATAATGGCCTGCCAGAATGTCCTGGGAGGAGCATGCTGTAGTCAGGACGAAACACCTTTTACAAGCATCAGTAATCCTAGTAACAGTGAACATTCAATCTGGGAAAAAAAGGTTTTAAGCTGATTATTTTTTTTTTCTGTTTTCCCATGACCCATGCTTATCTGAGGTTAACAGTTTATGTCATTGCTGGGAGACAATGCGTTTCTACTGTAACCAGACTTGGACTCATATAAACCAATGCCCTAACTGTCTTTTCACACAAGACAAAATAAGACAACCTCTTCTGTTTACCAAATATAGAGCTCCTAAGTACTTAGAAAGCAGAGCAACTTGTAATTAACACTATTTACCAAAATCAGGCTTGTTTCAACTCAAGCATTTGTTTTGAGTTGTGCTTATTGACATTACTTTTTGCATAACTGTACTTCTAATTTCCTTTCTTATTAACTCCCATTTTTAAAAAGCAATCACTTATGCTGAGAGAGGAAACCGTTGTTTTTATCAAAATCTTCTGTCAGTAGAGGTGAATTCCTGAATATAATGTATAGAGTCATTTCACTGCCTTCAATAACTGTTCTCATAGGAGATAACTGCATTGACACACAAAATCCAAAGAAAGCATCCTAATTGTTGAAAAAAGAAATGACAGACATACCAACCTTGGGATGTAGACATAAAATAACAAATAGGGCAGTAACCTAAGAAGCCTGGATCTTATTCTCAGCTTGGCCACTTTTTTCTCATCATCTTTTTTTTCACTGCTCGCTTGTGTAAACTTTAAGTTCCTCAGATAAAGTAATGTTTATTACTTAGAGGACTGCCTACAACATTCTCAGAGAGAACCTTTGTATACTAGCGATGTTAATAAGCTCTTTTCCCCCTCTATGTTAATAGAAAAAAAAATTTAAAAAACATCTTGTATGATTAAACATTAATGGATTTTATTTTAGAAAATAATTACTTAATTTCTTTATTTTTATGCAGCATGTTCACCACCTGTTGCTTTTGCATATATTCTAACAAGATGGTATATGTAGTGTATATAATTTTTAAATTTCTTATTCCTGAGGTAAATATGTTGATTTTCTGTTATATTTGAGAAGGGCAATGAAGCTGGTGAGGGGTCTGGAGAACAAGTTTTACAAGGAGTGGCTGAGGGAACTGGGGTTGTTCAGTCTGGAGAAGAGGAGGCTGAGGGGAGACCTTATCGCTCTCTACAACTACCTGAAAGGGGGCTGTGGTGAGGTGGGTGTTGGTCTCTTCTCCCAAGTAACTAACAATTAGATGAGACGAAATGGTCTCAGGTTGCTCCAGGTTTAAACTAGATACTAGGAAAAATTTCTTTACTGAAAGAGTGGTCAGGCATTGGAACAGGCTGTCCAGGAAGGTGGTGAAATTACCATCACTGGAGGAGTTCAAAAAACATGTAGACGTGGCACTTCAGGACATGGTTTAGTGGGCATGGTTGTGTTGGGTTGACAGTTGGACTTGATGATCTTAAAGGTCTTTTCCAACCTTAATGATTCTGTGATTCTATGATTCTGTGATTTTGGCAGTAGGAAAGCTCTTGCAAAAAACTTATTCTCATCTTTATAGTTCGAACAATAGTCCAACCTAAAAGCAGAGTTACTCCATGAAAACAAGATGCAAGTGTATCGCAGTGAACAAAGAGATAATTATTTTGGAAAAATACCTGACTGTTAGTGACATAAATTGAATTACAGTGACTGATTTTGTAACTAGTAGAATTGCTACTTTTCAAGTTTCTCAAGACCCAGCTGGATAAAACCCTGAGCAACCAGGTCTGACATCAGAATTGGCCCTGCTGTGAACAGGAGGTTGGCCTAGAGACTTCCTGAGCTCCCTTCTCACCTCAATTATTACACAGCTCTATAATATATTTCACATATTCTCCATATCACATATTGTTTAGCAGGTAATTTTAAGCTTTGACACCTACTGTCTAGATAAGATTAAAACCTGCAAATATTAGGATATTTTCAAATATTCTTGAGACATTGAATGACTGTCCTTTAATTTCTGTACCTTAATTTGACCAGTACATTGCAATTTATGCTGTTTTGAATATTATTAAAGCAGAAAGTTCAAATTTTATATTAAAATTATGTCACTTTTGTCTGAGTGCTGTATTCTGTGGGATAGAGAAAACAGTTCTCAAACAAATTATATAAAATTTGTGCTTTAAACAAAAATTTTTTTAAGCAAAGATTGTTTTACAAATACATGGTTGGTGATCTCACAGGATAAAATATTTTTCAGATTCTTTTGCTCAGGTTTTTAGAATTTTTTTTAGCATTTTTTGGTGTTACAATATTTCTGGAAACAGGATTTTTATAAAATTCCAGAAAAATATGGACACATTTTTTTCTTCCCATGCTCTGTGGCAGGTTCAAATGTATCCAGGTCTTTTATGCCAGAAACAACAAAGATAATTTAGCAATGGGATATTAAACTTTTCCTGCTGTCATCTTTGTTCCCATTTAATCTAGTTGCTGCCAGTACTGTCCAAAATGAGCATGAAGGACTGTCCTGTGTCTTTTTCCTTTTTGGAAGAATGGCGTGTGTCTTATGTCCCCTGTTATGTCTCAACTGCAGCTCAGTCTTCCTCTCGCACAATCGTATTTAGCACCCTACTCATTCTAGCTGTGCTCTTGTGTTTTCCAGTTGGTCATTTTCCTTGAAGTGCAGCACTAAAACTAGGTGAGGTGCTTGAAATGACTGTTTGAAGGACTGCCTAGGACCGAAGAGTCACTTATACCTTTTACAAACAATGCTTCTATACATGCATACAGACTATATATATATGTAAATGTGTGTACATTTATATACATATGTATCTCTAAACATATCTTTGCTTTTGTGCAATATCAGAGTCCATTCAATTAACAAACCGTAAAATCTCTTTTATGCTGCTGCTCATCTATATTTTTGAAGTTTGCCTTCTGATGATGAGAAACTTAACTTGTTTGGCACCATTTGTTCTGGACTGTAAATGGTCAGGAGGAAAACATCCGTGCTTTTTTATTTGTCTCATCTCCAGGAACAGGTGGAGTACTTGGAGTTCATCAGAATCTGAACACAACTGTTTGAGCTGTGCTTTTATTTGTGCTTTAAAACACAGCAATTTAAACAACAAAGAAGGAACATGTTTTAAAACAAACAAAAATATTTTTTTTTCCCCTAGAGGTGGGACCCAGCCTTTGATACACTTTTTTTAACCTTTTCTTGGTTTGTTGTGTTCAAGTTTAGTTTTTCTTTTTGAATTTGACATCTCTGGGACCTATATGTTCATATCTCTGTAGGACTGTATATCAGACTGCATTACAAAAATGAAAGCATTTTATCCCCATCAGGAAAAAAGCCAAATATCCCTTCAATTTCCTAAACCTGTGGTAACTTCCCTTTGTATTATAACACTTCTCCCATAGCAAATAAATTGCTTTCTTATTAATAAAAGGAGGAAGAGAGAAGAAAGAAGGAAGCAAGAAAATAATGTTTTAATATATATAGGTGTATATGTTATATTTATATGTTTATATTAATGTAAGGCCTTTGCTGTTTTAACAAATTAAATTATCACTGGAAGTATAGAATTCCAGTTTTAGTTTGAAGAAATACCCACTGCCAGTAATATTCTGTATCAGGAGCACCATTAGTGTCAGACATTTCATTCTTATATTGAATGTGTGGTTTATGATTCAGAACGTGGGACTTCAACAGATCAGCTTTCTCTCTGTAGCTGTGCTTCAGAATTTCTGTACGATTTTATGCAAGCATTGCAACCTTTCCATGACTCCATTTTTTCTGCATACAATAGAGTACTTCCAAATGGTGGGGGTTGAATGAAATTGCTATAGCTATACTATCCACAAAATCTGTAGGAACCTCTAATCTTTCCACGCCGTCATAAAAATGGATCCACCTGGGATTCCCCACAAACACTCTTGGGTTAAGAGATGCTTCAAAGTCTGGAAAATTACACGTTATCTCTGCACAACTTGCGCATCTGTCAGGTCTAAGTGTATGTAAACGAATGGAAGCTGCACAAAGAGATGAGCTCTATCAAATGGAAAATCCGGAACCAGTCTCAGCTTCAGGTAGAAAAACTGAGTTTAGAACATCAAATTGCCTTTTTCCTATTGTATTTCACCCAGATATGTGAACATATATATTCATGCACTTATATGTGCTTATAAACACATAAAAAATGGGTTTAGAATGCAAATGTGGAATTTATATCAGTATTGCTCATTATGGTCAAATAAAAGCTGTTATAAAGATCATAATAGTGTTCAGAGAAATAGTTTACTTATTAAAGCACCTCTTATTTTTCTTGACATTTTGTTTCTGTAATATCTATAAAAACCCAACAGATATGACAGTAAACACACAAACACGCGATATTATTGTGAAAGCTTTATTTTTAATTACTCTATGGATTGTTTTCCACTGCTTTCTGTTACTACCTGTGTAAGCTGTATATTCATAGGTTTGGTTTTTTCCCCCACTGATTTCACATTCCTGGGCCATGACTGTTATTTTTAACAAAAGTATGAAGAGTTTCCCAGATTAACCTTTCCAGGGAAAAAAAGAAATTGAAGGATTTTAGAAAAGGTTTTAAATTTTATTTTCCTCTTGGCAACAGAGGCCTTTTCAAGGTCTTCCCAGAAAAATTGAGCTATTTTTAAAAGTATCAACTGGATGAAGAATTTTAAACTTGTTTCAAAATGCCAGGGGAGAAAGAAAAAAACAAAAAGAAAAAAACCTACCACTATTCCCACATAGTGTTGGTTGATCAAATCTTAAAGGGTAAATAGATGTTTTTCAGAATTTGCTTTGTCATGCCAGGCCCTCATCTGTGACCTCTTGGTGAAAACCTACCTCCTTGGAATAACTGTTAAAATCCCACCCATAGGATCAAAGATGCTTGGTATGTATTGCTTTTCCTGAGTTTAAATTTTTATATCACTAGTATCATAAATGTCTTGTCACAAAGAAACTTAATTTGTATATAAGGCTATATCATTAGCTGTTAAGCTGCTCATAAAGGCTTTGGGAATCTGTTCTCTTATTCTGAAAAATATTTCTTTTCATTTAATTTAAAGTGTATGTGCCACTGTATGCACAGGTTACTGTTTGTTCAATGGCAGCTACACCAAACAACAGTAGAGAATACTCTGTGGCTGCTTTCCCAAATAATTTTGACCAAATGGGCAAATCAGATGTACAATTTGGTTATTGCAAATCACTTTTTTTGTGAATACACTTTGTATAAGATAAGATAAGCCTGTTTCTAAACAGTGCATTCACATATGAAAACTGAAGTGCGTATCTGTAATTTCACCTTTAGTCATACCTGTGGACAAGATTTTATGACAGAAGTAGTCAAAGAAACTGATCATTAATTTGAAATAAACATGTTTCAGTGAATTAATTTTAAAATTCCTATGAACCCAATGAGAAAGGTAGGCCTACTTCATTTTTCTCAGTTCTGCAGTGAATTTGAATTATAAACTCTTTCATGTCCAGTCTCCATTGTCTTACTTCATACAGTGTTCCAGTCCCAAACATTATTTAAAATCCTGTTTAAAAAAACTAGTTAAAGTTCCTAGATCTTGGAGTGCCTTCAGAAAATATGATGTTGATACTTTTTTGAATTACATTGTATAATGTTAGTTATTGACAATGACTGCATTGTTTTGCACTTGGATATATGAACCCACAGTAATCAAAACACTTCTGTAAACCTTTTTTTATTTCCTGTTTCTCTGTTATATGCCTTAAAACAACTGTTTATTAAGGTGACTGCTCTTTGAGAATTCCGCTGTTCCTACCAATGAGATTTTCTCCTTCTTAACCTAAAGACAAACATGCTCATAAAAAACTCTTAAAAAGCTACCAGCAGCCATGACATAACTCACAACTCTCCCAAGAACTATTGCAATGACTTTCTCCTCTAATTTGAAGAAGAAAGGATTATGTATAATTCTCTCTATTCTGCGTGTTACCTAGCAAGATTATGCCATGTTTCCTGTCACACTGAAGTACCTTGGGGCTAAATTCACCTACTGAGAGGGAGTTGCAGACTGAAGGTATGCTTAATTCTTCACAATAAATAGCCAGATTTGTAATATACATGTAAGATATTTTCATCAGAAAAATATATACAGAATCTTTAGCAGAGTTTGTAAAACATCACTATCAATTATCAAAAGTTCTTAACTGACACGAAGACGCTACATCTGTTTGATGTGAGAGAACACGGCTAAGCAGCTCTTTCACAGTGTGTACAACAGGCTGTGTGAAGGACTTTGCCGGTATTTGTAAGAACCTCAAATGTTGTTCAGTGTGTACTTTACATCTTAGCACTTCATTTGTCAGTCATTTAGAGGAGAGATAATAATCCACACTGTTAATAATCTAATAAAATATTACATAAGAGGAAAGCAGAGAATGTTAAATTTACCTTTAAGACCAGCGACCCAAGGTTTATGTTCTTTCATTTCTTCTCACTTATGTGCTGCTTATGCTTGTTGAAATCTTTGGAAAACTCAGATAGTTGTTTTCAGTAATTATCCTATATGTTTTTCTTTCCTTGTTTGGTACTAATGTACAAGACTGCTTTTTTCCCCTTCATTAAAGAAGCCATGCCTAATGAAATCTGCTAGTGCAAGCATACAGTGCGCAGGCTTTTGACAGGCTTAAGAGTGACTGCAAAGTCCAACATTCCTCAGCAGCTGGATAACATAACAGCAACCTGTTTTTAATGTTGGTCACCAGAGATATACGTAAAAAACAAAAGGTTCTCAAGAAAATTTAAAAAAAAGATTAGGCCGCAAGTGCAACCGGGGTGATATGGTATAACTAATCACAATTTGTGGTGTGATTTTGTAAAATAAATAGTTTAATCATCAGTGGGTTTGTCCTTGAAAAGTGCCTGTTGCAGAAGGAAAAGAAACCAATCTGAGAGAATGTTTCCACAAGTTGAATCCGTAATAAATTTTCGCATATAAAATAATTTCTTTTATTTTTAATTTTTCATATAAATGGACTGCTACTGAACAATGGCATCATTATCCCTTGCTTTTCTATAGGTACACACAGAGAATACTTCTTGTTTTGACACCTAAACCTCAGCTGTTGTCCAGTAGTATCATGTCTGTGTTTTGAAAAATAATTTGCCTTCATTAGGCACATATATACTGTCTTGATATTTTCCTTGCCTCATGCTACTACATACTCTGTATTGTATTCATGGGATTTCTCACCTATCTCCATTTCTGGGCTTTTTCTTTCACAGTATGCATGACAGTCTGATCTGTTTTTATTTGTGTATTTCAGTGAATGCAGTCTCTGCCTTGTATTTGGGGTGATTTTTAAATAAAGTTTCCTTTCAGAGTCAATATAACATAGCTTTTATTCAAAATTTTTATTTGCATGAAGTGGTATTGGTGATCTATAGAGTTAATATAGTCCATTCCTTTTTTTCTTTTTTTTTTCTTTTAACTACTGTTAAGAAAGAGATAATTTCTTAAATTATTTCATTTGCATATCCTAGCACATGCCTTTATTTTGTCTGCTTTCTAGATATATGGAAACAAAATATGTTAGTGCTCAGTCTTTACTGACAACTTCTGTTAGTTTAATAGCTCACATAAAACACCAAATTAAATTAGAATTCTTTTTACATCGTTATAATTAGTGATGATGTAGTTATCAGTGGAATTTTATAATGGTTATGCTCCTTATGGTTCCTTTTACACAAACCAAACAAAACTGGAGAAAGGAAAAGGATCTGCATTTATTTGATACATAGGTTAGTAACATCAGGAAGGGATACAGGGCATGGTTTAGTACTTCTGAGTTCTGTTTTGCCAAACACCTTCAGCACAGAAACTGTTCATCATGTCAAATGCCATAAGAACTGGCACAAATGTTGCAAGCTCTGCAAAGGTGTTTGGCATTATCTTGTAAAAATTATTGTTATTGACAGCCAGTTAATTTAACTTATTTCAAACTGATGAACAGCTAGATGTATTAAAACCACTGATAGTTCTTTGCTGCTGATGTGGAGGTTTAGTTGCACACTTTTCAGCGATGTAGTGATACATAGAGTCTTACAATGACTCACCATTCCAATTTTCTGTTAATTTGATTCTGGTTTGTTTAGGGACTGTCATATGATAGGTATGACTATGCATAATAATTCAGTTTATTCTTATATACACTGTTCTGTTTCTAATCTGGGAAGGTTCAAATTCTATTAAAGATCAGAAAAAAAGATTTTAAGAATTGTGTCTGCTTCATGAGTAATCTCTGTGGGTCATCAATTACTTTATTGTAGTACTTCTTGTTTTCTTTTAAGTAGAAACATAAGTATTCAATGGTCCTTTTGCATGTATTTCTACCTTTGGTGTATCCTTAAGTGTGTGTAATCAAGCACAGATGTACTGTCTCAAGGTTCTGAGAGTTGTGGCTTTGGTAACAACCCTGACATTTCTAGAGCTGTTTAACTGCTGTTAGAATCATATTTTAAAATAGTTTTATTTACTTCTATTCAGTTACTAAAGGCAGTATTTATTTTATTTGGCTTTATTTATTTAATTTGGCTGCTTTGTTTTATAAATATTAGCTATAGAAAGCAAGCATTAACAACTTTCTCAAGGTGACAATGGAGATGCTTGTCTGTTTTGACACCTGTTGACATGACACACAGAATAGTAATTGGGCCTCAGTTGAAAAAAAAAAAAAGCAATAGATAAACAGAATTAACTATCTTACAAGAACTTTTTTTTGAAACACCTAAAGCTTTTAATACATTTAGTTCATAAGCATCAATTAGTTGTCAAGCATACGTTATGACACACATTTGAACAGCAACTGCTCTAACGCTTTTTAGCTGGTGGAGATTTTCCTCCCTCCTACCCACTGATAACTACAGCGCATGTACGGGATCTTCTTGTTCTGGGGTGTACTTCATGCTCTGGAGTATACTCCCTCTTTCAGGGTGCTGCCGATGTCAGTACATTGCCACCTCAGTGCAGGAGGGAAACAACTCTCAGAAAGATTTTACTGATGTTATCCAGTTCTGGGGAGGATGGACTCCAATGTCCCCAGGATGAGTGCCACCTTTGGAAAAACACGCATGTTCTAGTGACAGCTTTTCTTTGGTGGTATAAACTAACATAATAGTAATAAATTGGGGAGTTTCTATCAATAGAAATACTATGACAAGGAAACAGACATAATTGTCTTCATTAGGCACATATATACTGTCTTGATACTTTCCTTACCTTGTGCTACTATACACTCTGTATCGTATTCATGGAATTTCTCACCTATCTCCATTTCTGGGCTTTTTCTTTCACAGTATGCATGACAGTCTGATCTGGTTTGAATTTCTAAACCAATGTATTTGTGTGCATCCAAAGGGAAACTATTTTCCTTCTGCACCACTTTTACCGATGGCCTATTTTAGTTTCATGTTTCCTGCTCTTAAATACCTGTGTTTCAGGGAGTGGTTCTATGGAGACAGCTTGATTTTTGACAGATGGTCTGATGATGTCTCTACTGAAAGTGCTGCTGACAGAAATGTTTTCTTACTTACAGTTCAGCGAAAGCTAATACAAAATACCTTGACTTCATTCTAAATCTGATTTCACACTCTCCTGTTCCTGTTCATTATTTTTCTTATTAACTTTAGATAAGATAGGAACACAAGCCCCAGGCACAGTATTTTTTCCAAGATTTTTCCCTCTGGATGTAATTTTACTAAGTTTAATAAAAGCTAAATGTGTGAACAAGTTATCATATGACTTTCTGATATTGGGTCATCAGAAGTTTCTTGGAATTTAGTTTTCCCCATTGTGTGCTTCAGATGCACTTTTTCAAAATTTCTATCGTCTCTTCATGATGCAGCGCAGGTCTGAACTGAATAGTGAAACTGTGGAGACGGACCTGAAAGCTTCCCTTGAGGGATGTTGACATCAGGTGATAAGACTAAGTGTGTCCCAGTGTTACCAAGGGACAGCATAACACCTACTTGAGCAGGAGGTTGGTGCATGTGTATGGCACTTCATACAGAGGGGAGAACTTTGCTGCTCCGCACAGGATGCTATGGGCAAATTGACACACTGTGCATTTAGCCTGTGTGATGATTAAGGCAGTTCTCTGTTTTGCAGTATTGCTTTTCTCCAAAGAATTACTCTCTCAGGAACACATGGAGCAAGCTCCTTGTACATCTTTTTCCCTTTTGCCTTGCTCATACTCTCTAATTTTTCCTAAGCTTTCTCCCAGTGACAACCTGAAATTCTGATGGGAAAGATACTGCCTGGGGTCTTGCTTTTGACTGGTGTGGCTCAAAGACCTTCCTTTACCTCATTTTCTCATCTTCTAAATTGAATCTAGGCTATCTCAGAAACATCTTGCAAAAACTATCTTCATGCAAATATTTATTTCAAAAGACAGAGGAAAAAAAGCAAAAAAACACCAAATATATGCAGCTTACTGTCTGGGTAAGGGTCTCTCTATTTGTTTTACTGTCTCACAATATCTATCTATCTATCTGGCCTATCTAAAAAGAATGCTGCCATGTGTATGTCCTTTTTTTGTCAAGACTACCTTTTCTACCTTCCGGTAAGAACTGGAGACTCATGAGGAACCTCTGCAGCAGTTAGGAATCTTTCTATTACAGTCTCACAGTCTCAACACAATTGGCCCAATGAGCAACAAAAAGGGTTTTGTTTGTTTGTTTTCACTTTGGAGGGCATCACTGCTTCTTTTCTAACATGGTCTTTTTTGTATCTGTCACGATCTTAAAATGCACATTTTCTTTAGGAGGATTTTTGCTCAAATGCCACAAAATCCTCCATAGGAGTCATTTGTTTATTTACACCAAGCACTTAGTTTAATGTCATTTTCTATATTCAAATCTGATGAAAAGACTAGTTTTGTGTGTTCCTGTTTTTATGAGATAGCTATTTAAATCTTCCTTTTTTTCTTATTTACAGTTGTATATACTTGCAGCATTTTTTTCCTGGCTATTAGCTGAACGCTTTTGTGCTGGCAGACAAGGACTAGTGGATTATGGGAACACAGAAGTGGAGAAAACCTTCTGAAGAGGTTTTTAGCAATGAAATTGTAAATATTTTTCATAAACTGCTCAATTTTCAAATTAAAAATAGGCTTTTTAGATCCCCTCTTTCTCATGGAAAGCTGGTGCAAAATCTCATTTGTCTGTTATTTAACCAAACCCACCCATGCCCATTTGTATGAATCCTGCCTTCAGGTATAATTGTGTTTCATACACCTGTTTTCTGTCTCCTGATATTTTTCATAAGGAATAATCATACCTCCTTCGCTAAAGTCTTAGTTTATCACCATATGACAAATACACCTTGTGTGAGCTAGCCTGATGTCAGATACCTGTACCAATTACCTCTACCAGAGGGGATTTCTGGCCTGACCACGAGAGAGGTTAACACAACCGCGCAGCTTCCAGTACTGCACAGACCTACACAAAAGTACCTAGGAGCATATGGCACAGCTTTCTGCTGGTTGCGTGTCCCCTCAGACCATAGTTTCTGTCATTTTCAGCTGGCAGCATCTCTGATTCCTGAGTGCAATCCCATCTCTGACCGCCCATTCCCTGTCCTTTGTCAGCAGAAGAGTTCATATGGACACTTCCTACTGTCATACGTTTAAGGGCCTCATTAACTCTTACACTTCATCCAAAAAAGTGAAATCAAGTAAGAAAGAAGAAGGGATCAGTAGGAAGGGTTTATTTGGCCTCATTGCCACGTTAAATTGACTGTGAAACTATGACAGCAAGACTGGAATCAACAGAGACAGCTAAGCTACTCTGATAGCAACCTGCTGCCATCATTTTTCTTTTTGTACAGCCATCCGGTTTGAGTGCACCAGAGCTTTGGGCTGCAGTAGTTTTCTTTTCCTGCCTCTGTAAAAAGAACTAGCTGAGGTCAATATTCAACTTTTTCATTGGGCAGTACTGGCAAGGGTGGCTCATTGTAACCTCCTAAAAAAGAAGTATGTATTTGTTGTTCTCTTCTGTTTTTTCCAGGTGGAAAAATAAGATTTTTAGGTAATTTAGACACATCTGATTTTACCTTGTCAGTTCATTGTTCTCTTCTGCTTAACCAAAAATGAAAATTAATAGCACAGAATCTTGTAATCTTGTAAAACAGCTTTTTATATTTTATTACTAGGATTTTCCTGTCCAGGTGAGCTTAAAATGGGCAAAAATGAATCTGGATCTGGAAAATAGGATTGAAATTCTTATTTGTAGAGAAATTCTGGTTTATTTGATTCCACTAACTAGATGTTTTTCTGTTTTATTTCTGCCTGTATTAAAATAAATTGAAAAACATATGTATTCCAGTCTGAGCTGATGTGTAAAAGATGACTGGAATGTCTTGCTTATTAATTTTTTGGGACTATGAGTTCTGAACAAAAGTAAAAGATACAATAAAGAGCAGAAAAGGAAATGGGTCAGGACACTACAGGTCTGAGAGTTCTGCCTCAAACTTTCTGCAAGACCCTGCACTGTTTTTCATTTCCTTGCCTTAGCTTTCTATTTGTTACATTACAATATTAAGACTTTTTACTCCAATTGCTCATTCAGGATTACCTTTCCAAAGAACTGTAGTTTTAATGTTCTGAGCCTCACAACTCATGAAATGTGAAAAATCATAATTAGGAAGACTTCATGTGGAAATAAGATTGTTCAATCTATATCTGTCTGTTTGACAGAGAAGTGAAAAAAAGAATTCCTTATTGAATACTTAAGACACTGTACGTATTGGCTATTAAGAAATAGCCATGCTATTTCTCAACAAGAAGGTTTGTGACTAGTTGTCTTGATTTGTCAAGAAAAAAAAAATAAGTTGTATAATTCTGATAGAAGCTAAACTTGCCACTAGCATGAACAGGCTGTTTGTTTGCTGCAGTCATCTATCTGAATAATAGCTAAGGTAATACCGCTTCTTTTCATCATGTTGGAAAGAGGATAGAATTAGACAAGTGAAAAGCATGTGTGTTTGCTTTTTAAGCTTGTTGTAAAATATTCCTTCTCAATTGAAACACAAAACCAAAAAGACTTTATAGAGCATTTCTCTCCTCTGTTCCACAAGATAAAACGCCTTAAGGACTTTGTGTAGGTACTTTCCATTAAGACAACAATTGATATAATTTGCTTATTTAACAAAACTCAAGGGAAGGCAGAGGATTGTATTTCCTGTAGCACACTGTAGCATCAGTGAGATTGTGATAACGGCTATGAGATAAGTGAGGTTAGTGGGTTGTGTAAATTGAATGGGTTCATTTAAACTGCTTCGGAGTGACAGTTTATCACTTTTGTTGATTATTTGGATTGTTCTCTGTTTTCTTTATATCCATTGTACCTTCATGTAAAATCTGGCATGCTGGCGTTCATCTTACATTCTTATTACTGCCTTGGTATTCTATTTTTTTTCAGTGTAGCTGCTATATTATAATAAAGTAGGACAGCTATGTCATAAATTAATATATCTAATTAGTCAAATATCATCTTGGGCAGTAGGTTGCCTTTGTTATTATACTAAAAATTTTATTACAGAACGGCATTCCTAAAATTTTCAAGACAAAGAATATACAGGTTGATAATGAAACATAATTATAACATAATAATAATAATAATAATAATAATAATAATAATAATAAACTTTGCTGACTTTATAGTCTTTCACAGTATGAAGACTCTTTAGAAATTATAGGGGAAATTTTCTGTCTTTATAGATTAACCAGTAAAGGAGAAACTTCAAGGTACTGCATTGTTAGGTTTCCTAAGTAGTTAAGTGCCACAACTACATATGTGTACTTAGTTTAGGTTTTACTTTCAAGATAAAATGAAAATCTATTAATCATCCTTATTAAAAAAAATATATAGAGTTATAATTAAAAAAAAAACACAACCAAACTGAATTGCCAGCTTAACTTGATCTACTGGAACCTTGTTGTCACTCCGCAATGCATTCCCACACCGCTGTGCCAGCATGTTTTCTCATGAAACTGGAGTTACCAGTTAAAGAAAAAAATATGACTTAACTGTGTTTATGTTTTGGACAGATTATTTGTTTGAAACAACTGATCGTCTCATCACATGTGTGGCAACTGTCCTCTAAGAAGATGGGACTCTAGCGTTGTCCCAAATATGGGCTCTTCCACCCGGTGTGCCGAGAGCCAAAAAACACACAGAGCTGAGATATTTGTTTTTATTCCAAATCCGTGCAGGGTTGGGTGCTAGGTGGTAGGTCCACAAAGCTGGCACGCCTCGGTTAACACGGGCTAAATATATATACACTTTGAGCAACAGTTACCAGTGTTTTTTAAAAGTTGGCTCTGTTATCCTTCCTCTCCTTGGTTCTGTCTCCACTTAAAGTCACAGCATCCTTCTTTTTTCCTAGGCATGCTCAGTGAGGAAGGGGCTTCTGTGAGTAGGGGGCTTCCCCCGCCCAGGGACAGGTTTCTCTTATGCATATTATATGTTAATTAGTATAGTTCACTCAAGGTTCAGTAGCTGTGTTTCTTTTGTGATTATCTTGTTCCTTCCCTCAAGGTTGCACCTTGTTAACTGCTCACAGAGACTAAACAGTACCCTCAGCTTCATTCCTTGCAATGCCTTCAACACTAGTGCCATTGTGTTTAGTCCTTCCTAAGTTATACTGTAACTGCAGTTTCATTGTGAAATGCAAAACACAGGTCCACTCAAGAAAATGATTAATTTTAATAATAGATACAGTTCTAGTCTTCTCACTCACAAAAATACTCCTCGCGTAGATATTGATTCAATAGAACTGACAATTATGTCAGTTTCTGAACTTGTCATACCTATGTAAGTTATGTCAGAAATATTGCAGGCAGGACAAAAAACACATATTTTTAAAAGTCTGAAGGAGAATAAATTATATTTACTAACATTTTGATACTATGTGATCTAGATTGCTTGTATGAGCAGCTTTTGAACAGCAGTTACAGCTAAAAACATAGTTTAATTGAGAAAACACTTTCCTGGTGAAATATGCAGTTTCTAAAGAAAACTATCAGAGCAGTTCTCAGCTTTTTTATAGTATCAATTTGACATGCAGGATATTTGCACAGAACTAAGATTTCTGACAAGTTTTGCAAAAGTAGCAGTCACTCAGAAACATTTAGGGCCAAATCTTCAGGTGGAAGTTTCCAATTGTATATAAGACCTTGCAATACATAACAGCATATTTTTGATCAAGATACATCTTGATGTATGATGGAACTATAGTATGCATTTCCAGGTCATACTTTTAAGGGTGGTTGTGATCTGCCTGTGCCAATCCTGGGGATAGCATATATTAACTTGATAGGTAAAGCTGTTCCTTTTCAGAAAGGTTTTATGTAGCACATTACAATTTATCTTCAGTCCAGGATAGCCCCACAGCAACATTCATAACTTGCACTTACGTACACAAGTATGTATGCATGTGCACAACCACTTTGGTGTGATTCTTTTCTTTCCTTTGAAGCTCTTTGACTACATGTTCTTTAAACATTAGAACCTGGTGAGGTTTGTTGTCTACATGGTTTTGTAGTGAAATATGACTCACCAGATAGACTCATGTCGGTGAGTACCTTTATCACGTTTTTTTTCTCCATTGTAAGGATAACTGGAGGAAGGGATAAGAGCTGGTTCATCTCTGTTTAGTTTTTCCTACTCTTTTTTCACTTCTTCTTTAGAAAAATAGGAAATGATGTGTCTGTCATCTGAAACGAGTAGGAATATATCCTATTGTGTTATCCTTCTGTTAACCTCTTCTTGTTTTATTCACTACAGTTATGGAAACTACATCATTATAATGTGTTGTCATTTTGAAATATGGATATATTAGTTAGAAGAAGCTTTTATTCTTAACACAAATAAAATTACTTTGTTTGCTTCAACTTGCCAAAGGCAAACTGCTGTTAATATCAGAAATCAAGGGTTGAGATGACACATTAAGAGCTGTGACTTTATGGTGTAATTGTGTGTGACTTTTTAATTATGAGAATTCTTTCTATTTGCATTGTCCCTTTTTCAGTAAGGTCCATTTTTTCCTAGCCTGTTATGTTGACTTAATGTTGCATCTGTGATATATTTTATTGGGAAGTTTTAAGAACTAAAGCCCAGATTATTCCTTTTAACTATTGGTGTCTGGTAGCACTTTGAGATTTAGGAAATCTTATCACTCAAGAAACTGATTTTGTCTCTGCAGTATCATATGGTTGTTATGGGAACCACAGCTCTACACTTACTGATTTTTCATTATCAGTAGTACATCACATTCAGAAGCACTGGCTTTTTGCAGTACCCTGATCTTCTTTTAATACAAAGGGAAGTAAGGAGGAAATAAGATGCATTTGTTTGTGTATGTTTTTTTATAACAACACTCGTTAGAATACCTCACTGGCAACCTGTGTTCTCACCTGTCACAGTGTATATTGCCCCAGAGCAGCTAAGAATTGAAGCTGGAAGGATTAAGGAGGCTAGTAGAACAACAGAGTTAGAATGTAGAATTCCTGTGGGGAGTGGAAGGAAACCTGGATATCTGGAGTTAAAAAAAAAAACCCAACCTGAAAAGAACATCTAATCAATATTCCTGATCTGAAGCATTCAAAATGTGCCTAGAACTTCAGTGGTAAGGCTTTTTCAGTATAAGCTATTACAATGTCTTTCTTTTTGAAAGGATAAAATATTTTTTCCAGATCGTCTAATTTAAACTGGTTTTAAGTTTAATCAAACATGATCCCCTTAGTGATTAAGGGTATGACAGTAATTCTACTTTCTCTTCTTTCTAGCAACTTTACTTGAAGACTGTTTTGTATACAGACTTTATCTTCTCTCTTTTTTTTTTCTCCTCCCCTAAAACAAATAAAAATATTTTTGTAATCTTTCTCACAACAATTCTTTCCTAAACTTCTTATAATTGTATCCCTTGCACTTTCTCCAAGCTGTATATATTCTTATTGAAATGTAAAAGTTCCTTCAGTATGGATTGATGGAGCTGAAAGAGGAGCTTTCCAATACCAGATGAAAGGAAAAAACATTGTTCTTCATATCATCCTCTATTAGCCACTGTTTGAAAAGTGTCTGGGTAAATCTTTGATGCTATTTAAGGCTCTATAGGGAAAAGCTATAAAAGTCCTGCTGAACTAGTCTCTTAAGAGTGACCTATCAGGGTTAAATTAGTGCCAAAGAAGCATGGTTACATTTATGTAAATTATGGGCAGTGAGAAAAAGGAGCAAGAAAGCCCCTCTTGCTGTTTGGAACTCACCTCTGTAAAAGTTTCATTGCAATATTTATGGATTGGCTAGCTTCTGAAAACAAATTAATTATTTACCTGTTGCAAATGGATAATTTAGGACACTTAAAGAATCACCACCAGAGATATCAGAAAGCTAACTATTTTAATATAAATTTGTAAAAAGTACAAATTAACGGAATTCGATGGCAAGGTTCACTCTATTACTTATTCAACATGGAAATGGTATATGAAGAGAAACCAAATTACAATTAAATTGGAATGTTTTACTCGTGTATTGAATCGAGTTAATGTGTATATTGAGGAGAGAAAGGGAGACCCTCCCATTGAGTCACGAGGTTCAAAGTGGACTGAAATCCACCTCTAGTCCCAGACTTGGTCAACAGTTTATGTCTAAGGATTGGGAAGAGGGAAAGAAAATGAGGGAGACCCTCCCATTGAGTCATGAGGTTCAGAATGGACTGAAATCCACCCCTAGTCCCAGACTTGGTCAATGGTTTATGACTAAGGTTAGGTAAGGGAAGTAAAGGAATACCCTCCTGTTGAGTCACGAGGTTCAGAGCTGACCCCCTTGCTTTCTAAACTCCTTCTCAGAGAGGAGTCTAGGTGCAGCTGAATCCACTCCTAGTCCCAGACTTGGTCAACGGTTTATGACTAAAGGGATAGGGTATCAGAGATTCTGGTGTAGTGATACATGTTGTGCTTGGTGTAACTTTAGGATGGCAACAATCTAATACAAAATAACAGTGATCGAATTCACTAATGATATTGAGATAAAATCACAGTATCAAATCATATAAAACTTAGCAGCATATAAGATTCATTAATCACACACACATATAGGTGTAGAGATAGAGACACATATAAAGAAAAAGAGATAGATATGTACAAAGGTACCTATTAAATATCCCCCTCGAGTTCAGTCAAATACTCACATCGAATGCTTTGCATTGCTCAACAGGTGCATAGTTGAGCCTCTGAGTTGATCATGAACTTGAGGCTTCATGGTCTCTGAGAGGTGTCCCAGTCAGAGGGAGATGCTGGTTGCAGCCTGCTGCAGTCCAGGAGAGCTCAAAGGGTCTCACTTGGGATCGCTATTTATAGGACTGGGAGATGATTGACTTTAGGCATCAGTGAGTTTCCTCAATCTAGGCAGGTGGTTTCTCAAGTTTTAGCAGTAAAGATGCCAGGATTGTCTGTAGATAATTGATTAGTTCTGTTCTTGTTCTGTACCTTGTTTAGGCGATAGGTTCCCGATACACTAAGTGCCATTCTCCTCCTTGGCTACACAAGAGTGCTTGGTATGGTTGAGGGGCTCTCAACCACCAAACCCTTTGTTCAGAGGCCAAGGCTTGTCCAACAACTTAGAGCATCCCAGGTACAAGGCGAAGGGGGGGTGTGCACCACCACAGTACCTCTGAAAACTATTTATAGTACAACACAATCATGACTGACTCTTTTCTCAGAATATATAGGAACTTCTTTTTCAAAGTTACTTACGTATCAAAGCAAATATAGCAAACTCTGAAGCATTCCTAATAAAAATATCTCTGTTTCAAACAAGTGGGTGAAATATAACTAGAATTTGGGGAAGAAGGCTAGGAAAGGGCCCAAACACCAGTACTTACTGATGGTAAACGGTGGTAAAAGAGGGTTCTGAAAACAGACAACTTTAATGTCTTTTTTTAAGCTGGGGTGTGTGTAGGGTGGGTTGTTTATTTTTTTCTGCCAAGAGGAATGGAAATGCTTTACTGAAGGCTGATATAGGGGTAAAGTGATGGAGAATAAATAACATCACAAATGCCCATGCAAGAAATGCAGTAGAGTACGCATTGCCACCTATTGACTAAAGTATACAACAGCAAGAAAGGCAATTTCACCCAGAAAATAAGCGGAACTAGGCAACAGCAAGAGATACAAAATGTTAATTTCAGATACCCAAAGAATGTGTCCTGCCAAGTTTTATTTTCTGTTTATCTTTGACTTTAGTAGCAATACAGACCAAATTTTGATGCTGGTCAAGACTAGGCTTGGTTTTTTGTTTGTTTTGTTTGTTAGTGTTACATATATTAGATTTTCTTACTTGAAGACCTGACATCCCAGAAGATTTCTCCTAAGATAATGGAGGTTATTGACACTAGGACGTTTGATCCAACTTGCTAAAGGTCAGTAGAACCATGACAGACAGTAGTTAGTGATGACCTGACAGCTTAGCAAACTGTACTGAATACATTGATAGTGTCCTTGTAGCAGACAGATATTAAGATCCAAAGAATTCATAATCACATTCTTTGAGATATCGGCCAAAAAAATCGAGTTATGGAGTTGTAGACTAGAGTGAAATGAACCGTAGATGTAAGGCAGATAGTGATTATCCACTACTGTGTAAAAACCAACCAACAAACCAAAACAAGCTAACTAAATAACAAAAAAAACCCAAACCAAAAAACGCCAAACAACAAAATAACACTCCTGTGACATTTTTATGCCACAGAAGTTGCATTTTGATAAGTTAGGAAATTATCCTGCTGGGAGTCTGTTACAGACCACCCAACCAGGATGAAGAGACAGATGAGACATTCTATAAGCGACTGGCGGAGGTCTCGCATTCGCTGGCCCTTGTTCTTGTGGGCGACTTCAACCTACCGGACATCTGCTGGAAGTATAACACAGCAGAGAGGAAACAGTCTAGGAGGTTCCTGGAGTGTGTGGAGGAGAACTTCCTGACACAGCTGGTGAGTGAGCCCACCAGGGGAGGTGCCTTACTGGACTTGCTGTTTACAAACAGAGAAGGATTGGTGAGAGATGTGGTGGTCGGAGGCCGTCTTGGGCTTAGCGACCATGACATGATAGAATTCTCAGTTGTGAGCAAAGTAAGGACAGGGGTCAGCAAAACTGCTATCATGGACTTCTGGAGGGCAGACTTTGGCCTGTTCAGGTCACTGGTTGAGAGAGTCCCTTGGGAGACAGTCCTGAAGGACAAAGGGGTCCAGGAAGGCTGGACAGTCTTCAAGGAGGAAATCTTAAAGGCGCAGGAGCAGGCGGTCCCCATGTGCTGTAAGAAGAGCTGGCGGGGAAGGCGACCGGCCTGGCTGAACAGGGAGATTTTGCTGGGACTCAGGGAAAAGAGGAGAGTTTATCACCTCTGGAAGAAGGGGCAGGCAACTCACGAAGAGTACAAGGATCTCGTTAGGTCAAGCAGGGACAAAATTAGAAAGGCAAAAGCTCAGCTAGAGCTCAGTCTGGCCACAGTCGTAAAGGATAATAAAAAATGTTTTTACAAATATATTAACAACAAAAAGAGAGGCAAGGAGAATCTCCATCCCCTACTGGATATGGCAGGGAACATTGTCTCCAAGGACGAGGACAAGGCTGAGGTACTTAATGCCTTCTTTGCCTCAGTCTTTAATAGCCAGTCCATGTATCCGCAGGGTATTCAGCCCCCCTGAGCTGGAAGACGGGGATGGAGAGCACAATGTACTCCTCATAATCCAGGAGGAAGCAGTCAAGGACATGCTAAACCACCTGGACATCCACAAGTCTATGGAGCCTGATGGGATCCACCCGAGAGTACTGAGAGAGCTGGCGGAGGAGCTTGCCAAGCCACTCTCCATCATTTCTCAGCAGTCCTGGTTAACAGGGGAGGTCCCAGAAGACTGGAGGCTTGCCAACGTGACGCCCGTCGACAAGAAAGGCCGGAAGGAGGATCCTGGGAACTACAGGCCTGTCAGCCTGACCTCTGTACCGGGGAAGATCATGGAGCGGTTGGTCTTGAGAGTGCTCACAGGGTCTCTTCTCCCAAGTAACTAGTGATAGGACAAGAGGAAATGGCCTCAAGTTACGCCAGGGTAGGTTTAGATTGGATATTAGGAAAAATTTCTTCACTGAGAGAGTGGTCAAGCATTGGAACAGGCTGCCCAGGGAGGTGGTGGAGTCACCATCTCTGGAAGTGTTCAAAAAACATGTGGATGTGGCACTTCAGGACATGGTTTAGGGGACATGGTGGCGCTGGATTAATGGTTGGACTTGATGATCTTGAAGGTCCTTTCCAACCTAGTGATTCTGTGATTCTGTGATTATTATTTGTTTCTCATACTTTGTTTATTTATTTCTTAGAAGCAGATGAAATTTCATTTTTTCCATACATTTAAATCTTTACTTATCAGTGTCAAAAACAGACATAGTGTTACCCAATTAGTATTTATTGTAGAAACTACTAAATTCATTTTAGTTTGAATGCCCATGTTCTGGTTTAAAGTATAATGTTTTATGGTGGTAAAATGAGAAACTACTGAAGTTTATCTGGAGTCATAAGTCCTTGACACTAGAGACAACAGATTTTCACTAGTTCATTAATGTTAAAATCAGTGCAGGTAAAATCTGAAGAGGTGTTGATTAACTTTCTCTATATGAAGGATTTTAGTTCTGTTGAGGCAAACTCCTTCCTGCAGTTAGACAGTGGCCCATGTAATATAGACAGATAATTTATTGAGTAGGAATTGAACTCTGCTTATTTGATACCTACTCTAACAATGTTGAAGGTGGAACATAACCTAAGGAAACACAAACCAAGTGGAGAATTTGGATAGACATGTAGAAAGAGAAAGAGCAATTACACAAAATATGCATTGAACAGAGGATGACTTCAGAAAAGATGCATTCTAAATGGACTCTGTAAAAATACAGTAATTTATGCTTTGGCCTCATAGAAATCTTTCTACAAAAATGTTTTACAAAACATTAAGTCTATTTTTTTCCACTCAGAAGTGCACATTTTCTTAAAGGCTTGAACATTTGCAACTCTCTTAATTTTCAAACAGACAGAACTTTTCTTTGGTTTATTTTGTTAGTCACAAGTTGGGTGGATGCAGGAAGAAACTTACGTTTCCTGGCTTAGATTTACATCAAATATTGGTTGTCATCCTGACTCCCTGACATATCTTACTCTATCAGTGATATATCCTAAAGAATGAGGAAATGGCTTTCATTTTTTAAGAAAGAGGAAAAGCCAAAAAAGAAAAAAAAAAAAAAGAGACTGTATTGCAGTTAAAATGCTGCAAATATTTAAGTTTTTCTTTCTTACATTAGGTATGACCTGTAAGCTCTTTGAAGAGCACAGCCTAAATGTCAATATATAGAAAAAGCAAAAGTAATCACTACAAAAAGCACAGTCAAATACGAAGTAACTGAATTCACTTCATATGAGAGAGAGGACAAAAACATTCTTAATAAAAGTTTGCTTGTCATAGTAATTATGTAAAAATGTGGGGTTTTTTAAAAGCTACACCTAAATGTGCTACTTGGCTGAACAATGCTAACAAAACATAGAAAAGCTTTCAATTAATATGTTCAAATTAAAAATGAAAGTGTATATTAAATTACTAAAGTATTAATAATATCTATTTATTGTGTTAATCATTACTTTCTTCCTTATTGAATAAACACTTCTATTTAAAGCATCATTAAAAGTCTAGTTGTTGGTAATTAATGACATAATTTGAAATGGACTGCATCATAATACATTAATTCGTCATAAACTTCCTCAGTCTTAATTGTGCCCTTAATAATAAAGTAATGCCTGCTGAACATACATGTTATTACAAGAGTACTGTTTTTTTAAGTAGAAGGAAATGCAAAATCATGTTTTGTGATAATCTTATGTCATATTTTCTTTCTAATTAATAAGCTTTTTTTAATTGCTTATTATTTAAACACTTTTTCCCAGGTATAGATAAGCTATTTCACTACTTCTGGTTTTATAACGTACTTTTCTTAGTTTCTGGCTTACAGAGATATAAAGGGAAGTGTTTTTTCTTTGGATTAACCATGTATTTATCTTCTGTGGAGAACGGCCTTGAAAAGGGATGTCTTTTTTCCCAATGCATTATAGATTACAGTATCAGGATTGTCTAAAAACCTCATGTGGAGAACCATGTGGACAGCATTGACAGCTCTCGTATGTTATGGGACTGCCAGCTGCTCTTCGTGCCTTTCTTGCTGGCATGTGTTGTTTTGCTCTCAGCAGGAAAGGACTTGAAGCAAGAAGCAAAGAAGTGTTTCAACCATGTTTTTTTAATTCATTCTAATTATTTTTGTTCCTCATGTTAGACTTTTTTTACTAGCTCACTTCTGGCAGAACACTACAATTAGCGGCAACTGTCTTCTGACTTTGTTCATCCTGCTGATATTATACTTTTTTTTAATACCTATTATTAAGCTAGGCTCAATAAGATGGCAGCATGCTAGGGTACAAATGGGCCTTGATAAGATCCTTGTGATTTCACTGTCTTTGAACTTCTTTAAGGGATATGTTTCAAATTAATTTTATTCATAGACAAATACAGTTTATCATTTCTCTCTTTCTGGTCATTTTTGTTGCAGATAAATTTGAGATTTTATGGTATAAAAAATATTAATATGACCAAACCAATGCTTGGAAGCTATAAAACTGTGAATTTTCAAAATAGTGGCCATTCTGATGTAGAATTTCACACGGAATTTAACTGTTGGCTTTTTCATAGATTTATTTATAAATTATGAGATGTACTTGAATGAAACAAATATAATTAAAAGGTCATATCATCACTGTGTCACAAAAAAAAAGATTTTGTCCACTATAAATTTATGTTATCAGCTTACACCAGAGAGTAGAGTTACAGTGACTAATAACACCATGCCACAGCAAGAGAAGGAAAATTACACAAGTATAAAAATTTCTAAAGCCACTTAATACTTAATTCTTCCCTCCTTGTGGGAGGAGGGAAGAATCCCAAGATGTTCTGAAATGAAATTCTTATTAATCAAGACTAAGGATAGATATACATGAAAGCTAAAACCCCCGTTAGTTACATTGTTGCTGGAATACATTCACTTATAAATAGCTATCTACTTTAACATCCAGAAGCACAGAATAGTGTAAAAGAGAGAAAAATGTGACTAAAAAGTAAGAACTCATCTGCCAGTGACAAAAAAGCTTGCTATTTTATGCTGCTCCTCTTGATATCTGAAGAGTCCCTATCTGTTGTGATAATTTGAGTCAGCTGTGCAGGTCTGACTTATAAATTTGGATTTCACTTCTGAATCCCAGGGAAAAGTTACAAAGATCCCCATATAACATCCCTTCCAGCACTTACTGCAAGGCTGAGTGCCAGACCCTTGTGCTACTGTGCTACGTATGAGCTGGCTCAGGCCAATTCCGAGATCACACCTCTGGTGCCAGAGCACAGCGCCGTGTTGCTGCAGGAGGGTGGATGACACCTGCTTCAGGTGAGCCCCTTGCTTCTGCTCATTTGACATTTCTGAGAATGCTTGAATCAGCACAATGAGATTTGTATTGGTGCCGAGCTTTGCATCATGTAGAGGTGGCTGAAATACAAGGTTATTTTTTCTGGGCTCCCTCTACAGTCAGGTAGAAACCACAGAATGTGTAATGTTAGTGATGTGAAAATCTTCCCCTCTGTATATTTTCATTCAGCTGTAAACTAGTTTGTGGGTTTTTTCAGGAAACTCAGGGCAAATGTTTATTAAATATTCTGATCATTTATAATAAGAGTGGGCCTTTGCCAAATATTTTAGGCAGAGGTTTCAGAGAAATAAAATAAAGCAAGCCTGACAGTATACAGAATAGGGAAGGATAGATAAGTGCCTTTAACTAAATTGTGTATTTTCTATGTTGGTAAAACTCATTGGTTTTGACAACTTTCCAAAACTTTATTAGCTCATATTTTAGCTATGATGGCTCTCTGGAAAAGTAAATTATAAACCAGAGTACCTTCATATTTGTGTATCTGAAGTAAGCTGCTCTTAGGTAACTGGAGAACGCTGACAAGGGGAGGGGACAGAACTGGACTTGGTGGACAGTATTTGGATAAGGATGACATTTGTGTCATACTCAGGATATTTGCTCATTAATTTTTTTGTTTAAAGGAGTATGTGTTTAAACCTGAATGACTTTTTTTCTTCTTAATATCTAATGGCTATTCATATACCCGTGACTCCAAACCATTGGCTTATCTTAAGGTTGAAAATTATTGTAAATTGCAGTTAAATTATTTTGTACTTATGAAGTGAACAAGTTCATTATGTGAGCAATGATTACCCTGAATACTGCGCTCTTTCTTTAATCTAATAAATTTTGAATAAGAAGAAGTAAAATCTTTCTCTGTCATTCAATGTGTAACTACTGTGGAAGAAAAAAATTAAGAAAAGTTTAAAATATTTTTGCAGTCCTTTTCAAAATAAATGGAAGCCACAACTGAAGTTTGTGAATATGGACCAGATATTCTCTAAAGTTATCACCCAAATTAGGCAATGCAGGAAGCTTTGCTAGAAGTACAGTAGTTGAGCCCATGCCTGCATTTTGCAGTTCAGCCCTCCCAAAGCAAGAATAGTTCTGGACACTCAGTAGTATGTGTTGAGGAAACATGGGAAGACTTTTGGAGTTTACATGGTAAAGGAGTGAGACAAGGTTTAAGCTACCTCATCACCTGTCATCTTTTCACAACTGCTCTTTCAGTATGTATTATGTTGGGGCTGGCCACTGCAGCTCGTCTCTGACATACCTGTATTTAAAGGCCATACTAGTCATCTTAGCGCTCAAGCTTTATACTATGAAGTGCTCTTTATCAATATACTGTTTTTATATGAAACCTGCTGTAATGTGACATGTCCAGGTTCATTTCTATTATAAGGATTTAATATTTTAAGGAAACTTGAACACATAATGTGTCATAGTGATAAACACAAGAAGGAAAGCAAATGTGGAAGATGTGAGTATATAGCAGAAGGGAAAGATAGAAAAGATCAAACTTAAGAGCACTGTGGGCAAATATAGTGCACTGTAACTGGTCCAGACTTGTTGGCTGGAATTCTATATTTGGCTTCTGTATATGGCTTCTATATTTGACTGACCACTTGTCATTCTTCTTGACATTTTGGTTTGTGTATTGTAAATAATATTTAGACGACTATGCTAAGAAATATATGACCTTGAAAAATCAGTTTTCTCTCATCAGTATCTAGTAGGTGGGGTTTTTTTTAAATTTTGCTCTTGAGCAGAAATTTGAGATATCTGAAGTACTTAATTTGTTTTCTAGCATTTCAAATTGAATTGGTTTCATTATGACATGGCTTCCTTTAACAAATGGAAGTGGGTGACTATGAGAGACTTATTTACTGTCAATTATAAAGTCTGGGTGGCATTACTGGGTAACTGAAACAGCTAGTCCCCAAAGTAGGAGAACATTACATTAAAATTGGTATCTTCCTGCACTGGTTTTGTTCTGTTTTACCCTTCACATTAAAAATACAAAAGCACGGATGAATCCAATGAATTAAAAATAAGTTGCTCATTTGGAGTCAGAATGCAGATCCAATAGGTAATAAATTTCAAGAATAATTAGATTAAATTTTGTTTCAGTTTAACATCTTAAGAAAATATTTGATGTTTATGTTTATATGGCATATTAAGTCTAGCTGCTGTCAGATTAATCCAGAAAGCACCTTCTCAGAGAGAAAACAAAAAACCTGGTTGCTTATAGAAATTATTTTTATTTTCCTATCTTTTTTCCACTTACTGTTTTAGTTGTGTCAGTGGTATTACTGTAGGAATGATTTGTCATCAGCAATGGAATCTTATGCATGAAAAATCTGATTGTCAGCTACAGGAATGAAAAACACCACTTGAGAGTTTAAGTATTTTTTCTAATTTGGATTAATTCTTATTTACATATGTCAGCAACCTGTAAGATAAGAATGATACAATTTTCTCCAAAAAAGCACCCCCCTCCCCCACCCCCAAAAAACACAACAAAAAGCCAAACTCAACCCAAACAAGAAACCAGAACCCACACCAACCACCCCCCAAAACCAGAGCATGTCTTGATTGCTGAGGTCAAGAGAGCGGCAGTTCCACTTACTTTTTTTATTCTCTTTGGTCTTAAGAGACAAGGGATCAGCATGAAAACATTAGATTAGGGAGATGCAGTCAAAAGGGCTACAAAGCCAGCTTGCTAGCATGTAGGCTATGGTTTGTTGAGGTGTATTCTTGACCAAGGAAAATGTGCAACACTCAACACTTCTGATCAGTCCAGATCAAGTAGGAGCAAGTTATACCTTATAAATTAAGGGATAGTCCTGTTAACAACCTAACATTGAACCATCTACATAGTTTTGTCAGGTGTTCTATTCATATTTCTGGGATTTAAGCAAAAGATGTTAGGTAGCTAAATTACAATGGAAAAATAGTACCATAGTAGAATATTCTACCATAGTGTAATAAATTAATTTGTACTTAAAGGAATACTATTTACAAATACAAAACTGATTCAGTTTGTTTTAGCTAGTGTTTGAGTATAAAGATGAGTAAATTTTGTGTGACTGAATTAAAAAATCAAGAGTTATTTTTAAAATAGAATCACAGAATCACAGAATCACTAGGTTGGAAAGGACCTTTAAGATCATCAAGTCCAACCATTAATCCAGAACCACCATGTCCCCTAAACCATGTCCTGAAGCGCCACATCCACACGTTTTTTGAACACTTCCAGGGATGGCGACTCCACCACCTCCCTGGGCAGCCTGTTCCAATGTTTGACCACCCTCTCAGTGAAGAAATTTTTCCTAATATGCAATCTAAACCTCCCCTGGCGCAACTTGAGGCCATTTCCTCTTGTCCTATCACTAGTTACTTGGGAGAAGAGACCAACACCCTCATCGCCACAACCCCCTTTCAGGTAGTTGTAGAGAGCGATAAGGTCTCCCCTCAGCCTCCTCTTCTCCAGACTAAACAACCCCAGTTCCCTCAGCCGCTCCTCATAAGACATGTGCTCCAGACCCCTCACCAGCTTCGTTGCCCTTCTCTGGACACGCTCCAGCACCTCAACATCCTTCTTGTAGTGAGGGGCCCAAAACTGAACACAGTATTCAAGGTGCGGCCTCACCAGTGCCGAGTACAGGGGCACAATCACTTCCCTACTCCTGCTGGCCACACTATTTCTGATACAGGCCAGGACGCTGTTGGCCTTCTTGGCCACCTGGGCACACTGCCGGCTCATATTCAGCCGGCTGTCAACCAGCACCCCCAGGTCCCTTTCCGCCAGGCTGCTCTCTAGCCACTCCTCCCCAAGCCTGTAGCATTGCATGGGGTTGTTGTGGCCAAAGTGCAGGACCCTGCACTTGGCCTTATTAAACCTCATACAGTTGGCCTCTGCCCATCGATCCAGCCTGTCCAGATCCCTCTGCAGAGCCCTCCTACCCTCCAGCAGATCAACACTCCCACTCAGCTTGGTGTCATCTGCAAACTTACTGAGGGAGCACTCGATTCCCTCATCCAGATCATCTATAAAGATATTGAACAAGACTGGTCCCAGAACCGAGCCCTGGGGAACACCACTCGTGACCGGCCGCCAGCCGGATTTAACGCCATTCACCACAACTCTCTGGGCTCGGCCATCCAGCCAGTTCCTCACCCAGCGAAGAGTAAACCCGTCTAAGCCTCGAGCCGCCAGTTTCTCCAGGAGAATGCTGTGGGAGACGCTGTCAAAGGCTTTACTAAAGTCCAGGTAGACAACGTCCACAGCCTTTCCCTCATCCACTAGGCGGGTCACCTGGTCATAGAAGGAGATTAGGTTGGTCAAGCAGGACCTGCCTTTCATGAACCCATGCTGGCTGGGCCTGATCCTTTGGCTGTTCTGCAGATGCCCTGTGAGCACTCTCAAAACCAACCGCTCCATAATCTTCCCTGGAACAGAGGTCAGGCTGACAGGCCTGTAGTTCCCAGGATCCTCCTTCCGGCCTTTCTTGTAGACGGGTGTCACATTGGCAAGCCTCCAGTCTTCTGGGACCTCCCCTGTTAACCAGGACTGCTCATAAACGATGGAGAGTGGCTTGGCAAGCTCCTCCGCCAGCTCTCTCAGTACTCTCGGGTGGATCCCATCAGGCCCCATAGACTTGTGGATGTCCAGGTGGCTTAGCATGTCCTTGACTGCTTCCTCCTGGATTATGAGGAGTACATTGTGCTCTCCATCCCTGTCTTCCAGCTCAGGGGGCTGAATATCCTGTGGATACCTGGAGTGGCTATTAAAGACTGAGGCGAAGAAGGCATTAAGTACCTCAGCCTTGTCCTCGTCCTTGGAGACAATGTTCCCCGCCATATCCAGTAGGGGATGGAGATTCTCCTTGCCTCTCTTCTTGTTGTTAATATATTTGTAAAAACATTTTTTATTATCCTTTACGACTGTGGCCAGACTGAGCTCTAGCTGGGCTTTTGCCTTTCTAATTTTGTCCCTGCTTGACCTAACGAGATCTTTGTACTCTTCATGAGTTGCCTGTCCCTTCTTCCAGAGGTGATAAACTCTCCTCTTTTCCCTGAGTCCCAGCAAAATCTCCCTGTTCAGCCAGGCCGGTCGCCTTCCCCGCCAGCTCTTCTTACAGCACATGGGGACCGCCTGCTCCTGCGCCACAGGAAGAATCCTGTGGGTTTGTAGGATCGAGTCTGCTGTTTTTCCACTGATTTCCTGGTTTTGGAAGTTTTGCTTGTGTATTAAAACTTGGATAGTTTTGGTTGGATATTTTCTGCTTATATATTCTAGAGAGTCTCATAAGATGGAAACATACAGTATTTAGAGATACTGCAATTATGCATTTACCAGTTAATATATGAGAAGAACTTTTCTTGTTTTTACTTATAAAATTCTGAAGTTATGTCTTGTATGCTAAAACTAGTGCTTTTGAATCATTTTCCCTTTGACTTGTAAAAGTCAAAAGTTAAACAGAGAAAGACCCAGAGATAAATTCTAACAGAATCGATTGCATAGTTGAATTCAAGCAAACACAGAGGTTGCGATTCAATAAAAACTGTGTAAATATTTTATTGATTTGGAACCTTAACTTTGGAAGGGAAAAAAATGGAACTTGAGATTTTGAGATTTGTAGACAAAACCCTCTTAGGGATATCATAAAATAAAAGGCAGAGGAAGAAAGCAATCCTTTGTACCGAAGAAAGCAGAAAAATAAATGCGGAGCACAATAATTGCATTGAGAATACATAGTGGGGAATGAAAGCTAAACTGAAACTCATAACTCAAGAAATGGGAAGTAAGGTGGATTCTTTATCTCTGGAGATTTTTTTATTTAAGACTGATTTAAAAGATGTTATCATTCAAAAATGAAGCTGTGCAAAATCACTATGGACTTCATAGCTGCAGAAAGTCTAAATGATTATAATGGCCCCTTTTGGTTTTAAAATCTGTGCTCATGAAAAAAGAAAGGAATTTTCAAAGGCATGAGACTCACTTATTGTCATTTATTCATATAAAATATGCCAAAGGGATTCATTGATGCTAAAAATTTATACTAAATTTTTAAAAGGAGCTTTAACATTTATATGAATCACAAACTTCAAGAATTATATTTTAAAGCTAATAATAAGAAGGACAAGTTAAGCCTTAGAAACACATTTACATCTTGAAATGTAACCCTTTGAGGATCAACAAGGCCACGTGCAGGGTCCTGCACCTGGGTCATGGCAACCCCCAGTATCAATACAGGCTGGGGGGTGAAGGGATCAAGAGCAGCCCTGCTTAGAAGGATTTGGTTTGTGTACTGGTGGGTGAAAAGCTGGACGTGAGCTGGCAACGTGCGCTTGCAGCCCAGAAGGCCAACCGTACCCTGGGCTGCATCCAAAGCAGCGTGGACAACAGGTCAAGGGAGGTGGTTCTGCCCCTCTACTCCAGTCTGGTGGGACCCCACCTGGAGTGCTGCATCCAGCTCTGGAACCCTCAGCACATGAAAGACATGGACCTGTTGGAGAGGGTCCAGAGGAGGGCCACAAAAATGATCAGAGCCTACGAAGAAAAGCTGAGAGAGTTGGGGTTGTTCAGCCTGAAGAAGAGAAGGCTCCGGGAAGACCTTACTGCAGCCTTTCAGTATTTAAAGAGGGCTTCTAAAAAAGATGGGCACAGAGTTTTAGCAGGGCCTGTAGTGATAGGACAAGGGGTAATGTTTTTAAACTAAAAGAGGGTAGATTTAGACTTGATATAAGGAAGAAATATTTTATGATGAGTGTGGTGACACACTGGAACAGGTTGCCCAGAGAGGTGGTAGATGCCTCAACCCTGGAAACATTCCAAGTCATGATGGACAGGGCTCTGAGCAACCTGATCTAGTTGAAGATGTCCCTGCTCATGGCAGAGGGGTTCGACTAGATGACCTTTAAAGGTCCCTTCCAACCCCTTTTCTATGATTTTATTATTCTCGGAGCTCAGGATAAGAATAAATGTAGACAGTTAAAGATATTTATCCTTTTCCTTGAAGAGTAGCCAAAGAACAGTGACTGGTGAGATCTAGGAATACATATATACATATATGTGTTCATGGAAGAAGAGACAATAGTTCAAGGATATTGCAGAATTCTTAAAGATATTTCTTTTATTTTTAATAAATATAGAAGCAGACACTGCCAATGACAAGATCTTAGCTTTGATTAACCTTGGATGTTTTCCTGCTAATTCATATTTTCTTATGACAAAGTTGTTCCATTGATGAGATTGCAAATGCAGCAACTGTTGCCTAACCTCAACTCCTATGATTTTAATCAAATGACTAAATATTTAATTAGACAAAAAAATGTATTCAGTAAAGGTTGTGAATCTCATTATTCCAACTTACAGGACAGCATGTTTAAAGCCTTAAATAAAAGGATGAAGAAGTCAATATTGTTTAAAAAAAAAAAAGCTACAGAGTTGTTAGTCATTTATACTTTTGTTTCTGAAATAATCCATGACAAATCAAAAAATAACTTTAAATGATACATGTGAAAGCAGTTCAGATATGTTTATCTTTTACTTGAAAGAGCCGCCAATGAGAAACAAGTGACAAACTCTAAAAAGCTCTATGGTGCTGCTGCAGTACCCTAGGTGAACCAGAGCTTTGATATATGTCTACCTCTTTGAGGGAGAACTTCTGAAACAGAGAACAATGGCCTTCAGGAAAGATGGAAGAAAAAGAAAAGATTTCAAACTACTTCTATTCCCTGTATAGTGTGTCCTCCCAGAGCAGGGTCTTTCCATCATTCTTGCTGTCACTCCATCAAGTTTTATTGGCCTTGTGGGTTACAATAAACTTTAGAGAGCCCCTCTGGAAACAGCCTTTTGACAGAAGTCTTTCAGAGGCTTTGATCATGCTGCTCTGGAAAGCAGGCGAGGCAAAGCAGTGAAGCAGCCCCCCTCTTGTCACTCCTTTGGGACCCAGCCTACAGTAACACATGGCAAACAGGGTGTAGAATACAAGTCTGGTAAACATTTATCTCAATCATACATATTACATGGCAGGTAACCATTGGTATTTCTTGGATTTGTCCCTCAGTTCCTTAATGTTGACTGATTCAGCAGATCAATGTTTTTATTGTCCCATTCAGTTTGCTGTTGGGTAGCTGTACATTCAAAAGTAGTGCCCTTGTGGACTGAAACAAAGAATTGATTTATCTGGATATTGACAGTTTATAATGCAGGTAAAAACATTTTGAACAATGACTAAGTTTCTTCACACATGTATATAAAATGTAGATATAGGCCATTGGCTGACATTGTAAAGTGTCACATTAAAGAATGTCAGTGTAGCTTTTTTTTTTTTCTTTTTCCAAAGCTTAAAATAACTTGGACCAAACACTTTCTCCTGTGCCTTTTATTGTTGGGATCACCCTGCATGGCTCGACCTTAAGGAGAAGGAGCTGTGGCGTTGATCTGCGCAGCTCGACCTTAAGGAGAAGGAGCTGTGGCACTGAGAAGCTGGTAAACAGCTGGATATCTGCACGGCTCGGCCTTGAGGAGAAGGAGCTGTGGTAAACAACTAAGAAGAAGCGAGGAAAACAGGAACACCTGCAAGCAGCAATCCTGACTGTGCGAGGGGCGCGTGGACAGCGCGTGATATTTTGTATATAGCCAATTGCAATAGTGTGTGTAACAAGTTGTAACCAATCATGAGTGTGTGCATAGTGACTAAGCGAAAATTATGATATATATTGGAGTCAGACAAGACAATAAATGGCTTCGGAATACAACTCTCATAGAGTTGTGAAGTCCATCCTTCTCCCGCATTTTATGGCAAAACACTCTGGAAGTCATTGGCCTCTCTAGCAGCAACTGCTACCATCTTTCTCCTGCTGTGGTAATAACTTGGGCTCAATAGTGGCAAGTGGCTGCCACGCTTGCCCTTTGCCCTGCTCCACAACAGAAGCCCACCTGTACAGAGCAAGCGTAGGAAACTACAGTGCGCTCGGTCTCAGAAAGCAGAAAGTATGAGTGCGAGGGCCAGAGTGTTTCTGCTAAAGTCAGGGAGAGCTGGGGAGCAGGTTTGGGCTGGGACGACCAGGAGTAAGACTGAGGATCTTGGTCTGGGCCCCAGAACTGACAGGCTGCTGAGGTTGGGATCCCCTCGACCTCCCCTCTGACTGCCAGGAATGAGCAAGAAATCATCATTTCCAATGCAATGTGTTATGACGTAGCGCTACTGAAATACTAAGGGAGATATGCCTTTCCTGCAGCAAGTCGTGGTTCTGCCTCCCAGCACACAAATATTTCACACATATAAAGCACAACCTTTCCTTTAGACTGGAAAAAAGAACTGAAGGTGGGTATTTCACAAATGAGTGAGGCAGTTGCTGGGCTCTTTGATGCCAAAACTCTTCAATCAAATATTGTGTGTGGAGTCTGACTTGGAAGGCATGATGCCAGAAAGCATCGCCTCACAGGTTTTCTAAGCAGAGGAACACCTGGTTTATGATTCCTGCTAGAGCATAAGGACCTAGCTGCTTGTCAGGGATGACATCTTTTGCCTTTGGATATACTCAGAAGCTGACACTTAAAAATTCTCAGGCTTTTTCCAGTAGTGTGCAGGAAAATGGAGGTTTATTTCTTGGAAGAATTCAGAATCCATTATAAATATTTGTTATGAATTCTAAAATTACTTTGTTCACTGATATTAGAAGTGACTTTACTCAGTGTTTAGTATTCAATAAAGCAGCAACACATATGCAGCTTATAGTGCAGTATGCTTGTACATAATGATATGCTTCTAGATACAGTCAATCTTTGGAATACATGGCAAACAGAACTCTCTAAATCTTGATACGTTCAGTAGTACCAAAGAGGAAATAATAAAAACAAACAAAAAAACCCAACACTATTCTAAAATTAATTTCAAAAGTAGTTAGAAATTTTAAATACACAGTTGAGATACATAGAATTGGGGTAAATATTTTATGACTTTTTGATAAGTATAAAGAACTTTCTTTAATAGACAGCTATGTAAAAAAACAAAGCCTACAGCAGTGTTTGCAAAATAAAACTTTGTTCGTATATCATGTTTTAACTATTAATTTCTTTGAAAATGAATTTTTATTAGTTGTTGTCACAATTTAAAATGGTTTGGTTTATCAAAAAAAAGTCTTGTTATATGGTCATGATGGAGCTACATTTTCACAAAATGGGCAACACTGAAAAGATTATTTTTGTGATCACTATGCTTAGTGCTATAAAATGTACATATGCTTATTAAAATTGTTCCTGCCTATTCTCAAAATTAGTAGCTCACATATAGAGTGGGAAGAATAGAAGTAGCAAGCAGATTAACATTTCTGGGAACCGAGGTTGTGTAAAGTGAATGGAATGAGGTTGTAAAGGCAGCTGGGTAGAAGCCGCCTTCCATGCACATTGGGCTGTGATCACAAAAAAACCCCACAACCCTTTTGTTAGCTGGTTAGTAACTTAATAAGTGTTTAAATATACTAATTTGGTATATTTAATGGTCTGACACATTTACATTTCATGTTGATGCATTAACGTAGGTGACAGGCTCTTACAAGTTATTTTTGAGTTTAGGCTTCTTTGATTTAGGTAAAACATTTCTACTGTAGCTGTGATAGTGTAACAGTGTAGAAGTGGTGGTAGTGATAGTGTAGAAGTTACAGAACAAGATACTTGGGCTGTGCTGTGGAAGAAGTCAGCTTCTATACTTTCCTGAAGATGTACTTTTCGCACAAATTCGATTATCTCGTTCTTCAAAGATAATACTGTGAGTGAAAGAGAACTGATAAAAATCAGAGCAAGTTTTAGCTTTGCAAGAGTATTTCTGTTACAATAATAAAAAAATAAAATACTCTTTGTCCCTTGGTTTCTGCTTAATAATCCTGTGAGCGTGGTTGTGTTATTGAGCACATCAACTGCTTCTTGTTTGATCCTACAGTAAACCAGCTCAGGAGGCTAAACAGCAGATCAGATGTGCACCAGTGCAAGAGAGAGGATGACATCATACCTTTTCCATAATAATTCTAATGTGGCTGCTGAGTCAAACATAGCTAAAGTAACAAGCATTAATACTTAAGGACTTAAGTATTCTGATGGCCAACTGCTTAAAGAGTTTTTGGGCTAGAGTGATTGATGAGTTTTCCAAAAGGAACTGCTGCCCATTTAACATCAAGAAAATATATTTATGTTGCCTATTTTATTTACCTAGAGTTTAAATTACTGCATATTATTGGGTCGATATTAGATGAAGTATAACTCAATAGGGAACCCCAGTACAGGAAAAGGAAATCTAGTATAAGAATTAAAAAAAAAATCTTAAGGAGAGAGATAGTTTGGGTGAAAAGTACAAAAATCAATATGGAAAACTTGTTCAACTGCTAATTACAAAAAATAATAATTATTATTTTCTTTCATTTCACAACAGTAACCACTGTTACACTCCTGAATATCATGAAACAAAATGGACATTTAGAATTGTGTATTAGAGTCTACCACTTCTTAGTGATGCATTACCTCAGATGGAAGGACTCTGCCCTGTATTAGGTGAAATTATATTAACATCTTGACCTTGAACTGTTCACTGTTGAAGGTTCACTGACTTTGATATACTTGGGCCAGAGGACTGACGGTAGTCTGCTTCAGAATTCCAGCATTCCAAAATAATTCTTAAAATACTGTATGACAGCTTGTGTATATCTTTAAGAGGGGTGAGGATTGAAAGCAAGTGGTTACTCCATTTTAGACATTCAGAGTTTTTTTAGATTTTTGTTAATAATTGTATGCTCTTTGCTTCCACTTAAGAGAATGTCAACTGATGTTCATTTTTGTTTCAATTTGATGGTGAGAGCAAAAGATCAGTTATTCAGTTCTAGGTTACCCATATTCTTGGGATCCACGCATACATTTAGGAAGAATCAGGGTAAAAAATATTTTTAAAAAATTGAACAGCTTTCTGGAGTAAATTCCCTTTAAAAGGATAGATTTGTCATCTGTCAGAGATGACAGTGATGAAGGTCCTCCAGTCATTTTAGGTAAACATAGTTTTTCTTCCCACTTACCATTCTCCCTGCCCCCACAAAAAAATATACATGTGGAAAGGCTGAAAATGTTATTGCATGAGTAATTATTCCTTATTAGGGCTACTTTTTCCTACCAGATGTTTGTAAGAGTAATTTTGTAGCCAGTATCTGAAACTCACTTTGGTTTAACAATAGCAGTCATGGAGGTGACTTAATAACGACTGTGCTTTCTTTATTTAACACCGTAACTTATCAGGATATCAACTGGAATGACAAAGAGAGGTGATGTAAAAAATGACACAGCTGCACTCCTTCCTTTACACAAAATCCCATCTAACTTGTTCATGTTGTACTATGGAATGAGAAGTATAGTTTTCCTGCTTGACCAACATGATCTCCTTCTATGACCAGGTGACCCGCCTAGTGGATGAGGGAAAGGCTGTGGACGTTGTCTACCTGGACTTTAGTAAAGCCTTTGACAGCGTCTCCCACAGCATTCTCCTGGAGAAACTGGCGGCTCGAGGATTAGACAGGTTTATTCTTCGCTGGGTAAAGAACTGGCTGGATGGCCGAGCCCAGAGAGTTGTGGTGAATGGCGTTAAATCCGGCTGGCGGCCGGTCACAAGCGGTGTTCCCCAGGGCTCGGTTCTGGGGCCAGTCTCGTTCAATATCTTTATTGATGATCTGGATGAGGGAATCGAGTGCTCCCTCAGTAAGTTTGCAGATGACACCAAGTTGGGTGGGAGTGTTGATCTGCTGGAGGGTAGGAGGGCTCTGCAGAGGGATCTGGACAGGCTGGATCCATGGGCTGAGGCCAACTGTATGAGGTTTAATAAGGCCAAGTGCAGGGTCCTGCACTTCGGCCACAACAACCCCATGCAATGCTACAGGCTTGGGGAGGAGTGGCTGGAGAGCTGCCTGGCGGAAAGGGACCTGGGGGTGCTGGTTGACAGCCGGCTGAATATGAGCCGGCAGTGTGTCCAGGTGGCCAAGAAGGCCAACAGCGTCCTGGCCTGTATCAGCACTAGTGTGGCCAGCAGGAGTAGGGAAGTGATTGTGCCCCTGTAGTCGGCACTGGTGAGGCCATATCTCGAATCCTGTGTTCAGTTTTGGGCCCCTCACTACAAGAAGGATGTTGAGGTGCTGGAGCGTGTCCAGAGAAGGGCAACAAAGCTGGTGAGGGGGCTGGAGCACAAGTCTTCTGAGTTGTGGCTGAGGGAACTGGGGTTGTTTAGTCTGAAGAAGAGGAGGCTGAGGGGAGACCTTATCGCTCTCTACAACTACCTGAAAGGGGGTTGTGGCGAGGTGCATGTTGGTCTCTTCTCCCAAGTAACTAGTGATAGGACAAGAGGAAATGGCCTCAAGTTGTGCCAGGGGAGGTTTAGATTGCATATTAGGAAAAATTTCTTCACGGAGAGGGTGGTCACAGGAACATTGGAACAGGCTGCCCAGGGAGGTGGTGGAGTCACCATCTCTGGAAGTGTTCAAAAAACATGTGGATGTGGCGCTTCAGGACATGGTTTAGGGGACACGGTGGCACTGGATTAATGGTTGGACTTGATGATTTTGAAGGTCCTTTCCAACCTTAGTGATTCTGTGGTTCTGTGATTCTGGTTTTCAGGAATTAAAGGATAAAGCAACTGTATTAAATTAGCAGCAGACCTGTACACTCAAGATTCCTACATTGTTTCAATATGTGCACAAGAACTGTGTGAACTTTTTCACTCTTGCATGTGAAATTCAGGAAACCCTCTAGATCCAGGAATTTGGAATGACACCAAGATACTGGAGGCTGTCATCTGAAATGATGTACTTAAATAAAAATTAAAAATTTAATTTAAAAATTAAATTACTTTTAAAATAAAATTAATCAGTATCTAATTAATTTTAGATTGGTAAAATGATACATTTAATTTTATGCGATAAATAATTAATTCATTGTTTAAGCTAGTATCTGTACTACATCTTGAAATGGTGTTTGTGTAATATAGCCAGGTACAAGCCACATGATTTTGTCTGTGCTCTACAGGACCTACATCTCAAAAATATTTCAGAATGGCCAGACAGATGTTCACATGGAAATCTCTCCTTCTGATGATTCACAGGATTTCCTTGCTCTTTGATAAAAGAGATGAAAATCTCAGAATGTTTACAAAAGCAAATTGAAATGAATGGAGAATATATGCCCTACTTAATTTAATTCCATTACCTGGAAATAGCAAGGGATTTCCATCCCTCAGTATGTTACCTGAGTCAATACAAGTTAATTATATTCCATTGTTATAGGTATCATAAGATGAGACCAAAAAATTATAAATAGCAAAACTGAGATATTTGTGTATCCCTCAACTCTTTTCCATTCTTGCAGAGAATAATATATTCTAGTCAGAACAAGAGTTTGCAAATCAGTAGCACATTGTGTGGTTGCCATGAGAAGCACCTTCCCTGGACAACAGCAATATTTAACAGTCCTCTGCAGTGGCTTTCCTTCTGACATAGTTTTACAGGATTTTTTTCTTTATATCCCCACAATATTTTTGAGAGGCTCAGCTCTTTCCATCTTTAAAAGACTTTTACTATGCCTTTGTTCGAATATAACTAGTCATGTTGTTAGAGGACTTCAGTTTCAGGAGACTTATTCTCTTCTTCATATAATTTATAAACACAATAAATCCCCACAAATAAAGATCTTAGAGGCTATTAATGTTACGGCTTTTTTGGAGCCAGGAAAAGCCACTAAGTAATAAACAAAGTGCCATGTTTCCTGTGACATCGCTAAAGCCTATCAAAAGATTTGAAAATCAAATGGAAGGATAGATAAAGTTTTGTTTCATAAAGCTCCATTTTCTTCATCTTTCTTTCATGTATTCTTTATCTCCAACAGCACATACAATCCAAGGTTTTGGGTTGTTTTGTTGGGTTTTTTTTTCCTCTGGACAGGAATATTGAACAGTTATGTTCAAAAGCTTTGCACAAATCATTTTCTAGACATAAGGTTGGTAGAATATTCTGGGTATCATTTATTAAATGTTATGTATGTCTGTCTGTCTGTCTATACAAACATATATGTAAAGTGCTATCACCATCTGTGAGTCCTACCTCATTCCAGATTCTTTTTTAGCTACTCATGTGAGTTCCAGCTGGGACTGGTGCATGCTTTTCACCTTTTTGTTGCTTACTAAGGCACATTGTTTAATTCTATTATTCCTTCAATTGCATATTTTAGTGCTTAATAAGATAAGACGCCACTGAAATAAAATAGAAGATTTTTGTCCTTGCTCAGATATGGATTTGCAATGTTCCTAACCGTGGAGTTGTTGTGAACTGCACCCTTTACTTGAGGTTTTATTTTTATTTTTCTTCCTTCATTACAAATAAACTCTGAGTATAAAAGCACTTAACACAAAATCAGTAGAATAAATATATTTGACTGAAGGTGGTGTTGAAAGCACATCATGCCAGTTCTGCATAGTATTTTAAATCTGTACTTCTTACACAATACTCCACACACACTATCAAAAGAAACCCCTAGTTTTTTCTCTACATGAGGTGTATTGCTCCTGGCTTTTAACAATTAAAATATTTTAATTAGAAAAATGTTAGTGTTAAATGCTTAGATGATTTTCTGCTTAAATAATCATTTCTAGGAAGGGTGGGGAAACCATACATACTGCCTAGACTGAAGCTCCTTTTACACGCTAGAATTAATACTGTTAAGAGTGTTTGCAGTTCAGTGTTTATGTATTTCTGCTGCATGAAGCCATAATAATCAAACTTTGCTTATCCAAGATAAGGATATTTCGACATTACAGATTTGCAAAAATTTGCAAGTCTTATGTAAATAATCTTTTCTACATGACTTCTGGCAGAGGTTTCTGGATCTGATTCATATTGCTACTGGGATTGTGTGTTCATATGATACATGAGACAGTAAAAGAAAAAAGATGGTTACCAACTGACACCTTAAAACGTCTGGAAATTTAAAGGGTCCTTAACCTCAAACTTTTTTTTTTTACTTTTTTTTTTAATTAAATTTGTTACTATGCTACCAAGTAAGGTAAACAATGAATTTGGGGGGGGGGGAAAGAAAAGAGGAAGTGCAATATGCCTTACATCCTAAGAGCAAGATGTCATGCAGAGCACTGTATCATTCTCATTTTAAGGTCTTCTGTTAGAGGAGTATTAGTCCTGACAGAGTTTTCCCTTCTGTCTCATTAGAGACAGAGCAAACCTGCTGAGATGCAGGGTTTCACATCTTATAATTCTCTCCTACGGGGAGGAAATGAAAAAGATCTCATCGAAATGAAGATCCCCTGAAAATCAGTTGTGTGAAACTGGTCTCCCTGCTGTTAACAGGCAGTGCTAGAAGCAATGCCATGTTACTGTATTTGCTTTTCTTTAAATGAAAGGCCTCTTGCATTCTATAGGGAGTGAGCAGTTTTAGAAAGCTCTACCTACCCCAGTGCTTCTCAAAGTGCCCTACGGTCAGGGTAGAGATACGACCTTCTCTGTCTGCATGTCTGCCTTCTCTCTTCCCATTTTAGTCTCTTTCTTCATCTGTCTTTCTTAAGTGCCCAAAGATTAACTTTGTTTTTGCTGGACACATAGAACTTATCCCAATTAAAAATTAAATAAGTTGGCTCCAGTGTTTCCTTGGCCATTTGCTAGACAGTAGAACAATATTTGCTCATACTGAGAAATTCTTATTGATGTGTAAGGTCAGGGCTTGGACTGAATGTCATAAAACATGGCTTTCAGAACTACAAGATTAAATTTAAATTAATCTTCTGTATGATCTGCATATTTTGATCTACTGTTCCAGAAAGTAGCTGAACCTCTTTTCTAGGGGTGGCAGAGCAGATAAGGAACGCTTTAATGTATGTATATACAGAATCACAGAATCACAGAATCACTAGGTTGGAAAGGACCTTCAAGATCATCAAGTCCAACCATTAATCCAGCGCCACCATATCCCCTAAACCATGTCCTGAAGTGCCACATCCACACGTTTTTTGAACACTTCCAGAGATGGTGACTCCACCACCTCCCTGGGCAGCCTGTTCCAATGTTTGACCACCCTCTCAGTGAAGAAATTTTTCCTAATATGCAATCTAAACCTCTCCTGGCGCAACTTGAAGCCATTTCCTCTTGTCCTATCACTAGTTACTTGGGAGAAGAGGCCAACACCCTCGTCGCCACAACCCCCTTTCAGGTAGTTGTAGAGAGCGATAAGGTCTCCCCTCAGCCTCCTCTTCTCCAGACTAAACAACCCCAGTTCCCTCAGCCGCTCCTCATAAGACTTCTGCTCCAGACCCCCATCAGCTCCGTTGCCCTTCTCTGGACACGCTCCAGCACCTCAACGTCCTTCTTGTAGTGAGGGGCCCAAAACTGAACACAGGATTCAAGCTGCAGCCTCACCAGTGCCGAGTACAGGGGCACAATCACTTCCCTACTCCTGCTGGCCACACTAGTGCTGATACAGGCCAGGACGCTGTTGGCCTTCTTGGCCACCTGGACACACTGCCGGCTCATGTTCAGCCGGCTGTCGTCAACCAGCACCCCCAGGTCCCTTTCCGCCAGGCAGCTCTCCAGCCACTCCTCCCCAAGGCTGTAGCGTTGCATGGGGTTGTTGTGGCCGAAGTGCAGGACTCGGCACTTGGCCTTATTAAACCTCATACAGTTGACCTCAGCTCATGGATCCAGCCTGTCCAGATCCCTCTGCAGAGCCCTCCTACCCTCCAGCAGATCAACACTCCCACCCAACTTGGTGTCATCTGCAAACTTACTGAGGGAGCACTCGATTCCCTCATCCAGGTCATCGATAAAGATATTGAACAAGACCGGCCCCAGAACCGAGCCCTGGGGAACACCGCTTGTGACCGGCCGCCAGCCGGATTTAATGCCGTTCACCACAACTCTCTGGGCTCGGCCATCCAGCCAGTTCCTCACCCAGCGAAGAGTAAACCTAAGCCATGAGCCGCCAGTTTCTCCAGGAGAATGCTGTGGGAGATGGTGTCAAAGGCTTTACTAAAGTCCAGGGAGACAACATCCACAGCCTTTCCCGCATCCACTAGGTGGGTCACCTGGTCATAGAAGGAGATCAGGTTGGTCAAGCCTTTCATGAATCCATGCTGGCTTGGCCTGATCCTTTGGTTGTCCTGCAGATGCCCTGTGAGCACTCTCAAGACCAACTGCTCCATGATCTTCCCCAGTACAGAGTCAGGCTGACAGGCCTGTAGTTCCCAGGATCCTCCTTCCGGCCTTTCTTGTAGATGGGCGTCACATTGGCAAGCAATGTGTCTATGTTTTTATATATATATACGTATATATATCAATACATATAAAAGTAAGTAAAAAAGAAATGAAAATTGGAGGAAAAAAGTGAATATTGAAGTTTAGGGGAAAAAACAAGCCACGTTTAGCTCAGCACGAAAAGATTGTTTCTTATCCCTTTGCCTTTAAAGGACTTTATTTTTTTTTAATCTTCTATTTTGCATTCAAATGCCGATGGTAGTCCATGTCTGAGTGTCACCTGACAGTACAGGGACATGCAGGTTGTTTTAGGGATCCTTGGTAGAATGAGGACTGGCCACAGGGCTGTAGTCATAATTAGAGCTTTATTATTACATCAAAATGTTAATAAACAGTATAGCTTATTGTTATCTACAATTTCTTGAGGTTAGTGTAGCTCACTGTTAACATGTGATGAACTGACCACAACCCCCAATTCCCCATCCCCCTGTACTGCTTGGGAGAAAATCAGGAGTAAAGTTGAGCCTGAGAAGAAGGGAGGGTTGGGGGGAAGGTGTTTTAAGATTTAGTTTTAGTTCTCATCATCCTACCCTGATTTGATTGGTAATAAATTAAATTAATATCTCCTGGTGTTCAGCCAAGTCAAACCACCGGGGAGGACTGTTGTGGATCATTTTACTATATATGCATGTAATTCTTTCATTGTTGTTCTTGGATGTTAAATTCACATTTGAACTGTTTGAATGCATGTCTTTTATAGAGGTGTTTCATAATGTGTCTTTTTTCTTTAGATTATTTTTCTCGTAACAAATCAATGATAAAAATATAGAGAATGTTTCCAGAAAAATAAGTGTTGGCATCAATGAATCAGCAACTTCAAATATATTCTGGGTTGTATGCATGTTCTGAAATTATCTATACGTATTTTTCTTCCTGATGCGTTAGGGTGTGTTTTTTTCCATTTTAATTTGTATTGTGTTCTTTAGACTAAGATGCTGGATCTTAGATTTTTTTTTTTTTTAAGTTTTAAAGGAACCACTGTCATTTACTATAGTAATCTGAAAAACATCAGTATATGTTTTTCATCACATTACGTATTTTTACTTTTTTTTCCACAGCATTTTGTGTCATTTCATAATATAGTTGTTCCTTCTTTAAAAGAGAAACAGTATAGTAACAGGGGAAAAAAACAAAAAAGCTCAGAAAATTTAGAATTCATATATGGAGCTTTTCAATTATTTGAGTTAGTTTGTCTTTGGAAATGGAGGAGTTGGTGTCACTGGGAAATGCCTACACATGTCAGGTCTAACTAGTAGAGTGACCAAAGAGTAGCAAAGTTACCTGATGTAGTGGAAGGAATGGAACCAATATGTTCAAATGACAGTACAGTGGAAACAATGTGTAACATCAGGTTTTTGAAGTGGCTCCTGAAGTGACTTTAACATTAAACTTCTGCTTGTGCAATGTGAACCGCACACACACAACTTTATTTCAAGATCCAGGACCTATACAGGACTAAGTAATGATAATTGTTAATAAACAAAATTCCTTATGGAATATTTCAGGCAATCATATTGTTCCTGTGTTGCTATGCATGTATTGTTATCGACTTGTTATTGACAGGACTTTGTATTCTGTTAACAACAACTTGAGCCATTCATTTACTGTGCTTTCAATAAACTAATCCAAATTTCTAGACATTCAAACTGGTGTTGTAATCTTCTCTCTCTGTATGATGCAGAATCCAGAAAAATTCCTAGGATTAAAAATATCCTTATTTTTTAATCAATGCTTACTTGAAACCTTTCATTGTTATAATTAAATTTCTCTGAAAGTTTAGTGTTTATGATTATGAGAGGATCAGTACAAAACTGGGATAAAAATAACCCATTTTTAGGTTTAATAAACAGAATAAATTGTTTTTATTTGTGAGAATTTTCGTATTCATGTTTTTTCAAGTATATAATCATAGATTTTGGCTGCAATGGAGTATTATGTGTTTGTCTCTTCCTATTAAAGTCCCAGTATAGTAAAAAAGTGTCTCCATGCAAGCTAAGTAACTCTTAGTTTCAATCTATGTAATATGAATATGTGATAGTACTGCACCATATTTTGCTTTTACCTCTAATATGTTCTTTTCTAATGAGTAAAGATCCTTGGTCTTAAAAGATACACTGAACTAAATTCATCCCTCAGATGTGACTGTGACGATTATCTGGGGCATTGATTGCTATAGAAAAAAATGTCTTACTAGTTTCTTCATGTAAATACAATCAATCGTGCTTCTGGAAGTTGTCCCCTAAATCAGGAGCATTGCTTCAGTATCAGGAACATCTGGACCATGCTTTAGCTAGAAGAAAATATTTCTAAAACAGCTGTAGATTAATGTTAGTGTTAAAGTTGACTTTTTTTTTCTCTTTTTGTTACAACAAAATAATTGCCAAAAGTAAGTTCTGAAAGTTGCAATTTATTCTAAAATAAGCAAAATGAAAATCACCCTTCTCTGTTCATTCAATTTCATCCATATCCACTGGGGGATATTTGAAGTGATTCAGGTTGTAAAGCTTATGGTGAGAGAGCAGCTGAATCCTATTAGAAAACTGACAAGCTGTTTGTCCAGACAGGACGCCTGTCAACCTAAGTTTGTCTAATCACTGACATTTGGGCTGGGGAATGTGGTGGGAGGTGATTGATGCATGATCTCTACGTTCGCTTCTCATTCTGCCTGGTGAGTCAACAACTTGTCAGTATGAGAAAATAAGCATGTTATGAGGTAAGATGCTGGTCCCACAGATAAGCAGGAAGGATTTGGCTGTCACCGGTGGCAAATTTAGTCTTCAGGTAGGTGAGATATTCACAGTTGGCAGAATTTGCTGCATATTTCAATGTAGAAATGGACCCTTCTCAGAGACGGATTTAACCTGGTTTTATATTGTTATCTCCCTTTTCAGCAATAAATTTTTTAAGGTAATTTAGATATGTTGGAAATTAGATGTATACTGCTGAATTAGAAAGGGTTTAGAGAAAATTGGCTGAATAGCTGTATTATCTGAATTTGACTCTGGAATTTATACTTGAAAAACCTTTTATCCAGAGAGTTTGTTAGTAAAAATAGAGTCACTTTGAAGGGCAGGTGGTAAACAAGACTAATGAGAACTGGATGGTGAAGCAGCACAATTTGCAGTTTCTGTGCATTTTCTAAACAAATATGTGAAGTATAAACACAATGTTTCAGCATCTGAATATATATTTTAAGTTGATCTCTCCCTCTCTAAGATTAGACTAAGTCTATGTGGACTGAAAGGTTTCAAAGAGTCTTTCACCTCCATTGTAAGGCCAGGCACGATTATTGAAATTACAAGTTCAATTTCTTTTCTCTTCCCCATTAAAGAAGCACCAGTTCCCAGAGAAGGTGATGTTCTAACCTGCAAAAGAGACACTAGTAAATGAGTCTTATCTATAGGTTTAAAAATAGATACTTTGATACTCAAGTATGTTGCTCTATATTACAGCACATCAGTAAATTTAACTCTTCCTTGCTGGGTGTGGATGAGCTAGGAGAGCACCAGATTGCACACATTGCTACTCCCATGACATATGTCATTTTGGCCCACCCAAATATCTTTCAAATATTCATTATACATAAATACCCGTAAAGTAGGTATTCCTCTACGGTGATGTAAATGAAATCACAATAAGACTTATTTAATTGTCCAAAAACATACATTAAATGTTGGTCAGAGGGGCACTCAAATATATTGATTTTTAATCTCCTACATAAAATATTTGGCTGTCCTTGTATTTTATAGAAAATACATTACTTCTATTTAAATACATCTATTCACAATTTTACATTTTATAAAATCATATTTTTAAAAATCAATCTTCTTTTCCCAGAAGAGTATCAAAAATCTAAAATTCCTTGTAGTTAATATGTGTGCTTCTCTTCTATCTTTCTCATCATGTAAATTTTTAAACTAAGGGAAAATCAGATTAAGTTTCATTGTTGCCCTGCTATGAACATACAAATTCAGGTTTGGATGATAATGGTTTCCTGAACGACTTCACAAGCATGAGAATGAAGACAAAGCACTAATATTACTTGATCATTTTAACATCACAGGTCAACATAGAATCAGCTTGCTGGGCTGACACTCCTGTCCTTTGATTATTGCATGATGTAATTTTACTTCCACCTGGAAAAGATAATTTAATTTGGTGACCTCAGCTCCTGCTTAGAGGGAGAAGGTGAATTTATAATTTTACAGACTTTTTTCAAGATAAAAATTGAAGATGGGCATAAGAACTGATAACTGCGACCCAATTATCTGCCTTCTAACAGAAAATTATTCTTCCCATAGGTTCTTGCCATTTTTCTCTATAAGTTTTTGAAATAGTATTTAACTTTCTGGAAGCAGAATTAAAAGAAAAAAAATTAAAAAAACACACAGCTGTTTCCAAAGGGAAAATATGTGTTAGGAACTTAAAATACTAAAGAAAAGTATGAAAACAAATTTACAATAATGTTAAAAGCATATATAGTTAGTACAGAATGAAGTTTGTTTAGGGATAACTACTAAAGAAAGAAACATCAGAAACACAATTTCTGTATTGTTCATCTGTAATGATATATAACACTGTTTGTTTGGAGATAGGAAAAATGTACGTTGCTAAGAATCCATCCCTGAGGGAATAGGTATATACTTTCTTTGCAACGTGTCCAAGCAATTAATTCTGTTTTCTTTCTTTCTTTCTTCACACTTACTGCAGTCTGTCTCTGAAAAGCTGTGCTGAGCAATGTGTAACACAGAATATTTTTAATCTTTGGAATCATAATGATAAGGCTTGAATTCTTAAAACATTCCCTGAACAAGGATTCAGTAATTCAATGTGTTACCTATCTTACTTGTTAAACTTACAAGAAGTGACTTTTTCTCCCAACTAGAAAAAAAAAAAAGACTGCTTTTCTTAGTCATTCACTTTCTTAAGTAGTGAACACTCAGACTTGAGCATATTGACCACTGCTCACACAGTATTTGGTCAAATCTTCATCTCTCGTGAGATAGAGAAATAAACTTCAAAGTGACTTAGAAAGACAGCATTTGGACCTTAGGGCTGTTATGATTTTTTTAGTGCAAGGTTCTATTAAAAATATATTGCCATTTGATTAAGTTTTGATAAACTTCCACTGATTTGAGGATTTAAATACCAATAAAATGCATAACACACTTCATTCATTTCCTCATAGTTTTGGTACAGTTGACTTCCATTCCTGCAGTTAGCAAAGTTCCTACTGCCTTTTTGAAAACATAACCTCCACCAGTAGGGCCAGTAAGTCTTCCTTGATGATTGTATTGACGATTCCTTGACTCTCACCTGCAGTCAAAGGCTAAGGAATGAGGCAACACCTGCAGTCCAAGATGCAGTCATGTTGTGTTAATTACTGAGGGACAAAGGACAGGTGGCATAGTATTAATCACAGAATCACAGAATCACAGAATCACTAGGTTGGAAAGGACCTTCAAGATCATCAAGTCCAACCATTAATCCAGTGCCACCATGTCCCCCAAACCATGTCCTGAAGTGCCACATCCACACGTTTTTTAAACACTTCCAGAGATGGCGACTCCACCACCTCCCTGGGCAGCCTGTTCCAATGCTTGACCACTCTCTCAGTGAAGAAATTTTTCCTAATATCCAATCTAAACCTCTCCTGGCGCAACTTGAAGCCATTTCCTCTTGTCCTATCACTAGTTACTTGGCAGAAGAGGCCAACACCCTCATCACCACAACCCCCTCTCAGGTAGTTGTAGAGAGCGATAAGGTCTCCCCTCAGCCTCCTCTTCTCCAGACTAAACAACCCCAGTTCCCTCAGCCACAACTCAGAAGACTTGTGCTCCAGCCCCCTCACCAGCTTCGTTGCCCTTCTCTGGACACGCTCCAGCACCTCAACATCCTTCTTGTAGTGAGGGGCCCAAAATTGAACACAGGATTCAAGCTGCAGCCTCACCAGTGCTGAGTACAGGGGCACAATCACTTCCCTACTCCTGCTGGCCACACTATTCCTGATACAGGCCAGGACGCTGTTGGCCTTCTTGGCCACCTGGACACACTGCCGGCTCATATTCAGCCGGCTGTCAACCAGCATTCCCAGGTCCCTTTCCACCAGGCTGCTCTCCAGCCACTCCTCCCCAAGGCTGTAGTGTTGCATGGGGTTGCTGTGGCCGAAGTGCAGGACTCGGCACTTGGCCTTATTAAACCTCATAGAATTGACCTCAGCCCATGGATCCAGCCTGTCCAGATCCCTCTGCAGAGCCCTCCTACCCTCCAGAAGATCAACACTCCCACCCAACTTGGTGTCATCTGCAAACTTTCTGAGGGAGCACTCGATTCCCTCATCCAGGTCATCAATAAAGATACTGAACAAGACTGGCCCCAGAACCGAGCCCTGGGGAACATCGCTTGTGACCAGCCGCCAGCCGGATTTAACGCTGTTCACCACAACTCTCTGAACTAAACGTAAGAACTATGGGCCTAGAAGATTAATCATTCACAAGTCATAGTACCACATCTTCAAGATAGGTGAGAAAAGTAGCCTGAAATACGCTGCCATGATTGCTGATTGGCTATTTCAGAGCTCCTTGAAACCTTCTTTCCCAAAGTCAATTATATAATCTCAATATTTTGTCCAAATTTCTTTCATTTCACATACAGCATTGCAACTGAAGAGATTATTTTAGGAAATGGAGAACCATTGTTGATTCATGTTTTAAGATAAGGATGTGTCTGAGAGAAGTACAACACAAAACTTTGTTAGGCAAATAACTTGAATCTTGTTTGCTCCAGATAAAAGAAATTTGGTTTTGTCTAATCTTTAGTAAAAGTGATCAAAAAAGCAAGGACTAAATGTAAAAAATTAAATTAAGGTCTAGGATGCAATACTTTATTATGAAACCACAATATTTTAAGAATGCTTCAATCCAGTATACTCAGGAGAGCATAAATGCAAAACTTTTTACCTTATGTGCACCCAAAAATGCATACCAATACAATATAAATTTAAACAATTTATATAATGGGGTATTAAACAAATGATCCTGGCAAGTTGAAGGAAGTACAATTCATGCTAAGATCTCTTAGTTTTTATTTGTTATTTACATACTGCTTTTAGTTCTAGCAAGGCCAAGAGCTTTGTAATTACAAAACTCTTGTGTGAGTAACATTCAAATTTACGTGAGTGTTGCTAGGTATAATAATTTGTTAGTCTAATGGAAATTTTAAGCATAATATTAATCTGAAAGTTTTTTATTAGACATCTTTTTCACAGGAGCACAAAAAAGACAGTGTAAGACTGGTTCCCTCACTCCCACTGCCACTATTTTTTTCTGAGACATAGGACATGCCATCTAAAGAAGAGTAGCTAAAAGGTGCGACTGCAGCTTGATTTTCACACAGCTAGTGAAGGGGAAAATATGTATGTCAGTTTGTGGAATTAAAAAAAAAAAAAAAGTAATGATGAAGAACCTGAAGAATATCCTGAGCTGGAAGTGACCCACAAGGATGGAGTCTACCTCCTGACTCCACACAGGGTAACCTAGAAGTTAAACCATATGTCTAAGACCACTGTCCAAATACTTCTTGAACACTGACAGGTTTGGGGCTATGACCAGTTCCCTGGGGAGGGTGTTCCAGCACTTGACCATGCTCTCAGTAAAGACCCTTTTCCGAATTACCAATCTGAACATCCGTGATGCAGCTTTAAGCCATTCCCTGTGTCCAGACACCAGAGAGAAGAGATCAGCATCTCACTCTCTGTTGCCCTTCATGAGGAAGTTGTAGACAGCAATGAGGTCACCCCTCAGTCTCCTCTAAGCTGAACAAACCCAGTATCCTCACCCACTCATCATAAGTCATGCCTTCTACTCCTTTCACCATCTTTGTAGCCCACCTTTGGACATACTCTAACATCATTTTTATATACTGCTTATACTGTGGAGGCCAGCACTGCACACAGTACTTGAGATGGGGCTGAGTGCTGTGTGTAAAAGCAAAATTGATGAAGAACTTGAAGGAAAGGACAAAGAACACCGCGCCCGCCCTAACAAGTGTGCTCACTCTGTTAACACTTTTGCCATATGAAAGCTAGGTATATTTTCAAAAACCTATGGTTTTTGAAGACATTTCTTTGAATTTTATTTTGGTGAATACTTGTAATTGTACTACTTCATATGTTTGCCATTTGTCAGTTTTTTCTTTCCAGATCTTTTATCTTAAAAAATATATCAGCTTTCTATTTAAGCCAAAAAAGTGACTTACTTTCTCCCAGTATTTGCCTTAAAGTAGGACTGTATAAGATGTTTTATTCTAAAACTCAAAAAACTTCCTCCTTTTCAAGTAGAAAAACTCCTTTTTTTTTTTCTTTCTTTTTCTTTTAACTTTTTCTGATTTCCATAATGCATTTTGCATCTTGAATTCGTTTGTTGCCAGCTGGCAGAGATAGTGGAAATTCAGACTGTTCTTCATACTTGCGGTAGGATGAATTCTCGAACTAATATTTCCTGTTGTGTTTCTTCTGAACAAAACTGTGGGTCAGAAGGTAAAAGGTGACAATGTCACCTGGCGTGCTTCCCGTCATCCTGGCAAAGGGTGCCTCTGCTTGCCAAGGCCTATTTGGCTAAATCTGAGTGCAGGAGAGGACCTGTCTCTGCTGGTGTGAAAGGTCAAAGACCTCATCTCTGCTCAGATCTCATGCAGGGGCCTCTGCCTTCCAGACACTTTGTTCAGCTACCTAGCTCAGGATGCTTCTCATTCTCGGTTTGCTCTAAAAATATTTTTATAGCCCTTGAAATTAATTTCATTTGCAAAGTTTGAGGCTCACATTTTTTAAAGTTATATAAAGAAGTCCCCTGAGGATCTTCCAAATCTTACAAATCTTCCCTGATTTCGTGTTTGTGTTCCCTGGCAGACACTTCCCTTCAGGCTGCTAGTACTGCTGCTTTGCCAAAGCTGTTTCCCACTTCCTCTCTTTCCTAATGCTTTGCTAAACATGGATAAACAGTAAATTCATATAAGCTGGTTCTCTGAGGGCACCAAACTCTGCCAGTAGCACAGCATGTCTTCGTCAGAATGGCTATATTTTTGAATAGCAAATGCCGATACATCCCTGTCCAGAGGAACCAAAAACAAGGATAGACAGATCTGGGAAACAAACTGAGTTTTGCCCGCATCTGTTTAGTGATTCACTCATTGTCTCTTCCAGTACTTAGTTACCCCTCTAATGTCTTCACATTGATGGGTTTTTTGTGTAGGATAATTTATGTTAAAAAAAATATCACTTGAAAATGTGATTCTGCCCCCAACTTCCCATTTTACATCCTTCCTGCAATTTTTTGTTCAGGACTGTGTGAGGATTGCCTTGCATCAGCCTAATGTGAGGTGTCTTGACTGGGAAAGGGGTTCCGGCATTGTGTTATGATGTCACAGTCCCGATGTAACCCACCCCATTTTCCCCGTGCACCCACCAGGCAGCTACCTGAAGCCTTTTTTGTACAGGGAAGTCCTTTCAGCTCAGGGGAGCTGCACTTGAGATCAGGGCTGTAGCAAACACAACTTTTAGAAGAAAGTGTCGATGTACTATCAGGATTGCAGCTTTTTTCCTTAATCAAATTTGGGGTAATTTTTTTTTTTTATCTTTGCTTTACATTACAATATTTTAGATACAAAAATTGGAAGCTTAAGACGTGCCTTAACATCCCATTTATTTTGTTACAAAAGGAGTTTGTTATATAAGAAGTAGAATGTCATACTGGATATTCAGTCTGGATAAGGAAAATTTCACACCAAAATTCTGGCTATATTTACTTGCCCCATCATGTCAGTTATGATGCCAGGACATTCTTAAAAATGAATGTCAACATTTTTAGCAGGATTATAATTTTTTTTTTTCCCAGTTTCAAGAACTTATTTAAGATAGTGTCTCAAAAAGATCCAAAAGAAATTTAGGTAGTTCAAAACAATAAAACAATATTTTAGTTGTGAAAAAGGAACTGCTTTTTTGGTGTTGATCCAAGAAGAAAAAAATGCAACTAAAAAAAATAATTTTAAGAAATAAAAAACCCTGGACTTCTTTTTTTTTATCTCCACAGACTAGCAATTTCATTTTGTAATTTACAGCTTTAAATTCAGAATTTTTATGTGCCTTTAAAGTGATGATTGTCTGAGGAAATTTTCTCTGGTGGTAATAGCAAAGTGCATGTATGGATATAGCAGCATTAATAAAATGTGCTTACTCATTGTAATATTTAAATGATGGCAAAAGAGGATTTTTTCCTGCGTTAAAAATACTGTATAGCCCTGTAATGCTTTCCAGCACAGCAAAACTGTGATCAAGCCAGAGTCAGTTGAATTTCCTATTTGAAGTATTTAAATGAGTTGATGACAGAGCACAAATTGTTGGAATATTTTGGTACTAGGAAAATTTATTTCCTGCCTGCATAGGTAAATAATTTGACCCTGAAATCACTGTCAATAAACGTTAAATTTAATTTAGAATCAGAGTAGAGGTCTGCCTGAGGTAATCTGAAACCTGAAGGCTTTCCTTTGTCTTCCACCTTCATTTCATATTTATTTGGGCTTTTTTTTTCTTCGGTCTTTTTATCTCCCTACTTCCTTGACGGTTTCAATGAATGCCTTTCTGAAAGCATTTCTGCAGGGTGTCATATCACAGCGTTATACTGTTTGTACACACCACGTAATACTATACCACACACACACTAGGAATGTTATTATTCCTGAGAGCTAGGTCACTTGTTACCTCTGTTTCACAGGTCAAGAAATTCAGAGATATTAGTCAAGACTCTTTAAAAGTATCTCTGTCATTTGGATCCGTTTTGCACAAAACCAAATATTTCTGCATTCATCTTGACCAAGATGCCTCAGTCCCATCTGTCACCTCTTGGTGCCTCTGGGGTCATGCAGACTGGTCTTGAAACTTCCATATTGAAACTGATGTTTAAGGTAGAGAGCTATTTGTAGTAACTGCCAGTCGGGCAGTAGAGTGGTAGTTGAGCTGAAATATAACATACAACAATTGATTTTTCTGACCAAATTATTTTGAAGTATTCATTTCAGCTGGCACAACTTAAAGCATGTCTATGGTTGCTGTATCTACCCTTACTTTGCTCCTCTCTTACTCCTTGCCAGTCAGATGTAGACAGAAAACACAGAAGTGCATGTTTGTCTCAAAAAGACTGCTTAGAATACATTTCCAGCCCATGATATGCTTATGAATATCTATATTCCATTTGTTGTTTCATCAGAAAATTATTAATAAATAAAGACCCTTTGCATAGTGAGGTCCAATGTCTATTTTTAACCTATTTTCCTACATTTGTTGAATTTGAATAGAAGTGCTAACATGCATAAGGCTAATACATGTTTGCTGAGTCAGAAGCTGAGCATTATTTTGACCAGTGCAATGTAATAAATTAAGGCTTTAATGATTTTACTAGAATTAATCTGTTCTGTAGAAAAGGCTGTGGTTTTGATTATCTGTAAGTTAATTCATGTAGGTTCTCACTATATATACAAATGTTCCATAGCAGTACTATCATTGGAAAGCTTTTTGATTATAAAATAAAAACCCTAGTAACTGAAATAGTAAGTGAATTAATATAGATTACACAAGTAATTTCTTAGGTATAACCTTATTTTATAGTTTAAAAGCTTTCTAGTCATACTACTGATGTGTAACATTTCTATAATTAACGCAATGCTCATAACCAGGTCTAATTAGTATGCTTTCAAAATAATTTGTTGCATAAGCCAAAAATCACAATATTTAACAGCAAGGTCAAATCTTTTTACTTATGGTGTATTTTTCAACATCAAAAGAAACAGTATTAAAGATCATAATATGTATTTTTGTTCAAAGTTGAAAAAGACCAATCTTTCCTTTTTCTTTGACAAATATTTAAAGGCAAAATTGCAACCAAAAATACAATTTTCTGTTTCTTTTAGCAGTCTAGATGTTGTTTAGACTGTTCTGGAAGGATGAATCTGTGACTACAGCAGAACCTAAACTGTGAAATTCACTCTGTTACAACAGGAATGACTAAAGACCTTCTTTCTCAAGGCTAAAAACAAAGGCAATCTTTCAGTGTGGCAGTCCTCCCTCAATAAGTAATTCCAAGAAATATGCATTAGCATTCTAGTACCTTACCCTCTCTCCCAATGAGCTAATCAAGCTCACTCTCTCCAGCAAGCTGGGAAAAATAAAATTGTATACTTGTACGTAACAGGAATGTGCTTGGAGTGACGGTGCGGTATGCATAACCAAGCACCCAGTACTTGCCAGAAAGCCCTTGGCTATAAATTGTTTGTTGGGATTGTCTGGAAGGCTTTTTGTGATTTATTGGTGTAAAACAAATTTGTAACTGTCTGACCTCATGGAGACTTCAATACCTGGAGCACAGAGAATGTCAGTATTGTTAGACTAAATATGGAGAAGTACTTAACCAGAGAGGCTAGGGTCCAGATGGAAGGCAATGGCAGCGAGGGAAAAAGATTAGGTCTCAGATTTGGAAGTAATGGCTACACTCTACTATTCATTAGTTCTGATAGACTAAGAGAGATTTCTTTCTCTTAAATAAGAGGCTTGAAATATTTTTGTTCCTGGTCTAGCACCAAATTTTAATGTGTTATTTGTATCAACACAATGAGGAAAGACTATTGAAAACAAAATCTGTTTCTTGTCCTCTCTGAATCCAAGTGTATATTGACTCTCCAGCCTTTTCTCATGTTTCTGGGAAGGTTTTTATGTTGATAATTGATCCAGCATGGGATCTCTTCCACAGGGGAGTCTTTCACAAACATCTCCAAAGTGGGTCCTTCCCACATGATGCAGTTATTCAAGAACTGCTCCAGCAAGTGTCCTTTCCATGGGGTGCAGTCCTTCAGGAACTGCCTAAGTACTTTAGCATGCAGATCAAGGGCCGTAAACTTCTGTCCTCATTCTCTACCTTCTTGCAAGACCATGGTGTTTTTTGGGAAAATCTACCAAGTGTTTCTGGAATAGATTTTGATCATGCAGATGTTAGCATGTTTGCACATACAGCTTCATGTTTAGTGTCTGGATGGTTCAGAAAAAGTCTTAGTTTTATTAAAAAACAAACCAAAACACAATACAAATACCACAAGGATTAGTCCTCCAGCTCAATTACTAGCAGATTAGTTAGGAAACTGAGTGGATCTTGAGGAAAGCAAGAAGGGTTGGTAGCTGAGCAAACACTTTTTTTGCATATGCTATGTAATGTGAACCAGCAGAGAGGAATAGGCATGGGCAAGAAAATCCTTGTGTCATCTGAAAAGACCAAAGAAGTATCCCACTTCTCAATATTCTACAAATGGAGGAGTCACTCCAGTGTCTATTACAGTAGTTATTTAAAGGAGAGTTCCTCTTGGTTACTATGAAGTTTGGAGATTTCAAAGTGCTTACTGGTGCAGATTATAATTTGAATCGTTTGCAGTGTTAATGCTTCTTATCTCACATAAAAATATCATGCTGGTAATACACTTATTTCAGGATGTAACAGTATTTTGGTAGGGCAGTATGTAAGTACGTCAGGGATCTCCTTCCTGCTCTACTCCGGTTGCTCTATTTCAGCACAGGGAATCCCAGGGCCCTACAGCAATGGTGCAGAGCTCACAGAAGGTTGTGTTGCAGACAGGAATGTAGAGCATATGATATGCATCTAGTAATTTGGTGGTATGGCTGCTTGGAGTTTTGATATTACACATCCGTAGTATGTAACTAGCTACTGCTCTGCAGACTACCGTGTTGGGCGTATCTCATCTTCTTAGGCACGATAAAGCTTTTCAGTGCTTGACAGAGAGGGAGGGAACATGAAGACAAAATTGGTCCAGTCACATTTTAGTCTTCCTGATAATACTTAACAAAATCCATTTGTTGGTTTTGCCTTGTCCACATTGTTGACGTCCTCATGCCTCTTAGTTGTGATTGTGATGTGCTCTGCTGCAGACTGTCGTGAGAGGAGGTGCATGAGAGGAAACCTACTGGTTTTTGTCTTGGGGAAGCAGCTTACACGGCTTCCTTTCATAAACTCTTTCACGCTTATCCAAAACTTTTCTGCCCTTGCAACTGCTAACGTACAAATGTTTTTAACTGCATTAAAAATGTCACTAAAAACAAACAAAAAACCCCTCAACATTATACACTGGAAAAAGAAAACTTACACAAAATGCAGGGGCAGCTTCCCAGTGAACTTGATAATAATTTCTTGTGAGAAACAAAATGTAATGGGTTTTTGTTTGTTTGCTTGTACATTGTGGGGGGAGGGCCGCACACACTGCAAAAAAGAAGCTGCTTTATCTTTTTTTTAAAAAGTATTTCAAAAGAGCACAGCCACCTATCAAGTTTTCACTATACAAAACAATTCCTATATTCCATAACTCTTTTTTCTATTTTTCTCATGAGGATAGGCTATAAAACTGAAATACTGTCTGTTTACAATCTCCTAATACTAAAATATCTGAAAGGAAAATGTGATAGTACTGGATATTTTTCTGTAGGAAGCACAAGCTTTCTTGCTGTGCTATGTATGAGCTTTTTCAGTTTTGATGGTTTTAACTGTCTTTTTTAACTTTGGGATAGATTTCCTGTCAATATTGTAAGTATGTCAAAGCTAATGGAAATAAATTCACAGTCAATTAGAAAATATATTCTTGGAAAATGTATGGATATATTTTAAATTATAAAGAAGACTTTTTCAAATGTACCGTCTTTTGGCAAATTTCATTGAAAATTTTCCTTTTTTTTTGCAAAACAAAATTACTTAGAAAAAGTATGTATTAATGTGCTTTAAAAATATTGAGGATTTTTCAGTGGCAGACTTGCAGTAATTGACTTGTTCCTGTTTTTATTTATTGCAAATAAAATGTGTATATAATGTTAGCTGACTGGCATAGTTGTTTCAGTTAGCTCTTTTCATCTGAGAGTTACTATTTTGTTAAGCTGTGGAAATGAGGTCACATATAAATGTATATTGCTGTTTATTCATAAAACAGGATTTTTCTTTTTTTGATGAGCATCAAATATGAGTGTTCAGCTTGCTGCCAGATGTTTATGAAAAGAGGGCAGAAATGACTCCACATAAACATTTGTCATTCTGCAATACCAATAGCTTCCCAGTTCCCAGATCAAGTTTCCTGTGTGATCTCATCCTTACATGATTTTCTTCTAATGACCTCAGTATAAAAAAAAAGATGGATCTTAAATCTCAAACCATGAAGCAATATACTGTTAGTAAGGAGTAGCTGCACTTAGGCCATGCTTGAAATGTAACATTCCTCGTTTCAACAACACTTTTCACTCCACTTGGAAAGATATATGGAGTCCAATCCAGACATTATGGAAAAAACAATTTGTGTTTTGGCATGGAAAAAGCAGTTTACTGGTCAATTGTCTTTAACAAACTTTGCAGAACCTTGCACTGGGTTGTAACTCCCTTAAAAACAGTGTTATGCAAGACACTGGAAAAAGACAGCTAGTAAAAGCAAACATTTATCAATTAAAAAAAAAAAAAGCAGAATTCAAAACTATGCATGTCTAAACCAGAGCATGAATGCCATGTTAAAAAGCTGTGAAATGAATATGGTCCCAAGGCAGGAAGCAAATTTCAGAGAAAATGCTGAAGGTGAAATCCTGTCAGAATTCACTTTGACTTAAACAGATCAACATTTTACATTCATCATGTACTCAGATTGTACTTTGAAATACTCTTCATATGTTATTGCTAAAGGTATGCTTAGGTTGCCATGCTTCAGTTAAGGAGGTTTTCAATCACTGTGCCTGACCTTTTTCCTGGTCAAATCAAAATGACCTCCGTAATTGGTTTAGTCTTTTATATTACATTTACTACATTTTTCCTGGTCATATGTGACAGAGTGAAAAATACCTTCTCAATTCTTGTCTGTCTTCTAGTGCTTCGAGAGAATATAATACAAAGCATGATAACAATGCCTACTCTTTGACAGAATGCACATCAGGGAGGGAAGAAATTACAAAAAAAACAAAACTGGTGGAAGCCAATAGTCAATCTGTCTCTCTGTTATGTTGAGGTTAGATTACTGCATGCTCCAATATGCAATTCTTTACTCATAAGTAGTAAGTTGGTCCTCAAATTTTACATACGGAGAAAATGTTCATTTAGCTTCATGAAATTGTAGGTATGTTCTTTGCTGGTTGAGAGATGTTTGCTTTCATATATGAACTAATTTTAATGAACTAAATTAGTTCATTTACATCTTAACTTAAAATTTTTAACATCTGCAGTGACATTTTAGACAGTAGCTATGACATGATTTACTGAAGACAGTTAACCATTTATATATCATACAAATTAGTTTAATGATGCTGAAGAATTTGTACATCCCATAGCTGGTTTGCTCAAGAGCTGATCTTGCTTCCAGTACTTGAGAACAGGAGGGAGGGAGAGGAAGAATAAATGACCTCATCAGTTCAGGGATGTAATTTCAAGGTGTAGTCTTGTATTTGTTTCTACACCTAGAATAAACCTTTATAGCAAAGATGATATGAATACACTTGGACCTTGTTTTTTCATGAAAGGAAAATAGATTTTCACTAAACCACACACTTCTGACTGATTTAAGAAACTGTTGTCAGATCTTACAGAGCTGTAAGTATAGATAGAGCCCTGCTCTCCAGATGCTGTGATTTCACCAGTGCTGTAATTTTAATTTTTCAGTGTTATCTGTCAGCCACCTTTGACAAGCATGCAGTTCATTTGCATAATTAAAATAAATCAGAGGAGTGACATTTCAAAATAAAGAATGTGTTTTCCCTTTCATATCACTATAAATAAGCCTTAATGCAACTAAAGGTTAATATAGTTGTAGTTCCAATAAGACTGATCTCCATGAAAGCATGGTCAGATCCTTATTTTGATTTGTCTGCTGGATGATAAAGTATGGATACTAAATCTCTGGATTTGATTTAGTTGATGAGTAATATAAAATCAACCCAAACTTATATACTTTATCTTCAGATATAACTGAAGAATGGTAAAGTGATTCATAAAATATTTGTTTTAAACATAATTATTAAAATACTTAAGGTAAATTTTGATAGGCCTTTATACAAGGAAGAGGTCTGGTGCATTTCATTCTTCTCCAGAGGAGAAAGACTGAAAATCACTTATCTAAGCAATCGGTATCATATTACTTTTTATGTCAGACATTCTAATTTCTTTCTCCACTGAAAAAAGCAACCCATCTCTCTCTGATACTGTATGCTATACATCCATAAGCAATGATTTTAAAACAGAAAGCCCCTCTAAATTCCTGCCAAGTATATTTTGTGTTTCATGTAATTAAGTCCTAACATTTATTCAGAATTTCTTTTCAGTACAGTGGTTTTAAGAAATTAAGTATAAGCTACGCAACCATTATTGCTCATTTGGATTTATTCAGTGATCATTCTGTCAGTCTTTTCACTTATTGGAGGTTGATTCTTCCTTTTATTCTTGAAATACATTAGGACTGATCTTGCTAAAATCAAATACTAAGGAATAAATCTCTGACTCTGAGCTTTATTCTTCCTTATAATTAGGGAAGTCTATATTCACAGAATCACAGAATCACTAAGGTTGGAAAGGACCTTCAAAATCAAGTCCAACCATTAATCCAGCACCACCATGTCCCATAAACCATGTCCCGAAGCGCCACGTCCACACATTTTTTGAATACTTCCAGAGATGGTTGACTCCACCACCTCCAATGTTTGACCACTCTCTCCATAAAGAAATTTTTCCTAATACCCAATCTAAACCTTCCCTTGTGCAACTGGAGGCCATTTCCTCTTGTCCTATCACTAGTCACTTGGGAGAAGAGGCCAACACCCTCGTTGCCACAACCCCCTTTCAGGTAGTTGTAGAGAGCAATAAGGTCTCCTCTCAGCCTCCTCTTCTCCAGACTGAACAACCCCAGTTCCCTCAGCCATTCCTCATAAGACTTGTGCTCCAGATCCCTCATCAGCTTCATTGCCCTTCTTTGGACACGTTCAAGCACCTCAACGTCCTTCTCGTAGTGAGGGGTCCAAAACTGAACACAGTATTCAAGGTGCGGCCTCACCAGTGCCGAGTACTGGGGCACAATCACTTCCCTACTCCTGCTGGCCACACTAGTGCTGATACAGGCCAGGATGCTGTTGGCCTTTTTGGCCACCTGGGCACACTGCCGGCTCATATTCAGCCGGCTGTCAACCAACACCCCCAGGTCACTTTCCACTGAGCAGCTCTCCAGCCACGCTTCCTCAAGCCTGTAGCATTGCATGGGGTTGTTGTGACCCAAGTGCAGGACCCGGCACTTGACCTTATTAAAACCTCATACAATTGACCTCAGCCCATTGATCCAGCCTGTCCAGATCCCTCTGCAGAGCCCTCCTACTCTCCAGCAGATCAACACTCCCACCCAATTTGGTGTCATCTGCAAACTTATTGAGGGTACACTCAATCCCCTCATCCAGATCATTGATAAAGATATTAACCAAATATATTTGTTTTTCTTACCTAACATCTGTTCAAAACTTTCTATTAAAATATCTACTTGTAAGAATGGATATTGGTATTCTTAAAGAGTTTTGTTCTAGGAACATCATTCTTCTCCTTGTTTTTTTTCTTTAAATGACTGTTTTAATGTTTATTCCTCCTTTACTGTCTGTTTACCTTACAAGTATACCCACAGGTTGAAGTGGATGCCTACAAATGATAGGGCATTTTTAATTCTGATTTATATTTTCAGGTTATAAATAATAAACAAGTTACTGTGAATATCAGATAGATCCTTTGTTTTCCATGTGCCTTTCCTCCATTGACAGACTCATTCCTCTTAAAATTCTTTGAGTGGAACCTGTCCAGATCTTTCTTTGTGAAACTAAAATACACTACTTCAGTACACAGACAGATTGTCATTTGCTGAAGAGCAGAGCTTTGTTTCTGTACTTTGGCCCTGAAAGGTCAGACAGCATAGAGAGAAGAAAATAAGAAATATCATGGCTAGGAGGGGTAGTTTTCATGAGTATTGTTTTTCTTTTTAAATGTGAGAACTAGAAAGAGTTGTTCATAGAACCTGAGGCATCAGTAAAAGTGACCCGAAAAATGGGGGACACAAAATGGGTTATGGGATGCCAAAACTGCTTAATGTACATTGCTCCTGAGTGGCTACCTGACAGGAATTATTTATGAATGAAATATTGACAGATACAGTTCATGGAGAAATAGATCTGAGAACTACAAATGCTCCAAGGAGAGATGATGGAAGTCAGAAAAGGTTTCTAACACATGATAGGAAGATGAGTTATTTGTCCAATCTCTGCTCTTAAAATTTACTGAGAAACAGAGGCTACAGGGCAAACTCTTAGATAAGAAAGGGTGATGCACTGAAGAATGTGATCACATGAAGAAGTTAGGAGGGAAAAAGAGGCAAGTCGAAGGGGAAGAAAGTTACAAAAGAAGAAGAGAGATTTCTCTGAAGAATGTGTAGGCAAAATTGTCAATCAGAAAGTGGAGGAACAAGAATAAATTAGCTAGACCCATGGGAAGATGATGACAGTAACAGTAGACTGTGAAAAACGGGGGAAAGATAATCAGGAAGTTTCCAAAAAGTCAGTTAAGATGCTTCTCAAACCTGAGAATGTTTGAGGGACTTCCATCAACCCTGAAAGATGCAAGTGTAATCAAGGACTTCTTTTTTTTAAAGTAATCACTATGGTTTTAGCTGGAAGTCTGAGAAACACAAAGTGTTGGTCACCAAGATGAGCCACATAAATACATAATTCAGATTCCAAAGTAATGGAAGAGCAGTCATAACCAGAGCACAAGGTATTACTCAGCAGTGACTGAAATACTAGTAAAGTGAATAGGATAACAGCATATATTGATGAAATAAATGAAAAAAAATCACACAAAACAAAGAAGCCATAGTATAATAAGACAAGCTTGATACAGGTCCTTCTTAATACACGTCCCTACATTCTCCTTCTATGACCAGGTGACCCACCTAGTGGATGAGGGAAAGGCTGTGGATGTTGTCTACCAGGACTTCAGTAAATCTTTGACACCGTCTCCCGCAATAGTCTCCTGGAGAAACTGGTGGCTCATGGCTTAGACAGGTGTCCTCTTCGCTGGGTAAAGAACTGGCTGGATGGCCGAGCTCAGAGAGTTGTGGTGAATGGCGTTAAATCTGGCTGGCAGCCGGTCACAAGCGATGTTCCCCAGGGCTCGGTTCTGAGGCCGGTCTTGTTCAATACCTTTATCAATGATCTGGATGAGGGGATCGAGTGCTCCCTCAGTACGTTTGCAGATGACACCAAGTTGGATGGGAGTGTTGATCTGCTGGAGGGTAGGAGGGCTCTGCAGAGGGATCTGGACAGGCTGGATCCATGGGCAGAGGTTAACTGTGTGAGGTTCAATAAGGCCAAGTGCAGGGTCCTGCACTTGGATCACAACAACCCCATGCAATGCTACAGGCTTGGGGAGGAGTGGCTGGAGAGTTGCCCGGTGGAAAAGGACCTGGGGGTGCTGGTTGACAGCCAGCTGAATATGAGCCATCAGTGTGCCCAGGTGGCCAAGAAGGCCAACACCGTCCTGGCCTGTATCAGCACTAGTGTGGCCAGCAGGAGTAGGGAAGTGATTGTGCCCCGGTACTTGGCATTGGTGAGGCCGCACCTTGAATACTGTGTTCAGTTTTGGGCCCTTCACTACAAGAAGGATGTTGAGGTGCTGGAGCGTGTCCAGAGAAGGGCAATGAAGCTGATGAGGGATCTGGAGCACAAGTCTTATGAGGAGCGGCTGAGGGAACTGGGGTTGTTTAGTCTGGAGAAGAGGAGGCTGAGGGGAGACCTTATCGCTCTCTACAACTACCTGAGAGGGGGTTGTGGCGAGGTGGATGTTGGTCTCTTCTCCCAAGTAAACAGCAAGGAAATGGCCTCAAGTTACGCCAGGGTAGGTTTAGATTGGGTATTAGGAAAAATTTCTTCACGGAGAGGGTGGTCAAACATTGGAACAAGCTGCCCAGGGAGGTGGTGGAGTCGCCATCTCTGGAAGTGTTCAAAAAACATGTGGATGTGGTGCTGCAGGACATGGTTTAGGGGACATGGTGGCACTGGATTAATGGTTGGACTTGATGATTTTGAAGGTCCTTTCCAACTTTAGTGATTCTGTGGTTCTGTGATTCTGCGACATGATGACTCTGTCTACTGCTTGACAGTTGAGTAAAATGCAACGTTGTTTTATGTGTTGACTTTTTTCTTAGATTATATTTTTAATACAAATTATCTATTCAGCATATGTAGATCTTTATCAGTTCATCTATAAATACTCACCCCTTAATATTAGAGCAATAACAATGTTTCCATCTGTCAGATTGTGGCAGAAATTCTGTAAATTAGACTTGAATGACACAGTATTCTATACACAGATATTTCTACTTTCAGACTCTGAAATGAAAAGCATACATATTTGTGTGTGTGATTGTGTGTATAACTAATAAATCTATAGAGTTCTTCAACTATTTAAAGGGGAATAAGTATCCTTAGGTCAGACACTTTCAGCAACTTTAATCTGTTCAGATTTAAAAAAAAATCCTAAAGTGTTAATTCTTTATGTATAATGTAACACATAAAAATGGTCTGTGTTTAGGTTTTTTTTACTGTAATACATTTATTTATTTTCTTGTTCATGCTAAAGCTCACGCTGCACAAATACTATTGGTTTTAATCATTCTGAATGGGCTATGTGGGATGTTTGCTCATCTGCATTATCTGTTTTTAAGTGCAACAGCTTTGTTAAGCAATCTCTCATTTTGACTACATATTTTCTTACAAATTGTGCAAACTGTAAGATCCAGCATTTCAGCAGTATCACCCTAATGTTTGGTTTTAAGGCTTTGCTATTCATGTTGTGGAGATTTGGGGGTAGGGAGGGCAAAGACTTTTCCTTTTATGTTTCTTTCTTTCTCACTGTTACACAGTTTAATGACATCAGAACTTGTGTTAGTTAGAACTAAGGATTATCTTCACTGTGAATGGCTTTTGTGCCCTTTCATTTGATTGGTTCATGCAGAAATCACCAAGAGGCTGCAATGAGTCACTCTGACTCATTACCTTCAAGTAATAGGTTAGAGTTTTTGCAATTTCATCTGGCTGCAAAAATGATTTCAAAGTTTTTATATTATCTTCTAAACATTAATTGACAAGAGTTTAAAATCAGAATAAAAATACCTTTTCTTGATTCTTGATGTGGCTAATATTGTCTTCAACAAAACTAGGGTTGTGGGTTTCAGATTTTGATGATTTTTTTTTTTAATTTGATGCGAAGATTATATCAGAAAGAAGTACTATCATCAAAATAAAGAACCAAAGCATGGAACTGAGACTTCTCTGTTCTATTTTTACTGCTCTGACAGGATTTTTGTCATAACAGATCCACATGCTTTAATTTTCCATTTATGAAATGGAAATCATGCTTTATAACATTATTTGCTGTAAAACTGTTATTCCACTGTCAATGGGTTTTACAGAAATGTTTAATTGCAAGTAACCTAGCAGTTACAGAAGTTAAAACTCCAGTCTGAAGGATCTCTGGAAGTCGTCCTCTGTGTGTGTGAGTGTCTATGTCTGTGTGTAACTTTTAGTATTTATTTGTAAATTAGATATGAAAGTTTAGGCCTTCAACATTCCACATCAAATTAATATATCTGGCCCTAAAGTGATTAACCATGTTAATGTGTTAAAGCAGTAACAGAGCTGGAATTAAAACCTGAGCTCTTTTTTCTTCATTGAACTACAGACATAAGACAGTCTAGAGAGTCTTTAGTATGAGTGTCCCCCCAGATAATTGTTTAAATGAGTGATATTTAACTGCATACTTTGAATGAGATAGGCATAATTTAAAAAGCACAACAGATTATTAGTTTATATAATTTTCATTCATTTATAATTTCATGACATGCATAACCACTCACCTTTAAAGGAAACTCAATCATTATCTCTTTTTTTTGGTACAGGTTTTCTTATGCAATCTGGAAACTACAGAGTACTTGAATTATACTTAACTTATGGTATACTCTAAGTATACTTAAACTATAGTATACTTAACACAGGATACTTCTTCCTAAATCCAATTAAGGACAAATTTATTCCTTGAAGTTTGAGGACTAATAATAGTCTTTTTAAATGCATGATAATTAGAGCTGCTTAATGTACAACTTCTATAAATGTAATGTTTAACTTATTTTGAAAAATGTTTGACTAGAATCTTATAGAAGTTAATTCCACAGGTTAATTCCACAATGCATTACATTAAAAAGTATTTCATTTATTGTTCTTTAATTTCAAGCTTGTTTCTTTCACATGCTGAGACTACCAAACTGAAACAACTTTACTCTTAGTAGTTTCGCAAATTGCTTTTAAGAGTCAACACTAGAACACTGACAGGCTGTACTCAAAGATTGTTAAACACCCTGACTTTTGAGCATTTAAGTTTGCTTGTTTATTTGATTATAAATAGTATTGAAGAGGTAGTTGGAGAACAAATTATTTTTCCTGCTGAAAATACTTCAAACACCATTGATGGTCTAATGGTGTTTTCAGATCAAAGTGGTGTGAATGTTATAGGAGGAAATTCTAAATCTATATTAATGCCTGTAGTAACCAAAATGACAGAAGCAGCAACTAAGTGAAATAAATTCATAGGGGAGAAAAGTATTACAAAATTAGGTAGAAATCCTGTCTGTCCCAATGGAAATAAGGGCCTGGCTCTATTTATATAAATGGACATCTGGAAAAAATGAGAGAGGTTTTACTGCAAATGATTCTCTCTGGAAGACTGAACATATACTCAGATAATGAGATTTTCTTATAAGAATCTGCTGTAGACTAGCATATCATAAAATCATATGAACAAATGGAGAAAGCAGAAAGCGTAAGAGATGTCTAAGTGCAAAGATGGGCTAACATTTGTGGTGAGGGAATACTACTGTAGAGTAGTTACAAGACTATATATTTAGCATAGAAAGGAGATGCAGCACTTGAAAAAAAATCAGAGGGCTTAAGAAAACCAGCCTCTCTTTTTCTTTTTATCTCTGTCATGTAGATTTCTTATACGGTCCTTGAAAATTTCTTAAGATATTCAATGTCTCAATGTCTTACCTGTGACATAGGGATGATACTTACCTGCAGCATTAGAGTGGTCAGATGTTGTTCTGAAACAAGTTTGAATAAAAACTACATCCCCAAGATTTAGGTCAATATACTAGACACCATGCTGTCAGCAGGGTGTGTTGTATGCATTCATGTATACTCCCTTATTCTTAAAATTTCTTTCTGCACTTGTAAGCCTTCCTAACAAATCTTTAGCTGAAACTGATCGAAAACATTCTGTTTCGATAAATCATCATTTCCCTCCAAAAAACTTTCCTCCAGAGGCCCTTAGACACACATAATGAGGTGCATTGAAAACCATGTATTGATTGAAATATGATATGTAGCCTAATATAAGTCCTAGAATTTCCCCTCAGTATTTTCTACACAGAAATAACCTGACCTCCAACACTCCTGCTACTGCAGTATGAGTTCTGTTCTGAATTCGCATAGATAGTTGTAATAAAACAAGCAACAGTTTTGTGACATGCACAAGCATGCCAAACACACTTTTCAGACAATCAAATACATTTTAACGTATGAAATGTCAGGTATCATCATGCATTGTCTCACAGATGAAAGATCAGAGAAATAAGCCACTGTATCATCTAGGTCTCTGGACATGAGATTTTTAAAGAATGGTGTGAAGAATTAGTCAATATGATCCTCTGGGAAACCGCCCTCAGGGACAAGGGAGCAGAATAGAGGTGGCAGATCTTTAAGGACACTTTCCAGAGTGCAACAGCTCTTGATCCCCAGGGGCAAGAAATCAGGAAAGGAAGGCAAGAGACTGGCATGGCTTAGTCAAGACGTGCAAACTAAAGAGCAAGAAGGAAATGCACAGGCAGTGGAAGTAGGGACAGGTATCCTGGGATGAGTACAGGGACACTGCCCGGCTGTGTAGGGGTGGGGTCAGGAAGGTCAAGGCACAGCTGGAGCTGAACTTGGCAAGGGATGCAAAGAATAATAAGAAGGGCTTCTATAGGTATGTCAGCCAGAAAAGGGAGGTTGAAGAAAGTGTACCCCCCTTGATGAGCAAGACTGGCAGACTGATAACAACAAATGAGGAGAAGGCTGAGGTACTCAATGACTTTTTTACCTCTGTCTTCACTGGCAGTTTCTCTTCCCACACCTCTCAAGGGGATGGACTGCAAGATGGGGAAAGGAGGAGCAAAGTGAATAAACCAGGAGAATTTACGCTTTCCTATTGTTTTCCACAGGCTTCAGATTCTGATGCACAGCAGATATATGGTGGAACAGTAAATTTACACTTCCTCCACCTTGTATGAACCAGATCTTTAAGTAGAAGTATTCTTATTTGCAAATACTTAAGTGACATGCGGTAGTTGAATATTTTGTAATGCAGCAATTCCAAGAAGATTATTTAGTATCATGCAAATTGATAGGCAATTTCCAAGGTTTTTATGAGGGAATAATATCTCTAAAACAGATGGGACAAAAAAGCATTGCTACCAGGTCAGGCTGATAGGATACGTTCCATTCAGTTTTAGAGAAAGTACCTCTGTACTGATATCAAATCTTGCTGTGGAGGAAGAGATAAATTTTAATGTCTAGATTGGTTATGTCTGAAGCAATGTTTACTTAATGTATTGACATAAAGAAATTTTTCATACAAAACAGGCTAAGAACTGATGCAGGATTTTATTTTCCATGTCTGAATAGTTATTTCTATGTAAATTCAAAAAAAACCAAACCCAAACTTTTTTGTATCAGAAAGCTTATATGTTTGCAGAAGATATTTAAACGTTGGGTTGCTTCATAAGGTTTTCATAGTTCGCTTCATGAAGCCCATTCTGATCACATGAAAAGTGAACATTTTTCATGCCGGCTTTGTAACTGAGCCCATTCACAATATGTCTTCATTCATTAAAAAAGAAAAGATAGTGTTTACTGTTTTAGAAAGTATGCCTTTTTCCAGGGTCATCCTTTTTATCCAGAAACATCACTCCTAATCCTTTTCCTACCTCTTAGTTTTGACCTCTGAAAATAACTCATTTTTGCAGAAGAAATTTATTGAGGATTACCCTTGCCTTTTCACCTGCAAAAGAAACCTTGTTTACAGTAAAATCAGTACAATAATGAAGAGGCTTCCTTACAGTCTGGAATTCAGAAACCTAGTCATTTGCATTGCTTATTGAGATACACATTTACCTTTGCTATTTTGAATTGCTAAATTATCGATAATTCCTTAATCGATCATAACTGTTAAGATGGAGATTCTCTGGTCTACCAACTACAAATACTGAAGAAAAGTTCCCCAGGGGAACACCTATGTGTTAGGAATTCAGGGATAACCTGTAAAAAGGTGACAAAAGATCTATTCATGTTTATCCAGGTAGCTACGCTCCTGCCAAACAAGTTTTTCCTAAATAATCTCTCACCTGATCAAATCTGATGAGCAATTTCATTCTCTGAACAATATTTTTGCAACTGATGTAATGAAAAAGGAATAAATTTTGTTTCTCAGTGATAAGACAGAAATAATTTGAAATAAACAACTTTTGAGGGCTTTGGCATCAATAATTCACTTATATGAACACAACTTTCATTTTAAATTATTCTGCATGTTATTATTCAAAAAGTAATCTGAAAATTAAATTAATGCGATATCCAGGTAGGATAAAGTAAGAATGGTTACTTCTGTGCTGCAGAACAGACTAAGAAATCAAGAAGATATTTGTCTTTTTGTGAAATGTTACACAATGGGTGTAAAGTCACACCTAATGGATTTGGATTGGTTTACTGTGACCTGATGACCATTTACTTAATTCTGTTTCCCACTATCTTTGAATGTACTTAGCTGAAATAAACATGAGGATTTCAGAGTATTTAAAAGAAAAAAAAGGGGTTTTTTCTTTATTTCAGTTGTTGTTGGTTTTGCTGATAAAAGCAATCCCAACAATAACTGAAATACAGTTTTTTATCAGCAGAAAGTTCCCTTACTCTTTTAAACAAGAAAAGAAATTGAATTCACAGATAGTGTCCCCAGCACAACCCAGTGGGTTCTGTTCTGCTTCAGGTTACAGGAAAATCCTATAGGCTAAAATAGGAGTTATGAGAGTATTCTCCTACCTCTTATTATGTTCTTTTCAAAAAGAAAGGTAAAGACTCCAAGAGGTAACCTGTTTTGTACAGTAAGACCACAAGTTCAAAAGAATTGTTTTGAACTAAATGAAATAAAAATTTAAAATAGAGTATTATTTTCAAGAATTTTTGTCTGATTTTTTAGAGCAGCTTTTACTGAATGTAGAATAACAATTACTGAAGTTTGCAAGTTCATATGTTAATATATGATATTTCTGCAAAAATGCAGAATTATTCCTGCATTTATTTGTCTGGATAATCCAGTGTTAGACAAGTCTACTTTCCACAAGCAAATTTTACAACAATTTTCAAATAATGCTGACACATTTTGAAATATCTTCAAGAAACTAGAACCGTAAATACCCTTCCCCTACTTTATAACAATGAGATTGCTATGAGGTCAAATCTAGATCCCCTCTTGTTTATTTATTACAAAAAATAAAGAGAAGGGGAGAATTTTTGCCATTTCAGTCAACTCCTTGCTGAGAAAGACAGGAATGCCTTAACAGCTTGGAAAATAGATTGTCTTCCTTTTTGTTTATCATTTCTTATAATCAAAAAAGCCAGTAATGCATCTTCAACCTGGATAACATAAGCTTGGTGGCTTTAATCTTCTTAGGTAAATTTGCTTGGTGATCCTCATGGACCATAACAAGCATAGTTTTTCATCTGTTGTTTTTATGAATAACAAAAAAATTCAAAAAGAGGAAAAATAAAACAGATTTCCTTAAATAATATTCAGCTATTTCCCTGGAGATATGAAGTGCCTGAAACAAAATAGAAAGGAAAAGGAAATACTGTTTTCTCTTAACATTTCAATTTGTTGTGTTGTTTTATTATGTTATGATCATATCTCAGAGATGTCTAATTATGGGCTTTCTTTTCCTCCCTCCTGCCCAGTCTACAAAAAATAAGTCATTTCAATTTCCCCCACATATATAATAGTGCCATTGATCTTGAGATGAGGTCTTCATATGTTTTTTAGTTTAAACATCACCACACTCTTTTTAGGAAACCTTCCTAGTCTGGAACAGGAAGAAAATAAGACTGGATTTGCCCTAGTAAGTCCAGTTTGTTACCCAGCTTGAGTGAGAAAGTAGTACTTGAACAGCAGAGAGAAGGAACACTCATTTCTGTTTTCCTTGCTTAATATGGAAAGATTTGAGCTCATCTTTGTCAATGAAGAAATGTCTCAGGTTTATATTATAACCTGTAGGACTGTCTTGGTTGTCATGTCAGGTCCATTGCTCTGTCTAACCAGAAATCCACCACATTCCAGCGGGAAAAAAGAAAAAAAAAAAAAAAAAGGCATTTCTCAAAGTACCATCCTTACAGAAAAATTATGAGAAAGCTTTGCTCTCTTTAGCGACTAACCACTACTTTGAAATGTGGGGTTTGTGCCCTGATGAGGTGTACATTTACCACACAGGTGTCCTGGTTTCAGCTGGTAGAGAGTTAATTTTCTTCATAGACACTAGTATGAGGCTGTGTTTTGGATTTGGGATGAAAATAACATTGATAATATACTGATGTTTTAGGTTGTTGCTGAGCAGTCAAGGACTGTCCAGCTTCTCATGCTGGCCTGCCAGTGAGAAAGCTGGGGGTGCACGGGGAGCTGGGAGGGGACACAGCCGGGACAGCTGACCCAGGCTGGCCAAAGAGATATTGCATACATTATGACATCATACTTGATATATAAAGCTGGGGGAAGAAGGAGGAAGGGGGTGCTCATTTGGAATGATGGCATTTGTCTTCCCAAGAAACCGTTAAGCATGGTGGAACCCTGCTTTCTTGGAGATAGTTGAACACGTGCCTGCTGATGGGAAGCAGTGAATGACCTCCTTGTTTTGCTCTGCCTGTGTGTGTGGCTTTTGCTTTACCTGTTAAACTGTTTTTATCTCAACCCATGAGTTTTCTCACTTTTACCTTTCTGATTCTCTCCCCCATCCCACCATGTGGGGGTGAGTGAGCAGCAGAGTGGTTCTTGGTTGCTGGCTGTGGTTAAACCACGACAAAAGGTTAAAGTGGATTCAGAATCTGGACTACTCCATTACCAAATGTGACACAACTGGAGAGTTTCAGAAGTTCCATGCAGAAGTAGTGACAAGTGCAGAGTGTCATCAGACTTTCTTGTCCCATACAAAATGAAAGTAGAATATTCTGCTGTGACTGAAGGCCATGAGGTTAATAGATCTAATTTTCATCTAATTTTGTCCACTGTTCCAATTATTGCTGTTCACTGTGGTGCATCTAACTTTTTTCTAACTTTGGGCTGCTGTATTAGCCACCTTGTCTTATGGGAAGATTAGAGCAAAATCACACGCACAGAAGCAGCTTTTTAAAATTTTAATTTACTTAAGCTATCAATGTCATAAGAAATAATACTTTACATATGATTCTTTAGTTTTTGTAGCAAAATGTCAATGACGGATCAAAAAGCAGTGCTTTGAGGGAGGACTTACTGCAGATATGTGGTGGTGTTAGTGAACCATGGTGTCATTCAAAGTAGGAGAAATTCCACTCTGTGGTCTTTGTTTGTTCACCTTCTGTAGAGGCTGCTACTGTGTTTTATACCTGCTTGGTTTTGCCCCTCATATTTTTACCATATGGGTTGTTTTGCATATACTGCTACATGCTGAAAACAACTTTATCTGGCTCTGAAGTTATTCTCTGTAATTTGCGTTGATACTAGTCAGGCCTCTGGTGATATCTTGTGCCTTTACTCTCTGCCACCATCCTATGCTCGCATTCTGTGCTACAGTTATGATGAGTGCTAACTCTTGAAGCTTCATGACCTGCCTTTCCAGTCCCTCCAGAGTTTCAGTCTTCGGGTTGTCTCCATGCCATGATCTAGTTCCTTGGAAATGTCTCAGTCTGCACACTTGAGGCTTGTCCACTTCTATTGAGTCCTCTTCAAACTGTTTAACCCCTCTGCATTGCACATAGTTTTCCACAGATGAACATGTTCTGTTCTCAAAGACCACAAATGACTTCTTTGTCCAGAAGGCCTTACCTGACCTATGCTCCAGCCATCTGCTTGGCCATATATTTAGCTAAAATACATTGTGCATTATGACCAAGCAAATCAAACTTTTTTACCATTAATCACACTAGTAAAAGCCTGTATGAGTGACAGGTTGGGGTCCGAAATGCTTTTATTTGATTCTTTTGGTCAAACAAGTGATTTGTTCATACTGAATAAGTGCATCCAGCTGTGTGTTTGCCACAGTTTAACTTTTAATTAAAATTTTCCCCAGGATATATCTCTGTTATCTTGGCAAGGAATGCCTTTGCTGAGTGCATGATATGTAAATTAACTTTCTGATACCCCGACCAAATTTTTTTGGAGTACAGAGGAGGATTGCAACAGTCACATGACTAACATATTTTCAGGAAAAAGCAATTCCTGAAACTGCTGTTGGGTCCTATTCTTCTCCTGCATGGAAAGGTTAAAATGATTAGGGTTACTAAATGTATTATAGCCATGACTCTGGTGGATTTGGTTTGTTATTTGTTTCCACAGTTTACCTGGATCCTGCTTTGTTGCATATTTGCATGTTTAGCTAGACAAGGCTAGTAGTAATATGGAGGATAAATGATGTTGCTGTATAGTGTGTCACAATTTAATGAAATGAGAAAAAACAGTGCAAGAACTTCTATTTCTTTTTTTCATTAATTTTTAAAAATAATAGCAAATTACATTAAAATAAGAATAGTTCTTTCCCTATTGACACTGAGGAAATTCAGGCTAAGTGATCACTTTACGAATATTGCTAGCTGTACATAGGCAGATGACAATAGCTCTACTTAGTCTTAAAGTGCTAAAGGAACAAGAATGTCATGCCTGCTTAGAGATAAGGGAAGTAGTTAAAGTAGAAGTGGTTAACTGCCTTTGCGTGAGATCATTCTTAAAGTTGAACCGGATCCCCTAAATTTTAGTGTACTCATTCATCAACCTTCCTCAAGAACCTCAATTACCTTTGTATTAGAGGAGTCATTGGGTGAGTCAGTATTAGCAATTTACTAGGTAGCACCTGAGTGCTGTAGAGTGCACTGTGTGTATCACTGCTGAGTACAAAATAGTTTTGTAAAATCTGCAGTTGACGTCAAGTTTTGAACTACTTTCTATGCACAGTGTTAAAATTTCCATGGCTAAAACTATTTGGCAGCCATATGTATAAAATCCTGAGAGATATAATTCTATGTTAATTGTCTAAAATCTCTCAGTTTTTCATTTTAAGAGCTTACTAATTTTGACAAATTCAGAGAACTGTCATTTTTCTTTGGTCTCTTCTTCCCATTTTCTAGGACTAGGTTTTTTTTGGCTTTTCATCCAACCTCATATTTTTTTATTTTATTTTCTTCTTCCCTCCTCTTTTACTTTTCTACAAAGTATTTTAGTTGTTAGTATTATTGTTGTTGTTGTTATTATAATCTGAATTTTTTTTTTTTCTTCTCTATTAAACCTTCCATTTTCTGGTCCATTTCATTCCTCTAGCTTCCCTTTATTTTTAACCCAGCTTTATTGTCTACCGAAGGGCTGGATATATGAGGGAAACTGAAACACTTGACATTTCTAGCCAGACATTTAAAAAATGTTTCTTTATCTTTTAATAGATGGATGCTCTTCCTACCATGATCTTCTTAAAACCTGAAATTAAATGGGACACCCTGTAAGAAAGGATTGAATCCTAAAGTGCTAGTATACTAACTGAGTAATCTGTGATGAACATCATCACATACCTAAAACCATCTGGTTCACCAAGCTTCATTTGTTATGAAAATTATTTTTCCATTGTAGCTGACATATTTGAAGAGGATCTTGCCTTAGGATATAAGTTTTGAACATTCACAGGTCTTTTCTGACTCTTCTTCAGATTGGGGGAGGTAAGAGTTCAGATTTTGCTTCATTTCTCAGCTTTCAAAAATTCTTTTTCTTCCCCTAAGTTTTAGCAGAAAAATCTTTCCTTAGTTCTATCTTCACAGCAAGTCAAAAAAATGGGGACAGCTTTCTCCTTCTGCTTTTGAGTTTTTCCACAGCATGTTTCCAGATTATTGTAATATATCACCACATTTGGTAGATATGAGTTCAAGTCTGGGTCAAATGTACTTTCAATAGGAAATTAAAAAAACTACTAATAGAACATGCTGGGAGAAAGTTTGTGTTAGTGCTTATGCATATCTCATTGTTAACCTTTTTTCTTCAGCTCCTTTTACAAAAAAAATGAAGTAAATATTTTTCCTTTTAAGTGTTGTATTTAAAAGAAATCATATTTGCAGAGCCATGCATTTCAAAATTGTTAGAATAAGTCTGCTTAGACAATGTGATTAACTCCAGTGTTTTATAAAACTTTGCAGTGGATTACTAAAATTCATGTAAAATGTCCTTCATTCCTGTTGTATTTTTCACAGGGAGGATGAATAAGAACTTGAACATTTCAAATTTATCTTGTTCTTTCAAGCTTAAACCACATGATCCAACAAGTCTTGTTCTTGTTGTTGTTGTTGTTATGATTATTTCTGCTGCTTTTGCTTTCCAATTACAATGAAATGCAAGGACTTGGAGTCACTATAAATTGTATGCTTATTTATTTATGTTTAAGATTTACCTAGCCATATAGTGCAAGGATTTTCACCTTTTAAAAATCATTTTCCACGTGTTTAAGCTACTGGTAATACATAGAGCCCTCAATATCATTATATAAAACCTTAAATGCCAAACCTTCTCAAACACTGGCAAGATCCTTTGCTTCTTTCTTAAGGAATGAAAGCCTATTAACATCTTGTATGTCAAGATTTTTTGAGAAGAGCCAGGGGCTGCTGATGCATTAGGAACCAACAGGGAAACACCTGTGAAATGTCTCAAAGGAATTAGGTCACGTTCCTCTAAAAAGGTGACCAGTTGATAGCCCAGCTGAAGTACCTCTATACCAATGCCCACAGAGGAGCTGGAAGCTATTATGCAGCTATAAAGCTACAATCTAATCATTATTGCTATGGTGGGACAAAATGCACAACTGGAGCATTTCAACTGATGGCTATAAACTGTTCAGGAGGGACAGGGAAGGAAGGAAAGGTGAGGACTTCTCCCTCTATGTAAAAGAATGGATTGACTGCACAGAACTGTCTTTGAAAAACAGTGATGAACAGGTTGAGAGTTTATGGGTAAAAATTGGGGGCCAAACCAACAAAGAACACCTCATGGTTGGTGTTTACTACAGGCCATCTGCCAAGATGTTGACAAAACATTCTTACTTCAGCTACAGGAAGCATTATGATCACAGGCTCTGATCTTCTTGAGTGACTTCAGTGATCCTGACATCTGCTGGAAAAGCAGCACAGCAAGCTGTAAGCAATCCAGGAGACTCTTGGAGAGAGTCAAGGATACTTTTTTAATACAGGTGACAGACAGCCTGACCAGAGGAGAAGTGTTACTGGACCTCTTGCTCACCAACGTGGAATAACTAATTAGGGATGTCAAGACTGATGGCAATGTTGACTGCAGTGATGATGCCCTGGTGGAATTCACAATCTTGAAGGATATGGGCTAGGTGAAGAACAGAGTCAGAATGCTGAATTTTAGGAGAATGAATTTTCCATTGTTTAAGAAATTAGTGGATGAGACCCCTGGGAAGCTGTCCTGAAGGACAAAGGAGCTGAAGAGAGCTGGCAGCTCTTTAAGGATGTTTTTCTTAGAGCTCAAGAGCTCTTGATTCCCACTTACAATTATTCGGGCACAGAAAGCCTGAGACCAGCATGGCTCAGTAAGGACATCCTGGTTAAAGTAAAATATTAGAAAAAAATCCACAGGCAGTGGAACCAAGGATGTGTACCTTGGGAAGAATATAGGGACACTGTCCAGATGTGTGGGGATGGGATTAGGAATGCATAGCTGGAGCTGAATTTGGCAAGGAATGTAAAGAATAATAAGAAGGGCTTTTACAGGTGTGTTGGCCAGAACAGGAAGATTAAAGAAAATGTACCGCCGGGTAAATAAGACAGGAGAGCTGGTAACAACTGACATGGAGAAGGCTGAAGTACTCAGTGATTTTTTTTCCCTCAGTTTTTATTGATAATTTCTCTTCCCACATCTCTCAAGCTCCTGAAACTCAAGGCAGGAACTGAGGGAATGAAGTCCCTCCCATTGTAGCGGAAAATCAGGTTCAAGACCACCTGAGACACCTGAACATACGTCAGTCCATGGAACAAAATGAGATGCACCCCAGGGACCCAAGTGGATTGGATGGGATAGTTGCCAAGCAATTCTCCATTATATTTGAAGTCATAGCCACCAGGCAAAGTCCTCAGTGACTGGAAAAAGGGAAACATCATGCCCATTTTTAAAAAGAGTATAATGAAGAATGCTGGGAACCACTGGCAAGTTAGCTTCATCTCCGTTCCCAGGAAAACCATAAAGCAGACCTTCCTGGAAGATGTGTTGAAACATACAGAAGACAGTGAGGTGATTAGTGACAGTCAACATGGCTTCACCAAGGGAAAATCATGTCTGATGAACCTAGTGGCCTTCTGTGATGGAGTGACTGCATTGGCGGACAAGGGAAGAGCTACCTGGACTTCTGTAAGGTCTTGGATACTGTCCCCCATAACATTTTTACTGCTAAGTTGGCGAGATACGGGTTTGACAGATGGACTGTTAGATGGAAAAGGAATAGTTTGGATGGCCAAGTCCAAAGAGTTACTGGCTCAATGTCCGAGTAGAAACCATAAATGAGTGGTGTCCCTCAAGGCTCTGTACTAGGACCAATATTATTTAATATCTTCATCAATGATATAGACAGTGGGACTGAGTACACCCTTAGCAAGTTTGCGGATGACACCAAGCTGAGTGGTGTAGTTGATATGCTAGAGGGAAAGGGATGCCATCCAGAAGGACCCTAAAAGCGTTGAGGAGTGGGCCCATGCAAACCTCATGAAGTTCAACAAGGCCTTGTACAAGGTCCTGCACCTGGGTTGGGGCAATCCCCAGTATCAATACAGACTGGGAGCTGAAAGGATGGAGAGCGGCCCTGCCAAGAAGGACTTGGGGGTACTGCTGGATGAAAAGCTGGACATGAGCCAGCGAGATGTGTTCACAGCCCACAAGGCCAACCATACCCTGGGCTGCATCCAAAGCAGCATGGCCAGCAGGTCGAGGGAGGGGATTCTACCCCTCTATTCTGCTCTGATGAGACCCCAACTGGAGTGCTGCATCCAGCTCTGGGGTCTCCAGCACAAGAAAAACATGGACCTGTTGGAGCAATTCCAGAGGAGGGCTAAAAAAACAGTCAGGGCAGGAACACCTCTGATATGAAAAAAGGCTGAGAGAGTTGGGGTTGTTTAGCCTGGAGAAGAGAAGGCTCCTGGGAGACCTTATTGTGACATTTCAATATATAAAAGTGGCTTATAAGAAAGACAGAGAAAGACTTTAAACCAGGGCCTCGAGTGACAGTGCAAGGGGCAACAGTTTTAAACTGAAAAAGGGTAGATTTAGATTGCATATAAGGAAGAAAGTTTTTATGATGAGAGTGGTGAGACACTGGCACAGGTTGCCCAGAGAGGTGGTAGATGCTCCATCCCTGGAAACATTCAAGGTCAGGTTGGACGGGGCTCTGAGCAACCTGATCTAGTTGAAGATGTCCCTGCTTATTACAGGGGGGGTGGACTAGAAGATATTTAAAGGTCCCTTCCAATCCAAAGATTCTATGGTTTTATGATTACTTTCTCCTCATTGTTTTTTTGGCAATTGACTCAGACAGTTTAGGGAGAAGGAGGAAAAGAGAGGAAGGAGAGCTGTACTTGAGAAAGGGTTCTGTTATATGTTTCCTGAGACAGGCTATTATGTTTAAATCGCTTGGTGGTTTCACAAGAAAAGTTTCTGTGTCTTTATGTTTATAAGCCTAACACTTCAGGTTAAATATGTGCACAAAAAGCAATTTCTTTCTGTATTTTTTATTTGTGATAAAGCCCAAGAGTTGATTTTTATGTGGTTTAGAGTTTTGTCATGGAAATTATATCACAGAGTTGCTGTCACATTGACCTGTTCTCCAAATCTCTTCTGAAAATCTGTAAAATTCTATATATGTCCCCACAAAAGTTAATAGCATATGCAAGGCAAAGAAAGCTATTGTGTACCATTTTGAACAGACTTTTTGAGGACATTTTAAACAATCAAATGTTTAAAATGAAAAACATATAACAGTAAAACATATATTCTGATATTTATCATAAATTATTATTGTAAAATATTGGTATGTGCCACTAAGAACTAAAAAATGCATCAACTGCGATTTTAAGAAAATCATCATTTTTTAAGCACACCTCACAATAAAATTCATTTATATGGACCATATGTATTATACGTTCTGAATTTTTGACGGATATATGCATCATGGCTCAGCAGCTGCTGGGGGTTTATGCCGAGTTTTTAATGGCAGTCACAAAACGTACTGTATTCAAAGCCTCTGTGAAGATGGGGAGTGGAAGAATTCTTTTTGCAGAGCGATGGCTGAGCTTTTAAGTTACATTTTCAATTGAGAAGGAGGAAAAAAATCATTTCTTGGGGTTTAAAAAAGTATTTATGGATCAGTGTGAAAATGTGGTTGCCAAAAAAACAGGATTTTTTTTCCCTTGGCAGTTGAAAAGAAAAAAAAGTGTTTATTTCACAGTGTACAAACTATTTCACGGTGCTGCTTAATATGCAATTGTTTTTCAATCTCCACAGCTTCAATCCCCAACTTATGTGGGCTTATATTTGTGGCAAGTTGGCAGTGTGTTATGTTGTCTATATAGTCTCTGATGTCTGAAATTAACTTGTTGCCTGCACTCTTTCATGTGAGCATGTTTTCCATACGTGTTATCCGTTTTTCTGCTCCTGTTAGATGCTCTGGGTACTCAAAGATTTTAAAATTTATGTCCATCTCAAATTCCCAGGTCAGGTATGCAACCCCACAAAACTTACAGCTGCAGACAAAACCAATTTTGATTCAGCAGTGAAGCACAAGAAAGGAAATTTCTCAGTGTCTGTAACATACATAGCTTGGAGGTAGGAGACACAGAGTTATGAGACAGTAGAAAAGGACATGCTGTCTGCAACATCTGACTGCTCTTAGACCGTCATTAACCATCCTTACCGTTCTCAGTCATTATAGAACTTTTAAATAACTTCATAATGTGAATCACTATTAAATGAAGACTCTTCCCAGTAGAATGAATCATAGAAAGTATTATATTTATTTGCATTAAAGACCCTAATGAATAAAAAGGTAGAGGGAAAGATTTTTGGAGACATAGTACTATCTCACTCCACCATTAGGCAACTTAAAACATGTGTGAAATTCAGTCCAAATATATGGTAAGGCAACAGGTTTTGAAGTATTCCCTGTTATTGCCCATTTCCATTTTCCCCCTGCCTTAATGGTTGTGATCAGTGTTGGACTTCATAAGATATAAATATCAGATGCAGGAAATGTTAAATTTAGTAGAGGTGGGATAGCCTTTAAAGAAGCAATCCAAAGGGTTTTTTGTTTTCATGGAATATCTCTTTCAGTATACCTCATGCTACATGGTTGCAACTAGCTCACTAGCACCAGCATTTCCACAATACAGAAACTTGCCTTCTTCCTCTGTACCCTTTAGCAGACTTTAGGCACCTATGAATTTTTTTACATGTGCTAGGATACTAAGACCAAACCAGACAGCTGGATTGCATGTTTATAAATTTTTGTCCATTTAGATTTAAAAAAGTTTACATTTCAGTCCCTCATCTTGTTCTACTAATTAAAAGAGTTACTTCTCTCATTAACTGGAAAGCATACAAACTTTCACTTACAAAAAAAAAATTATATTTAATAAACTTTTACCCTGAGGTGCAATATAAATAGAATTAAACATTTGAGGGTTATTTCCCTTGCAACAGAGATATTTAGAGCTGTATTTGTGTGGCAGATACTTCAAGAAAAATCCCTGAAGACACTGAAATCTGTTGTCTGGTGGTTCTTTTTTTGCCAGACAGTGATTTATTTTTAGGTCCAGACATGGGAATTCCTTCTCTGTGCAATCAGCCACTGGCACTAGACAATGAATGTTAGTGAGTATTTTTGATTTCCCCTATTCTTTTTTTATCTGTATTACATTATCATTTGTTTTAAAACTAAAACAAACAAGCAAACAAAAACCAAACGAAAAACCCCACCTATTTATGGCACCTGAGTTTGTAGTTTTGAGAAGACTTCTAGAAACCCTTTAAGAACTTTGAAAACCACAGCCACTTCTCACCCTTCACACGATCATTTTCTAACATTAATAATTTTTTTTAATGCAAGTTGTTCTAAATTATTCTAATGCTTCCTATTACATCTACATTAACCATTAGTTTTGTATTTGGAAACCGCAATGAATAGCAAAGTTGGTAAAAATGCATATAGAGGAAAATGTTTCAATTCTGGAATTTTGATAAAATAGTTCCTTAAGAATGTTATCTGAAGATTTCATGCCCCTATTCTTTATGGCCTGGCTTACTTAGCTTGGTCACATGTTCATGAGATCAGTTATGCACTTCTCCTATGATATATGATTTCCTCTGACCAAGAGACTTACATAATGCTGCATTTTAGGAGAAATGACACAGTTAGGTAGCCATGCCTGTAAGTGAGAAGAGCATCTGGAATTTAAATCTTCAGCAACAGGAGACACAAATGTTGCATTTGAAATATTTTGTTGTGGATAAGGGGGAGGAGAACATGAACAGTAGTTGGATATTTTGTTTTTCATTGGAAAATAAAAATTTTGTAAAGGAGAACACATTCCAAATGTGTTTGTGGTTCAGCAAATAGTTTTCTTTATTAAAATAAAAAAACATAGAGTTTTCCACAAGGCTTAGTGTTTGCCTATTTTTAAAAGACATATTTAAATATCTAGGAAGGATTTTCAGATAGGAGTTAGCAAGACATAATGTGACATCCTTAATCAGTTTATGAATCATACTATGAAATCCTGTGAAGCCCAGTACATTGCCAGGGATATATCTTTAAGAAAACTGTATTTTTACGACCATGTACCAAAACAGGAAGTGACATTGGTAAAACAAATTCTCTTGAAAGAGTATGTAATAATTAAAGTTATTTAGTTTCTGGCTAACATCTTTCTCCTTGCTTTGCTTTCATAGATGACATTAACCACAGTGGTTTCAGTGCACTCAGACTCTCAAACTAGGCCTTGCATAAGGCCCAGGCTGGCAGGTCGCCATCTTTGCTGTTGTGTACAATAGCCATCTATGCAGACGCAGTGTCAAAAGCACAACAGTTGGTCAAATGTACACCAGATGGGGTCTGAATGCAGTCTCGTTGTGTCTGTACAATTTGGTGCCTCTGCTAACGTGCCTTTGGAGTTAGAGATCGTGGGCTGTGTCTAGCACTAGCCTATTCATCCCGACTGGTCAGAAGGCTGCCAAGCTGTGCTATAAGTTGATCACCTTTGCTCCATGCTTTGTGCCACAGTACAGACAACCCGTACATGAGCACATCTTAGCCTAGGAAAATAAAGATTTAGACATAACCTGATAACGCTCTATGAATATAAAGGGCATGGGAAAACTGGATGTGTGAGAAGTTGTGTTTAATGATAGCACTGGTGTAAGAATAAATGAGGACAACCTTGTCGCAAATAAATGTAACCTGGAAAATCCTAGATTGTTTCCAAATGCCAGAAGAGGCTGGAATAAACACACCTAAAGAGTTACATTCAGAAGCTGGACTTAACTGAGTATTCCCTTGAAAACTTTTAGTATGTTGTTAAATTTGAGGATGACCACACTTAGAAGATTGAGAAGCCATTAGAGGAGCAGTACAGGTAAGAGAAGTTCTCATTGTGTGGTGTATTTTAATGCCTTCTGAAACTTGAGCTCATACTAAATAAATTTTAAACCAAGTTTTAGGTTCCAAAACTGTAATGGAAAGGATTTAAATCCAAGCCTAATACATCCCTGGACCTTGGTTATGGTATCTATAATGTTAGAACTTCAAATCTTGAAAACTTGAAAATTGTGAATACTTACTAGGATATGAATTAGGAAGATCTACCATATTTTTACAAAACTGTGCATTCAGTTGAATTCTAAATTAGTAATTTTTTTCAGTAGGTACATCTCAATTTAGACTTTACCTATTTTATTGAAAACATCAGGAGGGAAAACAAAGGCTTCATTTAAATAAATTTATTTACATTGTGGCAAAATTGATACCTATAAATGGTTTCTTAAGCTGTAACTATATGTATTCTGACAATAAATATTGCAACATCTGAAGCTGTTACATGAGTTTCAACATCAAAAAAAAAATTTTTGTATCACTGTGTAAGCTGTTATTTAATACTTCAGTAACTGTTGTTTTAAAGGTGTTGTATGTATGTCCATGCATAACCAATCTCTTCAACATCAAAGAAGGATAGTGACCTTTTCAATTTAGAATTCTGAGAAAAAAAAATTAGTCTTAGAACTCTGAAAGCCAAACAGCACCAGTGCAAAATTCTATAAAATTGTTCTCCAAAGGAGCATATAAAAAATATTTTAAGGGTGAAGCTTGAAGAATTTTCCATTGAAAACAGTTCTGGAAAAATGGAATGTCTATACTTTAATGTTTTCCCTGGAAAACTATTGATTTTTATGAAAACCTTCAACTGAGGAAACAAAAATGAAATATTAATTTCCAGCTCATTCAGCCAGTCAGTTCACATAAGCAAAATGATCTGTTGAAATGTCCTGGAATGCTTAACTGCAGCACGTCAGTACTGAGAAGCATTAAGCCATATTGTAAATGTATGGGGTTGAACTGCCGATCCCACTTCTTCCATACATCTTACATACCCTGATGTGAACTCTTCTTGGAATGCACAAAATGTTGTGATGTAGATTTTTAATGCCATTAGAAGATGTTGCTTTTATGTCAGAAAAATAAGCAATTACAAAACATCAAAATGCTTAGACTCAATAGATGTGCATTTATAATATTGCAGAACTGAAACTTTTTGCAACTTCTCTTCCATGAAAACTTTCTGTGTCAAAAAGACATAAAAAATGGAATCTGTATTTGTCTCAGATGAGATGGAATTCCAACATGAGAGAAAAAGTTTCCTGATAAACTCTAGTTTTAAGAAGCTGTTTTGACTAACTAAACATTGACCTTTAAACCACTTCACTAAAGTTTATAAGAAAATAACAGTAAAAGGTAATATAAGCTATTAAACTATCATAACAGACCAGCAGATGGTATTAAAAAAGGTAGTAGAAAATTGGCTTACCTTCAGTAATTATAGTACAATAGGAAAATCTATTCCTCCATGAAAAGCAAATGCAGCTACAAATAGGGATGTCAGGCTGTGGGTAGGCATGACATCAGTCATTCAAAATTAAATGTTCTCCTGTTGTTTGTGCTTACTTTTACTTCTTTAATCATATGAGAATAGACTAGCTGAAATACTATGTTTTAAATACAAGAATCTCAATCTGTTCTAACTTCTTATATTTGTGAATTGCTTTCAGCTTAATGTTCTTCAATTAGTAAAACAGCTCAACATGCAACACACTTGTTGAAAAATGTGGGGCTTGTTTCTAAATAATTTTTAATAATGATTTACAGATGTGCTGTGCCATGGAGTGGCTAAATTGCTTCTTGTGGCTATGTTACCTTCATATTCTTACTGATGCCTACAGTTATGCCTCTCCTTTAAGTATTTAGAGAGAAACAGGTTTCCTGATGTGTACCAATAAAAAAAATCTTGTAGCTGATGTATATAATTCCTGTTACTCCAGCAGTCTCAGGAATGGAAAGCAGAGGCAGATGATGTTATGCTTGAGCTGACTAGTTTTTGTTTCAACACAAACCCAGCTGCACAACCTCTGGGGCTCCCATGACTGCAGTGACTGAAACCCTGGCAACCCAAGTGTAGTACCTTAACGGCTCTTCCTTGCTTTCAAGCATGGTGCTGATAAATGTACAGAGAGCGGGATTACGTGTGTAAGGCAAGAATGACTACGTATATGCTCAGATGATCCCAAGGGATCCTCCTTTGCCAGTTTATGTATCATAAAGATATTACCATGAAAACTCTCTGCTCATTTATATAAAGTTTCATGTTGTGCTCTCTGTCCTAGAGAGAAGCTCTGTTCTTTTCTACTGGGAAATAGAGTAACTACTATGGAAGATGTTGCAAAAATATCTTTTGGTTACCCTTACCGCAAGCATGCAAACTCAGCCAGCCCAGTTTATTGTCTAGCATTGTATTCCCTGGTAAATAAAGGTTGCAACAGAGGTATGCCTTCTCTGAGAGACTGTTTCTTTGCTGCCAGATCATAGTCAGAAAACTATTACTTCCCCCCCACCCTCAGTGAATAATTTTATTTTCTAAAACTTGGGGGGGAGGGGAGGTGGTGGTGCTTAAAACCAAAACAAAAGATACAAGTAAAAAAAACCAGAATAAATCAACTGAAACCTCATAAACAATGCTTAGATTTTGCCAGTCTGCAGAATGGCCATATTCCTCATTTCAATCAACAGCTCTTTGTTTAAAACATTGTCAAAGGATATGGGATACCGGGTTTTATATTCCATTACCTGAATGTAAATCTCTCACATTTAGAAGACTTCTCTAACGACCACTCTATAATGTATAATTTATGGCATTCTCTCAGTCTGTGTTGTTGACATGGCTTGATTTTGGAAGGTTTGCTTAAATGTTGTTCGTACAGAAGAATTTTATCCTAGTGATTTTCTAATGTATCCTAGAATTTTTATCCACTCCCCTGACCATTCAAGAGCTCACTTTGATTTAAGCAGCAAGCAGAGAAGTAGTATTTGATCTCCTCACACAGAGGACAGTTTGTAATCTGAGCTTTGCACAGTCTAAATGGCAGGAGCAGCACAGCTCGCATTTCAGCAATGCAAAACTTAAACTTCCCATTTCTCCTCTCTATATTTCCACACAACTTGCTGCATTATATTTTTCCTCACATTTTTGCCTCAGAATTCCTCTTTCAGTCTCTCTAGAAGTTACTCTATTGTTTGCTAAGATTTTGGCAGCTGTACCTTTCGCCCTACCCCATCTGTCTCCTCCCAGATGCTCACTTCCACACAGTTCTGGGTTTAGGTATTTAAAACAAATAAACACAAAATTAAATATCTTTGCCAAATTTTCTAATGATGATCCTGGCCCCATCTGCCCCTCTGTTCTCACCAGATGCCCAGCTCTGTTCTGTTCCTTATTTACTGAGCTGTCTCTGATTATAAACTATAAACTTGATTTTGCAATGAATACCCATTGTTACAGAGTTTCAGTAATCTGGTTTCTTTATGGTATCAAGATAAATAGGCAAAGGTTAAGAGAACTTGTTGCTTCTCTCAGTGGTTCAGCTGTATGGGGGAAATTATGTCTAAGATACCTCAAAAAAAGGCAAGCAGAATAGTGGATCTTCTATGCTTTTCCCAAAACACTCTTTTCTGATTGCTGCCTTATGTCAGTTCATTTCTTACCTGGCATACATATATGCAGTGAGCAGAAAGCCTGGCTTTGCAATTCAGATCACCAAGCTATAGACTTATAGTCATCTAAAGCATAAGAAGTAAAAGTTAATCCTGGAAGACGGAAATCTCAGTGTAACTTTGTGTGCTTTAGAGCACCACATGAACTACAATACACTGTTTAGCCAGGTCCCCAACTCCAAAATAAAAGAACACTTTCTAGGAGATTTTTTTGTCTATATAGTGAAGTATTTATGGATGAGGTACTAATAAATAAAAACCTCCTTCAGCAAGCACATTAACTACATCTAACACTGTGCTTACAAACCTTCAGGATTGGTACATAGAGCATTTCTGTACAAAACAGGTGCCAAGACATGTAAAAGATGCAGTGGATAATTGTGGTTGATAAGCTTCAGAAATTTAACATTTAGTTTTTAAATCAACTTTAAGTTACTCTTTTTTTTTAAATGTGCCTTGTATTATCACAAAATCACAGAATGGTTGGGGTTGGAAGGAACCTTAGAAGATCATTTAGTTTCAACCTTCCTGCCATGGTCAAGGACACCTTCCACTAGACCAGGTTGCTCAAAGTGCCATCCAACCTGTCCTTGAACACTTCCAGGGATGGGGCATCCACAACTTCTGTGGGCAACATCACCACCCTCACAGTGTAGAATTTCTTCCTTATAGCTAATCTAAATCTACCCTCTTTCAGTTTAAAGCCATTACCCCTTGTCCTGTCACTACATGCCCTTGTAAAATGTTCCACTCCAGTTTTCTTGTAGGCCCCCTTCAGGTACTGGAAGGCTGCTATAAAGTGTCTTCATAGGAGAGGTGCTCCAGCATTAAGAATAATATTTTAAAATAATTATTAAAAATAACACAGGTTGCTTCTCAAATGAAACTGTCAAAGAAAGTGAAATACATCTCATCATTTGTTGATTTTATTAAAAACTTTATAAGAAATATATTTATGATGAATTATATCTTAATACACTTAATTATGAAAATGTAATGAGTACACCTAAGAATGTAGGACTTGTAGTTTTAAGTCATTAACTATTTGTAAACATTTAGCAAAGAGAAAGACAAAACAATCTTTTTCTTTTAATGTTCTGACCTGAGCACAGATATTTCTCAAAAATCCACGGAGACTCTTTTCCTGATGCCAGATTTTTAGAGGGGTAAAAGAAGGGAAGAGGCATGACGACAGAGATCTCCTAGATGCATAGACATGTTCCTTCTTTCTCTAGTGCAATAAGGTTTCAAAAGTTGAGAGCAGAGATTATCTGTAAGCATTTACTTCAGAATAAGGACAGAATGAGCTAATAAGCTGTGCTTTTGGACACTTTTTAGCATTCTTCCTCTTTTTCCTAAGATTATTAAAAATACAATTTAGTAATCATTTTGGGAAATATGTGGAAGGGTGCCAATGTAAGTTGCTTAAAATACTTTTGTGTCTCAAAAAAGGTGAAACCTAAACTTCATCCCTCCCTCCTGGTTCTCCAGCAGGACATACTCCTAGTGATACTGCTGTTGCTGTTCAGCTTGGCACACTTTACTAAATGCAGGGAATTGCGCTATCAGTCATAGCCTGAAAAAGTTAATGGTGGCACAAAAGGCTGTTATGGTTTAAAAGTAAAATACAAATGCATTGTATTTTTGTATATAGGAGAGCTTTTGTGGGAACAATGGCATTTCATGTATTATTTTTCTGGCTGTAACAGATTATCCCAGTAGAGAACAGTTGGCACATCTTTGATATTTGTGTTGTTGGATCTCATGAGAAGAGTAATAAAGAAAGTTGCTGTAATGGCTATTTACATTAATATATGGGCACTGGATTTCTGCCAAGCAAGCTTTTTCACTTAGATGTCTAATTACGAAAGGGGTGTTTTTTGCTGTTGTTTCCTCAGCCATTCCAGTAACCATTACAGAATGCTAATCCTTACTATTAGCTGCCAAATGCCGAAGGTTTTCCACATATTTGACAAACAAATCAGATCTAATATCATCAGTGAAATGATGCAAGCAATTTTCTCCTTTATGAAGGGTAGTTAGATGCATTGTGTTTTGATGGTATCACTAGCTAGAAATATTATCTGATGTCAGAAATCTTAAATACCTATTATAAAATATATTACTTGCTCACCACTATTAATGTTTTCTCATCACCTTGTATTGTCTTAAAGACTGCACTTCACCACAGCTATAAACTTCACCTGGGGGGGAGGCGAGCGAGCAGCTGCATGGTGCTTCGTTGCTGGCTGGGGCTAAACCACGACAGTCTCTTCCACAGAGTTGGTAGTAACTGTCTCTATCATCGTTATTTCTCCCCAGCCCAGAAATTCAACTTTTGAACAATTTCCACCTACCAGACCAGGGCCAGCTGTGTCGGGCTTAGTCCTGAGCAGGATGCTTTTGCCAGGTTACTCACATGTGATAACCTGCCAATCAATTCCCACAGCAGCAGTAAAGGTCATTCTGCAAATACAGGGCTGTGATCCAGGCTGTCATAAGAGGTTAGAGCAAATAGATCTGGAGAAATAAACATGTCATAAAAGGGATGCTAAACAAGGCTGAAGATATCGTTTGGAATCTTAATATTCACAGGGCAAAAAACAGTTCTGTCTGCTTTGCTGGCAATAGGCTTACAAAAGAACAGATCTTCAGTGATTTGGCAGTGATATTTAGATGAAAACATTCATTGAAATACACCTTTTATGAAAAATATTCCTATTTTGTACATAAAAGGAATGTGCTGCGTATTGCATGCAGCATAGTAATATTAAAGCAGAATGTCTTTTCTGTTAGTCTCGTCATAAAATGCAGTAGCACAGTTCAGCTTATGCAAACAATGTTACCAGGTTTGTGAAATCTATACCTACAAAGTAGCATAACATCCTACTTTTAGAAGCACTTTTTCTTCCCCACAGTTCTGGTGTGACTATTTCATTCACTAGTTTAGCTGGCAAAACTACTGCCTGCTATCCTAAACAAATTCTTCAGCTACTTTTCGTGAAATCCATGTGTCGTAGTGCTAATTTATGGTTCTATTCTGAGAGTTATACAGACCTGTGTCTGTAGTAGCAAAAGAAAGTTAGAATAAGGTCCACCTACAAGGGAATGAATAAAAATGTCTGACATGGACTTAAACAGATAGGGTACCAATCGCCTTGGCAAGACTCATTGGCTACAGCTTTAAAATGTCTACAGGAAAACTCAAAGCTCCAGAATACTAAAGAATTCTGAGATGTGATAAATAGGAGGTAAAAATGGAAAGCAGATGATATTTAGATGTGAACCTTAGTTGCTCAAAGAGAGCTGGACTAGAATACACATCAGGGCAAGTGCCTAAATTCCATTCCATGCCATTATTTCCTTTCTAATTTGCAAGAACTAATGAGCTGTGGTAGTGAAAGATCTCATGTATGGAGGCAAGGATCACAAGGTTTTGGATTTAACTCAAACTTTGGTTTACACTGGGGAGGAGTAAAATCCTAACAGTCTGAAAAGAAAAGAGAGGTGACAACAGAAGGACATGGATTGGGTCAGAAAGGGATAATTTGATGGTTGGCTAAGCTTTGAACAGAAGTCTCGTGTAAAATGATCAGAATCAGTAAACGATGCAATGTAAGAGTTTGGTGTAGAATTGTCTTTCTAGAGCTTCTGAGAAAGCAATGGTGCAGCTTTTGATATTGTCTGATTGTTGTTAGGGAATGACAAACTAGGAATTGGCAGAAACTTGACATGCTTATTTATTATCCTCTTCTCATAAAGGAATCTTCTTTGCTCTGTAACAAAAAGAAAGCAATACTATAAGAAGTTAAAGCTAACACCTTAGGCAAACATAATTAATGTAATTTATTTGCAGCAGTCATCTGAATATTATGCAATCTACAGTCATAGACAGCTAATTATTCACTGAATTATTTAAGAAATATATAACTTTTTCTCTGTGACAAGTTCAGAAGGAATTATGCCTAGTAATTGATTTATTTGAATATTAGCTTCTATCTTATCAAATAACATATCTAGTTCTTAACTAAAATGATGAGTCTACCATCCTTCATTGATAATCCAAGGAGATACTTTCACAGTGTCCACACATTGTGAAAACTGAATTAATTCCCAGACTAACAATAAATAAGTTTAACTTCTGTCCTAGAACTGCATGAATGTAACCCAGCCTGGACTAATTAATGCGCTGTGTTGCTTCCATTCCTGACATGCCTACCAATTTACCTAGAAATAGTTTCTATTGCATCATGCTGCATAGATTTCTCTGTGTTTAATGAGTAGAAATCTCACTTTTTATACATCAATTACCTGTAAACATCTACAATTGTTGAATTTGCCTTATGAATGATAATACAAGTATCTAAAATGCTCTTTTGCTACATATCATCTACCTTTACCTCTTCATCGTGTTAGTCTGTCTTGTGAAAGAAGTATTTTGAACTATGCTTTTTGGCTCCCAAACCTCTATTCCACCTCTTTTTGGAGATAAATGAAATCTGAGAGGAACAGAGAGCTATAAGCTAGAAACACATGAGAGAACTCTGTAGAACAAAGGCTTATTTCTGGGAGAGAAGAAAAGAGTGGAATTACTCTCTTTCCTTTTCTGAGAATAATTTTGGGTCTCTTTGATGGCACTCCCTGTTTTTATACATAGGAAAACGACTGTATTTCATTTCCTGTGATGAAATATTATTTAAGAACAAATCCTATTCTTGGAAATCGTCATAAACCTGAATCCCTGGTGTATGCAATAAACAAAAGTTGTCTCACACCTTTTTAATCTGTCAGATACATTTTGGATTGTGTTGTGTAGTGATAGGCTCAGAAGTTGAGAGAGTTTTAGGGCAATGAGGGATATATCTGTTCAATTTGAGAACTACAACTAATGTTAGTGATGTTTCTATTAAAAAAAAAACAACTTTTTTCTCCATAGTTTAAAAAACTTAAGCCAAAACAGGGACATAAGGACAGTGGTGACTTATTTGTTTGACCTGCATATTAATGTTAAATTTATTTAAAATTTTAAATTATTAAAATCCATATAACCCCATAGAGCAACAGTGCCAGTTAACAATTGGGACCCACTGCCCCACTATAATGCAAAATCGCATCCCCTCAATATTCTTGTCTGTCGATCATACGGGATGCCCTGCTTACCACAAAAAGCAGAAAAAATAGAACAGCGCGGACTTACGGTCGTATTTTTAACAAGCATTTTATCTCACTTGGTATAGAATAAAGGAAACTTTCCCAGCATCATCTGGCGTTTATAAGTCATTCAAAACATTACAGAATATCCTAGTGTGTTTTATGCTCTTTGCCCAAAAGGAGCAATAGATTATAATTAAAATTTGAAATAATGCTTTAGAAACTATGTGCTCAGATTCTTTTTGGAGGATAGAAAGTAATACAGATATTTCAGTCAGTTCACATAGTTTAATCACCACTGTTCAGTGGAAAAACAGACAGAGAGAAATACGATATCTTCCTTCAGGTCTTAGTCCTTGACCACATGTAGGTTCAACTGAGACATAATTAATCAGTTACATAAGCATTTTTCAACTTTAACATTTCTTACACTGACATCAAAGGCAATTTTCATTAATCTCTTTAATTTTTCAAAGTTTAGTAGTATCCAGGAATTAACATATTGAGCTTTGATATTTTTGAACATGGTGGGACACTGATTTAATCCTATAGCTTTGAGTAAAAAGTAAAATAATCAATATTTGACTTGCTGAGGAGTAGAGCAAACCAGAAGCATGATACTTTAGGGTATTAAATTCTATATACTTCAGCCACAACTGAGCATAAAATCCACTTAAATTTTTTCCCAGAAATCTTGTAATAACTTGGGTCCTATAGTAACTTGTGTTATGCCATTTTTTAATCAAAAGCAAAATAGCAATAGAGGGTTTATAATAGTTATTATTATGGTCCTGATCCCAAGCGTTCTTCAATCATATTAAGACACTGCTTTAGGGTGCTTTAAAACATGATTCATGTTTTTGTATTCATCCTTTTACCACATTTTATTAGAAGAAAAGGAAAAAAAGTAGCAGTGATTACTTTTTACATTCCAATGAGCAGTAATGTAATTCATATGAAAGTCTGTACTATTTTTTAAGATCAGTTGATGGGTACTGTAAATTTTACTCTGTCTTTGTTACCCGATTAACCTGTATATAGCATGATAGAAGTGGCTTAGTTATATTTTCAAATTTTTACTATTACATGTGACACATAGTACTTTATTTTTTAAAATCACTGTTAGTAGTTCTTGAAATATCAATTGTATTAAACAATACAGTTTTTTGTGTTCAAACCTGGAAAATTTAATTGGCACAGAAATAAAAGATACACTGCTATTGAAGGTGTATTTTTGTTTAGACAATCACTTATAATTTTTGGCAAATAAACCAAACAAGCTCTATCTTCTCCGCTTGTCCGCATATCAGAGAAAAACTTATCACTTGAATAAATACTTTAGCTTTGTTTCCACTATGGAAACAAACCTTTGTTTTGCCTGTCTCTTTTTCTTCAATACAAGCACATACAAAGTAAAGCTGAAAAAAGCCTAATTTTACCTTAAAGTGTTCTGTAAAGATAATTTATAATTTAGGGAATGATTATGAGAATAACAAAACAACAAAAACTGTGATTTTCTTCTTAAAGGTTTACTGCTCTGGCAATGATTTATGGGCACAAGTATGCTTTTTGGGATATTGACATTACTTACCATGCCAGTACTTCAAACACAGTCTTTGCCTTTCACCTGTAAGGGCTGTGGTAGTAGAAAAGCTAATGGATAACATGGTTTCAACTTTCAAAAATGTTGACTATTCACCAGAAAGCCATATTATTAAAGCAAGTTAAGTACTTGAAGCTCTAGAATAGCACTTATATGCAAATAAAGTTTAAGTTCAGCTCTTTCATGTATAATAATGGTATTACTGAGATCACAGATAAAGGGTGTCCTGGAAAGGTCTTTCCAAGAGTCCAGAGAAACTTTTGAAAAGTGATACTCTCCTAGCTTGCTCCACTTATATTTGTATTTTCTTTCTTTTTTTAGGGAAAAAAAAATCTTCATATTCAAAAAGAAAGAGGAAAATAATCATCTCCAGAGAACAATTAATCTAGAAAAATATGATAAATAATTATTTCCTTTAATGGAAGTCAGTGAAAAGTCATTATAATAATATCTGCATCATATAATGATTTTCATCTGATAGATGGGGTTTCTTGCCTGCCATTGCTCAGGAAAATCTCTGGATTTTGGTATACTTCTGTAGTATACAAATTAAATTACCTTTTTAAGACAGTTATCTGCTTTTACTCTGTGTCTGTGCATGTATTCATCTTTTCTGTCACCTGTGCAGGACACAATAAAAAAAGAGCCTACTGGAAAACCAGTCTACGCATCATCAGGAAACAGAAACAAATTATGAGAGACATTGAAATGTGCCTTTAGCAGGAATAGTCCTGATAATGTTATAAAGAGGCTAGTTCTAAAGGGAGCCTCCAAAATTATTATGAAATACTTTGTATACCCCAAATTGCTTCTAATGATCCAAAACTGTCAGTAAAATAGAGAGACACTCATTGAAAATTAATGAAATTTGGAAGGTCTACGAATATAATCATTCCTAGCTTCTTGTCAGCATTTTGAATATGCCAAATCATAATCCATCATGTAAAATAAATGTTTTATTCTTCTGAAGAAGATTCTCCTAGGTATTTTAGACAGGACAGAGGTGAAAATTAAATTCTTCCTAATACTGGAGACAGACGTGCACTGTATACAGAAAAGCCTGAAAGTGAGTGAGAGTGGATGTGTACCTCCTTAATGGACAAGCAGAAACTGAAGTAAACTCTACATGGTTACATACTATCCTTATACTGTCATCTCTACTTCTCTAACCTTGTATTCTATAAAAAGGACCTGTCAACTGTACCAGTTTTTTACGTGTATAATGAATTACTTTGAAGTGTGTCATAGCCAGCAACTAAGCACCACACAGCCACCAGCCCAATGGGATGGGGGAGAGAATCAGAAGAATAAAAGTGAGAAAACTTGTCGGTTGAGATAAAGACAGTTTAACAGGTAAAGCAAAAGCCGCACACACAAGCAAAGCAAAACAAGGAATCCATTCACCACTCCCCATGGGCAGGCAGGTGTTCAGCCATCTCCAGGGAAGCAGGGCTCCATCACGCGTAACAGTTATTTGGGAAGACAAATGCCATCAACTCCAAATGTTCCCCCTTTTCCTTCTTTTTCCCCCAGACTTTATATACAGAGCATGATGTCATATTTTATGGAATATCCCTTTGGTCAGTTGGTGTCCGCTGTCCCAGCTATACCCTCTCACAACTTCTGCACCCCCAGCCTACTCGCCGGTGGGTGAGGTGAGAAGCAGAAAAGGCCTTGACTCTGTGTAAGTGCTGCTCAATAAGGAAAACATCTCTATATTATCAACACTGTTTTTAGCACAAATCCAAACCATAGACCCATATTAGCTCCTATGAAGAAAACTAACTCCATCTCAGCCAAAACTAGCAAAATGGGCTCACCTAACAAGTACAAAAAAGTTATAAAGCTTGGCTTCCATTGCCACATACATCACAACTTGAATTTGCTTCTCCATATACAGAAAGTGAAAGAGAGTTTTGGCTTATTGTTACTACACCTCTAAAAGGAGTGTAAGAAAACTACCCACAAATATCAGAAAATCCCTTTGTTGTGTGTCCTTAACTTTTGATGGCAAAAAAGTCCTTTTGTACGTATAACTTGTCATTCAATAAAAAATGACAGAGGAAGCAGGAATGGGTTGTGACCCCACTGGACAGATTAATCCTTGAGGTAGGTCTTTGAATTATGGTTTATCTTCATAAAACATAGTCCCATGCTTTTGAAAAAGGTAGTAAGAATCAGCAAGCCATTTGGTTAGTTTAATATGTTGAATGTCACCATTTTTTTTGGTAGGACAGCAAGGAGAGAGAGGCCACATTTGAAATACTCACAGGAACTCATCAGGAGCTGCTATCTTTACAGAGACAGAAGTCATCTTGAAAGTTCTGCTTTTATATATTATTTATGTTTTTATTCCTTCACCCAAACACTTGGGTTTCATTTAAACAGTATAGGTCTGTGTCAAAATCTTAAGACTGAACACACTCTCCTGAAAGAATGTTTATGTTATACTAGGAGTTAAAAGAACTGATGAAGGGATTTCTTTGGAGTTTGTTAAAAGTCTTCTGTGTTCACTTCAGGTCTGTTACAGTGTGATTTTTGCTTGGAGCAATCTCTTATATCCTAGATAAATCTGTCCAATGCACTTCACTCAATAAGTCAATTCTAATTTCATTTAGATGTGAAGAGAAAGTGCTTAAATTCTACAATACAAAGTAAGACACAGGACGCTCATCTGTTAAAAGGACATATCAGGTCTTGCATGGTGAGTGTAGGATTTGCTGCTATAGTATCTGTCTTGACATATTTGTTACAGCGCATATAAGTCATCAACAAACAAGTGTAGAGCATTTTAAGCAACTGTGTGTGTGCATGCACACATGTGTGTGTTTATTCCAGTTTAGTTGCATCCACAGCGCAGTTTCTCCCTGTGCTACGAGGAAGCAAATTAACCAGCAATACCTGGCATATGCTACCGTATAGCAGGAAAGAAATGGCAGAACTGCACACATACAATCTTGTAGAAATGAGCTGCAACATATGGGGGTGTTTTATATTGGACATTTCATAAGTAGGTCCTGTGGCAGCATCAAATGTTCTTTCTTCTCATAAAACAAAGGTGACTGAGGGAACATCAGCCGTAAGCCTGTCCTTCCTCCATTTGACTAATGCATGCATCATCAAGCACTGGAATTCAAATCAAGACCTCTTTCAAAAAAATTCAAAATAAACAGCAACATCTTACTAATTTTGAAAAAAATGCCATAAGACAGTTTGATTACAGAGATGGGGAGAAGCTTCATATGTCAGCCTAGTTTGTGGAAACTTAGTAACACCCCTGATTTGATGCTACAAATGATTTTTCAGAAATTGTTGGGATTGTGTGTATTCTTCATTGGTTGAGAAAATTTATGTAACAAATGTTAATGGAAATAAGCCATTTTCTAAATAACATAGATCTTTGAGAGGGGTTTCTTTAAGAGGAAGGGGCAATAAAATATTACAGCCTAAATGTTAAAACCTATTCTGAATTTTATAATGTTTTTATTGCTTTTGCTTACTTCAGGAATAAACTTTCCATAAAGCTTAGGGTAGCAAATGGCAATGAAAATTTGCTTTTTCAATATTACACATGAAAGATTATCAGCAAATTGCTCATGTTAATGTCCTGACGGATAATCACAGTTACTGTAACACTTGCTTTTTATTACAGATATATCTATATATAGACGTAGTTATAAAATATTGTTGGAGACACACTAATTTTGTGTGTTAAAAGACCAACTTACCAAAACCAAAACATTTAAAATCCTGAACAGTAAAATAAATTACACCGCATATAATCAGGTTGATTAACCCTCTGCAAGATAACATTTCCTTTAATTTATTACCTAATATTTAGTCTAATAAAGCACAAGCACATGTTTATCACCATAAATCATATGAACATCTGTTTTGCACTGAATGACCTTGTAGGATATTTCCTACAGCTTTGACTGATAACCAGTGTGTATTTTAAGACAGCAAGGACAAACAAAGTGCATGAAAGAAGTTCATGATGACAATGTAATTTATAAACATGCTGCATGAGTAATGTGGAGTACATGCACGATGATGGCACAGTAATATCTGCTTATAGAATATATTTAACAAATTATTCTGCATTCCATTGCCTTTAGTTTCATACAAATTGATAGGAATAGTGCTGACATTGCAGATGGGCTGCTTAGGGAGGAATAAATGGAATATGGTGTTCAAAGACAGCCCAACTCAGTAGTGAGTGAAAGTCATAATGTTCTGCGGGTTATTTGCTTGCCTACACAGAGAAATTAGCACATTGCACTGAGGTCTTAATAAACTAATCTGGTCAAGACTGATATTAGAGATGTTTTATCTGTACCCTACTATCATTTATGACAACAGATAAAGGAATGATCTAATTTATTCTTTGTCAGTATTTGCACTTATTTTAAGAGAGTGTATTGGTTATTTTTGACTGTCAACTCTTCCATATTCTGATGCCCTTCTACCATCAGTCCAGAGCTGTCTAAGGGAAAGGGGAATGTTTAAAATATTGCTTTTAACCTTATTTTATGAAATATGGGTAACATTTCTGTCAGCATTGACAGGTAAAATAAAATCATGCTTTTCAAAATCAAAATTGTGGATCTCTGTTCTCCTAACTGTGTCTTTTGCTATCTGTAATGTTTTCTTTGGGAGGAGGGTGAGTGCAGGATGGAAATAGGTCAAAGATTTAATAACAATACTTTAATCCATTTTCTTCTGTGTGTTTTTTTTTTTTTAAGAAAAAAAACCAAACAAACCCTTTGGGATTAAGACTGCTTCAGGGCTAAAACTGTAGCTTGTGCTTAACAAACTGAAAGGAAATCAAAAGGTGTTGCTTGCTGAACATATAGGCTAGGTGAGTTCATACTGAGATCTATAAGTGCATTTTTTTCTACACACATGTATGAAGGTTTTCGGACACCAAGATGAATGTGAAGCTCAGTCTTGCCTGCAGTTTCCATTATGTTCTTAGAAGCATATGTGCCTGGAGGAAAGGAATGAATCAAGAGATTAGTTTATCTCAGTAGCTTACCTGTTGAATTTGTGCTTGTCTGGATAAAAATATTAGAAGTCTTCAATACCAATAATGTGATTTTTTTGCATTTTTGTGTTGTGCCATTTTACTATTTAGCAAATGTTCACAGTCGTTACTAGAGATTATTTAGTGGTTTTGTTCTTATCTGTGAGAAGTCAAAAGCTGCTGATTTGAGTGAACTTCCTATGTCCAGCAAATCCTTTTCCAAAAGGCATCCCATGGACCCACGTTGTCTTTCTCCTAGTGTATTGAGCAAGGGCTTATTCTCAAATACCGTGTGCAAACATTTATGTTGACGGCGAAACCTAATTTTTTACATTCCTTATGTATAACCTTGTGAGAACAATGATGCATGTAGCTGCTGGTTACACATATTCAAAGCCCTGGGAATCCAGATAGACAGAAATTAATCTGGAGTAGACAAAGAGAATAGGTTGAAACAATGACAGCATGTATTGGAGAAAGAAACAAACAAAGTAGCTTTTATGTCTGTATCTCTCACTGAAATATTAACTCCTCTTTTAGGACCTAGAACCTGTAATGTGTTACTCCTTTGTTCGTAGACTGCTTCTGGAAAGACAAGCATGCTTTTATACTTTCTTCTTAACACCAATGTGACTAATTACTATAGTGGGCTAAGGTCATCCTGAACAGTCTCATGAAAAGTTTTTATATATGCAATTTCTTTTAGCGTGTTATGTCTAATTACACAGTTCATAGAAAACTTCTTAACAAAAATAGATGATCAAATATGGTGGAGAGAAGAGGGAAAAAGGTTGTTTCTGCTTTGCTATTGGTAATTTAAAAACCACTAAGCATAAATTAAAATGTGTCTATCACTAATATGTTTATAATTATTTGTGCTAAAATCAGGAAGGAGACCAATATGATAGAAGCCCCAAATAAGGAATGATAGTATGCAGAATTCTGAGGGATAGGCTCAGTCTAACCTAGCAAAGACAAAGTAAATATTGCTTCCTCCCCTGCGTTATCCACATTAATTTCCAATTTCAATATTTGACCCTAAAAATCAGCAGAGCTGAATCTCCTTCCACAAAGTAATGAAAATGACTCAGAAACTGTGTTTTGTAACTGGTACATGACTTTGGTTATATTCTGTTGTAAATATTTACCAATTACACACTGTTAGTACTTTCAAATAAAGTAACATTTTGACGAGTGATTTACAGTAAGTTCAAAGGCAGGCTTCAAATCAGTCTTCCTTCTTCAAGAAATATTATTGCACTTTCAGAAAGTCTTTGTATTAACTTTTCATGAGATCTCTAAAAAAAGAAGGAACACATTCACATGAAGATCAACAAATGTTTTCTGGTAATCTTAAAATCATGTCTGCTCCAGAAAATCTCCTTCTCTAAAGGGAAGTACAAAGACATGATATATGTTTGTGGAAGGCTCGTAAATGTGGTGAAAGCACCACAATCTGTGATGCTGATAGTTGGCTTCCACTATAATAAAAATAGACACTAAAAGCATGAGAAAATATGTGACATTTAACCAAAATATGCCATCAAGGAAAAGCATTCACAATCTCAATTCTAAACACTATCAAAATGTTTAATTTAAATAAAAAGCAGTACACACATCTTTTTCATATATCATACCTTTAACTGTACCAGAGACAAGAAATATCTAGTAATTTGCTTTGAAGAATTTGAAAGTTGTGGTCTTTTTCTTTCCTTCCATCTTTCTTTTCTCCCCAGGAATAAAAGAAGGCAGTTACTTGCCAATGAACACTGCTGCCATCATCATAGGCATGACTAGAGAACAGCAAAAATGAAGCAATAATATCATTAATGGTCATTTAAGATACGTTTGTGAGATGTCCTCAGTAATTACTACTAGTAGCAGACAATGTTTTGGGTATTTTCAAACAATGTCGTGCCGTTGATGTCCTATTTTATTCCCTGGCTGACGTGCAAGATGATGTTTTTCTTGTTTTATCCCTTCCTCTGTTTCGTTTAAGTGTTATCTTTTCTTTCTCACTTGCAGCCTGAAGGACAGTGAGAAAGTATTCGTTTTCAGCCATATGTGTATATATTTATACATAAGAGTGTATGTATACTATATTAATTATTAATATAGTAGATATAACAATAAACTACTATATATATTATACATAATTATTTATTTATGTATATGTACATATTAATCTGCATAAATGTTCATAAAAACTACATAGCCTCTAGAAATTGAAATTTTCTAGAAGGCAACAGGGCGAGTGCTCAGCACTGCAAGGAGCATGGATTATCACAACGAGCAATTAACCTCTCTCTTTTGTTTTCGGTCTGGAAGCTATATTTCCCATGCTGACAAGATTCTTTCCTTGAAATTTCTTGCAGTTGCTGCTTTGCCATATGTTAAGGCAATGAGGCATGTGATACCTCCTAGCTTTTCTGATGCTATCACATGGCTAATAAAATTTTTTTGTAAATAGAAAGACCTGTAATATAAATGCAGGTGTTTATATTAAAACGGCATGTTTGTTTCTGTTAAAAAAAAATCCTGAGGAATTTAAGAAGTTTGATTAAACCATTACCTGAGAAAATAAAAAGAATAAAATGGCAATTGTGACCTAAACAATTGCCAAAGTTTGCCTGCATTCAGTTATGAAAATGAAAGTGAGTATATGTACTGATGTTGGTAGTGTCATGAGATGCTTGAGGTGCTTGCAGTCAGTTGTCCAAACCAAAGTTGACTTTGATTATTTTGATCTTTTAAAAATTTTACATAATACTTTCAAACCTTGTAGGCAACACTTTATAATCCTATCTTTTTAATCTAAATTCAAATGTTTATTTGACTTCCCTTCCTGATTCTTGACAACACCTATAGTTAATTGACCAGGATCATACCTAACATTTAAAGAAACTTAAATGTCTCTCCCTTTCACCCCCCAAAAAATTTGTTTTATGTGTAAGCTAGGCTTGTTATGTATCTCTATCTACCAGAGATTTCAATTACAATAATTGATAATTCTGACAGCATGAGCCACATGAAATATGTCTTTCTAATGTTGAAATAATTTGATCAGTGAGGATAACACCCTGAAGACATTTGTTGAAGTGATTTACAAACATACTGCAACACACAAACAACGATACCAGTTGGGAATCTTGTTTACAAACATCATTTTAAGTTTGTTGTTTTTTTCTTTAAATGCATTTAATTTTAATATCCTACATTTTAGTGCAGGATTTTTAAATAAAACCCATTCTTAATAGTCTAACATTTTTCACCCAAAAAATTACTTTTATTGATCTCCATCTCAGTGCAGATTATATCAAATCTTTCTTTTTCATGTTATGTGTATTCTTTTTTATTTGATATTGCTGATTTTCTCTATTACATTCTTCTTAGTGTACAACATACATATATTTGAAATATTTAAGGAAATAAAGGATACTTTTTGATTTGTTGCTCTGGGCTTTTAGTTGAACAGATATCTATCTCTCTGTATACATTAATTCCAGAGACTACATCTCCAAATTCCTGTAATAAATTTTCTGAACTAATTATATGTGCATTGCCGCTTGAGATATACAGAGAAACTATAAAAGTTTCTCTCTACAAAGGAAAGTCCTCATAAAAAGCATATTTTTTCCATAGCAGATAGACTAGTTTAGGCAAAGGAGCCTGAGCAAAATGGTGTTCAGGAGTTGAAGGTGGTTAAATTATCTGTATTTTAGTGTAGATCATGATTTCTGAGACTTGTAATCCTGGGTGGTTCCCTATGGCCCAAATAGCTTCAGGATTGCTCCAAGATAATTCTACTTCTGTGGAATCAAGATTTCACCTTTATTTGAAAAATGGTTCAATAGAAGGTAATATAATATAATTATATAAGTAGTAGTTAAGACCTGTGAAGTAGTTAACAGCAAATAACATATCTCATGTTCAAACTGTAACATATTTTACTCTCTGATTTGACTATTCCAAAATGCAGACGTTCATTTTCTTTTTCAAGGATTATGGATAAAGTGTAGATACATAGTGTTATAACCTTTAAAAATGTCGAATCTTTAAAAGACAGAACACCACCAGCACAGCTTTCAAAAAAACTTGACACAATAAGCAGTGAGTGAAGAGTAATCTATTGCGATCCACCCTTTCAAACACATTTTCTGAACCAATATCATTTTGTATAAATCTATAAAGTTGCTTTCTCGAGGCAAAAATGGTCAGAACTGACAACATGTATTCATATTTGAGAGAAAATTCCTGTCTAGCAATATTTACAAATCTTTTATGTACATTTCTGTATGCCTTACAATGAAGTAAGTGTAGGTCTATGTTCTAAAATATTCACCTGTTTCCTTTTTGGGGGGGATTAATTGTCTGGTGTAAACGTCACTGAAATTACTCCTGAAAAGTTTCATCTAGTGAGGAAAAAATGATGTGTCAATTCCGCCCCCCCGCCGCCTTCTTAACCAGCAGTATCAAATTAGTTTAGCATATTTGAAGGAACTGTTAAAAAGATGAATATAGAATAAAATAATCACATCCTGAAATGGTGAAAAAATTTATATAGCATGACAAGGAAATTAATTCTCAATTTTTTTACAGATGGACATATTTTGTTCTTTTTTTTAAATTATCTACTGTTAATGATTTCACTACCTCTTGAAAAAATGATTAGTTTTAAGAGATAAAATATACTGAAAATGGATGAAGGAAAGCCTACTCTTGACAGTATAAAATCACTACAGTTTTCAGTAAAACTGTTTTTCTGATGTGGTGTGTTCTTTTACATTTCCAATACCGTGCCTAGCACAGTTTGTATAAAATAACGATAACAGAAAACATTAGCTTTAGTAAATACAAAGGAATGTTCTCAGTTGAAGCTGAAATAATGATGTTTTAGTACTGTTACCTCAAACTAAAGTGATAAAGAGGAGGTTTCTTCTAACATGCTGTTGCGTTAAGAGGCAGAGCAATTTGGCAGAAACTAAACCCCCTTGCTTTCCAGTCGATCCTCAGATATCAGAGGGACTGGGGGCGGCTCAGCTTAGGTTCTGAGTGATGCCCAAAGTTAGCGTTAGTAGTCCGGCCGTGCCCAACACCTTCATTGGACTATCACGGGTCCGGATGCACTACTAACATCACACTACCTGCTCAGCCGGACACCTCCTGAACTCACACGGCCGCACTCAGAGGTACGGTCGCGTTCAGGGACAACACACACACGGCTGAGTCAATCAATAGTGCGATTTATTGAAGCAACAGACACACAGGTTCTTTGGATTGCCGGTGATAAATTCACTGCCTACAAAGCACGTGCAAATACCAAAAGTATGAGTGACACTATTTGGCTATCAACACGTTAAAAGATATAAAGTGACTCTATAGAGATTTCTAAGTTTCCCAGGGAGGCACTTGGTATGACCAAGTGTTCGAATCTTACCCAAAGGTGTCCCGATGGGGGGCAAGAGAGGCTCAGCCCGTCGACTGATCCCAGAAGTTAGAATAGTACACTACGATGATATCTTCCCTAACATCCAGATCTTAAAACACTATTTTATAGTATTTTACTTTGCAGGTGGAACTTGAGTGACTCTAGTCATACATACCTTTATCAGGATTGGTGCAGAATTCTCTCGCTTCGCGTTTAAAGGTACAGACTAGGAAAAATTCAGTGCGCACGCTCATTGAGGAGGGGTCGCACCTTGGGAGGGTGGTAACTTTTGAGATGGGTGTGCATTTTAGTATTATAATGATATTATAATTAGCAAAGTTCACTCCAAGTACAGCACTTCATCAAAGTTGACAGGGTTGGCCCAGGACATCGCAAGCGCAGCTTATCAATGCATCCTGTGCATCCCTAAACTCCCCTGTTCACAGAGCGTGGCCACGATGTCTCCACTCTGCTCCACCCTCCATGTAATCTCTCCCAGAGTCAGCACACCAGGTGCCCCTGATGTTGCCAATATCCAAGGCCGTCCAGGGAGTCTCCATGGCACAGACCCGTTGTACATGAGTGCTACGTTCCTCCTGGTTTCAAGGCTGTTCTTAGAGGGTAAATTTCCAAATTGCCCCATAGCGATTACTCCACACATGCCTGTCTCCAAATGTAGTTATTCATGGATTTTTCAGCGTTATGGTTCCTATTATAGTTCTTATAAGTAAACAGTTTACAAAATAAAAATAGTGACTTTTGGTGCTTCTTGTGTCACTTTGTTGTGGATTTCTTTTTTAAAAGAGAAATTCTGAAACTTCCTCCTTGAATGAATCACTTTCAGATGGGATTAACAGATTGCTTTACTATTAAACACATGAAAAGATTCATTGAGAGAGACATTTTGAAGACTTCTTTACAACAGTGGTTACGAATGAATAAAGATTCCATTTGCCAAAAAATTAGAGGAAAAAAAAGAATTTAAATAGAATATCACAGAAGCACAGAACTATTAAGATTGGAAAACACTTATCTAAGATGATAAAGTCCAACTGTCAACCCAACACCACCATGCCCACTAAACCATGTCGCAAAGTGCCACATCCACACAATTTTTGAACACTTCCAGTGATGATGACTCCATCTTCTCCCTGGGCAGCCTGTTCCAATGCTTGACCATTCTCTCAGTAAAGAAATATTCCCTAGTATCTAGTCTAAACCTCACATGGTGCAACCTGAGGCCGTTTCCTCTCACCCTATCGCTAGTTACTTAGGAGAAGAGACCGACACCCACCTCAACACAACCCCCTTTCAAGTAGTTGTAGAGACCGATAAGGTCTCCCCTCAGCCTCCTCTTCTCCAGACTGAATAACCCCAATTCCCTCAGCCACTCCTCAGAAGACTTGTGATCCAGACCCATAAACAGCCTCATTGCCCTTCTCTGGATACACTCCAGCACCTCAACGTCCTTCTTGTAGTGAGGGGCCCAAAACTGAACACAGGATTCAAGGTGCGGCCTCACCAGTGCTGAGTACAGGGGCACAATCACTTCCTTACCCCTGCTGGCCACACTATTTCTGATACAGGCCAGGACGCTGTTGGCCTTCTTGGCCACCTGGGCACACTGCCGGCTTATGTTCAGCCGACTGTCAACCAGCACCCCCAGGTCCTTTTCCACCAGGCAGCTCTCCAGCCACTCCTCCCCAAGCCTGTAGTGTTGCATGGGGTTGTGACCGAAGTGGAGGACCCAGCACTTGCCCTTATTGAACCTCATACAATTGACCTGAGGGAGCACTCAATCTGCTCATCCAGATCATTGATAAAGGTATTAAACAAGACTGGTCCCAAAACTGAGCCCTGGAGAACACCACTTGTGACCGGCTGCCAACTGGATTTAACTCCATTCACCATGGAGTTGGTGGTGAATTCTCTGAGCTCGCACATCCAGCCAGTTCTTTACCTAGTGAATAATGCGTTTGTCTAAGCTAAGAGCTGCAAGTTTCTCCAGGAGAATGCTGTGGGAGATGCTGTCAAAGGCTTTACTAAAGTCCAGGTAGACAACATCCACAGCCTTTCCCTTATCCACTAGGCAGGTCACCTGGTCATAAAAGAAGATCAGGGTGGTCAAGCAGGACCTGCCTTTCATGAACCTGTGCTGGCTGGGCCTGATTCCTTGGTTGTCCTGCACATGCCTTATGAGCACCCTCAAGATGAACTGCTCCATAATCTTCCCCAGTACCGAGGTCAGTCTGCCAGTCCTGTAGTTCCCAAGATCCTCCTTCTGGCCCTTCTTGTAAGATGAGTGTCACATTGGCAAGCCTCCAGTCATCTGGGATCTCCCCTGTTAATCAGGACTGCAGATAAATGATGGAGAGTGGCTTGACAAGCTCTTCTGCCAGCTCCCTCAGCACTCTTGGGTGGATCCCATCATTCCCCATGGATTTGTGAGTGTCCAGGTGACATAGCAGGTCATTAACTGTTTCCTCCTGGGTTAAGGGGGGTTTATTCTGCTCTCTGTCCCTCTCTTCCAGCTCAGGGAGCTGAATACCCTGCAGATTCCTGGTCTGGCTATTAAAGACTGGGAAAAAGGCAGCATTAAGTACCTCAGTCTTTTCCTCACCCTTGGTGACAATGTTCCTCCCCTCATCCAGTAGGGGATGGGGATTCTACTTGGCTCTCTTTTTGTTGTTAATATATCTGTAAAAACATTTTTTGTTGTCCCTTATGACTGTGGCCAGACTGAGTTCTAGCTGGCCTTTTGCCATCATTGATGTGGAAAAACAGAATATAAAGCATTGTATACAAAAAAAATGTTATCTGCCCTCCTAACTCCGAAAACTCCACATTATGAAATAGTAAGAGATCTTGTCTGGTATATTAACCTATCCATTTCCTCTGCCTAACTCTAAACTTAATCATAGCCAGGATATGATTATACATGAAATTTAAAAAAAGTCTATAAAAAATTAAATAACTATTACAGTATCTTCTCTCTTAATTCTGAAAAACTTCTCAGCAATCATTTTTCTCCTCTCTGTTCATATTCCCAGGCATATCCAACTAACACTCCAGCACTACCACACCCTTTTCTCTCTAACTGTTTGGAAAAAAGAAAAACAAACTAACAAATCATTGAACACAAATGATGGCAAGATAAGGATTATGCTGAAATTAAGACAGAGAATGAGGTTAATATAGTCAGTGGAGTTTTAAATAATTGATCCTGGAAAGCTATTCAGCTGAACAGCCTTAGGTGCTTACTTTGAAGTAGACACTCTATATTAGCATTCACTACTTCGACCAGCTTTCTTTTATTGTAAGGACAGCACAAATAGCATGAATTGTAGAAACTTTTATTTAGGTGCCAGTCCTTCTCTCTTAGTCATATGCTCCTGAAGTATGTATCAAAACCTCTGATAATCCTCAATCTAAATTTTCATCTCTAATCCTCTCCTCACTCTTAATGTGGTAACTGTGGATAGCCAACAACAATGGATATTATTTGCAGTCAAAATCAAGTACTTTCTTACTGAGGTGGTCTGCTGAGTTCAGCCATACTCTGGCATTCTCTGTCTTTAGCTTTCTTTACATCTATCCTTATGTATTTCAAACTGTGATTCTAATCCTGTCATTAAACACTGTGAAGACCATATCCATACAGCCGTGAATAGTAAATTACTACTGAACACTGGACTTTGCAGCAAACAATTATAAACCAATTGTCTTGAAGTTCCTAAATCTTTACCCCTAAATTAAACAATACAAAGAGAACAATTCTGAGGTAAAAAGCCTGAGGAGACCAGTTCCTGCTTCATACTATATTAGATCACATGGTACGGATGGTATGCCTGGTGTGCTCATTCAGGTGGATGGTGCTGTTGGACTCTTCAGAGGGACCCAAGTTGGCACAAGGTTGGCTTTCTGAGAGGGACCATGCAGTGGCGGGCTATATAGACTGTATGGACTGTGCCTGGGTATTGGAGGGAACTTAGCTCACCTGCTCCAAAAGCAAGACCAATTGTGTACATTTTCACTGTGGGTTCTCTGGACCATGGCCCTGGAGCAAAGCAAGAACAAACCTAGCTGAATATTTAGAGATAGCCACAACACAGCCTAGCTGGAACAAGGATTTCTGCCCTCACTGGTGCTTCAGACTGAAACCCATTTTGTACCACCTGAAATGCAAGAAGTTTAAGTAAGGTGCAAAGAGGATTATGAAGATATAGAAGAGCAATTACATGAATAATTTAAAATAAAAGTTGTTTTTCCCTATTATTTAAACATATTTGTATTTAATCATATTGCATTGTTGAAATGCATATTTGACTGCACTCTGTAATGAACACATTCCTCTATAAACCTTTCCTTTCCTCTTTCTTTCCTGATGCTGAATTTCTCATATTTTCAGCCTTTTAGGGACTTCACTTTATTCACTGAACACTGTAGTGCAATTGCCATTGGATCACAGATATCTCATGTTTTCAATTCTGAAATAAATTCCTTTTGCTCCTAGAGGTTTATTAGGTTTTGGCTTCATAGTTTAATATATTAGCTTTGCCTCACTGACCCTGCAGCTAGCAAGGATAGTGACTCCTTGTTAGTATGAAATGGCGTGCTGTTAGTATCCTTCCCCTAATCTTATTTATAAGGAGTTTATATAATTAAGCCACATATAAATACTGAGATTTTAAACTGTTACAGTTAGGCCAAAAAAGCTTCATTACCCTAAACCTACAACAATAAACCAAAATTGCATTCAAAAAGCATTTTATTATGTCTACTTAATGTAAGTTATATAATATGAACACTCTTATTTGCAGATTTAAGATGTCACCTCATAGCTACACTTGTTAAGAAAACATAATTAACGTGGAAGAAAATTAGCATATAAGCTGGAAAGATCCATGCTTAACATCAGTAGCAAGGAACTCATGTTTTTGAACATTTACATTAGACATATCTTTTTTATCCTAAAACAAATTTGGTTAGTCCTCACTTTACAAAGCGTTTAAATGTATGTCTAGTCTAAATAAAGTCTTTATTAGAATGCAGGCAAATAATTATCTTCTTTGATGAATTATGAGTTCATTATACAATTTCTTCATTTTCATGTTTATAAAGACTGGAACTGAAACTTTTGAAGCTAGAAGGGAGGGAGGGAACATTGTATTAAACTCAAGCTCTTGTAAAATACATTGGAAATAAAAAACACTCTTTGCTGTTGCAAAACTTTTTTAGCATTATTTTTACTAGTTGGATTTTTAAGAAAGAAAAAAAGTGTTTCCTCTCCCCTCTCCCTGTCTATCTTTTGAAGCAGTATCCTGCATTTTCTCCTGCTAAAACCCAAAGAGATAAAACTTAGAGTCTCTTTCACAGGCAGATGCTTATTATAAAAAATCATGAGGAAAGAATAATTATTTTTTGAAATATTATTTCAACTGATTTTCTTTGTATCTATTAAGAAATCTTAGGAGATTTTTTCCCCTTCTTATACTGCTTTTTATGTATTATACAAAAATCCAACCAAATGCTATTTAAGGCATGTGGATGGAAATGAAAATTCCATGGTAATCTCTAGCCAAATAGAAATTATTTTACTGTGTTCTACATGCATACGGCATTTTTCTTATATAATCCCTGATGTATGTTTATAGTTTGCTTATAGTTCTCTTCTTGTGGTTAACATTGCTTCAGTTTCATAACATCAAGAGCAGACAGCAGTGTCCGCGGGCAGCCAAGAGGGCAATCTGCAGCCTGGGGTGCATTAAATACAGAATAACCACTTGGTCAAAAGAGATGATTATCCCGCTGTATTTAGTATTGGTGCAGCCTCACCTTGAGTGCTGTGTGCAGTTCTGGGCCCCATAATTTAAAAAGGATGTGAAGGTCCTTGAATGCATCTAGAGGAGGGCAACAAAGCTGGTGAAAGGTCTGGAAGGAATGTACTGTGAAGAGTGGCTAAGGACTTCGGGTTTTTCTAGTTTGGAGAAAAGGAGGCTGAGGGGTAACCTTATAGGTCTCTACAGCTTCCTGAGGAGGGGAAGTGGAGAGAAAGGTGCTGATCTCTTCCTCCATATGGAAAAGGTTCAAAGCTGCACCAGACGAGGTTTAGACTGGACATTAGGAAGCATTTCTTTAATGACAGGGTGGTCAAACACTGGAACAGGCTTCTGATTATCTTAAACTCCTTTAAATTATAACTCTGTATATGCCCAGTGATAACTCCCATCTATTACCACAAAGCCAGCAACATGTCAGAACGATCAATTAAGTCTATTAAAATACACCAATCATTAAAATTCAGGGGAAATTCCCATCTATTTTACATGCATTGTAAGCCTTATTATTATCGAAGTGGCATGATTCATTCACTATTACAATAACTATTACAGGAAGTGTAGAGCTTGTGATTAAAAATTACAGATAAAGCAGCATATATCATTGAATATTGACTTTGTGTGATTCCGAGATTGATGTGCAGAGGATTTCAATATAGTCTCTTAATAATAAAGGATTTGTTTCTCCCGTGGTAGAACCATAGGAAAATAGGAGGCAGTGAAGGTCAATATGACATTGATAATCATTATAAGTGGAAGTCTGCTGAAACAAAATACAGCATGATGCTGGGATTAAATCAAAACTCTTGATTTAGGAATCTTGTATAGGGGTTGAGGGGAGTGATGATTACAGACTTTATATTTTACTGGAGAACTCTGTGTGTGGCGTTTGTTACTCACAACTGAAATCCATTAAAAAGATGTAAACCCTTCCACATTAGTAGCAAGTTTAAAAAAAAAGAAACAATGAAGAATATCTAAAATGTACACCGTGACTCACAACAAGGACATAAATCCGTTTGTAAGCATTTTTTTAAAAAACGTGTAGAAAAATACAATTTCTATTAGGAAGGGAAAAAAAATTCCCTTAATCTTTACTGAAGTATTGGAAAGAGGCTCCAGTGTATAGTAAGTTTCTATCAACCAGAATGAAACTGTTTAGCTACCTCTTGGTAAGAGATATTATATATGTCAAGAAAATGTTATTACTTCTGATTCTTCTGAAATTAATAAGTTTGTGTTTACTTTCTGTTTGGTATCTATTTGATCCAGTGTTTGTACTGTTCATCCATTTAGAGTATTTATATGAAAGTTTTAACAAAACTGTTTCCTTTGTCTGTAGTATTTTGAGAGTTTATTCACATCATCATAAGAAAGCAAGTAGATGTACTGGGGCCGCTGGTTTCAGAAAGAAATTGCCCACAGATGGTTTGATGACTTGTGCTTCTGAAGTCAGAACATTGACAAGTGTTCAGGGTCAAAGTTCTGCTGAATGGTTGCGTGAGCTATTGAACAGGCGGCAAATGGAAAATAAAAGCAAAGCCTGCTGTGAGTAACATTAGTTAGATGTTGCCTACATAGCACAAAACACACTTACCCAAGATACTTTGAAAGCCAGAAGCAGAATTGTTGTCTTTCACAGTACTTCTAATACACCCAGGCATCTAATGGGGGAAATTACTTCAGCCGTTGGTTATTTAAGGGTTGGCTTACTCCTTCAGTGCTCTGATCCTTTTTTCATGTGACTATGCTCTAATTTGGTTAGGTAAATGGTCTGGATTAGAGGAAACAAACAAAAGACGCTTTACCTCTGACCACATTCAGCCAAGACTCTCAGGCATGCCTTTTGCATGTCTGGGCTATGTAGAGCCCCTCTATTAGCTTTTAGATGACTGTTGAGAATCTGTTATTTTTTCAAGAATGATTGTCATGCTCCAATACTTTTTTCCTTCAGGGGCTCTTGATCTAATGTCTACTTTTTTTTTTTTTTTTAATAGATGCAACAGACATTGCTTTGCATCCATATACAAGTAAAGTGAGACATTAATTTCTGATGAGGGAATTTCTTTTTCAATAAAGTTTTTGGGTTTCTTTAGGTGTGAAAAGCATTTAGTTTATCAGTTTTACGTGGAATGAACAGATGGATAGAAATAATATAATTTTCTAAGGATAAGGCTGTTTTTTATCCTAAGTCCCTATATGTATTTATTTAAGGATTTCAACTATCCTATTATTTTATCATCCACTTAAAGCTTAAGGCATTCTTTAGTGATGAATTAAGCAAGGGATTAGTTAGATTTAAGCCAAGCTGTATATGTCAATTAATCCCCAGTCTTTGTCATCTCTAAAAGGTCATAGATTCAGAATCTGTTGGTGACATTTTCCCTTATTTGTCTGAAATTGTACATTAAATTGAAATTAATTTGCAAACATCCAATTTTGACTGCTAGGCTATTGAAGAAGAGAAGAATAAATTCGCAACATTTTGAAAATTGTAAAACATAACATCCCTCCTTATGTGCTAAAGGTAGTAATGAAACAGCTAAGACAAAAAATTAGGAACTATCTCAGCCAAATACAACAAATTTTACATATTTAGCTTTTCCTTCCTCTTTACTTCAGAACTTTCATTAGTAGTATTAAATTTACATTGTTTCCTGTCTTCTCATGCAGTAATACATAGGTTATTAGGTAATGAACTTCCTCCTCACTGTTAACAGGAAAGACAACTCCTGATATTACATAGAGACACAGTCGACTCTTAGGTAGAAGGAGTACAAATAGTGTGTAAATAATGTATTTGCCTTATCTAGAATTGAATTATGGTATCTGTTTCTTTGAGAGATTTTATTTCTTTTCTTTTTTTTTTTTTGTGAACTCTGTAACATATTAATGTAAATAATACAAATGCTATTCTACATATACACTACCATATAAACACTTTATAAATATGTTGTTGTAGGATTTATCTTGTCTTTGGTAGGGATTTATCTTCTGTTTTTCAAGATCTAGAATTATGGAAACAAAAGAGATGGTCCTTTGAAAACTTCTGTGCTTTCGCTTGATTGCTGAGTGGCTTCTGTTTGTTCTCTATGCAGTACAAACAGTGACTTGTGTTAAAATTCCCACTTGCATGTTAAAATGCTTGTAAAAAATAAGGATATTGAGGTTGGGCTCCTATTGTAGCTATTAAATATAATAGAATTTAAAGTATGATAGTATTTTCTGAAAGTAGACTAGAAATGTTAAGGAACACGATTGAAACAAAGCCACTAGTTGTCTTGAAATTCTAAATTAATACATTTTAGAGGGTCTTTAAGCATGTATCATTACTTAATGATTTTGCTCTTCCTCAGGAGTTCTAATGAACATGGATGCAAAACTTTTGAAATATTACTTACCTTAGCTTCTCTTTTTAAAATCAGCTAGAACCTAATGGCCTCCAAATCTCTTATATGGCAGAGCTGAAAATGACAAGTTTCTCTACCGAGAATGCTAGTTCAATGTGATAACACTATCCAAAAGCAAACTAAGCTGACATCGTGATTATCAGCTAAAAGATCAGAAGATGAGCTTGTTGACAGTCTTGTTCCATCCATCCAGGAAGGGAGTAAGCAGAAAAAAGTTCCAAACTTGCTATAATCATCAGTTTGAGGTGCAAAAAGGAACAAAAAGTGGCTGGAAATGAGAGCATCAGTAATTTTTATTGTCAGTGTGGAGCAGTTGTCAAGAAAAACTTGTCACTAACCGCATCCAGAAATAGCCTAGGCCATTGTCTCCATAGCACTGTAATTCTGGTCCCAAGCAGCATAGCCTTAGGCAAGTCTGCCTCTGCTCCTCAGAGGAATGTTTTGAAAGATAGCCAGCCAGGACTGAGTCAGACAGACAAATGTGAAGAAGATTGCAAACTACTGCAAGAAGTTGGTGTGTAGCTTGGGTTGCTACTTCCAGATCTCAACAAAGCTCTTTGCAGGCATGTTAAGTTTCCGCAAGCATGTTAAGAGTATAGTTGGGAGTGGTGAGAAAAAACTCCCTAAAATAAATACTTGTTAGAAACATAGATTCATACAATCATTTACGTTGGAAAAGACCTTTAAGATCAACCAAAATTGATGGTTTATTTATTTTTATTATCCTTAAATAAACCCCTAAACCTAGCACTGCTAAGTCCACCACTAAACCATGGCCCTAAGCACCACATCCACACATCTTTTAAATACCTCCAGGGATGGTGACTCAACCACTTCCCTGGGCAGCCTGTTCCAATGCTTGACAATCCTTTCAGTGAAGATTTTTTTCCTAATATCCAATCTAAAACCTTCCCTGGTGCAATCTGAGGCCATTTCCTCTTGTCCTATCACTTGTTACTCGGGAGAAGAGGCCGACACCCACCTCACCACAACCCCCTTCCAAGTAGTTGTAAGGAGCAATAAGGTCTTCCCACAGCCTCCTCTTCTCCAGTCTAAACAACTTCAGTTCCCTTGTTGAAGGCATTGCAAGGAATGAAGCTGGGGGTATTTTTTAGTCTCTGTGAGCAGTTAACAAGGTGCAACCTTGAGGGAAGGAACAAGATAATCCCAAAAGAAACACAGCTACTGAACCTTGAGTGAACTATACTAATTAACATCTAATTAACATATAATATGCATAATAGAAACCTGCCCCTGGGCGGGGAAAGCCCCGTCCTCATAAAAGCCCCTTCCTCACTGAGCATGCCTAGGAAAAAAGAAGGATGCTGTGAATTTAAGTGGAGATGAGGCTGGTGAGACCCAATGGGAAGAAGGGTGATGGAGCCAACTTTTAAAAAACACTGGTAACTGTTGCTCGAAGTGTATAAATATTTTCTGTGTGTTAACAGAGGCGTGCCAGCTTTGTGGGCCTACCACCTAGCACCCAACCCTGTGCAGATTTGGAATAAAAGCAAATATTTTGGCTCTGTGTGTTTTTTGGCTCTCTGCACACCGGGTGGAAGAGCCCATATTTGGGACAACAGTTTTGGCGACCCAGATGGGACTGCCGTAAGGCCTTGTCCGGGTCCATCTTGCCAACCCCGACAGCAGAGAATCGGACTGGACAGGACTCCAGTGCGCACTTACCTGGTGACCGTGGACTCCTCCGGATCTCCTCTAAGGTCGGGGCGACAAGCAACTCAAAGGTGTAATGCCCGAAAAGAGATACTTCCATAAGGGTGAAAGGGGGGGGAATCTTTGGACTGGTGAGTATCAAAATTTAATTATTTTCACAGAGAATGTACAAAAACGTAAAAAAAGTTCCATACACATAAGTGGCCTGTAGACACCGGCAAGGGGTGCCTTAATTGACCAGTGGGGTCAGAGCCGAGGGTGCACAGGGACACACGTTGAAGCTTGGTACCAGGGAGGTGCCTTGCCGAGTGTGAGAACCAGGTATAGGTATAGGTAATAGATAACAATTGGCAAAATGGGCTCGAACCAATCCATCATTCCTCCCTGTACCCTTTGTGGTGTATTTTGAATATTTGGAATAAATTTGGGTGAGATCCAATGACTAAAGATAAAATAATTATTGTAATCACTGGTGACTAAATTACAAATTGGATGATAACTGGAAAATGGGTTTTTACAATTTAATATTATACTGCAGTTAATGTTGTTTTGTCATCGACTTGGGAAAATGGGATCAAGTTTTGTATGCTTAGGCTTCTATGACTCTGTACAGAAATCCTGATATTCAGAAAAATGTAAACTAACAAATGACCTAATGATGTATACAGCTTCTGATTATTAAAAAAAAAAAGGATTGTAGCATAGGCTATGATAATAAAATCACAGAGGGACAAGAGCAGGAGGATATGCAGTTAGTTAGTCCCAACAGCCCCACCTTCCACCTTCAGAAGCGGTGGGACAGGAAGGATTGCCGGTTTTTGTACATGTGCCGTTCATTACCTCTGACCTGTTAAATTCAAAACAATCTGTTGGTTTATAGAGAGAAAATCCTGAAAGAATGCACCAACTTTTAGAGACTATAATGCTGACTTACAGTTCTAGTTGGGGAGATGGGAGATGTACAAGCATTATTAAATACTTTCTTTATAGCAAAGAAAAAAAAATGATAATAAAAAACAAACAGGGAAGAAGGTAAAAAAAAAAATAAACAGGAGGACCCTAAGAGGGGGAAGGAAAGGTCCAGTTGAAGCAATACCAACAATTAATATTACATGGGGTCTGGCACAGAGTACCAAAATCAAAAAATATGTCACCTCCCAGCTCCCCATGCAGCCCCCCCCACCTTCTTGTTGGCAGACCAGCATGAGAAGCTGGACAGTCCTTGACTGCTTAGCAACAACTAAAACCATCAGTGTGTTATCAACATTCTTTTAATCTCAAATCCAAAACACAGCACTGCGCTGGCTACTAAGAAGAAAATTAACTCTATCCGGCCAAAACCAGGACAGAGTTGGGACAGGGCTCCAATGAAAATCCATCAGCCTTTTACGAGAGGTTATGTGAAGTAGATAGAAGATGGATGAGGCAAATCAAAGGATGTTCAATTTGTTGTGCATTGGGCAGAGACTCAGGATACAAGGAGAAAGTTGAGGGGACTGGGGGAATGTTGATTTCACAATTCATAGGTATAGCATATAAAGTGTATAAAACTTGGGATGAGAGAGAAAGAAAAAGAAAAAGAGAGCAGAATGAGGTTACATCTTTGCTGACAGCAGCAACAAATAGAAACAATGTCAAGGGAAAAGTAGAGGAAGAGGCCTACAAAACTGAACCTCTCTAGGACCAAATCAGTGTGCGGCCTGTAGGCAGGAAGGGCACTGGAAAAACAAATGCCCAAACTGAAGGGGGCCAGAGGAACAAGGTCACGCAGGAAACTCTAATCTTATTATGGTAGAAGATTAAGACAATGAATGAAGAGGATCAGGGAAAACATTAAAGTCTCCCCAGCTGATGCCCTGGTTTCTATTAAGCTGGGGAACGAGACCATAGATTTTTTAATACATAGTGGAGCCACTCATTCAGTAGTCACTAGTTGTAAAGGGCCCCTAAGCAAAACTACTATACAGATTGTTGGGACAACGGGAAAGAGAATATTAAGGTCATTTTTACCACCTATGGAATGTACAAGTGGAAATACTAAATGAACTCACGAGTTTCTGTATATGCCAGAACACCCTCTTCCACTGCTAGGACGGGACTTGTTATGTAAATTGAATGCACAAGTAACCTTTCCTGAAAACTCTGTACAGCTTCACGTCCCACCCGAAATGGCGTGGAAGGCACAAATTTGCCTGCTGACAGATAAAACCCTGGAAAAGCCTGGGAACAACATCCCAGGCACAATATTGGATGCGGTAATTCCTTCACCGTGAGCCTCGAAGAGACCAGGTAAAGTGAAAAATGTAACTCATATTACAATAGAACTAAAACCGGGGGCAAAGCTGGTGAGGGTAAATCAGTATACTATTAGATTGGAAGCACACAAGGGTCTGAAACCCTTGACAAATACTTTTATGCAATACAGACTGCTTAGAGAATGTCAGTCTGAATTTAATACTCCTATTTTACCAGTAAAGAAGCCTCGTACTGAAGAATATAGACTAGTACAAGAGTGGACATACACCCCACTGTATTGAAATCTTACACCGTACAACTTCGGTTCCTGAAACAAATGCCTATTTTACTGTTTTGGATTTAAAAGGTCCTTTCTGTATCCCAGTGGACAAACAAAGCCAAACAGTCTTTGCTTTCAAATGGGAAAACCCCACAATGGGAAGAAAGGTGCAGTTGTGTTGGACTGTGCTCCTGCAAGGATTTAAAAAAAAAAAAACCAAACAAAAAAAACAGTGTTATTCTGTTTGGTAACATATTGACAAAAGACTTACAACAATAGTGGGGTGAGAATGATGATGCAACTTTGTTACAATGCATAGCAGGAAAAGGAGAATCTATTGGTGGAAATACCAAAATGTTCAAGAGATACAGAGGGATGGTAGATAACCCCGAATCAGCAAGTTATTACTACAGCCAAAATGATGGAAGCTCTCCTCAAGAAACTACATGAAGAAACTCAGCTGGGAGCTGATGCTATGATCAGCAGTGTTAAGAGATACTCTATAAGGCCAAAACTGCAATCAAGTTGGATCCTAATATTAAGGTTTGGACCTAATATTAAGAAAATGTCAGACCTGCTGTACAAACAAACTTAAGGTTTAAAGAAAGCTACTGATGCGTGAAGCAAAATGGGGAATAGCCCCTGGGGAGCACTGGCAAACAGATTTCTCTGAGTTACTGAAATGTGAGCAGTATAAGTATCTACTTGTTTTAGTAGACACATTCTCTGGGTGATCTGAAGCTTTCCCTTGCCATAACAATCAAGATAGGGAAGTCATTGAAATTTTATAAGAAATAATTCCCCAATTTGGAATCCCTGAGAGCTTATTCTCCAATAATGGACCTCATTTTATTTTAGAAATAATCCAAGGGTTATCAAGATTCCTCTAGTTGAAACGGGATCTATATACCCCTTGGAGACCACAGTCTGGTGGGAAGGTAGGAAGAATGAATCAGACCCTTAAAACATAAATTTCCAAAGTCAAGAAACCCAGCTTAAATGGGTAGATATCCTATCAATTGCAATCAAGATGAAGTTTAGGATCACTCCATGAGTGAGAAAAAGGATAAGACCCTTTGAAATACTATACTATATGGAAAACTATATCCCGTCAATGAGGTGGGTAGCTGGAGTGACCAGATACACATTAAAGGTGAAGGAATTTTGAAAGATTATTTGTTCTCTCTCTCATGGGTATTATCCTCTTTACACAGGTATCTCAACCAGTGGGCTCCGCTTCTTTTGAACTCTTTGGTACATAACTTCAAGCCTGGAGACTGGGTTTACATCTAGACCTGGAAGGATGAACCACTAAAAGAAAAATAGAAGGGATCAGCTCCTAGATCCACTACATGAGAGTGAAGGGAGCTCCACCAGAGGAACAGTGGACATCTGTACCAACGTGAGCGCTAAAGCTAAGACTTCCTAAAAACTCTATGGGCTAATGAACTGTTTATAGTTATAATATGGTTTATGGTAACACTGATCTTCTCAAACTAAATCACAATGACAATAAGAATATTAATGAAGATACTCTTGCTTTTACTGCTAATCAGACACCCCATACCATATGTGATCAGAGTTGATGGAAACACAGGAACAATGGGAAAGTCAGTATAAAACCTTATATTGACAATCACTGGTAATCATATAATGAGAAAAACAAATAGGTACCTTATTTCTGTTACACCATCTAGGTTATAGAATCTCTGCTGAATGTAATATGACAAACTATCTAAAGGGACATGCATCTATAGTCATCAAAATGACAAATCAATCAAAGGAAAGAGAAAGTTGCTTTTCAGGCCTCTACTGTAATAATTAACTTATTCAATGACATACCTCTGGTGGTAGTATGCTTATGGGTAGATACAGGGAAAGACAATGGAAACGGACTGTCCTTAAAGATCGTGCTAACACCGACCCCTAAACCTCATACTACTACTTATATAACCACCCAAATTATATGCCCATTGTTCTCTGAAATTGGATCATATGTAAACAAATATGTAGAATGACAGCAAGTGATGTTTAACCCATGATGGTCCCTCAAACGAGTAGAACTATTAATGCAAATTAATCTCTCTGCAGTTAAATCAACCTGTTCATTCGTAAGTACATCTTATAAAGAGTGATTAGCAGGGTTACGTGAGCCTTACCCTTCAAAACACGTAAAGGGAGATGTAAATGGTACCTTAGGCCAGGATTGTGAGTCTTAAACAGCAGAAATGCTGAAATACTTGCAAACAAACTTAGTACAGCCACACATGATCTAAACAAAATAGAACATCCATTACAGTCCTCCCTATCAGAGGGATAGAAACTAGCAGCTCGTGGCTTAGACAGGTTTACTCTTCGCTGGGTGAGGAACTGGCTGGATGGCCGAGCCCAGAGAGTTGTGGTGAACGGCGATAAGAAGGATGTTGAGGTGCTGGAGCGTGTGCAGAGAAGGGCAATGAGGCTGGTGAGAGGTCTGGAGCACAGGTCTTCTGAGGAGCGGCTGAGGGAACTGGGGTTGTTTAGTCTGGAGAAGAGGAGGCTGAGGGGAGACCTTATCGCTCTCTACAACTACCTGAAAGGGAGTTGTGGCGACGAGGGTGTTGGCCTCTTCTCCCAAGTAACTAGTGATAGGACAAGAGGAAATGGCCTCAAGTTATGCCAGGGGAGGTTTAGATTGGATGTTAGGAAAAATTTCTTCACCAAGAGAGTGGTCAAGCATTGGAACAGGCTGCCCAGGGAGGTGGTGGAGTCGCCATCTCTGGAAGTGTTCAAAAAACGTGTGGATGTGGCACTTCAGGACATGGTTTAGGGGACATGGTGGCGCTGGATTAATGGTTGGACTTGATGATCTTGAAGGTCTTTTCCAACCTAGTGATTCTGTGTGTGTGATTCTGTGTGTGATTATTAACTATATGATCTTGCATGCCATTTAATACGTTTAGTAAAAATGCAGTGGTATTGAATGTGATTATGTTATTCCATAGTTACAAATTAGAGGCAAGTATATTAAGAAAATTTATAATGCTCCATTTCCTTTCCAGCATTTTTGCTTAGAATATTTGTTCTTAAAGATAAAACAAAGGTTGCCAGCAAAAACCAGAAAGAAAGTATTGTAGGAATTTTTATCTTGAAAGAGATGTCATGAGCATCTGGACATTTTCCAAACATTATAAATGATTCCTCTGATCACAGCTCATTATACCACAGTGAGCAATAACCAGTAGTATGTAGTTTGAGAAGACTTTGATAATTTTGTCAGTATGCAGGTTTATGTTATCTGGTAGACTATATCCGAGATTTCTAACCTATTATTCAGCTATGTTGGTACATCCATATTGCACAGAGAAGCCTTCCGTGCAATCTTAATTTCAGGGATTAATAAAAAGCCCTGGAAGTCTATAATTTGAATACTCCTCCATGAACAAGTAAGCATTGCTGTAAGTGTAACTTTTATGAACATTTAGCTGTTCTTTAAAGAAAGCTTATTGTCCTGTTTTCAGCTGGGATAGAGTTAATTTTCTTAAGAGACACTAGTATGAGGCTATGTTTTGGATTTGGGATGAAAATAACATTGACAATATACTGATGCTTTGGGTTGTTGTTAAGCAGTCAAGGATTGTCTAGCTTCTTATGTTGGCCTGCCAGCAAGAAGGCTGGGGGTGCACGGGAAGCTGGGAGGGGGCACAGACAGGACAGCTGACCCAGGCTGGCCAGAAGATATTCCACACCATATAATGCCATGCTCAGTATATAAAGCTGGGACGAAGAAGAAGGAAAGGGTGGAGGGGAGTTCAGAGTGATGGCATCTGTCTTCCCAAGAAACCGTTACGCGTGACGGAGCCCTGCTTCCCTGGAGATGGCTGAACACCTGCCTGCCCATGGGGAGTGTGAATGAATTCCTTGTTTTGCTTTGCTTGTGTGCGCGGCTTTTGCTTTACCCATTAAACTGTCTTTATCTCAAACCATGAGTTTCCTCACTTTAACTCTTCCCATTCTCTCCCCCATCCCACCGTGGGGGAGTGAGCGAGCGGCTGCGTGGGGCTTAGTTGCCGGCTGGGGCTAAACCACAACACTTATTTACCAAGGAAAGGATGCTTATTGCATTGTTATTGATGCACTGTGAATTAAAATAAAGCTCTAGGCACTACACCAGCTATTAGAAGGTAATGATAGAACATCAACCAATGTATTATATTGTATCTCGATATTCATGCAGGAAATAAAGATAAAAAACTGAAATATATATTGAAAAAAACCTTTTTGTTTGTCTCTGTAGTTAAAACAAGATGTATGAAGTCAATGCAAGTATACAGATATGTAAATTTTTATGTGGGTGAATTTTATGTCTGCTTTTTAATGGAAGTATGACTACTAATCAAAACAACTGGTGAATTTGTTTTAAACAGTAAGCTTGCATTCACATGATAAGGAACATAAGATTTTTTTTCTATTGGGTTAAGTAGTGAAACTGATTATCTCTATTTTTGGGGAAATCATGTGTTCTAGAAGCATTTTAATTCTATTAGAAAGCAAGATAAACTAGACACTGAAAATCGGAATAAAATCAACAAAAAAAAAAATCTGGTTAGGAAGTGCTGTGAAATAATATGAAAAATAAGCTCTGTCTCATTTTCTAATACCAAGGGAAGAGTAAAAATTCAGATCTATCCAGGACTAAATTTGACAGAAACAGTGAAATGACATCCAAAATATGATGGTGGTATGGACACAATTTTTTACTCTCATTCTGTTACTTCTTGTGCCTATTCTTTCCCTATCCCTACGAGCATTCATGCCCATGTGTTTTCTCTCTCTTATATCATAACCCCTCAACAATTTCAAGCAGAATATATTCGGGGACTTGATAATCTGGTATGCATGCAAATGCAAGAACTTTGTGATTGTCTTGGTAGTAACGGTAGCACTTTTTTGAGCTGTCTGTGGAGCAACTGTTGCATAACTTCAACCTGTAGTTTCTAGCAAGCTTACTGTGTATATGCTGTCTCAGGATTTTTCAGCTGTACCTTATAGTAACTCCACATCTGACACAATTTTACTAAATTCTGAATTGTTACTGATTCAGGGTACCATCTGAAAAGGTTTTTAAGCAGAGGTTTAGACACGTCCTGGGGGTAAGACATAGTTCAATACAGTGAGGATTGAGGAGAGTGAATAGATGTATGGCAACTTCCATTGCACCTGAAAAGAATTTCCATTACTGTACTGTTTTGTTGTATTAACTAGATCAAAGGGAATATAAAAACAAGCTGCATTCCATGAGACATTGAAACATTGCATCCACCTAGAAGGAAGAACAGTTGATTTATAATGGGGCTTGCTATCAGAAACAAATGTATTAGCATTAATAACTGAGCTTTTGAATGCCAGGAACATCCCCAGGAAATAACTGAGAATTTGTGGCTAGTAAGGAGAGAACTGTAGTGATTTTTTTGTGAAGAAAAAAAGGCAGTTAACAAAAAAAGAAAATCATATATAAAGATCGGAATGCATCATTTCTCACTGTTCTCAGGAGTTATCAGTAATAGTCATGGAAGGCTGAGTATGACCTCAGAACTAAGATGATTCCGGCCAATATCAGAGAAACAAATCCTCACAACTCATTTGGAAGAAGAGCATGAGAACTGGATGTTTTAACTTCGCAGATGCCAGTGCTTGTCTGTACACTCACCAAACTGTTTACCTTGGAAGGCTGTAGGACTGTCACAACCTACAGAAAATACATCTTTACAGGGCCATGTATGTCATTTTGTTTCCCTTCCTAAATCAAGGGAAATCTAAGTCAGTCTTTGTACCAACTTTCTCAGTTAGATAGATACTTAAAACTGGAATCTCATGGATTTTGTTGCTGCCTTATTCTGCTTGCCTCCTCATTGATGCTGTGTGTTTTGATGAATTCTCTTCAGCCTTTGTATCTCAGGACTTGCAGACTACATTCTTGTATAGCTCAGGTCATCAAGTAACAGACATTTTCCCTGGCATTTGTCCTGATGTTATACAATGAAAGAATGTTCCAGAAAGATACTACTCTTGCTTTGAATAAACTTTGTTTTAAAAAAAATTATTTCATAGTACTTCCCAGGTAGTTTTATTTCTGCAGATAAATTACTCAGTTTAAAAGAAATGTACATTTATTTCCTATTTTAGTTTGCCTAGTTTTATCTTCCAGCCATTGGTTCTTGCTATGCCTTATTCTGCTAGACTAAAGAGCTCTCCACTATTTGGTATTTTCTCCTCATGAAGGCACTTACAAGCTGCAAGAGTCACCTCTCACTCTTCTTTTTCATAAACTAAGCCTACTGAGCATTCATGAAAAAAGAAATAGTCCTAAAGCAGATATTCAAGCTGGTATATTTCAGGTTTGATGATACTGGCAATCTAAAACAGTTTCTTCTAATGGGAAGTGCCAACGTACCTTATCAAATGGCAAAGTACAATTGATGTCCTCTAGAAATCACTTTTCCATATTTGATCACAAGTGAATTGTTTTAATACCAAACTTGAACACTGGGAATTTAATTTCCGGACTTTCATTCATTTAATTTCTGAAACAATTATGGTTGGTTATATACTTCTTTTTGTAAATGCCTTTCCATTCTAGTACCAAAGAATAAACTCTACAACAAAAAATAAACAAACCTATGAATGCCAGAGTAGTAATATGTGTCTATTTTGCCCATTTGAATGGTTACTAATAAAATGAGGGGAGGATTACAATTCTTATCATTGACCCAGAAATGCTGCAATAGAGTTTTTTTGTAATGGAACTAACTGAATGCCTGAGTTGTATTCAAATAACTTAGAGTGATAAAAATAAGGCATTTTGCAGAGGTGGTTGCAATCACAGCACAAATAACGGTCAGGAAGGAATGGATTACTCCTGCATCATGTAGTCAGGTGAAAGCTTTGCAGCATTTGAGGAGGTAAGTCAGAAAGGTTTAGGGCCCCTGTTCTGATAACTCCAAACCACCATTTCCTACTGGAAAGCAGGATATGAATGTTAGCATCAGCACTAATTTAATCCTTTGTTCTGTAATTATTTATGGATGTATTCTGCTGATTCTTTACTCTATAAAACTAAAGTGTTCAAAGCTAATTCTCACATTTCACTATTACAAAATAAACAGTGTGTTCTTTTTCCATGTCATTAAGTCATCAGTAAATAATGATTAGTACTGATCTCAAACTGAATGTTGTTTTTGCATTCTTTTGTTTTGTTTTCAGTTGTGGTATTTGCATCTATGCAAGAAGCCAGGCCTTAATATTCTAGTTTAAAATTACAGATCATGACTCTTGTGCAATTGCTACATCCAATACACATTTTTGAAACAAATGAGGTAAAACTTACACAGAAAGAAAATGGTATTTGTTACAGTTATTAGCCACAAAGTGAATGAGTTGATTCAGTAGATCTTAGAAATGCTTAAAAATTATACCTACAGGCAGAGAGCAGGCCACCTACATACTGTGGCTAATTTACTTGGCTCATTTTAAATTTCTGCAGTGCTCCGGGGAGAATATGTCTTTCAGAAGGGTCTTACAGTTATTTAATTGGGCCAGGCAGATTCCAAATGACTTGCAATGGGAACTGATTATGATATTTCTCATTGCGTATGGATGTAATTTTACAGTAACACCGCAAGCAGCACTGATTGCAAAGTCTCAAGTCCCTATTCTTTGATGTAAAATCAAGCAGTTATAAATAGTGCTAGTTTTGAAGGTGATGTTTCAAACCATAACGTCTGGGGGACAGGTATTTTTATGATTCTTATTTGTATATGGTTTATGTTTAATCTTTTTAAGTCTTTAATAGCTATTTTAATGTGACTGGCAAATAGCAAGCACGGGTTAGAGTTTACAGTTGTGTGTCATTAAAAAAAGTAATGCAGACTTAATTTTGCATTATTTGTAAAGTCAAAGTTTCCATTTAGTGCTGCATGACTTGCCAAGTGATTTTGCAAGGGCAAGTCAGATTTCATGACAATGGGGCACTGCCTTTTTGTGGGTTTTGCTTTTTGATTATGTTTTCTTTCACAGTGCTATGAAAAAGGAGTGTGCAACCCCTCCTATGGCCCTTCACAACACGCCAGAGCTTCAGGTGAGGAATCACTAAATACACATTACCGAGTAGATGCTCCAAATTTGTTGTCCTGGATAATTTTGTCTCTCAATTCCCTGCAGTACTCCAGCCCTTTCTGACTTAGAAGGACACTTCCCAGGGAATTGTTCTTCTTTGGTTTCATCCTGCGAAATGCTCCATGTAAAAGGGGGTAATTATCTTCAGAGGATTGCCTTGCCTGGCATCTTTCATTTATATTTAATTAATAAGTCAGCCTATTTTTACTGTTTTTTGCTGTTTGCTTTTAGTTTTGTTTGGCTGCTCATATTAGCTTTCATGGAACAGGGCTTTTTGAAATACCCATTTAGCGCGTTTAAAATGTAGTACAGTTATTCTTCATTGCATCTTGTTCTGGTCTGTGGCTTTAGTGAAACCTGCATATCTTAAAAGGTCTGGAAAAGAAACCTTCCTAAAAGTGCCCAGCTTATGGATTTATCTTTGCTGTCTTCAATGCAGGAGGCACCAGGTTATTAAGTTTTGCTCTGGCTTGTGCCCTCCGATTGATAAGATTGTGTCAGGTTTAAAATTCCATCCTGTCACGTCTTGTAATGCTTGTTGCTGCCAACCAGTGGCTTGCGTAGAGTTTGTATAAGATATATTGCTGCTTCATTTTGTAATATTGCTGAAAGTATTATTTTTTCCAAAAAAAAAGTGAGTTGGAGGAACACTCTAGTGGTGAAATCCTACTGAAGTCAATATGAATCCCAGCTTCAATGAGGCCTAAGACTTTTACCTTGTGTATTGATATGTCCAGTGATATTTTAAGATATTTTCCCTAGTGACATTTTTTCTTTTTAATTTGTTTTCATTTTGGTTTTAAATCTGTCTTTTCTGCTATGTAGCTGTGAAATCATGTAATGTGAAGTTTATGTGTCATATACTGATTGTGTATACATAATTTACATAACTAATCCTCTATACCAGGTGTATATAGGTAGCTGTGCTTCTTATTGAAGTGTGGTAGGTTTACCATTTTTAAGTTAATTTATGTGACGCATGATTTGTACTTTGATTGCATGATCTTTTCCTTTAGCTGTTATATACAGGGCTTTCAAAGAATGCATTCAATATTTGAGAGGAAAAAAAGACATTTAAGAACTGCAAGTATAAGCACTTTTCTGAATCAGAGAACGAAAATATAACACCTAAATTCCAATTCTCTTGACTGTTTATTAGTAGAATAGGTAGAATAATCTGTTCATCTAGCCAGGTAACTCTTAAGTGCAGAGATTTTTATTCATGGAAAAGATATAAAAACTGTATCATATATCAGATCTATTTCCTCTTTCTTCATCAAAGTAATGTCGATCTCTATAAAGGTAAAATAGAGAATACTTGGAGGAATAACTGAGTTGATAAAAATCCTTCATTAAAGGAAGAACTGTAACTCATGTTCTACTTCTAAAGGTCAGAGCAAGTGTTAAGAACGCTAAACCCTTTTAATATAGATGGAAAAGCTTCTTCCAGTTTCCACACTAAAAAATCCTGGAATGTAATGGCCATGAGAAAAGTCTAGATAGAGCATGTAATAAAAACATAGCTTTTGCAATTGTTCATAGGCATATCCAAAAGGCAGATATAACTAAAAACTTCTTAAACATTCAGTCCCAAGGCGTTGGAAAGCAAGAGGAAGACAGCATGGCATCTCAGATTAGATGTTGCCACTACTTGTTCATGTTCCTTTTCTTATGGCTTGTGATTGCCTAGCAAAATTCTTTGTACTAGGTTTGTGTATAAATAATTTCCAACAGTTTTGCAAAAAGCTGTGATAAAGCATTTACTTCACTTTATACTATTGATATTCCCATGGTATTGAATTGCAGCTTCCATGTGGAAAAAAAAAAAAAAAACAACCTTCTGCCTTATGATATCCATTGGATATTACAGATCAGTGATGATAACTATTAAAAATAAATTCTCTCATTACAGACTTGCAAAAATGTGGTCATTTATATTAAGATATGCAACCGTAACTGCTAAAATTACAAAATTACAGAACAGTTGATGTTGGAAGTGACCTCTGGAGACCATCCACTTCAACCCTTTTGCTCAGAGAATGATCAATAAGAACAAGTTGCCCAGGGCTGTGTCCAGTTGGGTTTTGAATATGCCACGGCTTCTCAGGACAACCTGTTCCACTGTTCGATCACCCTAAAAGTGAGAAAATTGCTTCTTTCATTGAAATTAAATTTTCTGTGTTTCAGTTTGTGCCCATTGCCTCTTGTCCTGTCTCTGGATACCACTGAGAGGCGCTGTCAGCCACTACTTCTATGGCAGATGCTCCATACCCTCAGTCTTCTTCATGGCCCTTTGCTGGACTTGTTCCAGTATGTCCATGTCTCTTGTACCAGGGAGCCCAGAACTGGACCCAGCACTCTGGATATGTCTCACCCATAGTGAGTAGGTAGGGGAAGGATCACCTCCCTCAATCTTCTGGCAATGATCTTCCTAGTGCAGCCCAGGATGCTGCTGGTCTTCAACACTACAAGGCCATTCAAACCATATTAAACTCAGTGCCCACCAGCACCCCTAGGCCCATGTCTGCCTAGGTGCTTTCCAGTCATTTAGCCCCCAGTCTGTCCTGGTGTATGGGGTTGTTCCTCTCCAGAGACAGGACTTGACATTTCCATTTATTGAACTTCATGAGATTCATCTCTGCCCATTTTTCCAGCCAGCTGAGGTCCCTTTGAATGCTAGCACGAATATTTGGTCTATCAATCTTACCTCCCAGGTTTGTATCATCTGCAAACTGTACTCTGTCTCATTGTCAAGGTCATTAATGAAATTGTTAAACAGTATTGGCATCAGTATTGACCTGTGAGGTACACACTTAGTGACTAGACCCCAGCTAGGCTTTGTTCTGCTAATCTCAACCGTCTGAGCCTGGCTATTTGGACTTTTTTCAATCCATTTGTCTAGTCTATACTTCATTAGTTAGTCTTTCAGGATGTTATGGGAAACAGAGTTGAAAACCTTGCTAAGTCAAGGAAAACATCATCCACCACTCATCCTTCATGTACTGAGCTAGCAATTTCATTTTAGAAAGCTGCCAGGTTTGTCAGGCAAGATTTCCCCTTCATAAATCCGTGCTTACTACTCTTAGTCATGTTCTTGTCTCAATACAATTGGAAATGGTTTGCAGGTGGATCTTCCCAGGGACTGAGGTAAGGCTGACTGGCTTGTAGTTCCCCAGACATTTCTTCTTGCTCTTCTTGAAAATAGGAGAGACATTTGCTTTCCTCCAGCCCTGAGGAGCTTCTCCCAAAAGTCATGACCTTTCAAGGACAATTGTCAGTGGCCTTCATCAGTCAGCTCCCTCAGCATTCATGGGTACAGTCCATCAGGTCCCCTGGATTTGTGTTAAGGGAGAAGTTGCTGCCCGAGCATTCACGCACTGATCAAGGAGTCACACACACACCACCCAAGACTTTAACTGCTAGGACCAGAATCCCTTTGCAGCGGGTGACTCCAATGAGCTGACAGGTGTCCCTTTTGACTCCTCATGCACACACACGCACTCACTTTTGGGAGCTTCCTCTTCCCTCAGACTCAACCTTAGGTTTCCTGAAGCAGAATCTCCTACATGACATATGCCAGGTGAATTTATAGAATTGTACAGCAGTGAAGAACAGCTCGAGCTAGCTGCCTCCAGAGAGGGACCCTAAACAAAAGAATTTCTGGGCAATTATACCCTTACAATCTAAGTTCCCTTCTTCTTATGAGATGTTTCAGTCTAATAGTCATATTTAGGTCTGAGGTCTCCTTATTCTTTACTGGATCCTTTCACTCTTTCCAGGTGGGCCGTTCCTTTTCTTTTCTCCAGGAGGCAACTTCTGCTGATGGATACAGCTCTCTTATACTTCTAATTTACACCAGTTTTGGGGCCTTCCTTCATATAACTAAGTAAGAATTCAGTATAAGTTTCACAGTATCTAGGTGAAAGTTCACAGCTTGCAGCCTAAGGCTTTTTATTAATGCTATACAATGGATTCTGTTTAAACTAGGAAGTGACTCCTATAACAATTTGTCTATGTCCAGTTTGTTTATATGTTCCCTAACCTGGTCCTTCTTGACTAAGGACATGCATTCCTTGCTCCAGACTTTCTGTCTGGTCTCACATGCCTAGGATTCCTGAAGGTAAATCTCACTAGTAAAGATGGAAACAAATAAGGCATTGAGTACCTCATCCTTTTCCATGTCCTGTGCCATCAGGTCCTCTGCCTCACTCAGCACTGGACCCACACCTTCCCTTGTCTTCTTTTGACAGCTGAAATACCTGTAGAATTTTTTGTTGCCCTTCACATCTGTCAGCAGGTTTGACACCACATGGACTTTGGCTTTCCTAACCAGATATCTGCATGCTCAGACAGTGTCTTTATATTCCTGCTGAATATATGTATCATCTGCCCCTGATTCCACCTCTTGTACATATCCTTTTTAAGTTTCCATTTAGTCAAGAACTCCTTTTTTTTTCTATGCATGCCTCCTCCCACTTTTGCTTTATTTCCTGCTTGTTATGATGGATCCTTCTTGAGCTTAGAGAGGGCGATCCTTGAATATCAACCAAGGTCCTGAACCTCCTTCCTCCAGAAGTGTATCCCATGGGAATCTTTCAAACAGGTTCCTGAACAGGCCAAAGTTTGCTTTCCCAAAGTCCTGTGTTCCTGCTTTTTGCCTTGCTCCCACTTCTTGGGATCTTGAACTCTGCCATCTCATAGTCATCACAGCAAAGGCTACCTCTGACCTTCATATCCCTGACCATTTCTTCCATGTTTATAAATATGACATCCAGCAGATCACATCCCCTTGTAAGCTCCCACACACATTTGATTCAGTAAGTTATCACTAATGCATTGCAGGAACCTTTTGGATTGCTGTTGCCCCTCCACAGGTATCAGGTGATTGAGGTCATCCATGAGAACTAATATCTGTAAATGTGAACTCTGAAGAAGGCCTTATCTACTTCTTCCTGATCGGACAGTTGGTAGGAGACACTGCGACAATGTTGCACATTTTAGTCTGTCCACTGATGTTTACCTATAAGCTCTCAGCTGTCTCATCACCCATTCCAAAGAAGATCTTCCCACATTCCCACTGCTCTCATATAAAGGGCAACTCCTCATCTCTACTGTCCTCACCTGCCCTTCCTAAAGAGCTATGTTTCTTTGATGCCCATGAGATCATAGCCCTGCAACTGCACATCAAGCTCCAATTCCTCCTGTTGCTCCCTGTGCTGCATGCACTGAAGTACAGGCACTTTGTTTGGGCACCAGTCATACTGTTTTCCCAGAAAAACCGTGTGCTCTGCATAAGAGCTTCCTCTGTAATGCTGTCCCCTTGGCACTTCCTTATTTGTGTGCATACAGTTGTGGTGGGCCCCATTCTACCTTAATTTGTTATTGAAAAAAAAATCAAGTAACACAAAAATGAACACAGAAATCCAGTGAATTACAATCTTCTGAATCATCATCCAAATAATTTTTTCTTAAATATTAGCAGCTAGCTCTAGCAAAAAGATTTGTTCCAACTGACACGAATTTTAGAATGTAAACCATATGCAGCTGAATATTGCAATTCAGAGTTTTAAGTAATCTCTATTAATGAAAAGCAAATTATTCTTGTTAGGCTATGAAATAATGCAGGAGCAGATCAAGGTCTAAGCATATTATATGCATATAAATTTATATAGAGGTATATAAATATATATGTACATACAAGTACAGAATATGAGAGTTTTAGACTGTCAGCTGCATTAGGCAGTCTCTCTGCTGAATAATTTATTAATCCCAGACATAGCAGACACACTCAGTCACAGAAATCAGACAAAACTAACCAGAGTGAGGTGATGACCTTCTGTCTAACATTATATGCAGCCACATGACAGTTCTTTTCCATGAGCTCTTGAGTAGAAGGTTTCAGAGCTTTTGTTCTCCAGGTAGATTAGCAATGCCACCAACACACAAATTATTATGTCATTTCAATATCCGCAGACTCTGCAGAGTTCTTTTTCTACAGCATAGGGTTTTAAGAAGTCATTGAATTAGATTGTGCAAATGAAAAGTAAGACCTTTTAGACCTTTACCTAATAGCAGGTTTTAGTATTACTAGGGCTATGGCTATTTTTCTCTCCCTTTAAAGTTGAATGGTCAAACATAAAAAAGAAAAGGAGAAAGGAAAGGATTTTTAAACTATATAATCTGGTGATACCAGGCTTATTATAAAAGAAGGATTTATTGTGGAAATAAAGAACATACACCTGAAAGATACATTTTACAACTGTCCAGACACTAAGTGACAGGATATAGATATAAAGAAAAAATTCTTAATAAGCTACAGAGCAATATTTTTGTTGTTGATTTGTCATATCATTCATTATAGGTTTAAATTTGTTAAAGAGCATTCTGCAAGGAATATAATTATGATTTTGATATGTTAATGAACACTAATTTTTTTGATCTTTTAAAATAGATAGCCATAAATAAAACATTCCTTCCTTCTTCTCTGATCCTGGAAGAATATTTTTTAGGCAAAGATAAGATAATTTGTTTTTTTAATGCAATTGCTTTGGGGTCATTACCATGTAGCTCACGGTAATGCACTCATGGTCTGTTTAATAGAGTTGGACAGTCTCAGCTGAACAGTTGCTCTAGAGTGTGCCTAAAGCAGAAGACATTATACTGTCCTCTACAACAGGAAAGTCCTGTGAAGTCTTTATCTGTTCTTTCTTGATTCTTATTCAACAATTTATACTGCAGTATACTTACAAGTATTTATTGTGCTTACTTGTGGAACTAATGGGAATGAAAGGGGAAGGGGGCTTTGCGCCTGCCTTAATTCTCATCTGCTCTTCCATTCCATACTGCCAACACAATCTGCATTCTTCACAGTGGAAATGCAAGCTATGCTCGAGTGATGGCAGAAGGTTAAGAGCTAAGCCCTGCCTCTGTGGCAACTTCCCCAGCTCTTTTGTGCATAAAGGAATGTCTGCATTTGGAATAGCCCTGCAGTGTCTTCACTTGCAATGAGGAGTTTAACACCTATGAGGTACTGTGCTTGCTGGAATGAACCGGGGTAAGTCCTTGCTGCTTAAGAAAATCTGTTCCCATCACTTATTTTCTCATGTGGAGGGAAGGCTAAGTTTTCACATTTACATTGGTGCTGTATCAGTCCTTAACTAGTCTGTCATGCTAGGACATGTGGAGGGAAGAAGATTTTTGCACACTCTCTCCCTGTTTTACCTAACAGCCTTTTACGAATGGGTCTGAAATACCTGAATTCCTTCCTTTTAAAATGGGCTGTGAAACAGAAGTCTGAATTACCAGTGAGGATGGACTCTTACAGATATTCATTGCTGTGCGAAGAGTCTTGACAATCATTATCCAACTCACCACACTTGGATTTTTTTTGCAGTGTGGTTTTGTTTACCACCACTACCACAAGCACCATAAAGTATTGCTCTATGGTATTTTTTGTCTTATGAAAAACTGCATATTTGTCCATAATGAAGGTATCCCACACCATTTTGCATTCTTTTGTTGGAATGGTAGCAGTTTAATGAGAGAAAACTGAACATATAAATCTGCAGCTATATGAAACCATCTGGTTTACATTATTTTCTTCAGTAAAAAAGAAATCTAGCTGTGTTTAAAACCCATGGAGGTCAAATATACTTCCTTCAGAAAATGGAAATGCAGCCATCATAAAACAGATAGTGACAAAAAAAAAAAAGAAAGAAGTGTACTAGATTTTTAAGAGCTGAGTTGAAATTTGAGAAAGCAAGCAGCTGAAGATGTGCAAAGAAATTTCTTGCAATTGTATGAGATGCGGGATGCCTATAACTGATGCAGGGAAGAAAGGTACATAGAACATTGCACTGTAACTAAGTTGTTTTTCAGCTGTACTGAAATAGCTTGTGAGGTCTGTTAGAGGTGTTCAGTGGTAAATAATGATTTAATCATCTTTTGAATGTCTCAAAGTCTCAAACAGAGGAGAAGACAATAGGACTGTTGGTTTATAATGAAGTTTCAGTTCGACTGCAATTATTTTTTGTTTCTTTCTTAATGTTGAACATATTATGTGGCTTAAGTCATAAATATTAATGTGATTTTCTATATGTTGAGAATCTCTGTGGAAAAAACTTCTAATAATGCCTTTTTATATCAGTTCAATACTCTTTGTTATAACAATACAAGTTATGTATTTTTGAGTCCCGCTGCTATAACACCTTTTATTTGAGAGTGAATGGGACTTTAAGCTTCCCTGAAAATCTTTTGTAGAGATTTATTCTAGAGTATTTTCCTTTTCAGAAGTGTGTAAACCCATCTTTAACTGAAAACTAGATAAGAATATTTAGGCATGAAAATCCTGACATGCTCCAGGAAGGGAACATCAAAGAACTCAGAAAACTGTTTATACACCCATTTCAAGTGTTTCCTTTATTGAATCACTCACTTTCTCAGAAGCAAATGTGAAAAAAAAAAAAAAAAAAAGACATTATCTTTTTCTTGCTCTTGGATTGGAGTGAAATAAATGAACCAAGTGTGGCAGAAATGTATCTAAAATTAAGTTCAGTAATAAGCAAATTAATTTGCCAAATTCAACAACTGGAAGACCAGAACTTACTTTCAATTTCTTAGCACTTTTTTTCTTTACTGCTTCATAAATGTTGAATTGTTACTTCAATTCTCCAGGTATGCATATGTCAAGGTGAGACGTGAACTGGTAGCAAGTGCCAATATAAAATGCAATGTCTGGTAGTGAACTGGTTGCAATTGCTAATAACAATAGAAAATTGACTCCTCAGATGCACGATTCACTCTCATTAAAAAACAGTCAAAGGAATATATTTGTTCCACAGATGATTGCTCTTTCTGAGAAATTATTAGTCTAAGGTACAGTATTTGCTTTTATTTAACAATGTATTTTCCTGTAAGAAGTGAAAAATTGTTAAGATTTTCCCAGTACATTCAATTGTGAGTGTGGTTGGAGAATTTTTTTAAGTATTAGGATGAATAGATGTATTTGGTAGATACATTGATTCTAAATATCTCTACTTCCAACACGCCTATTGCAATAAATAAGCTAAGTTCTTTATATTCCTCCTTGAACAGTTCAGAAGAGATGAAGGTGGAAAACATATTATAGAATCCTCCAGTCTTTGGGTACCTCTTCCATTTGTCATGATCAACCAAAGATTATCAAGAGTGGCCTTGCAATGACATCATCTAGCTCCCTCAGCACTTCTGGGTGCATCCCATCAGGGCCCGTGGATTTATGTATGTCCAGTTTGCTTATGCATTCCATGAACTTTTCTACCAAGGGTGTGTCTTCCTTGCTCCAGCTTTTCCGCCTGGTCTCTGGAGTCTCTGAGTCCTGAAGGCTGGTCTTGCTAGTAAAGACAGGGATCAAAAAGGCATTCAGAAACTCAGCCTTTTCCATGACCTATTTAACCAGGTGCCCTGTCCAATGAAGCAATGGGTCCACATTTTCCCTAGTCTTTCCTTTTGTCACCTAGGTACTTATAGAAGCCCTTGTTGTCTTTGACAACCCTGACTGGTTTCAATTCCATTTGGGCTTTATCTTTCCTTACCTTATACCTGGATGTTCACACAATGTTTCTGTATTTCTCTTGGGTTATCTGTCCTTGTTTCTACCCCCTGCAGGTTTCTTTTTTCTGCTTGAGTTTGGCCAGGAGCTCCTTGTTCATCCACACAGGCCTCCTGGCTTTTTTGCCTGATTTCCTGTTTGTTGGGATAGACCACTCTTGAGCTTGGATGAGGTGATCCTTGGGCCCCTCTTCCTTCTAGGGCCCCATCCCACCCAACTCTTCCAAGCAGATGGTCTCCTAAAATCCAGCATTGTGAATGTCCTCTCTCCCCTCAGGATCCTGAACTCCATCATCTCATGGTCACTGCAGCCAAGGATGCCTTTTCCCTTTGCAGTTGGTGAGTATGGGGAGCATGATGTCCAGCAGAGCACGCCTCCTTGTTGGCTCCTCTATCATTTGGATGAGCTGTTGTCAATGCTCTCCAGCAGCCTCCTGGATTGCTTATGTCCTGCTGTGTTGTTCCTTCAGTAAATAACAGGGCGGTTGAAGTCCCACATGAGGACCAAGGCCTTCAAATGTGAGGTTGCTTCTATTTGTCTGTAGAAGGACTCATCCGCTTGTTCTTCCTGGTTAGGTGGCCTGTAGGAGACACTCACTATAATGTCACATTACCTGTACTCTTTTTAATCCTAATGTTGAGTTAGGAAACTATGTAACTAAATGTTCTCCTAAAATAAATCAAATGCTATTTATTTTTTTGTGGTCCATGTGTCACGAATGAATAATTACTCCTCATAAAGAATCACCACCAAAGATATCAGAAAAAGAATGATTTTAATATAAATTTGTAAAAAGCACAACTTAACAGAATTCAATGGCAAGGTGCACTCTATTACTTATTCAACATGGAAAAGGTATACAAAGAGAAACCAAACTACAATTAGATTGGAATGATTTACTCCTGTATCAAACCAAGTTAATATGTATATTGATGAGAGAAAGTAGGGGAGATCCTCCCATTGAGTCATGAGGTTCAGAGTGGACTGAAATCCACCCCTAGTCCCAGACTTGGTCAATGGTTTATGACTAAGGTTAGGTAAGGGAAGTAAAGGAATGTCCTCCCGTTGAGTCACGAGGTTCAGAGCTGACCCCCTTGCTTTCTAAACTCCTTCTCAGAAAGGAGACTAGGTGCGTCTGAATCCACTCCTCATCCCAGTCTTGGTCAGCGGTTTATGACTAAAGGGGTAGGGTGTCGGGGATTCTGGTGTAGAGATATATGTTGTGCTTGGTGTAACTTTAGGATGGCAACATCTGACACAAAATAACAGCAATTAAATTCACTAATGATATTGAGATAAATCACAGTATCAAATCATATAAAACTTAGCAGCATGATCAACCTAAAACTTACTAAGATTCCTTAATCACACAAACATATGTGTCGACATAGAGACACTTATTAAATATCCCCCTTGAATTTGGTCAAATACTCACATCAAATGTTTTGCATCGCTCAACGGGTGCACAGTCAAGCCTCTGAGTTGATCATAATTCATGGACTCTGAGAGGTGTCCCAGTCAGAGGGAGGTGCTTGTCGCAGCCTGCTGTGGTCCAGGAGAGCTCAAAGGATCTCACTTGGGCTCACTGTTTATAGGACTGGGAGATGATTGACTTTAGGCATCAGTGAGTTTCCACAATCCAGGCAGGTGATTTCTCAAGTTTTAACAGTACCGTTACCAGGATTGTCTGTAGATAATTGATTAGTTCTGTTCTTGTTCTGTACCTTGTTTAGGCGATCGGTTCCTGATACACTCAGTGCCATTCTCCTCCTTGGCTACACAAGAGTGCTTGGTACAGTTGAGGGGTTCTCAGCTGACAAACCCTTTGTTCAGAATCTAAGGTTTGTCAGGCAATTTAGAGTGGCCCAGGTACAAGGCTAAGGGGATGGGGAGGGGATGCACCACCACATTGTGTTGTTGATATGTCTCAAGGGACTGATTGATCTACTTGGGTTTCCATCTCTAAAGTACAGATCCTCTTCTAATCAGTTTCCCTTACTTTTAACTTTCTATTAGCCTGATTCTGGGAAGTAGTTATTACTAGAGGAGAACACATCATTAATCTTCACTTGGCCTTCTCTTGATGATCAACAATACAACATGCAATAATAACAGATGATGGGAGAACCTTCTGTCAGAGTTTCTGTTTAATAACATGAGGTAACACTTTGCCAAAGATCTTATAGATGCCTTAAAGGTATTACCACAAGCATAGCATAGATTGAAAGTAGAGTTTATATGCTGAAAAATATTGATAATTATATACATATATACATATCTATCATATAATGTTTTAGTAGGTCCACGTTGGATGTCGCAGAAAAAAGTTTTTAAATAGGAAAATATACAATATTTATTTGTGGTGTATTCTCTATGCTTTAGATGGAAACCATATTATTTTTATGATATATTAAATAAGAGGAGTAAACTCACAGCTCTTTTTTTTAGCTATAGATGGCTGATAGAAGAGTTTCAGTTACATACAGGCCCAGACACATTTGAATTGCTTTTGTTTTGACCTATTGCAGACCCAGAAATCATAGACATGTACTGTGAACCTTACATGTATGCCTATGCAGAAAACCATGGAGGAAAAATATTTAAAGCATGCAAATTGTTAGAGCTGAAAGAATTTGTCATCTCTTAAGTTGTTTTCCAATTCTGAGCATGTGAGGTCTCTAACTGTTACTTCTGAGAGCAAAGAGAATGTACTTAAGCAAAAGGTCTTAGCATATTAGTTTTACATACACATATATATTATGATATTTGGTGATAAAAATTGCTTATTATTGACTAGGTCTAATACATTTTTTGATAGGAAATTAGTAGAAAAAATAAAGTTATAAAATTTGAGAAGGTTGAATTCCTATACTCTCCCATTGCTATTTAGATTGTATTTTTACCATGACAGAGAATGATTCTTTCTTATTCAGATCATTATCTAAGTTTTTATAAATACAGGTGGACTCAGCCTGCAATATAGGATGGGTTTCTTCATACAGACATATGCAATAAATGCAATGTCACTGTAAAGGATGACTTTATTCATATCTTTTTTAAAAAAGTGAAGTACAGCGGGTGTATTTAGATGTCTGGTAAATTAATATCAGCTCTGACCTGAAATCTTATCTGGAAACCACTGAATTTCTTTGCAGGTTAATCTCTAGGACTCTACATTTTCTGATTAAAATGTATGTTCCTGACCGGGACATTAGTCTAAAGTTATGTTTCACTTCTTGTGTTATTTCAGAACTATTTCTGTTCAATCTCTGATTCTTCTGTCTTTCTGCAGTGGTGAATTACACTTGGCTCTTCAAATCTCATTTCTGAAACAGCGCATGTCCTTTTCAAATGAAATAGTTTAGTATGCTCATACTTGGTCTTAAGTGTATTCTTGACAGACTAATTTTCATATGTTTTGTTTCACTGTAGTGGTTCCAGTGCAGATAGATCTTGGGGCAGGGGGCAGGGAGGGAGTGGAGGAAAATACAAGGCAATTATTGTTCATTTGGCTGCAGGAATAAGGAGTGGGGGATAAAGTAAAAACATTAATTTCAAAGAGATGTACTAGAGTCGAGGGCCTGTACTTCAGTAGCTCCCTGTGATAAGGGAGTATTCCTGACACCTCTTGCACACAGGTAGTAATTCCTACCACTCTACTCCTGTAGGGTTCACACTGTCTACTTTTAGAAACTGCTAAACCTAACTGATTAAGATAATTAGACTAAACCAAAAATAGTTGTGTCCAAACTGTTTTTGGCATTTATTGCTCTTCTGTCAGAATTAATGAACATGCTATGTCCAAAACTACTTTGACTTTCAAAAAGCATTGGCTGGCTTAAGAACAGATGTCCACTGTCGCTGAAGATCCTTCCCTACAACATAACAATGATGCCAGTTTTTACTTTCTCATTCAGTAGGGCTCTGTGGAAATCACTGCAGTAACACTATTGAAAATCAGAAGTATGGAATAAATCCACTAAGTCCTCTTTCTTTGTCATACACCATGCTTCTCCTTTCCTCCCAGTCTATCTCAGCCTCTGCAGAACCAGAACTGAGACAGTTAGATCTGCAGGAGACTTCCTCATTCCCATCCAAAGGATCACTTCATATACTCCCTATGCAGTATTCAAGTTCCTGTCAATGGGAGTTCTGCAGGTGGACAACGAGAGCAGAATATTCAATAGGCCTGTAATGCGGATCAGAGTAAAAAAATGTAATTACCTACAGAATTAATAGAAATTCTGCACCTGCATTCTCAAGTGTATTTTTGTAGAAAAAAATAATGCCAAGACTGTGGTTATAGAATTTTTTAATGTCAAGAAATTTCAAACCTGGATGACTTGTACAGTTAAGATTATAGCCCACATGCTATAGATCATACAGCTTTGGCCCAGGAAGAGTTCACTGACCTGAAAGATGCTAAATTAATGTCTTACACATGTTAAGATCTCCATCTATCCTAAACTGAAACAGAGAGGGACATCTCTAGAGGGTGATGCAGATGCAGATCTCAAAACTTTTTAAGTCTCCATGGATGTAAAGTAATCCTTAACATGGTAAATGCAACCTGTGAATATGCTCCAATATAGCACTGAGGAAATACTGTAAATCACAGTAGATTTCTCCATGTGTGATGAAATCTAAAATCATAGAATCACAAAACCATTAAGGTTGGAAAAAACCTCTAAGATCATCAAGTCCCACTGTTAACCCAACACTACCGTGCCCACTAAACCATGTCCCGAAGTGCCACGTCCACAAGTTTTTTGAACACTTCCAGGGATGGTAACTCCACCACCTCCCTGGGCAGCCTATTCCAATGCTTGACCACTCTCTCCGTAAAGAAATTTTTCCTAATATCCAATCTAAACCTCACCTGGTGCAACTTGAGGCCATTTCCTTTTGTCCTATCACTACTTATTTGGGAGAAGAGACCAACACCCACCTCCCCACAACCCCCTTTCAGGAAGTTGTACAGAGATAAGGTCTCCCCTCAGCATCCTCTTCTCCAAACTGAACAACCCCGGTTCCCTCAGCCACTCCTCAGAAGACTTGTGCTCCAGACCCATCACCAGCTGCGTTGCCCTTCTCTGGACGCGCTCCAGCACCTCGACATCCTTCTTGTAGTGAGGGGCCCAAAACTGAACACAGGATTCAAGGTGCGGCCTCATAAGTGCCGAGTACAGGGGCACGATCACTTCCCTACTCCTGCTGGCCACACTATTTCTGATACAGGCCAGGATGCTGTTGGCCTTCTTGGCCACCTGGACACACTGCTGACTCCTGTTCAGCCGGCTGTCAACCAGCACCCCCAGGTCCTTTTCTGCCAGGCAGCTCTCCAGCCACTCCTCCCCAAGCCTGTAGCATTGCATGGGGTTGTTGTGACCCAAGTGCAGGACCCGGCACTTGGCCTTATTGAACCTCATACAGTTGACCTCAGCCCATGGATCCAGCCTGTCCAGATCCCTCTGCAGAGCCCTCCTACCCTCCAGCAAATCAACACTCCCACCCAACTTGGTGTCATCTGCAAACTCACTGAGGGAACACTCAGTCCCCTTGTCCAGATCATTGATAAAGATATTAAACAAGACCGGCCCCAAAACTGAGCCCTGGGGAACACCACTTGTGACCAGCCACCAATTGGATTTAAGTCCATTCACCACAACTCTCCGGGCTTGGCCATCCAGCCAGTTCTATACCCAGTAAAGAGTAAACTTATCTAAGCCATGAGCAGCCAGTTTCTCCAGGAGAATGCTGTGGGAGATGCTGTCAAAGGCTTTACTAAAGTCCAGGGAGACAACATCCACAGCCTTTCCCTTATCCACTAGGCAGGTCACCTGGTCATAAAAGAAGATCAGGGTGGTCAAGCAGGACCTGCCTTTCATGAACCTGTGCTGGCTGGGCCTGATCCCTTGCTTGTCGTTCACATGCCCTGTGAGCACCTTTAAGATGAACCTCTCCACAATCTTCCCCGGTACCGAGGCCAATCTGACAGTCCTGTCGTTCCCAAGATCCTCCTTCCGGCCCTTCTTGTAGACGGGCGTCACATTGGCAAGCCTCCAGTTGTTTGGGACCTCCCCTGTTAATCAGGACTGCAAATAAATGATGGAGAGTGACTTGGCAAGCTCCTCTACCAGCTCCCTCAGTACTCTTGGGTGCATCCCATCATTCCCCATGGACTTGTGAGTGTCCAGGTGGCATAGCAGGTCGTTAACTGCTTCCTCCTGGATATGCGAATTTTATTCTGCTCTCCATCCCTGTGTTCCAGCTCAGAGTCTGAATACCCTGAGGATACCTGGACTGGCTATTAAAGACTCAGGTAAAGGCAGCATTAAGTACCTCAGCCTTTTCATCATCCTTGGTGACAATGTTCCTCCCTCCCCGCCCCCCCACATCCAATACAGGATGGAGATTCTCCTTGGCTCTCTTTCTGTTGTTAATATATATGTAAAAACACTTTTTCTTATCTCTTACAACCATGGCCAGACTGAGTTCTAGCTGGGCTTTTGCCTTTCTAATTTTCTCTCTGCATGACCTAAAGGAAGCCCTGTATGATTCTTGAGCTGCCTGCTCCTTCTTCCAAAAGTAGTAAGCTCCCCCTTTTTCACCATGTCCCAGTAAAAGCTCCCTGTTCATCCAGACCAGTCATCTTCTGTGCTAGTTCATCTTATGGCACATGGGAACCACCTGCTCCTGCACCTTTAAGACTACCTTCTTGAAGAACGTCCAGCCTTCCTGGGCCCCTTTGCCCTTCAAGATTGTCTCCCAGTCCCGTTTACTCTGCCATGTAAATTGGAGGGGCTGTACTGTAGTTTTATAGTACAGTTTGATTGTTTTGATTGTATTTTTCCCATTGAAGAGAAGGTTAAAATAACGTAAAAAGCATAATGGTAATTACTTAATTATTTTAAAATAATATTTAATGTCACTATGTAACAAAGTGTAAATTGATATCTCTATGGTGAGATATTAACACATTGGATGCAATTCAACATTTCAGAAGTAATAAACAAAAAATAGGAATTAAATGATACTTTATGGAATCAGATAATTTTTCCTTAAAAAATATTCTTTATCTTTTCCACTTTTAAATTTGCAAACTTATCAAACACATCAAACTCTTTTTCAACAAATCAATATTTACAGTGTAAAATAAGTTAATTATACAATTTCTAATTATCACTGTTTGTTTTCACCTCATTAGCTGCCAGCAGACTATTTTTGTGCTTGAGGGGAAAGAGAACCTTGACCAAATGACATGAAGGCTGGAGCGATTCCATAATTGAGTGTTTGTGCTCACATACAAATCTATTTGTTCTGGCTTGATTTGCTTGCTTCCCTTTAAAGTATGTCAGATAAACAAAAAATATCTTCCTTTTTAATTAATGGCTGTCAAAATTGAGCTTTATTTAAATTCTAAAATAAATCCTTGGCATTAGTTTCAGGCTGCAGAAATACATTTTCATTTCCTGAGCTGAATGCAAAATTAATGTAATTCCAGTCCTGTGGAATTTACTATATGCAGTCTGAGCTCCTAGATCCATCCTGGAAACAGAATATTGTTGTATGGTTTACTAGAAATCTATTGATAATCATTCCAACTAACATATAGAGACAGTTCAGACTTCTTTCTAGACTTTACTTAGTCATCTGACCAAGAGAAATAATGGTTGCTTAGACTTGGGAGGGAAATTGTATTCTTAAACATGTTTCTGATTTAGAAAATCCATTTACAATTAACAGATGGATTTGGGTTAAAATGAGACCTACTGAAAGACATGATGACATATCTAGCAAAAGATATTGAAAGATAGAGGTGATGGGTTTTGAACTGTATAAAGAAAGTTAGGAAACAGCTGCTGTGGCGTAAGATTAGATTGGACAGTAAAGCTGTGGTAAATACAGAAATAAATAATCAACATGAATACAGACACTAACTAAGAGGACTATTAAATTTGGCTAATAAGAGGAATGTTCTTGGGTGTAACTGAAATGCATAGCTTTGAATCCATGGAAAATAAAAATATTAAATTATTTATTCCATAATTCTGTATGAACTGGCATGTGAAAACTATCTTCCATTTTCTATAAATTGTCAAATCATGACTAATAATTCAGATTGGAAAATAATAAATACCTAGAGAGTAAGACAGATACAGACTTACTAGTCCAACCTCCTTGGCATAGAGACATTTAGAGAAAAAAAACCTGAGTGTGAAAATAATTAAAATTACTAAGTTGATGGAAGCTGAAATAAAATGTGTTATGGTTTACTGCAAAATAATTTTACTGAAATAATCTGCTATATTTCTTTCACAAGACATTTGATTGTTTTTAGATAGACAAGATGGTCTCTTTTCAGATGTGGATTGAAATAGTGCCTTTGATGTAGTGTCATATGAGGAGTTATCTGTAGACCTGGAAAAGAAGAAGATGCAGGTGCATAGGAATTTGCTAAATGAGAGTTCTCCTAGCAACATGAAAATACGGAGTGGGAAACTAGTATTGGAAATCTTGAAGTATTTGTCTTGGACTTAATATATACAGTATTTTGAGACCAATGAGACCCTCGAAATTAAAAGTATAATGATTAGTAATGTTGATACAAAACTGGAGTGTACTGTCAACATGGAATAAAAGAATTTCATCTGATGACAGGTTTAAGATTAGTGTTAAAGAGAAGAGGGAAAGGTATAAAATCTGAAGGAAATACTAAAGGAGAGGAAAGACATAGATAAACTAATTGATTACATCGCAACTCTGATATATTAAAGCCATGTAACTATAAAAAGAACTAATGTGATCACAGGATGAACCAAGAAAAAAAGCATTTCCACTGAGACAGGGAAATACTCATGATCTATATTGGTCACAGACAGAATTTAATTTGCAAAATTATGTATACAGTCACCTATTCCTTTCCAAGAAAGTAGACTAAAATAAGGTCAGAAGTGCCAGTAGTATGCTCAGAGTAAGGAAGAATCTATCATAAAAGGGCAACAGGTTAGAAAAGTTTGGCTTGATCTGTATGTCAGAACAAAGGTAGAAAAGTTATGATTGCTTTTTATAAATGCATATGAAAGCTAAATTGCAGGAAGGGAGAAGATATATTTAAGCTAATGGACAATGTGGCATAAGAATAAATATATATGAACCATCTTGCAGTTATTTAAGATAGGGATTAAGAGATTCATGACTATTAGAGCCAAAGGACTAATGCATATGAGAAGGACCTTCTGAAAGAGAATGATATATTTAAAGGCATGACATGTATTAGTTACCTTTTTTTTTTTTTGTGGAGCTATACCTATTGACTGAAGAAGCCATAAATGAAGCAGTTGTGGATGCCCCATTCCTGGAAGTGTTCAAGGCCAGATTGGATGGGGCTTTGAGCAACCTGGTCTAGTGGAAGGTGTCCTTGCGCATGGCAGGGGATTTAGAACTAGATGATCTCTAAGGTCCCTTCCAACTCAAACCATTCTATGATCCTATGATTCCATGATTCTATGACAGAGGTAAACAATGCCATGAACATCTCACCAAAAAATAGGAAGGTGTGATTTCTACTACCTTTGATCTGGGCAGGAGCCAAATTATTTTCAGTTTCTATCTTTGCTGTGTTAATTTGTTTTAAATGAAAACTTCATCTTTAAGTTGATAGTTTGTTTCCAGACCAATTTATATGGCTTTTAAGTACTTTGAAACTGTATTTTTTTCATCATAGAATGGCTTGGGTTGGAAGGGACCTTAAAGATTAGCTAGTTCCAGACCCCCTGCCATGGGCAGGAACACCTACCACTAGACCAAGTTGCTCAAAGTCCCATCCAGCCTGTCCTTGAACACTTCCAGGGATGGGGCATCTACCACCTCTCTGGGCAACCTGTTCCAGTGCCTCACCACCCTCACAGTGAATAATTTCTTCCTTATATCTAATCTAAGTATACACTCTTTCATTTTAAATCCATTACCCCTTGTCCTATCACTACATGTCCTTGTAAAAAGTCCCTCTCCAGCTTTCTGGTAGACCCCTTTTTAAGAACTGAATGGCTGCTATAAGGACTCCCTGGAGCCTTCTCTTTTCCAGGCTGAACATCCCCAATTGTCTCAGCCTGTCTTTATAGCATAGGTGCTCCAGCCCTCTGATAATCTTCGTGGACCTCCTCTGGGCTCACTCCAACAGGTCCATGTCCTTCTTCTGCTGGGGGCTCCAGAGCTGGACACAGTACTCCAGGTGGGGTCTCACCAGAGCAGAGCAGAGCAGCAGAATCACCTCCCTTAACCTGCTGGCCACGCTTCTTTGGATGCAGCCCAGGATGCCCCTCTGGGCTGCAAGCACACATTGCCAGCTCATGTTGAGTTTCTCATCAACCAAGACCCACAAATCCTTCTTGGCAGGCCTGTTCTCAGGGATTGTGCCTGTATTTGTGCTTGAGATTGCCCTGACCCAGGTGCAGGACCCTGCACGTGGCCTTGTTGAACTTCATGAGGTTCGCACAGGTCCATCTTTCAAGCCTGTCCAGGTCCTTCTAGATGGCATCCCTTCCCTCCAGCATGTCAATTGCACCACACAGCTTGATGTTGTCATCAAATTTGCTGAGGGTGCACTCAGTCCCACTATCCATGTTGTTGATAGAGATGGTAAACAGCACTGGTTGTCACTGGTCTCCAAACCATTGACTGCAACTCTTTGAGTGTGACCATCCACCCAGTTCCACAGCCATCAAGTGGTGCATCCATCAAATCCATGTCTCTCCTATATAGAGACAAGGATGTCCTCTGGGACAGTGTCAAATGCTTTGCACAAGTCCAGATACATGACATCAGTCGCTCTTCCCTTATCCACTTATAACCCCATCGTACAAGGCCACCAAATTAGTCAGGCATGATTTTTTTTTTAGTAAAGTCATGTTGGCTGTCATGAATCACCTCCTTATTTTCCATTTGCCTTAGCATAGTTTCCAGGAGGATCTGCTCTATAATCTTGCTGGGCACAGAGATGAGACTGACTGACCTATAATTCCTCAGGTCTTCCTTTTTTCCCTTTTTAAAAATGGAGGCTGTTTCCCCTTTTCCAATCAATGGGAACTTCACTGGACTGCCACAATTTCTCTTAGCAACTTCCTCCTCCAATTCCCTCAGGACCCATGGATGCATCTCATCAGGTCCCATGGACTTGTGTACCTTCAGGTTCCTTAGATGGTCTTGAACATGATTTTCTTGTGGGCAGTTCTTCATTCTTCATTCTCCCAGTCCCTGTCTTTGCCTTCTGCTACTTGGGGGGTGTGGCTTTATTTACATAGCCTTAAACAAAACAAAGAGTATTAAAAGAATAGATGCTTCAACTGATGCGAACAGACTTCAGTAGGCCTATGTCAGTTTGCATGGTTTACAACCCGGCCCAATGGGAATATCTTATTATTTGTCCTAAGATCATGTTGTTTTTTCAGGCTACTGTGCAATAAGAGAAATCTACTGTACTGTAACCTGTCTCCCCAAAATTTAGAAATTAAAAGCAAAATAGGAAAGAGAGATATATTACATGACCACATGTACCACACCTTGTGTGTGGGTTTGAAAAATGAGGGAGATGATAACTTCAGTCACAGAATCACAGAATCACAGAATCACAGAATGGTTGAGGTTGGAAGGGGCCTCTGGAAGTCACCTGGTCCAACCCCACTGCTCAAGCAGGGACACCTAGACCGGGTTGCCCAGGACCATGTCCAGGTAGCTTTTGAATATCTCCAAGGTGGGAGACTACACAGCTTGTCCAGGAAACCTGTGCCAACGCTCAGTCACCCTCACAGTAAAAAAGTGATTCCAGATGTTAAGAGGGAACATCCTGTGTTTCAGTATCTGCCCATTGCCTCTTGTCTTCTCACTGGGCACCACTGAAAAGAACCTGTCTCCGTCTTCTGTATAACCTTCCTTCAGGTATTTACAAACATTCATAAGATCCACCTGAGCATTGTCTTCTCCAGGCTGAACAGTTCCAGCTCTCTCAGCCTTTCCTCATGGGAGAGAGATACTCCAGTCCATCATCTTAGTGGCCCTTTGTTGGACTCTCTCCAGTATGTCCCTGTCTCTCTTGTAGTGGGGAGCCCAGATCTGAGCCCAGAACCCCAGGTGTGGCCTCACCAGTGCTGAGCAGAGGGGAGGGGTCACCTCTTGACCTCCTGGCAATGCTTTGTCTAATGCAGCCCAGGATAATATTAGCCGTTTTTGTCACAAGGGCACATTGCTGGCTCCTGTTCAGTTTCATGACCACCAGGACCCCCAGGTCCTTTCCTGCAAAGCTGCTTTCCAGCTTGGTGAGCCGCAGCATGTATTGATGCCTGGGGCTGTTCCTCCACAGTTGCAGGATTTGGCACTTCCCCTTGTTGAACTTCATGAGGTTCTCATCAGACCATTTCTCTAGCCTGTTGAGGTCCCTCTCAAGGGCAGCACAATCCTCTGCCATATCAGCCACTCCTCCCAGTTTTGTGCCATCTGCAAGCTTACTGAGGATGTACTCTGTCCCATCATTCCAATCATTAATGAAGATGTTGAACAGGACTGGACCCAGTATTGACCCCTGGAGTACACCGCTAGTTACTGGCCCCCAACTAAACTTCATATCATACTCTGAGACCAGTCTTTCAGACAGATTTCAGTCCACTTCACTGATTTCACATTCAGTCCCTACTTCATCAGTTTCTTTATGAGGATCTTATGGAAACTTAGTAGAAACTTCAGTCAAGTGGACGTTTGTTGTCTGAGCTTGATTAAGCAAGGTTATGATTTGGTACATTTGCAGATTGTTCTGTGGATGAACCTCACTTGCAAAATTTCCATTTCTCTATATTTGAAGTATGTCTTTTAATTAAATATGTTTTTAAAAGATTTCAGCTAGTTTGAACTACTATTACACAAAACATGGAAATACATTCACCTGGGACCACACAGCACATGTTGAACCTTGCCTTACTCACATAGATGCAGTTAAGGAAGTTGGGAATTAATCCCCTAGGCATGTTAATGTGCTTTTTTGACAACCGTCATTAAGTCTAGCAAGGTATTTAAATTGCAGATATTCTGCTGACTGAATATTCAAAAGGTACTTGACAGCCAATCACCAATGTCCCAGATGCGTTTTCCTGTTGCAAGTGTATCCTTGTGATGTTAGCTTCAGGATGGTGACAGAGATATCTTAAGTCTTTACAGTAACCTTTTGTTTTCATCATCCTGAATTCAGCATTTGTATCAGGGAAAAAATTGTCACTAGTTATCCTTTTTTATAGATTTTTGTTGGTAACCATAAGTCTCAGCATAGATCTTTTTGGGACTCCATCAGTAATATACGTTGACCATTTATACAGTATACATAAATACGTAGTCTTGGTTTTTTATTTCTTAGTTTGCAGTCCAGAAAAGAATATTCTTAGGACACCTAAGGGTATATTAAGAACCATTGATTGGAAAGCTTCTTAAAAGTTATTTAAAAATACAAATACATTTGCAGCTACCTTCAGCTACTTAAGTGACTTTTCATGTCAAAGACTGCTACTACACTGGTGGGGAATTATTATACATTACAAAACCAATATAGACACTTCCCCATTAGATAATATATCTATGTGTCTATTTTTTTTATTCTGGTTTGTTTCTTTTTTAAATGTATTTTCAACTAATTGGCTTGATATTGAAATCTGACCCCCAAGTCTGTGGGTGCTTAAATTCTTCCTGAGTCTCTTTTTGATAACTGTTACACACATACCATCTTTAATTTTTCCAGCAGCAATTAATTTTAATGATAGTTGCACAATAGGCTGTACTTGAGTTTTTAGTTCCAAAAATTTGAAATTTAAACTTCTTTGGAACTTGTTGTTAAATAGTGGCTGGTTCTCTCTCTTTTTGTTCGTTTTGCTTTTGGAAGAGGTTGGGGGTGTCTCAGCAGGTTGTCTTTGTGTACTGATACCTACTTAAACAGTCTCTGATACTTTAATATTATCTCAGTCTTGTGAATTTTATTAGACAGGTATCGCGTTTTTTCTTCTTATAGGACTTGATCCTGTCAGGTCTGTGCTAGGTTTGTTAGGTCATCTCTTTCAGGAACTTATGCAGATGAATCACATAAGTGAGAACAAATGTCTGGTAGTTATGTGTGTGTGTGTGTTTATAATTAGAGAAGAGGTAATGAGTTTGTAGCCTGAAATCTCCCTTGGTATTTCCTTAATAATAGGTGAAGAGAACAAGAGAGAATTGAGGAAGGCAAGAAGGGCTAGGACTCTTTTGGGGCGTCAGCAATGATCTACTGATTATGTAGTGAGAGTTCTCCACTACAGCACTAAAATTCTAAACATGATATGGAAGAAATACATGGGATTAATATTCACGTTACTATTGAAATTATTTTAGTTAGGACCTGTCACTGAAGTCCACCTCTGTAGATGATTTTTAACTGCATGTCAGGGGGACTTCACTTTGAAGCATAATCTTTCTATTTATTTAAAATGTAGTGATATGTTCATACCTACATAATTATAATCTAAGCTTGGCAAGTGGAGAAATAAAAAAAAATATTCAAGATAGTAAAGGACTATTTGTAAGTGCAGTGATCTAAAGATGATGCAGAAGAAGGGCTTGATAGCTACTGCCTTTATTTTTTTCTTAAAACAGAAATGTCTCTTTATTATCTTCTTTAGGCTTGTCCTCCTTTTTGAACCCTAAAGAGAGGTCTCTTACTTGGTTTTCCCTAACATTTAGGGCATTTTTCTTCTGTCCCAGCCACAGACTGAACTTTTACTTAAAATTTCCTTTTATCTTTTTTCTGTGTCCTGATATGGAAAATTAGAATGTAAAATATGAAATATGTTTTATAAAATTTTATTAGTAATTACAATTATGTTTGTCATTGGCAGAAACTTTTTTCCTTTTTTTATTGTGGAAATACTATCAATTATTATTATAACATGCAAGCTGTATGACTATTGTGTGTAGCCTCACAAATCTTGCTTAAGTTAACTAAAGATATTTAAAGAAATGGATGGTGTAAACTGTATGTCTTTCCTAAAGTAAAAATCTTGTTCAAGCTTGATGTTCTTGCATTTACTAAGAGTGCAAAATCACTCATCCTGTTTCTGCTACAGATCTTTTTTAAGAGAATAAAGAAAATCTGGCCTGCCAATGCCACTTGAAATTCATTTTAGACACATCGTAAAGTAGGATCTCACACTGTCTTACATGAGAGCTTAGGGACCAAGTGAAACTGTCTTGCAGCTTGCTGTGTAGTAAACCAGCACATTGCCCTTTAAATAAATTTCATTTGTACAGAGTAGTTTGATAGAATGATTAATAAAAGAAATTACACATAAAACAAATTTTTGGTTACTTGTCCTTCAGATTGTTACTTGTGACAGAATGAACACTGAAAGTCCATAGAATCAAATCCAAATGAAGTTAAAATCTATCATGGTGATGTTCATGTTATTAGGCAGCTGACCTATAGAACAAACTCCTTGGTTTCAGATGAGTGTAATGTTTGTATAAGGCTGAGCACTACTGAGGTCACAAGTTGTTGTACATGAACTGCTAGATCTGTTTATGTACACAACTTCCTCTAAATAGTGAGACAAAGTTGTTGACAATAATGTTTATTTGTTTTAATGACTAAAAAAAAATGGGATTCTAAAATCTAAAACGAATGCTCATAAAGTTGTGCCAGGCAGTGTTAATGATGTGATTAAATGTAATGTGTTAATTACATCATGTCAATAGTTTCTAGATTTCTCTGAAATTAAAACAGGAGAAATGTGAAAAGTTAGGCTCAAATGAAAGGTTGATATTTACTGACCCAAACATCTTTAGTCTCCTAGTCAGGGTATCCATTTGATTGTACTCAGTTTTCCTTATCAGCCTCTTGAAATCCTATACTGGAAATATTTTCAGCCTGAGTCCCTAAAATAACCTGGAAGAGAGATTGAAAAGTAAGTGATAGTATGAAAGAGGTGAATGTTCTCTCTGCTTTTGTAGAGCAACCACTGCCCAAAGTTACCAGAAGTTCCCATTCCTCTTTAGGAGTATTCATCACCAAGCTGAACTACAAAGACGAAACCCAGTTGCCGGCAACTTTGCTGAGCTAGGTGAGCTCTAACATTCTTGTGATAGGTGACCCTGCAGCAAAATTCCTGACAAAAAAGAACATGTACTTTATTGGTCTTCCAGTTTGTTAATTTCTGGAAGGAAGAAAGCTGTTGAAACCAAACCATTGCTAATGCAGCCTTGTTGATTCAGGTATAAATATCGTTATTTCTGCAGTATTACTTTGGGAGGTATGTTTGATTGTCATTCCAATAAATTGGTACTTTACTGAATGATTACGTCCTCAAGGAAGAGATGAAAAAAAAATTACTGGACCATTTTGCCAGAGGAAGAATATTGTTTATTTTCTTATAGAAATAACCAGCATATAGAAACATCCCTAATCCACATTTTATACCTTTAGTCTGGGGGAAGGCAGGAAAGAATGGGGCATTAAAATATCACGTACAATTTGGGGAATTCAGGTAACGAACCCAGCATTTTGTTGGTTTTTTTTATAGTTGGTTATCATTGTCCCCCTCTTGAATTTTAGAAGGAGGCAGAGAGATCAAGAAAAAGTTTTTGTACAACAGCTATATTTATTTCTTTTCACTACCAGCCTGGACAAAGATTCCCTGCCCTTCAGGATGTTGCAGGTAATAACAATCTGATTGTTGCAAGTAACAATTGGTAACAATGTCCATCTAAATAAACAACATCAAAACCACTAGTCTTCATTTCTTTCCTGTGTTTTAAGTACCCGGGCCAAATGTGTCTATCAAAGAAACCTGGTGGGTCAGAAACAGTATAGTTACGAGTACTACTCCTTTTGCATTTATTGTATGGAACTGCCAATAGTAGAATACATCAGATAGGTCTGTCCGTTGTCATGGACTCCATATCCAAGGAGTCCAACAATTGAAGAAGTCATCCTGATGGACCACACCACAATTGGGGAGCACCTTGATGATTCTGTCAGTGAATGCTTGTGCTTAGTCTTTTCTATTATACCCACAAACTGTAGAAATAATGGAAAATGTTATAAACCATAAATTTTTGGTCATATAAGTCATAAACTCTTAATACAATTGTGTTTGAACCGTTTAAACAGAACAATAATATACCGGCTAGGATTAATGACAGTGTAAAAACACTGCTTTATATACATAAATGTCAGTATGATAGTTATCGTGTAGCTTCTGTTTTCTGTTTTGCTTTGTTTCTACCCCAGAATCAGCTAAATATGCTACCCTAAAATAATAAACTTTCTATGAACATGATAAAAAGAAGTTGGGAGTATTGTGACATTGTAGTGACTCTACAGTTGCATCTGCAGCTTTGAAACAATCAGATCAGGGTTACTGAGTTTTTTAAACCAATAGAAAAATTTCTTCATCCTACTATAACTGTTTTATAAAACTAAAGATTAGGAAAAAAAAAAGAGTAGCTTCAAAACTGGTGTGTCTATGAGGGCCTAATTAAAGTTGTTTGTGTGATACTGTGTTTATATAGCTGTAACTCAAAACTCTAGGTTATTTCCAAGTTTAACAGAAGTAGTAATCTTTATGGCTGTATAAAACGTGTTTGTTTTAAAATGCAGTGGTCTTTTAAGCCTTTTTTCTTCCTCAGTCTCTGCATGCATACTCTAAGTATTTCCAATTAAATTTTCTCCGGAGATATACATGTTGCATAATTTTTTATATAACATAACTTACGGAATGCTAGCATAGACCATTGTATTTTTGTTGGGTTAGAGGTTCATTGCCCTCATGTACAGTTACAAAAAGCTCAAGTGTCTAAATAATATCTCTGTCCCCTTCTAATAACCACAGAGATACAGACATTTCATAAAACTATTCTTTCTGTTGTTTAATTTGTTGGCTTAGAGTTGACTCTTCCGAAAAATGCTTTCTTGGTAAAAAGCTACAGATTACTTTTTTTAAATAAATATGGAAACTGCTATTTCAGATGGTAACTAAACAGTCTGAATAAATGCAATTTCTGTCTGTAAACATAATTTACAAGTGGACAATTGCTGTCCACTTTATAATCTTACAAAAATGTCTTACAACTGTTAGCACAATCACTTCCCTGCTGGCTACACCAGTGCTGATACAGGCCAGGATGCTGTTGGCCTTCTTGGCCACCTGGGCACACTACTGTCAACCAGCACCCCCAGGTCCTTTTCTGCTGGGCAGCTCTCCAGCCACTCCTCCCCAAGCCTGTAGGGTTTCATGGGGTTGTTGTGACCCAAGCGCAGGACCCGGCACTTGACCTTATTAAACCTCATACAGTTGACCTCAGCCCATGGATCCAGCCTGTCCATATCCCTCTGCAGAGCCCTACTGTCCTCCAGCAGATCAACATCCCACCCAACTTCGTGTCATCTGCAGACTTAGTGAGAGCGCACTCAATCCCCTCATCCAGATCATCAATAAAGATATTAAACAAGACCGGCCCCAAAACTGAGCCCTGGGGAACACCGCTTGTGACCGGCTGCCAGTCGGATTTAACACCGTTCACCACAACTCTCTGGGCTTGGCCATCCAGCCAGTTCTTTACCCAACGAAGAGTAAACCTGTCTAAGCCATGAGCATCCAGTTTCTCCAGTTTCTCCCCAGCTGTGGGAGATGCTGTCAAAGGCTTTACTAAAGTCCAGGGAGACAACATCCACAGCCTTTCCCTCATCCACTAAGCGGGTCACTTGGTCATAGAAGGAGATCGGGTTGGTCAAGCAGGACCTGCCTTTCATTAAGCCATGCTGGCTGGGACTGATCTCTTGGTTGTCATTCACATGCCCTGTGAGCGCTCTGAAGATGAACCTCTCCATAATCTTCCCCGGTACCGAGGCCAAGCTGACAGGCCTGTAGTTCCTGGGATCCTCCTTCTGGACTTTCTTGTAGATGGGTGTCACATTGGCAAGCCTCCAGTCTTCTGGGACCTCCCCTGTTAAGCAGGACTGTTGAGAAATGATGGAGAGTGACTTGGCAAGCTCCTCTGCCAGCTCCCTCAGCACTCTTGGGTGGATGCCATCTGGCCCCATGGACTTGTGAGTGTCCAGTTGGCATAGCAGATCATTAACTGCTTCCTGCTGGATTATGAGGAGTTTATTCTGCTCTCCCTGAGTCTCTCTGGGAATGTCCTGAGCAGGCCGATGTCTGCCCTCCGGAACTCCATGGTAGTTGTTTTGCTGACCCCCCTCCTTACTTCGCAAAGAATTGACATTTCTATTATTTCATGGTCGCTAAGCCCAAGACAACCTCCAACCATCACATCTCCCACCAGTCCTTCTCTGTTCGTAAACAGCAGGTCAAGCAAGGCACCTCCCCTGTAGGCTCACTTACCAGCTGTGACAGGAAGTTATCCTCTACACAGTCCAGAAACCTCCTAGACTGTTTCCTCTCTGCTGTGCTATATTTCCAGCAGATGTCTGGTAAGTTGAAGTCCCCCACCAGAACAAGGGCTAGCAATTGCGAGGCTTCTGCCAGTCGCTTGTAGGATGTTTCATCTGCCTCTTCATCCTGGTTGGGTGGTCTACAACAGACACCCAGCAGGATATCTGCCTCATTGGTCTTCCCCCTCATTCTTACCCATAAGTACTCAACCTTGTCATCACAATCGTTGATTTCTATACAATCAAAACACTCCGTAACATACAGAGCCACCCAACTGCTTCTCCTCCCATGCCTATCCCTTCTGAAGAGCTTATAGCCATCCACTGCAGCACACCAGTCATGAGAGTCATCCCACCATGTTTCTGTGATGGCAATTAAGTCATAGCTGTCCCGCTGCACAATGGCTTCCAGCTCCTCCTGTTTGCTGCCCATGCTGCGTGCATTGGTGTAGATGCACTTGAGCTGGGCTGTCGATTTTGCCCCCAACATCAACATGCCACCCTCAGGCTCATCTCTAGTGAGCCTGGTTTTATCCCCTTCACCCTTCAAATCTATTTATTTAATTTTCGTCCTAACATAACATTCAAACTTCTGTATTTTCTATCTTTTCAATTTTGGTAACTGGAATTCTCAAATCTTGAGAAGAAAGTCAGCTTTAGGTTTGGTTTTCATGTATTTCACAGACTTGTTTAAATTGTCTGGAGTCTCTCCACTGTTAACAGAAATCACTGGGGTAATGCTGATTAGTCCTCTGTTACTGATAAGCAGAAGTACTCACACCTGGGAACAAGATGGTATGTTTATTTAAATCAGGATATAAAAATATCTATTCTTGGATTTTTTTTTAGTAAATGTGTATATTATCTCTTTAATTATCTATGCCATTGTCTTTTTTGCAAGTTTGTCTGGAAGTTGCTTGTGTGTTTCTTTCTGAAGGAGAAACTCTCTGCATAGAAGGTTTCCTTAGTAAGTACACAAGATGATTTAAGTACCAAGACTCAATTCTTGCATCACACAGATTCCCAGACCAAAAGTCACATAAGTGTCTTCAACAGCTCTGTTTGAGACCTGTTTCCCAAAACTCTGATACAATTCTCAAATGGTTAAAATGGTAAGGCTTGCACATTTCTCGCCTGCAATGGAAATTCCCTCTAATATTGAAGTATTAGAGGTAAGGAGACAAATACTAACTGTCACCTATTTTGAGAACCCAGCATAGCACCCTGTCTCATTTGCATGCATGAAGAGAAGAAATTTGATTTTAAAACCCTTTCTTGTTACTGTTTTCATACAAATATTGAAAAAAATCAAATAATATTCCCTGAACCCTGTATTTTTATAATAAATAGTAATGAGAAAGTAACATCTTTGATAACAGTGGGAGAAATAACATTAAAACTGTAGAAGTTTTTGCTGTTTGATTTGAATTTGGCTGTTCTCTCTCTTTATTTTATTTTTTTTTAGTGTAGTAAAGCAAGTAAAAACTATCCTTGGAGAACATATGTACTGTTATGTAAGCTCCATATTGGTTACCAGAACATCAACTGATAAGGTGGATGAGCAGTGAAGATGTCTTTTTTGAGGAAAAACCATAGCCTACAGTATGATTGGTCTATAAGCAGTCAATAGGAGAAGGGCTGTTTTTTCATGCTACAAAAAGAAGATATAAAGGTAAAATTCTTAACAAAATAGAAAGTAAATGTGGAAGCATTGAAAAAATATATGTTTTAGCATGTTTGGTGGTAGTAGGGTCAAATACTACTTAAAGAGGCTTGCCTCCACTCTGGCTTAATTCTCTCCATTATTACTATGGGCTTATAAATGGATTAAGCAAAAGCTAAGAGAAGATATACTTGTTCCTAGAAATCTTGAAGACAGTACATTTTAAATGAGATAAATCATTTAGGAAATCTTGAAACTTTTTTCTCCTCCTGCCTTTTTTCAAGGACTGGTAATGAAAGCAACATTTCTCAGTTGTATGGAGGGGAATGGCATGGAAGGCTTCTTCTAAAGAACTGCAAATTATAAGAGAGGATGGATCTTATTAGCTTATGTCTAGACCTTCTCAGTCTACAAGTTAAAGGGCTATGCCATTGAATGATCTATAATCAACATGAGAGGGCAGAGAAACTGAAATATTCCATTTATTCTCAGAGAACCAGGGTCTGTTGCTGAAGTTAATGCTGATTTATGCTGTGGTATGGATTTTTTTCTGATGAAAATTGGAACCAGCAGAGAATCAAGATTTTCTGCATTCCTACCTATCCTTTTCTCTCATTACATTAAAAAGGAAAACATTCCAAGAGCTAACATTTTTTTGGAAGAAAAGAACTGTGTTTAAATGTAGGGCTCTCTTCAATACAAAATGTATCTCAGTTGTCAGTCCTTGAAATGTCCTACTACATATGGCAGCAAAATTCTTGGGTACATCTGCGGAATTTCTGCTCTTCCTGTTTCCCACTGCTTTTCTTTAAAATAATTGTTCCCATTGGGAGGCAGGTTGTTGAACCCATTGTGTTTGGAGTGCTTTAACTTCATGGACTCTACATTTTGCTGCATAGCTGGAGAAAGGACAGATGTATATATAAAAAGGCAAAGAAACTGAGAACTGTAGGAAAAGAGATTAGTATATTTTCTTCAACTGTTTTGGCATATCCAAGAGAATACTGATTTTACTAGGCTTCTGTGTTATGATGCCTTTGTGTCAAAAAGGACAGACCTATGGCACAGTATAATATGATGAAATATTGTAGTTTTGCTTAATAATTACATAGCTGATTTCCACTAACCGTTGTATCTTCTGCATTGTTTAATTTACAAACATTAATTCAGCTGTTGTCTCCATCTCAGAAGATAATTTTTAATGAGAGTTACATCATGACATAAAAAAATGACATAGCAGCCAAAGGTGGATTTGATGTCACTCAACATGGTAATTTAAAGTTGAAATTCTGTACTTCTCCAGTTTCTCATTCAGCTGCATAAACTAGCTCTGTTAGTGAAAAGATTCTTAAACCTGTGTTGCAATAGATTGCTTTGTGGGATCGAAGTTATATGAGTGCAGTAAACCCATTCAGCATGATTTTCTTTGCATTCACATTAAATAAAGTACAACCATATTAAACTGGCAATAGTGAAATGTCTTAGCTAGAGAAAACTATCAAGCAGCTGTATTATACACAACAATGCTAAAACTTGTTGTGTTTTGTTATCCTACTCACATTCTGATACTGAGGTGTCATTAATATATGCACAAGAGGATTTATCTGTGCTTTTCAGATATATTAAATCTAGCTGTTGGTCTCTCTCTGCCTTCTGGTATCCTGGCAAATGAGAAAGTGGTATATGTTTAATATGAGGTGCCACAAGCATTACCAGCCTGAAATTTCTCTTCATCTCCTGTTCTGTTAAGTATATCTTTGCATTCTTTTCTATCAGCAACTATCAAAGATTCAGCAGACAATTCATCAGTATTCCTTCCTCACTGAAGTGCCATATTTTTACTCATTATAATTAATGTTAAAAAGTGATATGGACTTAGCTTTAATTAAATTGAAGCCACATGCTCAGTTATTCACCTCACAAATAACATTTAAGTGAATAGAGGCTAGGGTCTTGCTAAATTTTTAACTGTTGTTATAAGTATTCATAAAAATTCCTTTAATATATATTGACATTTTCAAGGTATGGCAAGGACTTTGTGAACCACTGCAAAGACAGGAGCTGATTAAATTCTCATGGAAATAAGAACTTGAAATAGAAAAGGAAAGAAGAGTCAGTAAACTCTATATCAAACCTCACTCTTATTTGGCACTTGCCTAAGTGTGTTATCTCTTTTCTTCCATGTTTGAAAGTCTTCAGAAGAGGAGTTATTTTAATTGTCCTTTTGCTGATCTAAAATTGATGTATGCATTATCTTTTATATATAGAAAAACTTGTTCGATGAACAAAGGAGGGCAGCAGAAAAGCTGGAAAGCTGAAGAACAGCAGTGGGTTGTTTTGTTGCAGGTTGAGCCTGGACAAAGCACGGATGAGCAGGAGGCAGGAGCCCCGGGAGTCTTGACAAGAATTTGAAGAGAGGCAGGCTGAGAGGAAAAGGTCATAGGAAGAGAAGGCGGAGAGAGTATTTTATCAGCTGATTTAAGACCTAATCCTTTCTCACATACCAAGGCTAAATAAATGTTCCTGCTACCTCAATGTTTAGGAATGTCTGCCGCCTCTGTGCTTGTCACTTCTCCATACTGTGGCCTTGCACTTTAAGGCAACCTTTCTTCTTAACTGCTTCTACAATAAGCTGTGAAACTTTCTGAGCCTTTTATGGTCCAAGTGGCAAGAAAATATTTTTTCTGTGAATTTACAATGAAATTCTGCTTTATCACAATTGGGGCTGTTGAAAAGATGGCATTGGTATCTTTTCCAATTGATTAAAGCTAAGCTGTATACTAGAAATGTTCCTTCCTTGGAATACATAAGGCAAGAAGATACACTTTAAACCCAGAAACTGAGGAACTATGACAGATCAGTGGAACTCCTTCAGGAGTTTAGTTTGAAATATTTGTACTGGAGTCTTCAGAAAATTGAAAAGGCATACAGGAATTACTATTACACTAAACAGCATGCTTTATTTCTAAATGTAATGAATTAACAGTTGAACCGAATTTTAAAAAATCTCTTGCCTTAGTACTCAAACCACATTTTATAATTTGTTAAAAAATCAAAAGAAGAAAATCAAACCTGAATTCAGTTATCCTTGTGTGGGTTTTTGATTTACTACATTGTCTTAAAATCCTGCAAAGTTTGGTCAGTGGGATGGTGCCAAAATGGAACTTCACACCTGCAGTGAAGATTATCATTTATGGCTTAGTTTGTGCAAGCATTGATTTCAAAGTACTTGTAAGAGTAACTCAACACAGATCAGAGCTGGAAGTAATCTAGCATTCTTTAGAGGTCATGTTGCATCTTTGGATTTTAGAAAACATGGTAGCTCAGTTTGGTTATGACATAAACACAGCTGCTAATATATATTTTCAGACTCCTTTCTTAAAAAAGTGTTTCTATGAACTTTTTTACTGGGAGTAGTACCAAGACTGAACCAAGATTATAAAATCTAGTAGTAAGTATATGTTGAATGTACTAATAATGGAAACAAATCTTTATTAAGTTCTGCTTCTTTAAGGAAGCTGATACAGATTTAACTCAGTTTAATTTAGATGCACTATACAGAGATGTTGAAGAAATATTTAAATATTTTTTCTGATTTCCCCTTTGTAAAGAACATGTGGGAAATTTCCAACAAGCTATGTCATACTGACGTTGCTCTCAAATTTGATGGGTTCCTACATAATTTCTGTAATGTAAGAAATGTTATTCCTTCATTTCAGTCTTTTTTCTGTTTAGTTTATTTCTACTTTATTATTTTTGTTTACAAGTTTTTTACAATTGATATGTCATAATCACCTGAATTTATAAATGTAATTCCTTGAAATGGAATAGGTCTTTCTTTTAATTTGCCCTCAATACTAGTTAATTTTTATCAGCTATAGGTGGGTAGTATTGTTGTCCCAAAAGGGGGATCGTATACCCAATGTGCAACACTCCAATATACACACAGAATTGAGGTATTTTATTTAAAGCATAGTTGCACAGATATGGGTGCTAGGTGTTATTCCACAAAGTTAGCACACCACGCAAAAGAATCATCACATATTTATCCATTAACGAAAACAGTAGAGAACCTCCCAAATTTATGTTCATTGGCTAGTAATTACCACATTGGTTATTACTGGTTATGCATATTTAAATTATCACACATGCTCCTAGAAAGAGTGTGAGGGTAATTTGCATAGTCCCTTGATTGAGTCAGTGGTCGTGATCTCCCCCTGTCACCTTTACCTTTACCCTAGTTACTGTGGATTCTGCTGATCTCATGACAGTTACATTTTTCAAGAGTAAAAGAACATCTCAGTCTTCATGGTTTACTGCTTAAGTACAACTACTTCTTCATCTTCTTGACTGCTAAATCCGGGTTCATTAATATTTTTTAATTGTCCTGTCTCCTACTGACCTGTCCCCCTAGAATCTTTAATTTGTCTCCAACATCAGTACAGTTAGTTGCTTCATTCTGTGGATTTGGTGTAATAATTTATGAAATACATTATTAGAGTCAATAGGTCTCAATTTCTTTTCGAGTAGATGAGTAAAGACAGATGTTGTCTGCTTTGATTTCATATTTGTTGTCAAAATTAAAGGCACTTCATGGTAGCTTTTATCCTTATTCATAAAATTAATCCATAAATTTGTGTTACTTCTGTGTAACAGTCTTCTGATTGTGTAATAGTCATATCTAGCACTGTAGTAGTTAGAATGTTTAACTTGCACTAATCTTAAGAGTAGACTAGGATTTTTTTTATTATATATCAGAGTACCTGTATAACTATGTAGCAGAACTTGTGAGACAGTCTTTCTGATCATAATGTCTGAATTTCATGTAAAAAGCTACGGATAAAATAGTATTCGTAGTTAGGAGTGGACATAAGTGTACTTATTACACAAAAGTTGGGTTTGAAATGTGCAAAATAGCATTTTTATTTTTACTACAGATCAAGATGTAATGATTGATTTGTCTCCTCACCTTGAACAAGGTTCTGACTAACCTGAAGAAAACAAGGTCTGTACAGCTGTACCCTCTAACAAAAAAGGAAGGAAAGTGCTGAATTAGGACTAACACTGGGATTCCTGTTTCAAGTTGTAGTTTCTGTGTGTTAAAATTTTCTGTGCACAATGTACTTTCTGATTGCCATGAGCTTTTATTCTTTTGGCAGGGGTAGTAGTAATTAAAATTCTTTTACTATAATGCTGTATTGGGTTTACGTGGCAAGATTTTGGTAGTTGGGAGTGCTGCAGAGGTGGTTTCTGTAAGAAGACATCAGAATCTGCCCCCATGTCAGACAGAGCTAGTTCCAGCCGGCTTCAGGAAGGACCTGTTTTCTGGCCAAAGCTGAGCCCATCAGTGACGTTGATAGCACTTCTGTGATAACATATTTAAGAAAGGGTTAAAAAAAAATGCTGCACAGCAGCTGTGAGAGAGAGGAGTGAAAAATGTGAGAGAAACAACTCTGGAGATGTCAAGGTCAGAGAAGAAAGAGGGGGAGGAGGTGCTCCAAACACCAGAGCAGAGATTCCCCTGCAGCCCACAGAGAAGACCATAGTGACACAGATCATTCCCTTGCAGCCCATGGAGGACTATGGTGGTGCAGGTATCCACACTGCAGCCCATGGATGACCCCACACTGGAGCAGGCTCCTGGCAGGAACTGTAACCTGTGGAGAGCAGCTCATGCAGGAGCAGGTTTTCTGACAGGAGCTGTAACCCCATGTGGGACCCTTCCTGAAGGACTGTAGTCCTTTGAAAGGGACCCACTGCCAGAGCAGTTCGTGAAGGACTGTAGCTCATAGAAGGGGCCACTCTGGAGCAGTTCATGAAGGATTGTCTCTTGCGGGAGGGACCTCATGCTGGAGTGGAGGAAGAGCGTGAGGAGGAAGAAGTGGCAAAAAGGAAGAGTCATTAACTGACCACAACCCCCATTCCCCATTCCCCATCCCCCTGCTCCACTCAGGGTCAGGAGTGGAGGAAGAAGGTAGAAGAGTTAGGAGGGAAGTTAAGCTGTAGAGGAAGGGAGGTATGGGAGAAGGTGGTTTTACTTTTGTTCTTATTTCTCACTATCCTACGCCTTACTTTACAAGTAATTGGTAATAAATTAAATTAAACTTCCCCAAGTCAAGTCTTTTGCCCATGATGGTAATTGGTAAGTAATCTTCCTGTCCTTATCTCGACCCATGAAATTTTCATTGTATTTTGTCCTCCCGTCCTGTTGATGGAGAGTGACAAAACAGCTTGGTATGCAACAGGCAGCCAGCCAAGGTCGATCCACCACAAGTAAGTTTATGAAGAATATAGTCCAGTTAGGGCCCCTAGACTACATGCTAAAAGAAATTGTGTGGTTTTAATGACAAAATATTTCCATCTTTGGTGAGTTGTTGAAAACTTGAAAGTTTCTATAGAAAATTCAATATTTTTAAAAATTAAGATTATAACATTTAAAGGAAAATTTGCTAGATGTGTAATCAGATGTATTGACTAGATCTGCGTCTACACAGCATTCTTTCTGTTTATATTAACACATTGTAAAGGTAAAGAACGTAATTGGAAAACAATAGTTAATGTTTAATACTAATTCCTAGGACCATAGTACAGTAAATAGGTGACTTCAAATAGTAAGGATCATGTTCATTGATTACCTCATTAATTATCTGTATTTATTTTAAAAGTATACAAATTATATGAAGCTTAAGTATAAAATGGAAGATTAATAATGTAGAAGCTTACAGTTACATTTCACAGAATGGTTTGTCAGAAGACAATCCACATATTCAGAATAACTACTGTATTTGAGTGAGTTCTAGAACTAAACTGTTATAATATTATTTACACCAATAAGTTGATGATAGATAAGTAATTATTCTATTCAGCAAGTAGAAAAGTATGTATTAATCCTGCTAAATGTTCAATTCAAATATATTTGCCTTAGGAGTACGAGTGCTTAAGAAATTAATATTCTCCTATGCCCACCTATTTCTTTCCACTTGCCCCCCAACTTGTCCCCCCCTCCACACACTCTGAGTGTGGAGGAATAAGACCATTGAATAAATCCAGTCTAATACTATTCTCAAAAAATAAAAATGGGAAGAGGAAGTGAAGGAAGCTGGAAGCAAGTAAGAAAGGCAAGGCTTCTCAAACTGGTTTTACTTTGGGATCAGTACAATATGATCCTACACCCTAAAAATAATTTCCTAGAAGTCACATTTTCCACAGATAAAGTATTGTGGTCGTTCAAAAGCCAATTAAAGACCATCCTGAAGGGATATTCAATTTGATGAAAAGGGAATAGGATTTGGTAATAATTTCTTACAGTGATAATCCCTCACAGATTGCTATTTACTACAGCTAGGATGCTTTGTCTCTCTTACTACTGAAATTCATCTTCTGCCAACTAGACATTATGACAGTTTAGACATCTTCTAATAAAAATCACAGTAAATGCAAGCTGGAACTAACATAATAGTATGAAAAATTTTAAGTAGTTTCCTGTCGTCTTTAATATCTGTCATGTGAAGCAACATTTAGACTTTGTCTGCTCTCTGTGCTTAGTATATATGTGTGCCCTAATTTGCTGCTTGTTTGCTTAGTTAGTCTCCAACCTAACCTATTCTGTGTTGCCCAGTGATTTTTTACTTCAAACACATTGTATTATCAGACAAATTCAGAGATGGACAATGTAGGAGAGGGTAGGAAGATTTCAGTTTTCCATTAGCTTCCAAATCCCATTTCATCACCATGATGTAGAAAGCTCATGTATGTCCCCAGAACATTTCCACATGTCCTCTCTGAGTCTCTAGTCATGCATTCAGGCACCCAGAAAGAGCTTGCAGCCTCATCAGTACCGTGGAGCTGATTCTTAACTGCAGGGTATGTATTCATGCATGATTTTGTTGTATCTGACCTCTGGTAGTTTTGCTTAAATATTTGAGGGCAAGTTATGAAAAGCGGTGCATAAAATCACTGCTTCCCACTTAGACCAGTTCTGTAAAAGTTTCTTCTCCAATTGGATATAAAGTCAAGCAAGTTAGTTCAGACACAGACGCTGTGTCTCTCCTCTTCTGCTTCAAACCTTATTCTGCGGATGTTAGTTTCTGATGTGAGACGGCAACAGTCTCTATCCGAGGTAAGAGTAGTGGTTGTCTGAGTAGGCAGACTCCTCAACTATATTGTTGCACCCTGAACAAATAGTAGTCAGCATTTTCACTTAAGGGAATAGGTATATGTTGACTTACACTGATGACTTTTAATTTATTTACTTATTTACAGATAGATATGTACAGTGCCCCCAGGGATATTAGAGGATATAATCATTGTATTTCTACTTGTACAGGAAGGTAATGTGTGGTTTTTGTTACATTGTTGGTTCAGTGGTCTGGACAGTCTTTCTTCTAAAGCAGCTGTCTGTCCTGGTTTCAGCCAGGATAGAGCTGGTTTTCTTCACAGAAGCTAGTGTGAGACTGTGTTTTGGATTTGGGATGAGAAACTGTTGATAATGTGCTGATGTTTTGGGTTGTTGCTGAGCAGTCAAGGACAGTCCAGCTTCTCGTGCTGGCCTGCCAGCGAGCAGGCTGGGGGTGCACGGGGAGCTGGGAGGGGACACAGCCGGGACAGCTGACCCAGACTGGCCAAAGGGATATTCCCTACCATCCGACATCATGCCCAGTACATAAACTGGAGTTGGCCAAGGGGTGGAAATCGCTGCTCGGGGACGGGCTGTCGATCACTGGGTGGTGAGCAATCGCTGTATTGGGCATCACTTGTTCTTGTACATTCCTTTGTTGGTATTATCATTGTTGTTTCCTTCTCTCTTTCTGTCCTATTAAACCATGTTTATCTCAACCCACGAGGTTTTTTTTTCCTAATTCTCTCCCCCATCCCACTGTGGGAGGGGGAGTGAGTGGGGCTTAGTTGCCGGCTGGGGCTAAACCACAACACTGTCAAACTAGTTAGCGAGTAATAATTATCTACCCATTTCTGTCCTGTGAGAGTTAACAACCTTATCACCTCTCCCTCCGTTTCTACGTCATCCTCCCCAACCTCTGCTCCATAGGTAACAGTCATCTCATCTTTCAAATTAGTTTAATTTGCCTTATCATCTAATCCACTTAAATTTAGAGTCATTGTTCTCAACAGCAATGATGCATTTCTATTTGAGACCTGGATGCACACCTGTTTTTCTCCAAATATTTAATTTCTACTAGTAAATGTTATTAAATTCTTTTTGGCTCTTGCACTATATTTCAAAATATATATTTTTATGAAGCTGTATTTTTGGACACATTTTAATTATTTAATGCCTGCCTATTTCAGTTTCTTAATCTGCATTTGTTTCACTGTAAGAGGTGCTAGCAAAAAAAAAAAAAAAGGTAGGTCATTTTATTTTCGTTGTTGCTTCTTTCTCCTGCATAATGTAATTTTATTCATGTCCCTTTATTTTCTCTGCCATAAAACATTTAAACATGAAAGGTAATGGCTTTGCTCAGTGCCAGTGAGACTGATGTTATCAAGTCTGCTGATTGGGTAAAATTACAAATATAAAATAATTACTTGAAAAAATGTTTAGATAAGTCAGAAAAATGAAGGAACAAAGTATGTGGGAGAAAAGTACTGTTTTTTCCCAGAGTTTCACTAGTTATGCTAACTCCAGGAACAAGTAGAGAAGACCAAATAAATAAATTGTTTCAACAACTTTTTTGCTTAGATGAAGTATGAATAATCTGCTTAAAGGTATGACACATTAAGCAGTGGCTTGATTTTTTGAGATCCACAGTGAATTAATGAAAAAAATATCTAGAAACCCATCTGGAATTATTGCCCATAATTTCTTTTTTTAAAAAGTTTGTCCAGAACCACTCATTATGTATATTTTTAAGTGACTGGTTTTTAAAGTTGTTAAAGGAAAGGTCAGTGTCAAATTTTTTTTATAAAACAATTTATTATACAATGTGTGAGCTTTGTCACAGCAAATATTAAAGAGGTGCCACAATGTATGTGAGTTTTATGGGTTATAATTTTGTTTTTAAGACAGGTAGTTTTGTGAATTTTTCTTAAGAAAAAGAAACAGTTTTAGTTCTATTGAATAGCTTTAGTTATTTAAAAGTGTCATACATACACGGTTCATGAAATTGTTTCCCATTAATATATAATATTAAAAATATTTCTCTGAGTCATAACACTACAACCCACTTGAAGTCACCATTGACTTTGTAAAACGTGTTGGGCCATTAAAATTCTGGCAAAGCAGCAATTTTCTCTTAAATTTTCATATCAATTTATGTAGCTGATCTGCTTAGAAGGAATAAGAAATAATAAGTTTTAAATCAACAGGTATAATAGTAGTAAAATATGCACTGTAATTCTGAATACGCACCAAGATTATTGTTTTATTATGGAAATTAATTTATAACCTTCTTTATTATCATGAAATGTACTTGGAGGTTGATTTAAAAGCTGGTATTAAAATGAAATGTGTTCACTGAAGCATATCAAGGACATCTAACTGAAAGTTATACTATTTTAGTACCATTGGTGACAATATCTTCCTGATCTTTCAATACTAATCTTATTAATTTTCAAACTCTCTAAGGAAAATTTAAAACGGGTCATGGTTATGCAGGTATGATAGCATGTTGAGGAAGTTATTATTCTAATGGTTTCACTCTCCTCACTGAGAAGGAACAAAGAAGAAATATGTATTTTTTTTCTTTTTTTTAATTTGTTCATTGAAGATATTAGCCCTAGTTTTAAATGTATGCTGCTCGGAAGTTTTGTGTGAAGAAATATCATTTAAGTTTTCTAAGACCTACTGTTCACACTTGGTGAATCCTCTAATTTATAATGTGCTGTCTATGAGTCAAGGATGTCTTATACTGTACTAAGAGCAAAGAACCTTAATCACACATGGAAATCCATGACAATGACAGATATCTATGAGTTTTTAGGTTATGCACTTTCTCCCTGATTAAAGGACACTGTACTCTAAAGGCAAAAATCTTGAATACACCACCATTGATTTTAAAAGTGAAAACACTCATCGTGCTATGACAATCACATCATGTTAGTACTGTTAATAAGCATTGTAAATGTTTTTAAAAATGAAAGCATGTCATAATTTTGTGAGTTGAACAGGTGCTCTTTTTCATTCAAAATTTGTGTGAAAATGATATTTTTTTTAAATTGGAACTTTTCTTGAGTAAGTACAGAAGGGTCTAGTACTATTGAAGATCTGAGTGTTAGATTCTCCTTTATCACTTTATCTGCATCTATACATAAATCTAAAGGCCTGGGGACTATTACAGAGTCAAATGTAAATCAGGTATCATGAACTTTAGGTCTAATCTGTATACTTGTGGTAATTTCACCCTAAGTAGTGTAACTACTGGCGTTATCTGCAATAAAAAATAGATTCTGCGTTGTTCCTCCCACAGTAGTCGTGAGTATCCTAATAATCCTAATAATTTCACTTAGACAAAGCACTTTGAAATCCTTACATAGCAAAGGTAGGTAAGAAATAGCTAATTGCTTCATTTCCTATGTTTCATGTAAGCATATGAACTATTCCTCAATTTTCATAGAAAAAAAACAAAAAAAGTCTTTGAGAACCTTATTCCTTATACTTCGTCCACCTACAAAAATTAGCAGATTCAAAGCTACTGGGATTTAATCACAGAAATAATAAGACTTTGCTCTGAATGATCAATCCATTAGTATTTATGACATCAAGAACTTTTATATTCATTTGAATATAGGCATGCTTAAGCTCACAGTTTGCCATCAAAATGACAAATATGGGGGATCATTTCCTGGAACCGATTCTCTTTAAGACAGCTGAATGGGACAGTAGGGCATAAATACCAATACACTAGTGCAGAATGAAAATATTAACTCAGATTGTGCTCTTCTTGAAGAGGCAGGTCATTATAACGTTAGTATTTGCTAAGTAGACTTTTTAATAGATTAATTCATCTGGAGATTTCTAAATTTAAATCAAAAGGGAATTTATTTCAGTAAAAAGAATACAGTGTTGAGTTTTTGCAAATATTCAGTGAAAATATAGTATATGCATGCAATGGTATCAAAAGGAGAAATTAAAAGCATCATTAAAATTTAAGACAGACCTCTAAAGTAATTACTTGTTGGCTGGTATTTTATTAAATACTAAATCTTTGGCCTCCTCAGTAGAAGTCAATTTCTTCTTGTAATTTTGTTTCCACCTGCCCCTATTAAGTTCTTCATAAAAGAATTTAAAATACAGAAGGTTTTATATATATCATAACCATATCATGGGCTGCTTCAAAAGAATCATGGCCAGCAGGTCAAGGGAGGTGATTCTACCCCTCTGCTCTGCTCTGGTGAGACCCCAGCTGCAGGAAGTACATGGACCTGTTGGAGTGGATCCAGAGGTGGGCCACAAAAATGATCAGAGGAAAGGAACACCTTGCCTATGAAGACAGGCTGAGAGATTTGGGGTTGTTCAGCCTGGAGAAGAGAAGGCTCCACAGAGATCTTATTGCAGCCTTCCAGTACTTAAAGGGGGCTTATAAGGAAGATGGGGACAGAATTTTTAGCAGGGTCTCTTGCAATAGGACAAGGGGTAGAGGGTAGATTTCAACTAGATATAAGAAATTTTTGACAATGATGAGTGTGGTGAAACACTGGCACAGGTTTCCCAGAGAGGTGGTAGATGCCCCATCCCTGGAAACCTTCAAGGTCAGGTTGGACGGGGCTCTGAGCAACCTGATCTAGTTGAAGATGTTCCTGTTCATTGCAGGGGTGTTGGACTAGATGACCTTTAAAGGTCCCTTCCAACCCAAAGATTCTATGATTCTATTAATATTTTTCTGTGTCAAAAGCTAGATATATTAGTTGTGTTTAATGAAGCTGTATGAATGATAGTTCTACCATATAATGTCATTTACTCTATAAAATAGTGAAAAACTTTAAAATACAATGAAAAAATAAACCAACCATCAATATTTTCCAATTAAATAGATTGCAAGTATATTTTTGTGATGGGATAGAACATTTTTACACTGAATGGCCATTCATGGGGAAATTCATGGCTGTGTGGAAGTCTAAGTCTTGAGCGTTAAAGTGTGGTTAATGTAATGTGTTTGAATTTTTAATGACAATCACCTTTAGAAGAGTACATAATGTTGATTCTTTATGGTATATCAGAGGTATTGATGCAAAAAATATTGTGGGTTTTTTATTAAGGAAAATATTATTTCAGTGTAATAGATTGGAATATCACAATTGTTGTACTGAATAAACTGTCAAGAAATTTTAACTGTGTCATTACCAATAGCAAATACATCCCCTCTCTTCTCTCTTTTCCAGCTCTCCTCCCTGCTTTCTTTGCTCAAACACTACTTGTTTTTTGATTACTCCAGTGGTTTTTGCTAACTTTTCTTTACATCTTTTTTCCTTTTGTAAAGAAACCTTTTTCTTTTTTTGTTCATCTAATAGCCTTCCTCTCTCTCCTTCAAACTTCCATGCTTGTCAACAATACCCAGTTCAAAACTTCTTAAACCAGTATCAGAGTATACTGTAAAACAGTTGAAATGTGCCTTTCAGAGGGTACTATGTTGTTTGGGGTTTTTTTAAGATGTAATTATTCAGCCTATACTAACAACATTCGATCTGCACCTGAGGACTGAAAGAGGTCTAAAAGCTAACTAAAAGCTGTTCACTAAGTAAAGGTCATTTTGCAAAAACACCCACCACACCCACCACATGCAGAAAGAATATCTGTTGAGCATATTTGAAGAAACCTGCAAAGTTTTCCATCAAAACTGAAAGCTATAAACAGCCACTTTCTGGGAGTACTGTTTCAATTTTATAAATGAAAATTTCATGCATAAATCAGTAGTAGAACATGGATCTAAAGTGTAAAAAAAGTGCTTAATTCATAGGATAACTGTCCATGGAAATCAGTGCAGGTAACTAGATGAATTTGTAGGACATGGTTAGGGCACAAATATCCTTTAAGGACATAGCACTTTCTGTTACACACACTTGTGCATCTTGAGAGATGTATTAGTCCAGCAAAATCACATGCATAGCATCCATCTCCTGAATAGCAAATTCTTTTCTTTTCATCTTAATTGTATCATTATGTTAGTAATCTGGCTTCCTGAAGGTGAACATGCCTTGAAATGCTGATACCATGAGAGAGACGGTGTTTAAAAGATATCAAGAGTATCTCTACTGATAGTTGCAAGAGGTGGTGAACTACTATTATGAGATCCTATGAAGAGAAGTACTGTCATTACACATAATTTTCCAGTTACAGAAATATTTTCTTGTTTGGATAGATTCTTAAAACTCTGGCTAAGCTTAGACCCATCAACGCTGTGTCTGATTCTAATTTACCAGAGTCCCCTAAGTGCTTTCATATGCATTTAAGGATATGACAGAAAGAAATCCCTTCCCACACAATGCTTATCATTGTCATAATGATAGGAAGGAGGAATATGACTACTTTAATGACTTCACCTTGGATGAAATATAAGTTATGCTTCTTTTATTATTATACTGTTGCCACATTTTTTCCTCTAAAGGAGTGACCAAAACTATTAAGACTAGCCTTGTTATGTTAAAAATGGTCATATAATTAACATGTTTCTATAAAATAGGAAAATATCAGAGCTGAAACTTTCACTTTCAGTCTACACATAAGTAATAAGCATGGCTTACATATGTGCCACCTGTTCCTGAATCTCACTTTCCTGTAACAATGTAAAAATGAACACAAAGAATAAGCAGAATTAGTTTTATCTGAGTTTTACCTTCCTGTTAACACATTCATTATAGCCCTTCTCTAATTCTTTTATGATGTCAGATTGATACTAAAGGGAACCTGTCATGCAGGTTGTCTGCTTCTTATACAGACATCATAAGTTCTTTTGCTGTTCTATGTGAGAAGACATACTGGGGCTCTCTTCTGTTCTTCTGGTTTTGTTTTAATTTTCTCAGAAAACAGAGTGGCACTGCAGGCAAGGCAGGTGGTGTTCACCCATCAAGTTCACCCTAAGACCAAATCAACAAGCAGTACAAGGGCTAGTCCAAAAGTCTGAGAAGCACACCTGACTCCTACAGTGCTGCATAACATTAGAAGAACAAAAATATCTCTTTCTTTAAAGCCTAGGTCCATAAAGAATATTGAAGCATATGCATCCAGTAAAAAAACCCAAAGGATTTAGGTTGGCCTGGAATTACATTTTTACCTTTCATACCATAGATCAACTCATGTCTTGGTTCTGCTGGATTTGTTTTTTATTTCTTGCTTTTTAAGGGTTTTCTGACATCACAATGAAGATATCCATAGCAAATCTATTTCCAAAGGAGCACACCTTTTAATTCAGGAAAAAGTACTTTTTTTTTTTCTTTTCCTGATTTACCTATGTATAGGAGGAGTAAATATTCACCACCTTTAAAATAATTCTAGCACCATATTACAATAAGTCTAAAAAAAACTCCTGACTCTGTATTTTTTAGGTACTCTAGATTATTTTTTTAGTGAAGTTGGGAAACATCCCAGTTCCAGGGTCCTACAATTCTTTGCCGTTCAGGACGTCAACAGTGTACATGCACAGTGTGGATGTGTAAATGCCCTCATAGAAAATATAGAGATGAAATTTTTAATAACCACATATCAGAATGAACCCAAACTGAGAACTGGAAAAGGTTAGAAACACATTTTCCAGTTGGAAAATGTATCTTGCCAAACAGTGAGTCAGTTTGGCAAAACCTCATCCATCATCTCTCATTTGTGATAATCAAGAAAGACCTAAAAACCTATTACTACAAAGGCAAACTTCATAACTAAAATTCATATCTATACCATGTACCAAAGAACACAGACTCTATAGAGCTATGAATTTATAGCAAAATATATTTTCCTCCCACAAACTCATGACTCACAATCTAGAGATCACAGCTCTTTCCCTGCAGAAAATTTCTATCACCCTTCACTTCCCTCATTCTAAACTTACATCAACTTTCATGTATGCCTTAGATACCAAATCCCTTTTTCTCAGCAGTCTAGCTATCATGTACCCAATTAAGGTCAGAACAGTTATTCTTGACTTGTGTTTAATTTTGAAGTTTTCTGCTTCAGTTTCAGACCAGAAGATCTCATATGTCCAAAAAGATTTCTACCCTTTTCTAGCTATAACAACATCTCTAGTAAAAGAGATTACTTTTATCTAAAAACCTTCTTTGCCTGGAACAGTTTTATCATTACATTTTCATTATCTGTATGTGACTGTGTAGGTGCTTGGCTATATTTCTTGGTCTGAAAAAGCTATAAGGTATTTTATGGTAGTTTTTCTGATTTTTTTATCAATCATAAGCACAAGAAATTCTAATTTGCATGTCATCAAAGTGCTCAGAAAATACTTTATTATACAGTTTTTAGGCAACTGCACGACATGGGAACATGGAATGTATATAAGGTTCTCATGGATACATTTCAGTTGAGGCATTTTCTGCAATAATTTTAGACATGTAAGATACTAGGATAATGGAAATTTTGACAGTTATAACATGAATACTGACTAAAAGTAAGAGAGAAGGATAGATATTTATGCACAACACAATTGAAATTATGACTGTCGATTAATGTATGGAACATATCTTTTCTTGTGTTTTCTATTAGTAAGAGAAAAAGCTGCTACTTGCTTTAAACAATCAAAATATATAAAAATATGACATACAGTAGAAATACAAAGTCTTATTGCATTAACCTTAAAAAATATATTTTCAATCATTCCCGAAAATATAATTAAAATTTACATGAGCATGTATTATTTGTACATTGATTCATTATATACTAGATATTTGATTTCCTATCAACTATTTGGTTTCTTGCCCCCCAGGATCTGTGAAAGATCTAAACAGCCCAAGTCCAACATTATTTAGATACGGTCTAATTTCTTTCATTCCCAAATGAAAACACGATATTACTGAATATTTTTTACTATTGTTTCTAATATTGTTTTTGCTCTTTATTGTGCATTAAATGTAATGTAAACATATATGATTGTAATATTTCCATAGAGTTCTCATTTTCTGTTCCAACATGTATTTTAATCATAGTACTTGTGTGACATGAAAATAAAGATCTAAATCACATAGAAAATATGAACAAATCTCATAACTTTGCCCAAGATTTTTTTTTTAATAATCAGGCATTTTGTGCTATATAAAAGCATGCAATATTAAGTTTAATTTCAGAGTCCAGTGTTTATGCTTTTAATGGACTGATACTCTGTAAGAGAAATTTCAGACTGCAATGAGAAAGGCTCACTTTCTCCAAGACTAGCTATCTTCAGCATATAATTTTGAGCCCATATACATATATTCATTATCATAACTGATATCATGAATTCACAATGCCCTTGCATAATAATTTTATTTCCAGTATTAGCTCTGTTAAATACATTAACATTAATATGAAAAATAACCCTGTCAGGTTTTGTTTGTCCATTGCATGCAGCATTTCCTAGATATTTTGAAATAATGTTCTGCATAACAGCTGTTATATGTTCTTCCCAATTATTCTGAGAAATCTCAAATTTAAGTATTATTTTAAGAGACTAGACAAGATCTGTTCTCATGAGTATAAAGCTGTTATTGCAGAAAAAATCCATGTTTTGACATTCAGTGGTGCAGGAATTTTGCCAAAACAGGAGGGAAAAGAGGAAGAACAGTTTTCTCTGAGATACTTAATCTGCATATAGATAAGCTTCTTCATTTTGTGAATCATAGATATCAATCATTCATGTTCATCAGTGTCTCATACATATTCATTAGAACAAACTGTTATGCATGATTAAAGCTGTTATAAAATGACAATACTGTGTTTTGTTTTTATCTCAGGTCTCTGTGTACTGAAAACTTCACTGACTGTTTCCATCTCATAATCTGACCACACTTTCTGCTATCTACAAATAACCAAAACTCCATATGAGCTTGCACGGGTTTACACTCTGCATCTAAACTACTTAACACTTTTTAAGCAGTTATAAAGGGATCCTCTAGGTTTTCTATTTTCTGAACAAAGATTTCATCAGTGTTCAAAGGCAATTTCCAGGCTTTTAGGGACTAACTACAAATAAGTGTATTTAATGTATTTGTTCACATGCAGGTACTGGGAGGAATGTTGCTAGATGGGGAAATGCAAGTACATTTTCATATTTTGCCTAAATGTGTTTTGTGATTTTGTAGCTGTCCTTATGCTTTCTGAACTTCCATTTGGACTCACAGCCTCTGTGACACTAGATTTCGTACAAGGCTGTGGAGAAAATAACAGCCCCTGTCTTGCCCAAACTCATATGCTAGGACCTTGAACTGCCATTTCTTTTGTGCAGTCAGTTGTGTAGAATATGAAGCTTTGCTAATTTTACTAGAAGTAAAGCCGGGACAGACAAGCCTAAAAAATACATGGACAAGTTTGTGCAGTATTCAGAATATATTAACCATCCCTACTTGATCACGGAAGATTAAAAAGCATTTGTTTAGTACCCAGATTTTCTCTGCAAGACTTTGGTTGTAATCTGAAAAAAGTAAGCCCTTCAGCTTTTGGGCTGAAGGCAAATGTTTTACAGACCCTGTCTGCTCTACATATTCTCAAACACAAAAAAATGATAATCCCAATGAAATTAGAAGTGAAAAGTAGTTTTTTATTATTTCATTTAAGTGAATGAAGAATGCATCAATGAGTGACTAGCATGTCTTTGAGAAAAAAAACACTTCCCATTTTTGCCACTTTAATTCCATTATAATGATCATTTTTCATCTAACAGTGGTGACAATTTTCTCAGTGAGTTAGTGAGACTACAGAGTATGTCTTGCATTAAACTGAACCTCAGATCAGAGATTTTTTTTAAATACTTTGGTATTACATTGGAAAAATACGCCTTTCTCTGAATTTCTAACATAGGAAACTGGAACATGAATGGAAAAAACAAATTTATAGAGGACTTGAAAGTACTATGGCAAAACAGATATATAGGTGTTTTGTACAGCGAGTTGGTCAGAGAGGGATCTTGTGACAATAGTCCATCAGCTGTTCAACATATAACCACATCTGGCTGTTACTTGAATTTTCTACTCAGTCAAAGGAATCATAGCCAGGGCTTAGCCAGCCTTACAGTTTGAAAGATTTTTCTGATATCTAATCTAAATTTCCTTGGCTATAAGGACATAGTTTCTTGAACTGCCAGTTGACTACATGAAGAACAGCTTGTTACCTAGACTAAGAGCCTCGACTCACTCTCTCTAGACTAAAAAAGTTTAACTAACTCCTGCAAGCTTTCCTTAAATCTGTTCTAATAGATATATAAGAATTTTTCTGACTCTATTCCAGACCTTCCTGGGAAGTTGATACCTCAAGATGGTCTCAGTATTCCAGTTCCATCCTTACTTGTGAAAAACATTATAAGATTGTTGCAAGTTTTACAAATAAGGGGCCTGTCTGTATGTCCTAGTATCTTGTTTGTCTTCCTCATAACAGTGTGGTACTGTTGTTTCATATTCAACTTTAACTCTGCTATGACCTGCATGTAATTTTCTGCAAACCTGGTGTCAGTCATCCCCAATCCTTGCATTTATGTAATTTTTGATATTAAGTGTAGGAAACTGAATGTCCTCCTAATTATATTTTCTAAGTTATTTTTAAAAGGCATGGATATGTCTCCAAAGACTAATCCTGTCTGCCCCTAGGCCTACATGGATTTACTGGCCCCTGCAGATTTAATATGCATACTACAAAAGTATCAAAAACTTTCATAATATTTTGATTAGTATCAGAGTGAGAATACCAGAATTCCACCTTCTGTATCCTCCCAGTTTGTCAGGGAAAAAAAACCAAAAAACAACCACCAAAAAAAACCCAAACAAAAAACTCAGACACAAACTATTTTGAACATATCTTTCAAATTTATATGTAGTCAGTAGTAGCTTCAAATTGTCCACGTGCCTCTAATATAATTATGCAATCATATGAGATATAGTTTCAAAAGTGTTACTGTGTGGTCTCTATATATGACTAGATATACCAGTACATCTGATACCATTGTACTGTAGATATCCACAAAGCCTTTTATCCTCTTACAAAAAGAAATAAAGATTCTTTGAAATTATTTGTCCTTCACATATCTATTTGTTGCCTTCTAGATTACTCTAAATTATTTCTTTAACTATTAAGGAAATTAAATTTAAGGTTGTAGCTTTACAGCTTTCCATTTTTTAAGGTTAAACACTGTATCTGTGCTTTTTCAAAGACTTGATTTTTCACTTCTCCTCATCATTTTCTCCAAGATAACAGTACATGGCTTTAAGCTTAACCCAGCCACTTCATCTCTCTAAATACTCTAAGTTAGATTTCATAGAGCCCACCAGATATGAAAAATTGTATTTGGACAGTTTCCAAACTTTTGTTTTAACCTAGTCTAAAATCTTCCATGTTAATCTAGGACATTAATTATGTTTGCCCACATTACCATAATTTTTTTATATAACGGAGAATGAAACAAAATGGAATTCAACACTTCAGCCTTTTTGGCTCAACAGTCTGAGAGTTGTGTGTGTATCCCTGTTGACACAATGATATACCTTAATGTTTATTTTATATAAGTTATATTTGGGGAAAATAATATGTTGCCAGCTGGTACAGCTTTATTTGTTCACAATATTTTCAAAACAAATTAGAAACAAAATATTTAATCTGATAGCAGAATTTGGAACTGGGAAGATATGCACCATTTTTTAAAAAGGTAGCAAGGAGGACTGTGGGAACCTGACCCACCAGCCTCTGTTCTGTGCCTGGAGGGTCATGGAGCAGATCCTCCTAGAAGCTAGGGTAAGGCACATGGAAGACAGGGAGGTGATTTGAGACAGTCAGCATGGCTTCACCAAGGGCAGATCCTGCCTGACCAACCTGGTGGTGTTCCATGACAGTGACCACGTCAGTAGACAAGGGAAGAGCATCTATCTGGACTTCTGTAAGGCCTTTAACATGGTCCCCCACAACATCCTTCTCTCTACATTGGAGAGAGATCCCCTTAGACAATCAAGGGATCAGGCCCAGCCAGCATGGGTTCATGAAAGACAGGTCCTACTTGACCAACCTGATCTCCTTCTATGACCAGGTGACCCACCTAGTGGATGAGGGAAAGACTGTGGATGTTGTCGACCTGGACTTTAGTAAAGCCTTTGACAGTGTCTCCCACAGCATTCCCCTGGAGAAAGTGGCAGCTTGTGGCTTAGACAGGTTTACCCTTCACTGGGTAAAGAAGTGGCTGGACGGCCGAGCCCAGAGAGTTGTGGTGAATGGCGTTAAATCCAGCTGGCGGCCGGTCACAAGCGGTGTTCCCCAGGGCTCAGTTCTGGGGCCGGTCTTATTTAATACCTTTACTGATGATCTGGATGAGAGGATCGAGTGCTCCCTCAGTAAGTTTGCAGATGACACCAAGTTGGATGGGAGTGTTGATCTGCTGGAGGGTAGGAGGGCTCTGCAGAGGGATCTGGACAGGCTGGATCCATGGGCTGAGGTCAACTGTATGAGGTTTAATAAGGCCAAGTGCCGGGTCCTGCACTTCAGTCACAACAATAACCCCATGCAACGCCACAGGCTTGGGGAGGAGAGGCTGGAGAACTGCCTGGCAGAAAAGGACCTGGGGGTGCTGGTTGACAGCCGGCTGAATATGAGCCATCAGTGTGCCCAGGTGGCCAAGAAGGCCAACAGCATCCTGGTCTGTATCAGAAATAGTGTGGCCAGCAGGAGGAGGGAAGTGATCGTGCTCCTGTACTTGGCACTGGTGAGGCCGTATCTCGAATCCTGTGTTCAGTTTTGGGCCCCTCACTACAAGAAGGATGTTGAGGTGTTGGAGCATGTCCAGAGAAGGGCAATGAGGCTGGTGAGGGGTCTGGAGCACAAGTCTTATGAGGAATGGCTGAGGGAACCGGGGTTGTTCAGTTTGGAGAAGAGGAGGCTGAGGGGAGACCTTATCGCTCTCTACAACTACCTGAAAGGGGGTTGTGGCGATGAGGGTGTTGGTCTCTTCTCCCAAGTAACTGGAGATAGGACAAGAGGAAATGGCCTCAAGTTGCACCAGGGGAGGTTTAGACTAGATATTAGGAAAAATTTCTTTATGGAGAGAGTGGTCAAGCATTGGAACAGGCTGCCGAGGGAGGTGGTGGAGTCACCATCACTGGAAGTATTCAGAAAATGTTTGGATGTGGTGCTTTGGGACATGGTTTAGTGGGCATGGTGGTGTTGGGTTAACGGTTCAATTTGATGATCTTGAAGGTCTTTTCCAACCTTAATGATTCTGTGATTCTGTGACTGTTGTGTGGATGAGGAATCGGTTGGATGGTTGCATCCAGAGGGTAGTGGTCAATGGCTCAATATTCAGATGGAGATGGGTGATGAATGGTGTCCCTCAGGGGTCCGTATTGAGACCAGTACTCTTTAATATCTTCATCAGTGACATAGTGGGATTGAGTGCACCCTCAGAAAGTTTGAAGGCAACACCAAGCTGAGTGGTGTGGTCAACATGCCTGAGGGATGGGATGCCATGCAGAGGAACCTGGACAAGCTCGAGGCATGGGCCCATGGGAACCTCATGAGGTTCAACAAGGCCAAGTGCAGGGTCCTGCACCTGGGTCGGGGCAACCTCCGGTATCAATACAGGCTGGGGGATGAAAGGATCGAGAGCAGCCCTGCAAAGAAGGACTTGGGGTTACTGGTGGATTAAAAGTTGGACATGAACCTGGGTGGCATCCAAAGAAGCATGACCAGCAGGTTGAGGGAGGTGATTCTGCCCCTCTACTCCGTTCTAGGGAGAGCCCACTTGGAGTCCTGCGTCCAGATCTGGAGCCCTCAGCACAGGAAAGACATGGACCTGTTGGATAGGGTCCAAAAGAGGGCCACCAAAACTATCAGAGGGATGGAACATGTCTCCTATGAGGAAAGGCTGAGAGAGTCGGGGTTGTATGAGAAGAGAAGGCTCCACGGAGACTTTATTGCAGCCTTCCAGTATTTAAAGGGGGGTTATACAAAAGATGGGGACAGACTTTTTAGCAGGGCCTCTAGCAATAAGACAAAGGATAATGGTTTTAAACAAAAGGAGGGTAAATTTAGACTAGGAAATTCTTAATTTATGAATAATTTTTTTACAATGAGGGTGGTGAAACACTGGCACAGGTTTCCCAGTGAGTTGGCAGATGCCCCATGCCTGGAATCATTCAAGGCCAGGTTGGGTGGGGCTCTGAGCAACCTGATTTAGTTGAAGATGTCCCTGCTCATTGCAGGATGGCTGGACTAGATGACCTTTAAATATCCCTTTCAGCCCAAGATTCTATGACTCTATGCCACTACCTGCCTAATATTACTACTTACGAGCTTCATCCTTTCATACATAAACTAGCCTACTACAGCAGTTGAGTGAACTTTAAAGGGGTTTGAAACATAGTTGCATCTGGGTATTCTCTCTTGGGGAGTAATTTTAGTCTTCTGTCCATCAAATCTATTTCAATTTCCCTTCAGATAAACACAGTAAAATCTTTCTGTTACAGAGTCACGCAATGAGGCTGCTTAGTTGCTTCTTAACCTCTGCCTTATTGCAACAAAGTGATTCAGGGAGCATGAAATATTGTGTCTTTAGTGTGTTGGCTACATTCCTTGAAAGGGTATTCCACAGAATCCATGCATATTATCAAGGCATTTCCTATTCACAACACATAAAGTAGAGTTCTCTCTGCACAAAAAATAGGTCCAACCCTTTTGTGATGCAAAGACTAGGCTCAGTCCAGAATTAAGATATAAAACTGTGAAAAACTCTGAAAATGAGCAGGCACTATTGATGTTAAGATCCTTCAAGAAGAGGGGAAAAAAAGGGGGAAAGAAAACCCAATTCATAAGAGTTAGGAGCCTGGGTCCTGTGTCCTCTTCAAGCAAAGGCATTCAAAACCACATCTAATTTTCTCAGAAAATTTTTGAAGAGATATGGTATAGATTACTTTTAGCCAGGTAGCTCTCCTCTGAAGATAGGTCTTAAAAATCTTTTAAGATTCATAGGACTAAGTCTGTAGCAGTATTTTATAGCCCTGTTGCTAGTTATGTGTGGAAAAATAATTTAATTCCTGCCTATGCTCTGTGATTCTACTTCTAGGGATTTTTTTACTTAATTACTCCAGTTAATTTGCCAGGCTTAACCTGGAATAATATATAATAATCTGGGATTAAATCCAGATTGCTTGCAGAAGCATGCCCTGACTTCTAACTAGAAGAAGAAAAATTTGAATGAAAATTTGATTAAAATTAAAGATTGAATTCATAAAGAGAATTTCTGACAGTATTAAAGATTAATAAGTATTTAATTTGAAGAAAATTAAAAGTAAAACAATGGGGGCTTTGAAAAGGTAGAGGAGACGGTGATAGATGGAGAGAAGAATGTGATGGCAGAATGTGACTATTGTCACCAAATCCTTTGGCAACTCAGTGCCAGGAAATTATACAATTAAGCAGTAATCAATTAATTAGGGGAGTATAAATCAAGCAATTAATTGTATAAACACACAATTAATTAAGACATTCATGTAGGTGCAGAGACAATTAAGTTGTAAAACTCATTGTAAGTAAAATACACAGGCAATGGAGTGGAATTAAACAGGCAAAGTTAAGGATTAAAAATTAGCTGAGCAAATAAAATCATTGTGGATAATCAACAGAAGTAGTGAATAAGTTAATCAGAATGAAAGGTAATTGCATTATTAAAGAAGTTGTCAATGAATCAATAAATCAATTCCCCAGAGAGTGATGTGATCAGTAAAGAAAGACAAGCAGTCCAGTCATTATCAGTAGGCAGTGTACAAGACATGAGAAGCTACCTGGAGAAGGTTTAGTGGGTCTTCTGGGTACCATCAGCAGCCACAATAAAATAGACTCCAGAAATATACTTTTCTTACTGTATTTGCCACTACAGTGTGCCATTGTGCTCTGTGTGAAGAATCAAATTTTATCTATGGAAAAAAAATGCCTTTTTAGAGGAAAAACTGTAAGTAAAGCCCTAGTAACAGCAACATCTCTTTGCAAATCTGAAGGCATATAATCTACAACACCTTTTATTTTGCAATATAGTTACTCAGTACTGAAATTATAACATGGTAGTTCTACTAAGTTGATAAAAAGCAATAATAAAGCTCAAGATTGTTTCAGGAGTACTTGCTTTAGGTTTTCAATCCTTTGTATTAAAAATTCAGTTTTTCTATTTCCACTATCTAAGTAGTTATGTTTGTAGACAGAGAAAAACATAGTAAAATGTTTTTATGTAAGCTCCTAAGACCATGATTGCTTTTACTTGTCTACAAATATTTTGTTTAAATATTAGTAACTTTTTACAAGACTGACCATGTAATAAATTACGTATTTTAAATGAACAATTCTGTATTTTAGCTTTGTATAAAGATTTTGAAGTAAACCAAGTGAACTGTAATTTTTATGACAAAGCTAAGCATTAGAGGCTGTAATTGACTGGAAAGTGCTGTGTAAATTCCTTCATATACCTCTTTCAGTTAATTTAATTGCCTGAATTTCAGAAGTCCTGTAATTCTCACTCTGCTCAAAAATCATAAATGATACTGATTTGTATGAAGAACTTGTGATGTATATTACTTGCATGATATCGTATCTGTCCTTCCTTATTTCCACTTGAAACATAATTTTGGAATTGAACTACATTCTAAGAAGTTGAAGAACTACCATACTAAAATATATTGCAGTACACAAAATTTCAAAGCTTGGAAATACCATTAACCAGGAATAAAATCCTGGACTACATACCAAAAGTTTAATTCTAGAAATATTGCAGACGTGTTGTAATATTCCTCAAAACAAGCATTGCAAACCTGTGGAATTCAGATTTATGGTTAAAGTAAAAAATAATACAACATCATTAATGTGTGGAAATGTTGAGCTAAAGCATTCATACAATCTAATATTTGCCTTGCCATGATACCACAAGGAGCTGGTAGTTCAAATATGTAAAATCTTCCAGGTTTTGCATGGGATCAGTACAGAACCACCACCTCACTTCACAAATGTCAAAAAGCAAAGAAATTGCTAACGTACTGCCTCTAACGTGCAAAGATGATGTCAAATTAAATAAGCAGGAACAGACCTAATAGGAAAATTTCTGATAAATTTTCTACTTAGGAGAGTTTAATCAGAAAATGTCTTTTTATTGAGCCTAAAATGTTTCAGTTAAAATACTCCAGGTTTAAACTTTTCCTGTTTACAGGAACAGATTTTGTGTGTCTCTTCTAGCTGCTCAATATAGGGAAGGTCTGGGTTTCCTGCCCTATAACAGTCCACCCAACAGCTCTGTCCCCAAAAAAGGACACAAATTTGCACAATTACAAATCAGATGAGCTAATGACAAATGTTATCTAATCCTTTTCTTGATATCAAGCTGCTAATATTTTTTCAAATATGAAGCCAAATATGTTACAAAAAAACTGTCTTGAGATCTCTTGTATGGGAATGTCCTGGTTTGAGACCTTAAACAGTATCTGTGTGCTGCATTTAAAATTTATATTCTTCTAAGCTTTTCATAAATGTGCTTTAAATAGCAATAAGTATCTCCAGAGATATGAATGAGCAGAAAACTGCCCTATATATATACCTATAGAAAAAATACGTACGTGTATACCGATGGAAAATCTTTGGGTTATAACAAGGTTTTTCAAAAGGGCTAACAAACTTATGTAAATACTTGCTGCAAAAGACCAGATAACAGTAGCTCAAAGTTTCACTATAAACTGTAGGGAATGTACCTTATTTTTTTTAATATTTTAGGTGTCCATGGGCAATTTTAATGACAGAACCAGCTTTAGTGATTTGCAGAACTTCTCAGAGGATTACAGTTGCATCAGTTGCAGTTTGGGATATTGAATTCTAATTTTGTTCCACAATATTATTAAGTACAAATGACAAACAACTTGAAAATTACTTGCAATATGTTTCAGTATACAATTACTCCAAACAAGGATTGAGACATCAATAAAGAACGAAAAATTAAGTAGAAAACACTTGACTCCCCTCCTAGGGATCACCCTCCTCTGCTGGCAGAACTTCTTGTGCATTACGTGCTACAGTAGTAATTCCTACATTTTAGACTAACTGTAATACGCTATTATCTTTAGCATTTACTAATTACAAACAAAGAGTTATAGGGCAGAAAACAAAACAAAAAAAAACACTAAGCATCATACTTTACTTGGCATATATAATTCAGCATATATATTACTTCTAAAGAGAGAATGTTTTAAAAATAATTGGAGTTAATAACTTCAGATCTATTCATTCTGTCAGTTCTTGGAATCTTCCTCCAGTCAAAGAGGAGGCTTAATGAGCACTTTGATCCATCACGGGGCTATACGTTGTTCATACTATATTCTGAATCATTTATACAATGTAAAAAGTCAGCAAAAGTAAAAATAGTTCTAGACTGACAATACTATTTATATATGCACTTAATATTACCTATCTATGAGCACAAAGTAAAAATGATGCATTGAAAGATACTACATGACTGAAAGATTTTGAGAGAAGGTTGGTTTCTACAGATTCACTCATGTCCAGTACATAGATGTATATATGTAAAATTATGAGTGTAAATAGGTATTTAGAAATTGATAATTTGCGCTCTCAAGTAAAGATACTATGCCACCAAACAGGAATTTTATCACCAAAGGACAGGTTCTCAGCTAATATATGTTGTCCTAACTCTCTTAAGCAGACTTTCTACCAACATAAGCCAGCACTTTGAACAGGACACTTAAGACATTATGTATGCAGTTTTTGCGTCCCTATTTATTTTATGAATGAAGATATTGTGACCTGTGTATGTTACATTACATAAACTTATATTTATCAATTTGTAATTGCAATGCATAGTTGATTGAGCTAAAAAAGAGAAAAAATATTTTTAAATAATCTGACACAAATCTGTATATAATTTTTAAAAATTAGTAAAGGACTTACAGCCATATTAACTTTTTTCCCTTATATTAATGCAATAGAAAGTGTACATTCATACGCTTAATTATTCAGGTTTTGCTTTGTTCCATTTGCATTCTGATGTCAAGGTAATTAAAGATGACTAATTATGTTGGATGGGATGTTATACTTTGCATTAAGTGGAAACTCTGCCAGTTGGAGAGGATAAATTGGTTTGACTAATGCTTTCTGATGTATTAATTATTTTATGTTTTCAGCCTGGATTCTGTCAGAGTACTTAGACACTACTCCAGTACCATACATTAGCATGTGAATGTTTAACATTGCAGCAGACCAGTACTAAGAAAGGTAACTTGTATTTATGTATTTATGTATTTAAAATGTTTGGCTCACTGTAGTCGAAAAATAGGATTTATTTATTTATTTATTTGCGCTTACTAGTATATTGTAAAGAAAGCTTTGCTCTTAAGAATATATTAGAGAAAACCTTAACAGCATCTTCAAAAAGCACATGAAAGAAGATCCAGGGAACTAGAGGTGATCTGCTAAATCTTAGTTTCCAGGAACATAATGAAATAAATCTTATTAAATGCTATATGTATAGGTACATGAAGGAAGAGAAAGGCAGACTGGAAACTTCTGCATCTGGTTTGAAATAACCACATGTAACAGTGTAGGCTGGGCTCTGACTAGAGACAGAGCAGCTCTACAAGACTCACAAAGACCTTTGCAGGACTTGAAGGTCATGGTAAACAACAATCTGAATGTCAGCAGCATCCAGAGTGCCGTTCTCAGTTTAGAGATCCCAATACAAGAAAGTCACTGTCAAACCGAGTGAGTCCACTGTGGACAACGGGGGCTGGAACATATGTTGCATGAGGAGAGGCAGAGATAACTCTGTTTTGTTCATGAGGTTGCTGAAAACTGAGGGTGGAGCAAGGACTCAGAAAGGTGGTGAAACCTCCATCTTTGGAGATGTATAAAACAACCTAAAAATTTCCTGAACAACTTGATCTCTTTGGCCCTGTTTCTCTCAGGTGGCTAAACCTTCAAGGTCCCTTCTGAATTAATTCATTCTATGATTCTATGTTGTCCAGGGTTTTTTTATAAAACTTCGCTCCTACATGGAGCACAGACACTGAAATATTATTTTACAGAGCTGGAAAAAATGAAACAACAACTGCACTGCCACTGAATAAACAGCTCCTACTGAAAATGTACCAGTGTTATTTGTTATCTACCAGATTTCTGAGTTTGGGGTTTTTTTTGGCAAATGTTTACCTGAAAGTAATCTAATAATAAACTGTGCAGTGTTTTCTGTCATTAAGCATGTATTATTTTCATGTTTAAAATTGTTATTATTGAGACATAAAGCATAAAAAAGATCATGTGACTATTCATACAACCATTACTATAAATATCCCAATAGTTTGAATGTAACACTAAAAATATTCAAATTCTTGAGTGATAAGTTATTCGCAAAACTCTGCATAGTTGTGATTTGCCAACCCATTGAGTTTTCTTTCTCTTTCTCATCTTTCCCCTTCCCCATATACTTATGGAATACCATTAATAGTTCTGAAAGATCTGTTAGCAGGATATTCTTTGCAAACACTCACCTCTGTAGTTATTCTTCCTCTGTTATGGTTACATCATGTTCATGTGAAAAATTAAACATAAAAAAATTAGTGCGCAATATACATTTGGCAAGAGAAATCCTTAAGTGCCCTGAGGTTCAAAATCCACAGAATTATGTAGAAGGCACTATACACTTCAACGTAAATGATGATGCTTGCTCTTCACCTATCTTCTAAAAATTATATTCACATATTTTCGCCCTCAGTGGGCACATGTTGATAAAAAAGAGTTTGTCTGCCTTTTCCACTCCTTTTTTGCTAAACCCACACATGATCAATCAATTTTCTTCCACCTTGTTCACTTGCAATCTGTTTCTAAGGACCTCAGAAGTGTGTTTCAGTTTCTCCTTTCAATGCATGGTTAGGCTGTGACCGATATCTATATTGCAAATAGCTCCGAGGGAGACTGCTTGCTAATCAATTTCACTTCCATATTTAATAACCTTCTATTAATGAGGTTCTACTGGTGAATTCTCAGAGACCCTTATGAGGTGATCAATTAATTTGGAATTAAGGAATTTACTCTATGCTCATTCAATACACTGTGCTGAATGACAATTCTCAACTTTACCTTTTTTTAATGTTATTTAACCACATTCTTTTTTTTCCCCCTCTTGAGTATAGTTTTGTAATAAGACTGAAGTGTAGTTATGGGCTCATCTCAATTATGAGAAAAATACCTTCCACAGTGTAATTACATCACATTTAAAGTCCAGCCATTTGGATTATGTCCCAAAGTGCTCAAGTCCTATTTCTTTTTAAAGTGTGCAACTAGACTATATAATTTATTGATTCTGGATTATCTGTTATTGATTTGTGAGAGGCAATAGAGCAAATAGTTATGTTTCACTACACAAAATACAGGAAATTAGTCATAACATTAGGATACACAAATACCAATGCCAAACATGAAAATTTATTTTATAATCCTGTAGTAGTCTCTGTCCAAAGTAATCTTTTCATGACTGTTTCTAAAGAAATTAATACAGTATAAGTAATGAACATCAAACTTTGAAAGCTGGAGCTAAAATTTTAGCTTAGGCAATGTAACTGAAAATAAGCCAAACTGTATAATAGAAGGAGAACATGGATGGACATTGTTCCTCTGCATAACATTAGCTATTATGGGATGATGTGACAAGCTGCAAACTAGGGTACCATAGCATGGTCAAATGCTGTCCTACCTCACTTTTATAAGAAATATTTCTGCTGAAACAGAGGTCAAAACATCTATATACTGTCTTGTATACACCTGTGTGCTTAAAAGCTTTTTGTCATTGCAAATATATCAGAAATACAGAACTCACATATTTACAATGATCCAACCATAATACACTCTTCAGTAACTACCCATGATTTGTACAGACTTCAAAGTTATTTGTCGGATAGAGAAAACGATTTAAACTCTACCTGGATGACTGGAGAAGAAAATTACTGAAACAGAAATAGAGGGCTGGGGACGCAAAGAAGAGAAAGAGCCCCAGAGAAAAAATAATATACCATATCATAGAAGAAAGAAAAATATTTTTCATAGAATCTATGTATATCATAGAATCTTTGGGTTGAAATGGACTTTTTAAGGTCATCTAGTCCACCCAGCCTGCAATGAGCAGGGACATCTTCAACTAGAGCAGGTTGCTCAGAGCCCCATCCAACCCGACCTTGAACGTTTCCAGGCATGGGGTATCTACAGCCTCTCTGGGCAGCCTGTGCCAGTGTTTCACCACCCTCATTGTGGAAAATTTAATCCTTATATCTAGTTGAAATCTACCCTATTTCAGTTTAAAACCATTACCCCTTGTCCTATTGCAGCAGGCCCTGCTAAAAAGTCTGTCCCCATCTTTCTTACAAGTCCCCTTTAAGTACTGGAAAGCTGCAATCAGGTCTCCATGGAGCCTTCTCTTCTCCAGGCTGAACAGCCCCAACTCTCTCAGCCTGTCCTCACAGGAGAGGTGTTTCACCCCTCTGATCATTTTTGCGGCCTCCTCTGGACCCACTTCAACAGGTCCATATCTTTCCTGTGCTGTGGGCTCCAGAGATGGATGCAGTACTGCAGGTGGGGTCTCACCAGAGTTGAGAAGAGGGTTAGAATCACTTCCCTCAACCTGCTGACCACGCTGCTTTGGATCCAGCCCAGGATACAGTTGGCCTTGTGCACTGTGAGCGCACATTGCTGGCTCATGTCCAGCTTTTCATCCAGCAGAACCCCCTAGTCCTTCTCAGCAGGGTTGCTCTCATTTTAGACAGAGAAGAATAAATCATAATTAAGTCATGATGAGCAGCATAAAAGGTGTTATTGATTTCTCTTCTGGGCATTTATCCACTGTTCTAACAGAGAATAATGAGTACTTTTATATTAAAGCAGAAATTCTGCTTTTTCTCCGCTTAATAATAATTGATTTCAAAACAGAAAAGATATTATTATATCTTTAAATTTTATTTCCTCATTTTGCCAAATAGGAATACATCATTTACATCATCCCCAAAAATTTCAAATAATAACCATGTCAACTAGATTTGATGATACTGCTCTTGACATGTCATGTAATGGTTTCATTAAGCTGAAAGTGGAGTAATGAAATAAACATTCATTTTAGGTATTTGAAACAAAAAAAATTATATTACCTACCTCTTGAAAATTGTCACTGTTGATCTAGCAGGGTTTTGTCTATGAAGGTGTTTGATTTGTTTACTACATCAGAAATCAATGCTGTTAAATCAAATTATTTACTTATACATCTCTGACAATAATAAGATTCTGTTTTCTTGTAAAATCTTTAACCGCATATATGATACTCCTAGGAAGTGTTCAGTCTTAATGGGCTAGTTATCTAGATACAGCTGTCTAATATTTATAAACTCCTAAACCACCTAACATACTTTTTATTTTGGTGGCTTAAAGTTTTGTTTATAATTTCGAAATATTTCTTCAAACATTATTGTTATGGTTCTCTGACTACAGAAAATACATTGCTCATAAGTGGCTGGTAAGATGAAAAGTAATTTTAGTAATGACAAAGGTTAAATAAATACAGGTTTTGGTGGGTTAACCGTAGCTGGATGCCAGGTGCCCACCAAGCTTCTCTCTCACTCCTCCTCCTCAGCAAGCAGGGGAGAAAATAAGATGGAAAATGCATTCATTGAGATAAAGACGCTGAGATTGCTCACCAATTACTGTCATAGTCAAAATAAACTTGACTTGGGGAAGAATAATGTAATTTGTTGCTAATTAAAAATGAGTAGTATAGCGAGAAAGAAAAAACAAAAACAAAACCACCATCACTCCACCCCCACCCTTTTTCTTCCCAGGCTCCACTTCACTCCTTCAAAACCCTTCGCCTACAAGAGCAGCCCCCGGGAGCGCGAGCGAACAGGGCGGGCAAACAGGGCGGGCAAACAGGGCGGGCACGTCAGGAGGGCGTAGCGCGTCAGTTTGCGCGGCAGTTCGCGCGGGCAGGGCGTGCAGGGAAGGCGTGCGGGCGGGGTACAGTACAAGTGGCCATCGTCTTCCTAGAGGAGGCGCAGCCATGGTCGCCACTCGGCTGAAAACCGGGGCCAGAAAGACTGTGGCGACACAGACGGAGCTCCTGCTCAGGCACGCGGCTGTCCAAGTATCCGGCTGCAGAGAGTGCCTGAGCCTGTCGGTTGTCCCAGAGACCGATGGGGACGCTACCTGCGTGCGGTGCGACCAGGTCAGCGACCTGCTCAGCCTGGTGGCAGAGCTGAAAGAGGAAGTGGAGAGGCTGAGGAGCATTAGGGAGTGTGAGAGGGAGATAGATTGGTGGAGCCACTCCCTGGCAGCCCTGAGGCAGGGGCAGCTGGTGGAGGCTCCACAAGCAGCAGGAGATCCCCTGTCCTCTTGCTGCCGGGCAGAAGGAGAGGACCTAAGAGATGAGGGAAAATGGAAGCAGGTCCCTCCTCGGAGAGGTCGGCGAATTCCCTCCCGGCCTCCTTCACCGTCCCAGCTGCCCTTACACAACAGGTATGGTGCTCTGGAACATGAGGGACAGGAACATGAGGACCCTGACGAAGGTCCGTCCGAGGGGGTGCCTAGGGTGAGTCAACGAGCCCCATGCATCAAGACGTCCTTAGTTAAGAAAAAGAGGAGGGTGATTGTTGTAGGTGATTCCCTCCTAAGGGGTACAGAGGGCCCAATATGTCGACCAGACCCAACTCACAGGGAAGTCTGCTGCCTCCCTGGGGCCTGGGTGAGAGACATCACCAGAAAACTCCCTGGTCTGGTTCGGCCCACTGATTACTACCCGCTGTTGGTCATGCAGGTTGGCAACGATGAGGTTGCGCTAAGAAGCCCGAAGGCAGTCAAAAAGGACTTGAGAGCACTGGGGCGACTGGTCAATGGAGCGGGAGCACAGGTAGTGTTTTCGTCAATCCCTTCAGTGACGGGGAAGAACGCTGAAAGGAACAGGAAAGCACACCTGATCAACACATGGCTCAGGGGCTGGTGCCGTCGTCAGAATTTTGGGTTTTTTGACCACGGGGCGGTTTACACGGCACCAGGTCTCCTCGCAAATGATGGAGTGCAACTGACGCCGAGGGGAAAAAGGATTCTTGCTCATGAGCTGGCAGGCCTCATTGAGAGGGCTTTAAACTAGAATTGGAGGGGGGAGGGGCTAAAACCGGGCTCACTAGAGTTGAACCTAGGGGTAGGTTCAACGTGCCAGAGTTGAAATCTATAGCCCGGCTCAGGTGCATCTACACCAATGCACGCAGCATGGGCACCAAACAGGAGGAGCTGGAAGCCATTGTGCAGCGCGACAGCTATGACGTAGTTGCCATCACAGAAACATGGTGGGATGCTTCTCATGACTGGAGTGCTGCAATGGATTGCTATAAGCTCTTCCGAAGGGATAGGCAGGGAAGGAGAGGCGGTGGGGTGGCTCTGTATGTTAGGGAGTGTTTTGATTGCATAGAAATCGAAGATTGTGAAGACCAAGTAGAGTGCTTGTGGGTAAGGATGAGGGGGAAGGCCAATGAGGCAGACATCCTGCTGGGAGTCTGTTACAGGCCACCCAACCAGGATGAAGAGATGGATGAGACATTCTATAAGCGACTGGCGGAGGTCTCGCATTCGCTGGCCCTTGTTCTTGTGGGGGACTTTAACCTACCGGACATCTGCTGGAAGTATAACACGGCAGAGAGGAAACAGTCTAGGAGGTTCCTGGAGTGTGTGGAGGATAACTTCCTGATGCAGCTGGTGAGTGAGCCCACCAGGGGAGGTGCCTTGCTGGACCTGCTGTTTACAAACAGAGAAGGACTGGTGAGAGATGTGGTGGTCGGAGGCCATCTTGGGCTTAGCGACCATGACATGATAGAATTCTCAGTTGTGAGTGAAGTAAGGAGGGGGGTCAGCAAAACTGCTATCATGGACTTCCGGAGGGCAGACTTTGGCCTGTTCAGGTCACTGGTTGAGAGAGTCCCTTGGGAGACAGTCCTGAAGGACAAAGGGGTCCAGGAAGGCTGGACAGTCTTCAAGAAGGAAATCTTAAAGGCACAGGAGCAGGCGGTCCCCATGTGCCGTAAGAAGAGCTGGCGGGGAAGGCGACCAGCCTGGCTGAACAGGGAGATTTTGCTGGGACCCAGGGAAAAGAGGAGAGTTTATCACCTCTGGAAGAAGGGGAAGGCAACTCATGAAGAGTACAAGGATCTCGTTAGGTCAAGCAGGGACAAAATTAGAAAGGCAAAAGCCCAGCTAGAGCTCAGTCTGGCCACAGTCGTAAAGGATAATAAAAAATGTTTTTACAAATATATTAACAACAAAAAGAGAGGCAAGGAGAATCTCCATCCCCTACTGGATATGGCGGGGAACATTGTCTCCAAGGACGAGGACAAGGCTGAGGTACTTAATGCCTTCTTCGCCTCAGTCTTTAATAGCCACTCCAGGTATCCACAGGATATTCAGCCCCCTGAGCTGGAAGACGGGGATGGAGAGCACAATGTACTCCTCATAATCCAGGAGGAAGCAGTCAAGGACCTGCTCCGCCACCTGGACACCCACAAGTCTATGGGGCCTGATGGGATCCACCCAAGAGTACTGAGAGAGCTGGCGGAGGAGCTTGCCAAGGCACTCTCCATCGTTTATCAGCAGTCCTGGTTAACAGGAGAGGTCCCAGAAGACTGGAGGCTTGCCAATGTGACGCCCGTCTACAAGAAAGGCCGGAAGGAGGATTCTGGGAACTACAGGCCTGTCAGCCTGACCTCTGTTCCAGGGAAGATTATGGAGCGGTTGGTTTTGAGAGTGCTCACAGGGCATCTGCAGAACAGCCAAAGGATCAGGCCCAGCCAGCATGGGTTCATGAAAGGCAGGTCCTGCTTGACCAACCTGATCTCCTTCTATGACCAGGTGACCCGCCTAGTGGATGAGGGAAAGGCAGTGGACGTTGTCTACCTGGACTTTAGTAAAGCCTTTGACAGCGTCTCCCACAGCATTCTCCTGGAGAAACTGGCGGCTCGTGGCTTAGACGGGTTTACTCTTCGCTGGGTGAGGAACTGGCTGGATGGCCGAGCCCAGAGAGTTGTGGTGAATGGCGTTAAATCCGGCTGGCGGCCGGTCACGAGTGGTGTTCCCCAGGGCTCGGTTCTGGGGCCAGTCTTGTTCAATATCTTTATAGATGATCTGGATGAGGGAATTGAGTGCTCCCTCAGTAAGTTTGCAGATGACACCAAGCTGAGTGGGAGTGTTGATCTGCTGGAGGGTAGGAGGGCTCTGCAGAGGGATCTGGGCAGGCTGGATCGATGGGCAGAGGCCAACTGTATGAGGTTTAATAAGGCCAAGTGCAGGGTCCTGCACTTTGGCCACAACAACCCCATGCAATGCTACAGGCTTGGGGAGGAGTTGCTGGAGAGCAGCCCGGCGGAAAGGGACCTGGGGGTGCTGGTTGACACCCGGCTGAATATGAGCCGGCAGTGTGCCCAGGTGGCCAAGAAGGCCAACAGCGTCCTGGCCTGTATCAGGAATAGTGTGGCCAGCAGGAGTAGGGAAATGATGGCGCCCCTGTACTCGGCACTGGTGAGGCCGCACCTTGAATACTGTGTTCAGTTTTGGGCCCCTCACTACAAGAAGGATGTTGAGGTGCTGGAGCATGTCCAGAGAAGGGCAACAAAGCTGGTGAGGGGTCTGGAGCACATGTCTTATGAGGAGCGGCTGAGGGAACTGGGGTTGTTTAGTCTGGAGAAGAGGAGGCTGAGGGGAGACCTTATCGCTCTCTACAACTACCTGAAAGGGGGTTGTGGCGATGAGGGTGTTGGTCTCTTCTCCCAAGTAACTAGTGATAGGACAAGAGGAAATGGCCTCAAGTTGCGCCAGGGGAGGTTTAGATTGGATATTAGGAAAAATTTCTTCACTGAGAGGGTGGTCAGGCATTGGAACAGGCTGCCCAGGGAGGTGGTGGAGTCGCCATCCCTGGAAGTGTTCAAAAAACGTGTGGATGTGGCGCTTCAGGACATGGTTTAGGGGACATGGTGGTTCTGGATTAATGGTTGGACTTGATGATCTTAAAGGTCCTTTCCAACCTAGTGATTCTGTGATTCTGTGATTCTGTGATTCATTCTCAACTATGCTACCTCCTCCCCACCCTGTCCGAGTGGTGTACTGGGATGGGGAATGGGGGCTGTGGTCACTTTATAACACTTTGTCTCTGCTGCTCCTTTGTCCTCACACTTCTCATCTGCAGTTGAGCACTGCTCCAGCATTGGATCTCTCCAATGGGACACAGACCTTCATGAACTGCTCAGGCATGTGTCATCTCATGGGCTGCAGTTCTTCAAGAAGTGGTCCAGCATGGATCCTTTCCACAAGGTACAGTCCTTCAGGAATGGACTGCTCCAGTGTGGGTCCCACATGGGCTGCAGCTCCTGCCAGGAGCCTGCTCCTGCATGGACTCACCATGGGCTGCAGCTTCCTTCAGGATATGTCCACCTGCTCCAGTGTGGGGTCATCCATGGGCTGCAGTGTGGATATCTGCTCCACCATAGTCCTCCATGGGCTTCAAGGGAACAATCTGTGTCACTGTGGTCTTCTCCATGGGCTGCAGGGGAATCTCTGCTCTGGTGCCTGGAGCATCTCCTCCCTCTCCTTGTTCTCGGGCCTTGGTGTCTGCAGGGCTGTTTCTTCCACATTTTTCTTCTCTCTCTCACAGCTGCTGCTGCTAACTTTTTTGCCCTTTCTTATACATGTTTTCCCAGAGGTGCCCCACCCATGGCTGAGGGGCTCAGCTGTGCCCTGTGGTGGGTCTGTTGGAGCCATCTGGAACAAACTGTGTCCAGCAAAGGGCAGCCCCAGTCTCTCCTCACAGAGGCCACCCTGCAGGCCCTCACTTCCATCACCTGAACACCTGCACCCAATACACAGGGACTATCAATCTTTTCAGTGTTATTGTTAACATATCCATGTTTCATTAGACATTTCTAAACATTAAGACCAATATTTATATTTCATTTCCTGAGCCAAGTTTTCTAGTAAAAAGAATGATCACGCCTATGTAAAACATGATCTGTGAGGAAATGTTGACATGAGAAGGTGGGGTATACGATGTATGTGTGTATGCTTATGTGATAGAGAAGCAGTCCTCAATTATAAGAAAGCTGTTGTGAAGGAAGGAATATCTCTTCTTATTCACATTGGGAAGAAGAAGTAATGTTCTAAATTGTAACAAGAGGGGTTAGATAGATGGGAGAAGTATGCCTTTATTAAGCATAGTAAAGCACTGTTCTTTCCATTTGAAATAGCTGCTGGAGAAGACCTGAAATCACTTGAAATCTTCAAGAACATGTTGGGTGAATATGCCAGGATTGGTAACTGTATAGCTGTATGGCTAGTAGGAAGAGGAACTGGATGGACAATGAGGGTTGTCATTGTCATAAACCCCTTCCAGAACTATTTCTCTGCACTTCTGGATGCTGTCTATGTACCTATACAGTTTGTCTTTTTAGAACTACAGAAGCAAAACCCCCGTATTTTATAACATATGTGTACATGGGCCATACACAATGTATAAATTCAGTTGAAATACAGTTTAACAGTCTATTCTCTGAGTAAAATAATCTGTGCTACAGTGTAATGTTATCTTGACAGAAATCATCCTCTGAAAGTAATCAGTAACACATGAGCCATAAAAACATTTCTCGCTGTAAGCGCTTTCTCTGTTAGCGCGAGCCGGGCACACAGGAGAGCTCCGCTGTGGCCAGGCAGAAGGCAGTGACCTCTACGCTTGCCAAAATGGATGCGGAAACCCAGACAGAGCTCCCACGGAAACACGCAGCTGCCCAGGTCACAGGCTGCAGGGAGTGCCAGAGCCTTGCACCGGCAACAAGTGGCAGTGATGAGAGCTGCTGCGTCCGCTGTCAACAGGCGGACGAGCTGCTCGGCCTGGTGGCAGAGCTGCGTGAGGAGGTTGAAAGGTTGGGAAGCATTAGGGAGGCTGAACAGGAGATAGACTGGTGGAGCCAGGCTCTGCCCTCCTTGAAACAGAATTGGGAACACCCACCAGAGAGCACCCAGGATCAAGGGGCCTCTGTATCCTGCCCCTGTCAAGCCAAAGGCGGAAAAGACTGAGTGGAGGCAAGTCCATGGTAGGGGCAGCAGGTGTAATCCCCTTTTGCCCACCTTGCCCCCCAGGTGCCTCTGAGCAACAGGTATGAGACTCTGGTTGAGAAAGAACAGCCAGATGAGGATGTGAACGATGGGCAAGCTGCACCAGAGTTGTCTACACAGTCAGACAGGCCTACTGCCCATATCACCACCACACACAAAAGGAAAAAAAGAAGGGTTGTAGTTGTAGATGACTCTGCTCTGAGGGGAACAGAAGGTCCAATATGCCGCATAGACCCTCCTCACAAGTAGGTCTGCTGTGTCCCTGGAGCCCAGGTTAAGGGCATCACTATGAAACTTCCTACCTTAGTGAGGTCCACAGATTACTACCCACTACTGATTTTCCATGTGGGTGGAGAAGAAACAACAATTTGTAGTCCACGAACAATTAAGAGAGAGTTTAGGGCCTTGGGACGGTTAGTGAGAGAATCTGGGGCACAGGTTATTCTTTCTTCTCTCCTTCCAGTTGAAAGCAGTGACATTGGAAGAAACAGGAAGATCCAATCCATCAACATACAGGTCTGTGGCTGGTGTTGGCGACCACAATTCTGTTTTTTTTTTATAATGGGATGGCATACACAGCACCAGGAATGCTGGCATCAAACAGGAGACACCTCTCTCAAAGGGGGAAGAGGATCTTTGCCCAAGAGATAAAGGGGCTGATTGCCAGGGCTCTAAACTAGATGTGAAGGGGGAAGGTGATAATAATATCAAGATTGTCTGTGACAATTGATTGACTCCATTCCTGAAATGCCTGTACACCAATGCATGCAGCATGGGGAATAAACAGGAGGAACTAGAGATCTGGGTGCAGTCACAGGGCCATGATATCATTGCAATCATGGAGACATGGGGGGATAACTTGCATGACTGGAACATTGTCATGGATGGTTACATCCTGTTTAGGAAAGATAGGCCAGGAAGGCGTGGTGGTGGCATTGCTCTTTATGTACCTCGTGTTTATGGGTGACTTCAATCACCCAGATATTTGTTGGAAAGGTCACACAGCTAGGCACACACAATCCAGAAGGTTCCTGCAGTGCATTGATAACAACTGTCTGATGCAGGTGGTGGAGGAGCCAACGAGGAGAGGTGTGCTGCTGGACCTTGTATTAACAAACAAGGAAGGACTGGTTGGGAATGTAAAGGTTGGGGCTAGCTTTGGCTGTAGTGATCACAACATGGTGGAGTTCAGTATCATACAAGGAAGAAGCAGGGAGATAAGTAAGATTGAGACCCTGGAGTTCAGGAGGGCTAACTTTGTCCTCTTAAAAGACCTACTTGGAGGTATCCCATGGGCTAGGACTCTAGAAGGTAGGGGATTCCAAGAGATTTGGTTAATAATCAAGAACCACTTCCTCAAAGCTCAAGATTGGTGCATTTCTTTAAGTAAGGAATCAAGTAGAGGAGGCAGGAGACACCCATGGATGAGCAAGGAACTGTTGGAAAAACTTTTATGGAAGAAAGGAGTTTACAGCAGGTGGAACAAGGGACTGGTCACTTGGGAGGGCTATAGGAATACTGTCAGGATATGCAGGGGTGCAACAAGGAAGGCCAAGGCCCTCTTGGAACTAAATCTGGTGAAGGAAGTAAAAGAGAACAAGAAGGGCTTCTTCAAGGATGTCAGTGGTAAAAGGAAGACTAGGGAAAATGTGGGACCTTTGGTGAATGAAGTGGGAGCCCTGGTGACAGAGGAGGCAGAGAAGGCAGAGTTACTGAATGCCTTTTTCACTTCAGTCTTTACTGCTAAGACTGCTCCTCAGGGATCCCAGACCCTGGAGATAGGCGAAAAAGCCTGGAGGGAGGAAGACTCTCCACTGGCCAATGAGGTTTGGGTTAGAGATTTTTTGGCTGAACCAAACACAAATCCATGGGCCCTGATGGGGTGCAGCCACAAGTGCTGAGGGAGCTGGCCGATGTTGTTGCAAGGCCTCTCTCCATCATTTTTGGAAAATCATAGAGAACGGGAGAGGTGCCTGAGGACTGGAGGAAAGCCAATGTCACCCCAGTCTTCAGAAAGGGCAAGAAGGAAGACCCGGGAAATTATAGACCGGTCAGCCTCACCTCCATCCCTGGGAAGGTGATGGAACAGCTCCTTCTGGAGGCCATCTCTAGGCACATGGATGAAAAGAAAGTTATCAGGAGCAGTCAACATGGATTCACCAAGGGGAGATCATGCTTGACCAATCTGATAGCCTTCTATGATGGAGTGACTAGTTGGGTAGATGAAGGGAGAGCAGTGGATGTGGTTTACCTTGACTTCAGTAAGGCTTTTGACACTGTCTCACATAACATCCTCATAGTGAAGCTCAGGAAGTATGGGTTGGATAAGTGGATTGTGAGATGGATCGAGAACTGGCTAAGCAACAGAGCTCAAAGGGTTGTGGTCAGCAGCGCAGAGTTCAGTTGGAGGCCTGTAGCTGGTGGTGTTCCCCAGGGATGAGTACTGGGTCCAGTTTTGTTCAACATCTTCATCAATGACCTAGATGAAGGGTTGGAATGTACCCTCAGCAAGTTTGCTGATGATACAAAACTGGCTGTGCTGCCATTCAATGGGATCTGGACAGACAGGGGAGTGGGGTGGAGGAGAACCTCATGAAATTGAACAAGGACAAGTGTAGGGTTCTGCACCTAGGAAGGAACAACCTCATGCAGCAGTACAGGTTAGGGGTTGACCTGCTGGAAAGCAGCTCCACAGAGAAGGACCTTGGAGTCCTAGTAGGCAATGTTACCCATGCGACAGCAATGTGCCCTAGTGGCCAAGAGGGCCAATGGTATCCTGGGGTGCATTAAGAAGAGTGTGACCAGCAGGTCAAGAGAGGTTATCCTCTCGCTCTACTCTGTGCTGGTGAGGTCTCATCTGGAGTATTGTGTCCAGTTCTGGGCTCCCCAGTTCAAGAGAGACAGGGAACTTGGAGGGCTACGAGGATGATTAAGGGACTGGAACATCTCTCGTATGAGGAAAGACTGAGAGACCTGGGGCTGTTTAGTCTGGAGAAGAGAAGGCTGAGAGGGGTCCTTATCAATGTCTATAAATATCTGAGGCGTGGCTGTCAGGAGTATGGAGCCAGTCTCTTTTCAGTAGTGCTCAGTGATAGGACAAGGGGCAATGGGCATAAACAGCAGCACAGGAAGTTCCACCTCGACATGAGGAAAAACTTCTTTACTGTGAGGGTGGCGGAGCACTGCAACAGGCTGCCCAGAGAGGTTGTGGAGTCTCCTTCTCTGGAGACCTTCAAAACCTGACTGGATGCGTTCCTGTGCAGCCTCTCCTAGGTGATCCTGCCTTGGCAGGGGGGTTGGACCAGATGATCTTCAGAGGTCCCTTCCAGCCCCTACCATTCTGTGATTCTGTGAAAACACTCTAACAGTCTGAGAATTTTTGCTCTGACTGTTGAAATATCAGTGAGTCCAAGGTAATTCATATCACAATGAACTAAAAGTCACTATGTTAACTTAATCAAATTCTTGCTATCAGTCATTTAGGGAAAATATATGTTTGGCTTTCATGATTGCTCAGAGACAAAAACGGTACTCATGCCTTCCTGACCATGAATGAAGTATGTTAATGATCCTATAAAAGGCTAGCTCTGCACTAGAAGAAACACCCTATTCACAATTAAAAATAATGTGAATGTAAAGAGCTAGATACCCTTGACATGTTAAGGACATGACAAAAAGACAGTGTGCATGACAGCGCTTTATTTGTGATGGGGTAGTGCATTGTTTTTCCTTCCCCCCAGCTATCCTGCTTATCCTACACAGCTCTGTGCATTAACACAGATGGAACTGTATAGTCTGACAGTCTGAGCCTGAAGGACTTGCTCTTACTTTGTGAAAGAAAATGAAAGGTGCCTGTTCAACCTAGGCAAAGTCCAGAAAAAGTCTGAACCTCCCAGTCACTTGCCTCTGCATAATTATTTTTCCTGTTAATAATCATCATGGGTTTTAAATTATCATCCAAGTTTTTGGAGAACAGAAATGCCAATCTTGGAGGTAAACCTCCTGGAGGGATAGCATTTCTTAACAGTATTTGCTATTTCAGTACCTGTACTCAGAACCATTATCAGAAGAGAAAATATGGAAGAAGAGGAATATGGAATAATGTCAGGAAAGATATCAAGTCCTTCAAATATGGTAACTTTTCTGCATAAGATAAAATTAATTCTGTTTCTTTCATGTTCGTTTATTCTTTTGTCCTCTTTCATTTTCTTCCCACCAGGAAAGAAAAAAGAAATGTTCCTGAAATGTATTATGTGCATGTGATAAGGAATTTTTTACTTCCTGAAGTCTGATATAGATGCCGAAAAAGTTCTCTTGTACTGTGAATTCCTATGGGCAAATTACAAGATTTGGCATGGTTTCACAACATCTCACCTAACATATTTTCACAGTCACATTACTGAATTTATTCAAGATCAGATGGTGTTAAGAAACTTTAATAGTTCTAAACTTCCCATTTCATTCAATTTGCCAATTATTAGTTTCATTCTCTCTCATAAACAGCTATGAAATTGGAGTAAGAAAATGTTGCTCTGAGGCTTTTAGATCAATTTTAAAACCTCAATTTCTCTCTTTCTTGGTAACTATTAGATTCTGTACTTAAACTTGTCTTTCTCTTTTCTTTTTATCCCCATACACTTCTAACAACTAATTTTACAACTTAAGACATTTAAAATATTATTTCTATCCTGAAATGTTTAAGAATACTACAATCATGCCTAGCAGGATGATTCACTTAACTTGCACTCTTCCATCACAGTTAGCTGTTATAGTTAAAATTGTAGAAGTATTTCTTGTAAAAAAAAGATCATAGCCACTCCTCAGACTTCTGAGACTTATCAAAGCTTTTAATATATCCAGCTATATAGCCGTATATTAGGCACAGACAAACTCAAAGTCTAAACAGAAATATTACCTGCAGCACACCTGAAGTCTTACAGAGATGAGCCAGGGGCTCCTGAGATAATAAGAGCCAACAAGGAAAAACCAGTGAAATATCTCAAAGGAATGAAAGGGTACTTCTCTAAAAAGGTGATACAGCCCACGGTCCATAGCCCAGCTGAAGTGTTCCACAGCAATACACACACCATGGGCAACAAACAGGAGGAGTTGGAAACCACTGTGCTGTTAGAAAGCTACAACCTTGTTGCCATTGCTGGAAATCAGGTTCAAGACCACCAGAGGAACCTAAACATGCACAAGTCTATGGGACCTAATGAGATACATCCCAGAGTCCTGAGGGAATTGGCTGATGTAGCTGCCAAGCCACTCTCCATGATCTTTGGAAAGTCCCGGCAGTCAGGTGAAGTCCCTGGAGACTGGAAAAAGGGAAACATTGCACCCATGTTTAAAAAGGGTAGCAAGGAGGACCCTGGGAACTGCCAACTTGTCAGCCTGCCCTCTGTGCCTGGGAAGATCATGGAACAGATCCTCCTAGAAGCTAGGCTAAGGCACATGGAGGACAGGGAGGAGATTAGAGACAGTCAGCATGGCTTCAGCAAGGGCAAGTCATCCTGCCTGACCAATCTAGTGGTGTTCTATGATGGAGTGACCACATCAGTGGACAAGGGAAGAGCTACGGATGTCGTCTCACTGTATTTCTGTAAGGCCTTTGACAGGGTCCCCCACAACTTCCTTCTCTCTAAATTGGAGTGATATGGATTTGATGGGTGGACTGTTGTGTGGATGAGGAACTGGTTGGATGGGTAGTGGTCAATGGCTCAATGTGTAGATGGAGTTGGTTGACAAGCGGTGTCCCTAGGGATCCGTATTGGGACCAGTACTCTTTAATATCTTCATCAACGACATAGTGTGATCGAGTGCACCCTCAGCAAGTTTGGAGATGACACCAAGCTGAGTGGTGCGGTTGACATGCCTGAGGGATGGGAACTGGACAATCTTGAGGAATAGGCCCATGTGAACCTCATGAGGTTCAACAAGGACAAGTGCAGGGTCCTGCACCTGGGTTGGGGCAACCCTCCAGGCTGGGGGATGAAGGGACTGAGAGCAGCCCTGCCAAGAAGGACTTGGGGATTCTGCTAGATGAGAAGCTGGACATGAGCCGACAATGCGTGCTTGCAGCCCACAGGGTCAACCGTACCCTGGGCTGGATCCAAAGAAGCATGACCAGCAGGTTGAGGGAGGTGGTTCTGCCCCTCTACTCTGCTCTGGTGAGACTCTACCTGGAGTACTGCATCCAGCTCTGGAGCCCTCAGCACAGGAAAGACATGGACCTGTTGGAGCAGGTCCGGAGGAGGGCCACAAAAATGATCAGAGCGGTGGAACACCTCTCCTGTGAGGACAGACTGAGAGAGTTGGGGTTGTTCAGCCTGGAGAAGAGAAGGCTCCACAGAGACCTGATTGCAGCCTTCCAGTACTTAAAGGGGGCTTATACAAAAGATGGGGATGGGCTTTTTTAGCAGGCCCTGTAGTGATAGGACAAGGGGTAATGGTTTTAAACTAAAAGAGGATAGATTTTGACTAGATATAAGGAACAAATTTTTCACAGTGAGGGTGGTGAAACACTGGCACAAGGGTGCCCAGGGAAGTGGTAGATGTCCCATCCCTGGAAACATTCACGATCACTCTGGATGGGGCTCTGAGCCACCTGATCTAGTTGAAGATGTCCCTACTCACTGCAGGGGGTGGTTGGACTCGATGACCTTTAAAGGTCCCTTCCAATTAAAACTATTTTATGATTCTGTGATACCCATAAAGAAATTAAAAATATTAATTTTGAACCAATACTGCCATTTATATTTTTTCTGTCTGAGATTTCTTATTTGCTTATTAGATTGCCAAAGATCTTTTTCCTGTATTGGTTGAATCTATGACCGTTTTTAATATTTTCTATTCTTTTATTCATGTACATGTAATTGTTATTAAAAATAAAAAAAAAAAAATCAAAAAAAACCAAGAGTGTAGTTCTTTCTAACAGCTACGCACCCAGTTCCAGTATAAGAGGCCTAGAATAAATTGTCTGGTATAAATCAGGCAGAAATTGATTATGCACATAATTTAAGAGAATATTGACATGAGACATATTCCTGCTGACAGGAAGGCATATTCTTTTCTGACTCTTTACCAAATCAGCTTTTTGGATTCCATATCCCATTGCATTTTTTACATTTGAAAAATTTGAACCTCTTTATTTGAAGAGGTTTTCCTTTCCCAAGTCAGTCATTTCAGAATACAAGCTCTGAACATGCATGAACATGCTCAGACATGATGTCTCTCATTGGCAGTTCAGTTACTGACTTCTTCAACTCCTTAATGCAGAATAGGTCTGGGATGCTAGCAAAGGTACCTAGCAAGGTCCAAGACAAGGATGGTGCTGTTGAACTGAGATGTTCACTGCCCATAGGATTGAGATTCTAATACGAGCAGCTAGGGAGAACAGTTTATGTTGTGTAAATAAGACTGTAGTATCATAAGATGACCACCAGAGATGAGACTGAGAAACCACTAGTATAAAACTTTTATTTGAGTACCAGTGGTTAAAAGGTAGTAAAAAAATGGAGTAGTTAATAGAAGTGCATCAGAGTCCATCATTTTTTCATAGACTGGATCTGCATCGAGGCCTGTATAGGAGTCAAAATTTTCTTTTGGTTGTGTCACACCTCATATATATATAAAAAAAGAAAAAAAGGAGGAAGAAGGGTTGGTCTGCTTCAATTGTTAGAAAGAAAGAACAAAATTTACTTTCCTTTTTTCTTGAATTTAATATATTTATATAAAGATGACATCAGAATCTTGTGTTACTAATGAACTATCAGAAAGAATGTCAAATGGTTTTCTTTTCAAAAAATTATATCTAGCAAACATTAATATACGACAAAATAATATTTGGTTTATATTTCTAGCATGTATAATTTTTATATATTATATTTAATTTCAATACATTGGATGCAGAAAGTCAGGAGGTTATATGTTGGCATGTTCTCTCTATATTGTTCTCTATAATATTTTGAGGGTTTTTTCACCCAGTGATGAAAATCCTTTTGCCCAAGATTCCACTAATGACTACATAGTTTGCAGCACAGTCTAAATGACTGTACAGGGGATGATACTGCAGACTGGTAGTTTCTGTAATATCTCATATTTGAGGATTAGATGGACTCACAAATAAGAGATAAGCAGACACACAAAAGTTAATTGTTTTTTTATGCCATTGTGGTGCAAACCCTTGACCTCAGAAGGAAAAATGAGAATTTCCCTTTGTTACACTTTTTTTAACAGAATAACTTGATGAGGGGGAAAAAAAAAAGGCATAAAATTCCAGCATAGAAACATCTCAAAGGATTTTGAACTAACAGAGAGCTAGAGAGAGGGAAGAGTCTGACTTTTGACCCAACAAGATGGAATTGGTTTTTTGCTATGGTTTTAGTTTCTTTCTATAGAGAAGCTTGAAAAAAAAATGTCCTTCATTTTGCCCTGAATGTTACTCTCTTCCTGCTATTTCTGACTTTGAAGATTTTGACAAATGTTTTCAGGTTCTTCACTTTTGCTTTTACATTCCAAATGAGATTGTGTGGCAAAGCATATTCTAATACTTACAGGGCACTAGATGGCCATACTATTATTTAGTTTTATTCTACAGAAGATATTGCACTCCATTTCTGATATTTGCTGCATAATGTTCTTGTTCTCTCTCACCATATCTATTTGTCCAAGATTTAAAGCAAAAAATAAAGGCACAAGATTAAATAAATTGAGGCCTGGGATCCAGAATAAAATTCACAACTGAGCCCAAATTCCCCTATCATTCACAGTGTCTATATGCTGGTTCTCAGTTTGTGTTGTATGGAATGAGCCAAATGTTTCTCCAATGAAGAAAAACTATTTTGGATTCATGTTTGGATTCTACTTGTTTAGTCTATAGAGAAACAGTTTGCCTGAGACTCTTGTGTTTGTAACATCAAGTCCATACTCAGGCACAGGCACCAAAAAGAAGATTTGGCACACCTCAAAGTTCAAAAAGCAGTGGTCAAGTGTAGACCTAGTTTGGTTAGCTTGGAGTAAAGGGATAGATCAAAGACAACACTGTTCTTTTAAGGCTGATTAAACCCTAGGTGTTGGTGTGAATAAAGATACGGAGAAAGAGAATTGTAAGGTATTTGTGAAAGATGCAAGGGTATTTCAGCTTTCTAACATATATTTAGCTGAACGGCAATGTGTTGTAATGATTTTTCCCAGATATTTTTCACCTCTTTTTCTTTCTTTCTTTTCCTGATCTAAGATTTTTGATAATACTTATTCTCTGTTACAGGAACATTCCTGGTATATATGTACAATATAAACATTTTTATTTTCTTAGTAATTTAACCCCACAAATTTCTTCCGTCTTCTGTTAAATACAACAACAATATAAAGAAATAAGGATTCTCTTTAGCAGTGCCAGCAAACCAGCAAATGGGAAATTCAGAAACTCATCTCCATAAGAGGTCTCATAAATTTAAACAACTTAAGATGATGACAGTTCAATCAACTACTTTCATCAACATGTAACTGATTTAGAACAAATTCTTCTGCAGTATTACTCAGAGAACAGCTAGGAAGTTAACCTGTTTTTTAACAATGCACTTCTGGTAATTTCTATGTGACCCCCCATAGATAACTCGTTCCTTCAATTTTTTTATGTGAAAGATACAAAGGAAAGAGTGATGAATATCTCCCTACACTCAATTTGGAAAGCTCTGGCTTTTTAAATCACATTAAGAAACTTGCTTCAGAAGTCATCTGCTTGATTATTTGGCCATCTTACTAGACAAAATATGATTTCTCTTCTCTCAAGAAAGAGTAATAATGCTGGAAAGCTGCTTTGATTACCTTTCTCAATCAACACTACCAATAATCACTTATTAATCTGAAACCTGGTCATGGCACTGTTACTTTCTTTGTGCTTGTTCCTTTTTTGCTTATTTATTCTTTACATGGAACATGTGATTGGGTAAAGTTTTAACAATTAGCTGTTGTCATTGTGCTGTTTGCTACTGTGATTTTGATCCCAATCCAACTTTTTATAAGGATCTTAATGTCACTCCCCAATATACAGTTTCCACTTTTGAACACATTCATTATTTGTATCATTAAAGAAAACAGTATTTAAACAATAAAATAAAATCATTGTCTCATCAGAAAAAGCTTGCTGAGGAAGTCTCAATTTTTAAAAGCTTTTACTTCTAACATTACATTTTTTGCAGCAACACACTATTCTTCTGTTTATCAGTTCCAGTCCATTACACAGTTCCTTTTAGAGTTGTACAATGTTCTCACAAAGTTTATAATTTATGATAAAAATATACATTTATAATGGTGATAAATGTTTATTAAATTATGTCATATAAGTTTAGTTATATTATCAACTTCCCACTTGGCAGGTATTTTGTAACTTATTCTTTCTTTGCAGGATTTTTTCCAATAGTTTTTATTCTAGTATTTGCATCATTTGTTACACTGGCCTCAAGTTTCCATTTGTTTCAACATTATTTTCTGTATTTCTTTAAAGATGAAAATATTATTATTCCTTACTTCCTTTATGAGAACCTGCTGAGGAACTATAGTATAGGCCATATTAGATCAATTTCTTCAATAGTCCTTTTAAAAAGTAATTGAGTTTTGATCCTTGTACACTTGAAAACAGAGGAAGATGAAGTCAGAAGAAATCCAGTGGAAGATTACTTGCACAGACAGATTTAATTCTGTACTATATTGACTGAGAAAAGGCTCTTGAGAAGTGTAACAACTCTGAGGGACACTCAGACACTAGTTTCCTAATACAATTATTTCAAGATGACAATATGCCTTCAAGTGGTTTATAACAGTCAAGTGTAAAAAGATTTATGGTTTTTTATTTTCTATTTACCAAAAACTTAAGGAAGTCTGTTGAAAACCTTGAAATAAACAAAGCACTTAAACATTTTAATAATCCCAATTAACTGTTTGGTTGATAATCACATAGAAAACTAAAATATATTTATCTATTTCTAGAACTTTAAGACAGCTGAATGCTTAAGGAAAACAATTCTTTGCCCTTCCCACCCCCTGTGGATTTTTCAGATTACTTTCTTTTTACCCTTAATAATCATACAGATGATCAAACTGATGCATACAATAATGGACACAGATGAGGAACGATTTACCAAAGCCATGCAATGTATGTAGGATCTCAGATCTAAGGATAAATAAATTAACATTGTGACCTTAACTTCTGATTTACATCTTTGAAAATGAATTTCTGTAATACCAAAACCAATAAGTAATTGTTTTCTCTCACATTGCCTTTCCATTTTTATGTTTAACTTGAATCTGGAGTGTTTACTTTTTCACTTCCTTTATGTAAGTTGTCCTCTTATTTGAGATCACCAATCCATTGCTATTTATTTTTTAAAATTCAAAATCTTTATTAAATATTGCAAGTAGTTAGCAGAAAAACTATGACAAATCTTCACAACAACTGTTTGAAGAATTCCAAGCATTCAGCCCGTTGGAAAGTTATATCAGAAAGGATTAGTAGCTTCTGTATTACAATATCAATTATGTTTGTTCTGTATTCTTCTTCTAGGTTCTTCCTTTTAACTTCCATAAAGGGTTTCTAATTTTCCCTGTACTTCCACTAACTTTAATTAATCTGTATTTTCCACTTATATAGCTACTAAGATGACTACTAAGTTATACCAATACATTCTTAGATAGATTTCCCTTGAGTAAAGTTCTAGCAAAAGAAAAGTGAATAAAAGTTATAAAGCAAAAAATCTGTGTGCAACTACACTCTGAGAAGTCTGAGACTTGATTTTTTAATTGTATTTATAAATTTTAGCATTTTATTTATTTGTATTGAGAAAATATGAGCTATATAACTTATTATTTCTTACATTCAACAACTCTTTTAGATTTCTAATTGATTTCGTTTGTGTTTGTTTTCTGCTTTACCAATGTGGGCAGTCAGCATGGCCATGTTTAAGACATTATCTATTAGACAGGGGACTGGTCTTAAGGAAATTTCACATCCATGGCTGACAAAAGAAATTTTAATGATGAATTTCCATAGAATAATATGAGCTAAGCCATCAAGCATGTGATAAATAATATGTTCTTCCCCTTCCTGCAGTCTTGGACAACAGTCTGGTCAACACCCCTCTCTGAAGGCAGTATTCTCCTAGGCGTGCATGAATGCAAATTTGATGGTCCAACTGTTTTGGTTTTTTGTATTTTACCTGTTAACTCCCCGGCCCAGGCTAGTTTTTTGTGGGACTTTGCAGGAGTCAGGCTGGGGTCACCTCAGGTATGTGGTCATCTCAACAGGAGAGTGGTACAAATCAAGGAATGTTTTCCCCCTTTTGTTGAAGGACAGTCTTCCTTCACTAGTGGCATACTACCTTTCCAACAGTAATTTTTTGTGTCTGACATTCTGTTTTAATAAGGACTTATAACCTGAGATTGAAAAGACTGCAATTATTGTGCCTGTTTAACGGATTGTCCTTTCCTACAGGAAAGCTGTATGCTGTATGCTGCTACTTGCAATCATCAGGCCATAGCAGGTTCTGCTCTCATTCCAAGCGGATCGTGACTTTTTCCCAACGTGTAAGTGAATCTTGGGAATGTATGATTATTGGAAGATAATTTTCCTTTATGTTTTGCTATTGCAGTTATCAAAAGCACAAAAATGTAGCCTTCGAGTTAAATTTGACTTTCATGTTATGATTTAAATCTGAAGTGATTTTCATGTGAATACTAATGTCTGACATTTTTGCCTTTGTTATCAGTTATTTCCATGACACCTGACATTGCTGATATCCAAAGTGTTTTTTCAATGCTTTTACAGCGCTGAATTATTTCAGACTTTTAATTTCATGTATATTTTGGTGTAGGTGTAAATTCTGACTGTTTCCATCTTGGAAAAGAAGAGTATTATTTTTTAACTATATCCAACATCATTGATGATTTTGTTTATCAGCACTACAGTTAATCACTCCGCCCCCTAATAATAATGACACTGATGGGAATGATATTCTCAAAAGCCAGTATTTTTATTGAAATTGAGAATGAGAGAAAATTCAGATATTATTTATGGCACTACTTACTTTGGTGGTCGATATCATTACTGATCTCTGACTTCCAAAAGGAATCAAAAAGCAGAATTATTTTGGCCTTCTTACTTCGACACAAGCAGACTGATAAAGCCTATTTTTCACACCATGCTTATGAATTTCTCAGTTGAATTTTTGTAAGGAAGTTCTATTAAAGGTATTTCTTATAGTAACATCTCATAACAACTCATCCTTATCTTCTAGAAAAAACTTTCACAGCTGAGCCACTCCTTTCAGTGGCAGGTAATGAATATGTGGATCCCTGGAAAATATATCCCATTTATTTTATACAGTATAGAAAGCTAAATGGTCCTTGGACTTTTCCTCTTTAGAGGAATAAGTCAAATGAGACAATAAATAACCATAATGTACTGTACTTTTAAACGTAAAAGTGCCCCTGTTGGTTGTTCTAGTTGAAATAGGATGGAAAAAGTCCCAGTATACATATGAGGAAATCTGTCATGAAGTCTATTCTGTAAAAAGAAAAGTGCTAATGTTAAAGGCCAGTATAGTATAATATTATACACTGCATTGACTACTGATCCTACTGCTAATTTGAGAACCCTACATTTTCCTTAGCCTGGATAAGCCAGAAGTAATATTCAGTCATATTTCTACCTATTGGGACAGAGACAGCAGATATGAGAAAACACACACATTGATTAATCTTTAAAGCAGGGAAATTTAAAATGCACTGGGAATTCCAAATGTATTCTGTGACCACTTATTTAACCTCTACTGCCCAGAGAAGGCAGAGGCTAGAGTCTCTACATAACTGCACATATGCTCGTGACAGTGCGTTTACAGCCTACAAAGCCACTTTTAATGAAGACCAAAGTGAAAAATGATGTGGAAATAGGAATGCTTGTCTATTCCTTGAGCACTCCAGAATCAATTAAAGGGCACATTATATGCAGCACAATAACTAGCTTCTCTCTTTTTCTTATGCCTTTATCTTAGAACCATCTATTTATAGTTTATGTTGTTATTTCTTCTTGTTTATTCTATGCAGGGGGGTTCAGTCAGTTTTTCTCAAGCATTAGCTTTGTTTATAATTTATACACCATTTTGAATTCAAAACATAGACATTTTATCTCTCACTGAAATACAAGTCAGCTTCTGAATGCAAATCCCCCAAAATGTTTTTGGGTCCCTTTATAATATTTGGTACACATTGGTTTAGTTGGATATTTTTTAATATCTTTCTCAACTCTTAAACTTCAGCAAAACATGGTGTATCTGAAAGGTTCCACAACTAGGAACATTGTAGGGTAAATGGCAATTAATAGAAAGCAATTTACCTTACATATGCTATATACACTAACATATTTGAGGCAAATAACAAATAATTACACTGAGAAACTGGTGTGAGAGGTAGTGAGTTTGTTACTTACACCAGCTTATACCTATTTCACAGCAGTTATCAGTTGGTCAACCAATTATTCCCCAAGAGACTTTTGCCTGCCTTGGTACTTATTGTCTGTGACAAAAAAGAGTTGGCACGGATGGCATGGACGTGTGATAGCAAGTTGACAGGACAAGTCACAATTTTATGTATAAATATTTACTGTGTGAAGACATGCACACTTAATGTACTCTGTTCAGCATATAATAACTAAACAGAAGACTAGTTACCTTCAGGTCTTTTTTTCTTTCTCTGTAACCCTTGGTCAAATCTTTCTGCTGCACTTGCCTTTTACCCATGGTTTCTAGTCCCTCAGTGTCTTCTCACAACCTTTTCTTCCCAGGCTAGTTTACTACACAAGTCTCCACCTAAAAGTCTCATGTTGTCTTAGGTTGCAACAAACCTAGTGCCACATCTCTCTGAGAATGCATGTTCTGCTTGCATACCTTTGCATACTATGAAAAAGTAACAAACCAAACAGGATTTGGACACCTTGCTGCAGCCATAAGATTTACTTCTTTACTATGGTGGACACGTCTACAGCATAAACTCTGTTCATCTGTTTACAGCCAGGCAGTGTGTCCCTGGGGACAGATGTTTAAGTGATCTACAGGTTATAAAACTTTTTCATTCTTCCTCTTGTTCAGCTGACCTTTTCCTGCACGACTGCTTTCCACTAACCAGTACATGGGTAGAGTCAGTGACTCACCTAAGGACAGATTCCACCTAACTTGGCTCCATTCGGTCGCCATCTGTTTAGGCCAGCCCAAACCTGTCTTCATCACCAAATAGTTCCAGTTTCACAGTTCATGTTAGACAACCAGTCAATAAATTTTTGATGTATAACATAAAGTACATTTCTGTGTACCTTCTGCTATGGATGTTGCATAATCTCTGTAAAATCCTGGGCTGGATTTGCACTGGTTCATTTTTTTTTGGTATTGTAATTTAACATCTGTTTTTTATAAGTGCAATTTCTAGGCCAGTATGGTCAATAAGATAATAGACACAGTTAATCTCTGATGCTGTCAGGTTGTTTACCATTGTTGCAATGTGATACCATGGTAATTACCATCACACCAGGCACTCATATTCTAAAGAGCAGTGGAGGTGTGGGGCTGGATACTGGTGGTGATTTGGCAGGATGCTTTCAATGACGTTATTAACTCTGGAATTTATTTCACTGTAACCCCTTTTTATCTTGATGTTGACAAGATTACCAAAAGCTTTCTCTTTGGTTTTGGGTTTTTTTCAGTTTTGGTGTGGATTTTTTTAGCAGAATTTTTTTGTGGGTTACAGAACAGTTTAGACTGAGTGACTACTTTGGACTTGACTGATGGTGTGAGAGGACACTTACACACCCATGTAACAAAAATTTCAGATATTTTTTAGTATAAACTGAGTATATTTTAAAAAATAAAAATAGGTGCACTTTAACAATGTTAGGAAGAGAAATGTTAAACATAGGTCAGCTGAAACACAAAACACTTTCCCTATTTTATTAGGGATATTAATGTACAGATTTTGGCTAACTTGATAAACATCTGCCTACTGCCATGACTATAAAATACCAGATATATTTTAACTTAAACTGATAGTACCAAGTTAAGGTTTTTTGTTCTGAATCCTATTATTTCTGCTGCTCCAAGATAGGGAAAAGATGGAAAGAAAAAAACAAGTAAACGGTTTTCTAAATGTGCCCATAGTTTCAATGTTCACTTTCAAAACTGAACTGAAAAGCCACAACTGTCTGTAAATTCTTCTCCCATAAGGGCATTGAATGAAAAAAATATAAGATTTCATAATGTTTTCAGTAATGGTGATGAAATACAGCTTTGACTCAAAGTTTTTTTCGTTGTTTTGTTGTTGTTGTTGTTTTCTTGCTCAATCCAGTCAACAAAGCCTATTATTTGAAACATATTTTATATGACTGTTTTACGTTGATGAAAATAGTTAAAATAAAACAAAAGGTTTAACATTCTGTAATGTTTGTTAGGAACTATTAACAAATTGTGAGTCTTGTAAGGATTCTAAAATGCTTCAAGAATAGACCAATACATGGCAGGCATCAACACAATCCCAGCCAGTCCTGACTAGAATATTCTTATCCATATGTCACAGAATACTTTAGAGGCAACAAAAGCAATCATAAAAAGACAAATCCACTTTGAGTTGGAGATAGGGTTTTTTTCCTGTAAAAAGGGCATAAAATCCAGTGAACTGAACACCTTAAATGCCACTGGCACAATGCATTCAAATACTTCATGTGGTAGTCTAAAATCCATCTTCAAACAGTATGGTTGTTGCATGTCTAATAAAAGTAAAATATATTTCAATGAAGAGATTATCTTTGAACTGTCAGAAATATCCTCCAGACCCAAACCCATAGAATGAGCCCTAGGAAATCCTAAAGAATAAAGGAAACTAAAAAAGTTATCACTGATCTCATTCCAAACTCTCCATTATTCAGTTCAGTGAAAGAATTGCAGCACAGAATCTGCTTCAGTGCCTTAAGTGATTTGAATGTGCCTAACTCCTTAGCTGTTGCCTTTTTCTCTCTTATAACTCCCATTTAAGCTTTCTTTGAAACAAGAAAAAGCCAGAGCAATAATAGGGAAGTGGGGAAGAGAGACCTGGGAGCTGTTCCTTGGTGACTATAGATACAAGTTTGTCTGGCAGGAAAAGCAAATATCATAGTGGAAATTACAAGGTAATTATCTATCCGTTCTAACCCAAAGCAGCTGAGTTAGTCCATTGATTTGAGACTTTAAATTTAACCTTAGAAAATGAGAGTTGACAGTAGACTGTTATTTCTTGCAAAATGTTAATGTTTATTACATATATATCTTGTTATTTTGTGTTGAGACTAATCTGAGCTGCAGTGATGGCAATCTGCATACTACTCTTGAACTTTTTACTAAATCTGATCTTTTTTTATTTATTTATAGGCATAAATTCTGAAATTATATGGTCTAAACACGTGCTAACTCTCCTAGGAATCCATTATTGATGCTTCCAAGCAAACATACAGCATCTAGAAACAAAGGCAAAAAGAAGAGAGCAAATCTGTCTTCCCATATACTTTCATATAGTATAGATATAGATAGCTGACTCTGCACAGTCTTACAGAGGTTAAAAATGTGTTATACAAATATGGACTTTACATACTTTGACAACTATCAGTTACAACAATCTGAATTCAACTGCAAGCTCAGGAAATTACTGGCTATTGCTGGAGTAAGGAAGGCTATACCAAGAAAAGAATCACCCTCCATGTTCCCTGTTTATAATGTTCTTTTCCTAAAGCATCTGCTCCTACTGGCTGCTGTTGGAGATGCTGCAGTGGGATGGATGGGACTCTGTCTGGCCCATTTGCCAAGTACTGCAATCAGTATAAAGCTGTGCTTCTGCTCTAAACACACTACTAATAGCGTGCCATCTTTCTGTGCCTGAAAACTTACCTCTGTCTTTTGAAAGGGTACAAAAAACCACGACAGGATAATATAGAATAAAGTTGTCAAAAGCTGCCTAATAAACCTACTGTGTTGCAAAATGTTCTGGTACTTTATATAATATTTCTGATACTTTACACTTCCCAAGGGAATAAAATAGTGTTAGTCTAGGCAAAGACAGCATTAGTTAAATAAGAACTCATTAAAACCAGGAATTAGCTACAGGTATTATCTTGGATTGGTTAAATTACAAGAGGAATAAAATAACATTAAGTAATTTGTAATGGAATCTATATTCACTTGTGATGTTTTTATTTGTTTAGTGTATGGATGCGGATATCAAGATCACAGTTTCTCTCTCAAAAACTTTTCAGAATAACAAACTTCCAATGGTAAATATCAAAATAAAAATATTTCCCAAAAATTATTTAACTTTCTCTGAGCTTCCTGGCAGTTGCAGGGCCCTGTGTTTGGGGCAGTTCCATGATGTGAAGCTCACTACAGCTGGTACAGGACAGCTGGCTCTGAGAAAACAGGTATCCTAAATGCTGAGTGGCCACAGGGAATAGTTAGTTTAGAGGTCAGTCTTCTACTCATCAGAATGCTTCCCCCAAATACTGGGCGGGGGGGGGGGGGGGGAATAGTTGCTGTTAGAAAGGAATGGGAAAAATAAAAATTAGGAAAGAAATTTATGATTTTCTCAATTGATTTACCATCTTGGCCTTAATGTGAGTAAAAAAACTAAAACAAAACAGGTTTTAATTTAAACTGTTTTTAAAAGTTCAACTCCCTAAAACTATAGACATAGGCATAAAATCACTGTGTAAATTAACCTTAACAGCAAACTTGGATCACATGTATTCACCAATCTCTTTGTTAAGTTTCCAAAAAGTTGTTTTCCTTTCACTGTTATTCTGATGGCTTCAGTAAATATCTTCAGTAGCCCCTTCTGGTAAATGTAGAGACCTATACCACCTTGAGACACACTGACAGCTCATCCTCATACAGGATGCTCACTGAAGGCACCAGTCCTAGTCAGCACCTATATTTTACAAAATTTTAGGGCAATTCTGTTTAAAAAGACTAAAAAAGTCTTTCTTAGTTGTGATTACTATAATAATTATGTTTATGTTTGTAAAAATACCAGAACTATGTCCCTAGGCATCCTAACTGCATGTGCAGCTTGCATTGGTGAGGTGCAGAAGCTCTGGACACAGGCAGTGATGAAGGTCTCTTTTTCTTTTATTATAAGTTTTATTTTGTGCAAAAAATGCTTTGGTTAGTAAGTTCCTATAATATTCTGAAAACTGCATTTGAATTCTGATGACACTGGCATCTTTATTTTATGTGTGCATAGATAAATATTTAGGAAAGAGACCAATATATAATTATATAGCTAAAAACATATAATTTTCCATATATGTGCTTTATTTATGTAATTTTAAAAATGTATTATGTTTATGAAATATTTTAGATTTTAATTTGACACAGAAATGGAAGTTCTGGGTCATCAGTTTAAGCTTGACATATTTTATTTATTTAATATATTTACTTTCATAAGAATCTTTTAACTGCACTAATTAATTGTCCAGGGCATACTTCTTCCTAATTGGACTAATCATTTAATAGATCTTTACCTCACTATTTTAGAATCATACTATTATTGTTACATATTATTACATTTTAATTTCATATTAATTTACTGAGTTAAAATAATTCCATCAAATAACAAAGACATTCTGAATTGAGAAAAATTACATCTTTCTTTTTCCTTTTGAATAGCAAGTATGTTTGCTGTAATCATTTTAGATAACAGGGCAGCTCTTATATATCAGCATTTCCACAATTTAATTTGCTTATGTCAAATTAAATTCCATACACAAATTTCCCTGCTTCTGTTTATGAAAAAATAAAATGCCTTAATATGTCAACAGCGGCTTTCTAAAATATAGGAAAACTGGCAGCACAGCTGAAGAAAATAAATTGGTTTGAGTAGAAGCCCAGTTAAGCCTGAAAACCTACCTCAAAGGCAGTTGCATGAACAGTCTGTCTCAACACTGGAAGCCCTAGTAGCTGCTGAATGAAACTGAAATCTTTTTATTGCTGAAACTGATGACCCTACCCCAATGTTTCCAAAATGAAACATTTATAAAAAAATGTTGGTTATGCTTTTGTTTTTGTTTTTGTTTTTTTGCTTCGGAGTAATTTCCTAATTAAAATTCACATATGAAGTTTCTGAAAGTAGTTGAATGAGAACTGGTTTTATAGCCATATGTTATTGTTGTTTAACATTGAATTACAGTCAGGGAATGGAAATTCAGTTTGGGACTCTACGTCCCAAGCACTTTGGAACCAGAAAACAGCAATTTGAGATCCAATGTTCTCTAGCCATGACAACAATTTTCCTCTCAAGAATAATTTCCAGTTGAGTAAATATAAATCTTACCCATTTTTCTGGCTTGAGTAAATGTTTACGTTCCCATTTTTATCCTGAAATGGTAATTTCCACAAAAAGTGGTGAATCAGAGCCTCTTGGTTATGTCTTTGACCTTTACCAGTCATCATATCCTTAAACTGTGATAAAGCAAATGTAGTTGAAAAGTAATCTTAATTAAATTTTTTCAGTGCATTCTCCCACCCCTTTATTTAACAGCTGTTGTAGCATCTTACTATCTGTGTCTTACTGGTAAGTGGTCCCTATTATTTTTAATTAGCTTTAAACACAATTACTATGAAAAGAAACACATTTTTAATTGTCTTTTTGTTTTGATTTTTCAAATATGTGTATGACATTTCAAATGTATGTGTAAATATGAAGTAGCACGTACCACTATAATTTTAGTACTCTGTTTTAGCTGAAGAATATATTTTCATTTCAAGTGCAGACAACACATAACACTTAGTAGCATACTTTCTGTGAACTTTTTCTTGTACATTCTTGGCTCCAACACTATTCAGATTTCATTGAACCCTATTCAAGTATTCACTGAATCAGACTAATTTTGTAATGTTAGAGCTGGAGAACCAAGTCTTTTTGAAGAAGAAGTCCTGTTATGAAAGAGACTATTGTTTCCAAAGGGAAAGACATACAACATTTCTTGAAGTACACTGGATATATATATCTCGCAGTTAATTTGTAAGAAATTTAAATCAGCAGCAACAGTTTCTTGAAAGCATACCCTTCCATTATTCAAAGAAGAGAATTGATTTTTGCAAATTATCATTTTCAAAAGAATTTGAGCCACATTTGTTACTAGGAAAGTTACTATTACTGCCATTTTTTTAAGTAAATTACAATGGATATCAGTTTTAATTATATATAGGACAGGTCACACATCAATATGGCATTTTATTAAGCTATTAATATTCTATTTAGTTAGCCTTATGAATTTTTTATTAAAATAGGACTCAGGATTTTCAGAACGAGCTTTTGGTTGTAGACAGGTTTCCTGTGGAAAGCCTGGCTGTGTTGGCTGTTGATGAATATACAGTGCTTTATCTATACATTTTTAAAATCTGCTATTACCTATTTCTGCTCACGGTATTCTGTTTTTTTCATATAGTAGATGTTAGAGAAAAGACACTTTTTAATTTTTATCCATATTTTTGTTCGAACCTATAAAAGGAATTCCTTTTCTTGATTGACTTTTCATATGATGTCATATTGATTTTCTAAAACCAAAATCTCAAAAACTGTTTTTCCAGGCATTTTAGGTAATGCAGTCCCAATCTAAGTATTAGTTTGGAGGGTTGTTTTGTTCTGTATGTAACTGTGATTTTTCTGAAATGCTTCTTGTTTTTATTGAGAAGAACTGAACTTTTCTGGTTTCATCCAACCTTTCTTGATATTATTATTTTATAGGAAATGTAAAAAATAAATTATATCCCTTCTTATTAAAGTTTATAATTTAACTAAAGAGCTGAGAAACATTTTTCAATCAAAAATTCAACAGACCTCCATTAAAATTTTTTGTGTCATCTGTTTATTCAGTCATCAATATTTTTTTCCATACATATATTTATCATAGTGAAACAGGGTTTCTACTTGTTATCACAGCATTAAAACACCCAAATTTTAAAAGTTTTAGAGATAATGAAGAAACAATAGTTTGTGGTGAGCAAATCAAACCTCAAGACTTCATGTTTAAATATATTTAAAAATCAGGCACTGATAAAACATAAAAATCAAACATGGCTTAAACAGTATTTTGTAGGTAGCCTATGATATTTGGACAGTTTTATGGAGTTTGCAAACTGATGCAAAGAGAGACAGAATACAAAATTGCATCTCCTTTTAGGCCATATTATGCAAAATACTAGTTTTGAAAGAGAAGTTGGTATAAGACATTTTTGCATTTTCATTGTTCTGTCCTCCATGCTCCATCTTTCCACTCCTGCAGTTGTAGGTTGGTGAGGATAATTTGAACCAGTGATGTGAATTCTGAGGTTTTTAAAAACATTTTTAACTTTTCCCATTTGCCCATCTTACAGAAAGACTGACTAAAAATCTAAGGCAACAGAAAATTCTGGCACAAGACAGATTAATTTCCCAGAGCAGGGAAGAGTGGGATCTTGTTTTGCCAGCACTAAGCTGAAGCCAGAAAATCAGAGAATTATGGCCTCAGGCCAACCACATGGAACCGTACAGAGATTTGTTTGATTATTTTTGCTGCTTTATTTGTGAGTTCACAAAGTAAATTGCAACCTAGCTAACTACTGTCACACAAAATGATCCTTAATCCATGCAGTTCATTTTCATTAGTACACTTGAACAATTTCTTGCATAAATCTTGCTAACTATGTGCCTGCAGATCTTTGGGCCTATTTAGTCTCTATCACTATCCACTGAATGTTCTCATTCCACCTTATTCATTCTTCTAAATACACCTCACTTCCTCACCATAAAGCTACAGTTTAAGAGAATCTATGAAAACCCACACAGCCTCCAAAATCCTATCCTGAATTTCTGAACAGATTTTCTTGTCTACTCTCATTTCTGTATACTTTTTGTTCAAAAGAACTCTGGCCAGCACACCATGCTGAAGTTGTCTCTGCTTTTCAGTATTTCTTTCTGTTTCTTTCTAATTATACTTGCATGCTGTAAGAAGAAAAAGATCCAAAAGTTGAAAAGCCTATGAATATTATAAAGTTATAAGGTTCTCAAGAAATATTAGATCAATGCTGACATACAGTGATTTCCCATTATACTGATCTATTGTAACTTCCTAAAATATGCTTAACACTTCATGAATTTTAACCAATTATTCTTTTCACTTCATCTGGATTTCAATTTCACTTTCTAGTGGTAACTGGGGCTTTCTGGCAGGCACAAATAATTGAATAAACTTTCATTAGAATGCTCCAGGTAGGAATGGCTCTTTAATGATGGCTCAGGAACAGCGCTTCTAATCCTACAAAGCACTGCTAAAGGTCTGATGAAGCTTTTGTGAGTTTGGAGAAAGAGGAGGGGAAGAAAAGATTAATATCATATATTTTATATATTTTAAAATATATATGTATGTATATATCCAAATTATCGTAAACACTGAAAATATGTTTCTGCCCAAACATACACATCTGTCCAAAGAAGCAGCTTTCAAACTTATTGTGGGTGTAGCTTACACTCGAAGAAAATCAGGAAGGGGAAACAAAGAAAGATTTCTACTGTATGTACCATGTTCCCTAGAGAACCTCCATCTCATAATTGAAACGTAGCTGGTAGGACCCATCTGGCAGATGGGAGAATCAGCTGGTTCTTTTGAACTGTGCTCAATATGCCAGTAGAGTATTGTTTTTCAAGTTTTCTTTTTTATTTTTCTTTTATTTTTCCCCTTCACTACCTTGTATTCTCTCTTTATCTTACTAGCACAGCCAAGTGAAATGTTCTTTAATATTACTCTTTGACTGGGAAGGATCAAAAGCCTAAACAGTGACAAAAAAGACCCTTTTTGATGTATTATTTATATTTCAGCAAAGAATGTGAAGCTCAAATAGATTACCTACTGAACAGTATTAATCTGTGACAGACTGTCCTCTTCAATAACGCTCAAGCAACCAGTTAAAAATAAAAGATGGTGCACAAAGAGCAGTGCAGAGTTTTACTCTCCTAATCTCCCATCTAAATGCCAATAGACATAATTAGCATGCTCTGAGCAAATGCCAGTTGGCTGTATTTTGCAAAGAGATTTTAAAATACTGAAAGAATAAGGTCTAAGGCATCACCAGCATATTTTTAAAGCATCATATAGAGTTAGAATAAATTCCTTTTTTTTTTCAATTGGGTATTTTGATCATATATTTAGCATTTTAAGAATAGAAACACATTTTCCTAATAAGTAGATTGACCTAACTTTTTTTCCCCTTAAAATTATCAACCTTCATTTCAAGAGTAAATGTCAATGAAACATGTCTTGAGAACTATTGTTCTTCCATTTTACCTAATGCATTTCTGTCTGGTTTTGGTTTTGGATGGGGTTTGTTGTTTTTGGGTTTTTTTTTTTGGTTGGTTGTTCACCTGAGTTTGGGTGAGTGGAAAAAGTAAGTACTTCAATGTCCAGAGGAAGTGTCCATTAAATAAGAAATGGGTGTACATGACTTTCTTAAAATTAAAAAAATTAAATATACTTCAGAACTTTCTATGGAAGAGGCAGGAGAAAAATATTACTGTATTGTTAGAAAACATGAGCACTCACATATCATATTGAGATTTTTGCCCTACATGCATACACAGAATAGAGAGAAGAAAAATGTTTACTTACTTTACTTTCAGTCACACACAGCATGAGTTTTATCCTGGAAGTGGGAAGAGGGAATTCATATGCAAAAAAGAAAAGTGAAAAAATGCCTAGGCATTAGATATGATCCTTTTCCACACTTATTTTTTCTCCTTTAGATTTTAATCCATGTTTCAAGTTTAGGCAGACAAAATAATAAAGTAGATTGAAAACACTAAATAGGATGTTACAGCTGACTTATTAGTGAAATATTGTTAATACAGCAAATACATTACAGCAATATGTATACTTTTGCTGAGACAGATAAAACTGTTGGCAGTCTTATCAAGGAAGCTAATGTCTGAACACATCATAGCAACTGATCCATGCAGTGAATGGTTCTTCTCCTTTTCCTAAAGAAAAGATGAATGATGAATCTCATCAACTCAGCATAACTGACCAAAGTTTCCAAAGAAGTGAACTTCTCTTTAGAGACCGAAGGGGAAAAAAAGAATATGTATAAGCATTTAAGAATAAATTGGGAAAAAAATTATATGTCATTGAAACAATAATTTTTATAATAATATAGCCCTGGAAAGGGTCCCAAGTGAACCATATGCTGAAATACAGTCACATGGAAAATAATATGCAGGAAGCTGGGTTAAATCAAGTCATCAGTAACCAGTACCCAACACATTTACCTGGGAGTAAATCTACTCATGTTTTTCAGTGTTCTCAATTTCAGGATATTAACCAGGAGATTTTTTTTTTGTTTCTGTAACTTCTGTATGGATAAATAAAGGAGTGTTTGCCAGCAATCAGTCCTTTAAAATATCTTAAGCAAACAAACACAAGGTGACTTTAATTACAAGTATCTCCTGATTAAATGTGATAACTCACTACTATAAGCTTTTCTCCTGCTCATATGCAATAGAGCATAGTTATAACATATTCTATTTTATTTCTAATATGCCATTTCTGTTCTTCAGGTCTGGCAAATGGTCACAATTAAATGAAAACAAAATGTTGTCATTGAAGTGTGCCTTCCTTCACATGATGAAAGAGAGTAAAGGCTGACTGAAATACTGATTACTTTTATTATCTCATGATGAATTTTTATCTGAATCCTATAAAAAACCCCCAAAAATCAAAGTACTTCATATACTGATCAGTGTAACTTTATTGGTGCCATACTACTTGTTTTAATTTAATTAAAAGAAAATATTTTTGTCCTATATAATCCTTAAAGGGATTTCCCCACTTCTGCTAACAATAGGAACATGTCTAGGAATAGCAAGTTACATTAGTACTGCTAAAAGGATCCCCCCAGAGGCACATCTCTGGTCTTAAGACTCAGTGGTAAAAAGGAACTCATGTCCTCACTCCTCCCTCTGCCTGCGGCAGACAGCTATGATCTCATTGCATACCTTGTGGTCTGGACTTACATGTGGTGCTCTTGCTTCTGTAAGACATGTTTTAGGGTTTGGGGTTTTTTGTCCAGTTCACAATGTCTGAAATAATGTGTGGCCCTGCCAAGGGTAACATTTTAAATCCATGAAGCTTAGGATCTTAGATGTCTTTCCTGACATATGGCATGAAAGTGTATGGCATGAAGGGTACAGCATCTGCTAGGATTTTGAAGGATGACTTGATATGTAGGTTGCCATACCTTGTAGGATCATGATTAAAATACATGTCAGGATTTCTCCATAAAGAAAACTCTTCACAGAACTACTCCTACATCAAGTGGAACTCCAAAAAGAGAGCCTATGCAGAGACTCACCCACTCGAGGTATAAATGGCCTGGGGACAAGGATCTAGGAATGAAATAGGAGGTTAATTTATTTTTTAATTTTAGAAGTACACATGGTCAAGTAGCTGGGCTCCACTGTAGCTGTGTAGCTGGGCTTTGTAAGAGTTAATATGATGCTAGTAACCAGCAGTTTTCCAAAGTTTAGAGCCTGCTGAAACTATTCTGAAATTGATAAAGATGGAAGGTCTGTTAGCTTCCCAACTGCTAATTTATTGGTATCTTGCTAAATCCAGAGATGACTAAAATAAAAGATTAAAACAATATGTATTTCCTACACAGGTACTGTAGAGAAAAGCTTAAATGGAAAGATAAGAAAAAATGGAGCTAGTCAATTATTTTTTAAATTCTAATTAGTGTGATCATTATTCTATGCTCAGTAGGAGAAGAAAAGCTTTAAATGGGATTTCTAGAGATAGGCAAGAAAATGTATTGGAAATTAGATTAAAATATTAACATGTTCTAAAGTTAAAAATAAATTTAGGCATTGCTCTACGTCAAGATAAAAGAACTCAGACCACAAAGAATATGCGCTAGACTGAAGGTCTCTTTTCCCTCCATTCCTGTTTTCCAGTACTTTAACCCTTGTTGAACGCACTTCTATCCCTGGCTCTTTTGGAAAACAATGTTCATATTTTTACACCGACATTCCTCCCCCACAACATCCTTCTCTCTACACTGGAGAGATAAGGATTTGATGGGTGGACAGTTGGGTGGATGAGGAATCGGGTGGATGGTCACATCCAGAGGGTAGTGGTCAATGGCTCAATATTCAGATGGAAATGCGTGATGAATGCTGTCCCTCAGGGGTCCGTATTGGGAACAGTACTTTTTAATATCTTCATCAGTGACACAGACAATGGGATCGAGTGCACCCTCAGCAAGTTTGCAGATGACACCAGGCGGAGTGGTGTGGTTTACACACCTGAGGGATGGGATGCCATCCAGAGGGACCTGGACAAGCTTGAGGCATGGGCCCATGGGAACCTCGTGAGGTTCAGCAAGGCCAAGTGCAGGGTCCTGCACCTGGGTCAGGGCAACCCTCAGTATCAATACAGGCTGGGGGATGAAGGGATTGAGAGCAGCCCTGCTGAGAAGGACTTGGGGGTACTGCTGCATGAAAAGCTGGACATGAGCCGGCAAGGTGCTCTCCGCAGTCCACAAGGCCAACCATCTCCTGGGCTGCATCCAAAGCAGCGTGGCCAGCAGGTCAAGGGAGGTGGTTCTGCCCCTCTACTCCACTCTGGTGAGGCCCCACCTGGAGTCCTGTGTCCAGCTCCGGAGCCCTCAGCACAGGAAAGACATGGACCTGTTGGAGCAGGTCCAGAGGAGGGCCACAAAAATGATCAGAGTAGTGGAACATGTCTCCTGTGAGGACAGACTGAGAGAGTTGGGGTTGTTGAGCCTGGAGAAGAGAAGGCTCCAGGGAGACCTTACTGCAGCCTTCCAGTACTTAAAGGGGGCCTATAAGAAAGACAGGGACAGACTCTTTAGCAGGGCCTCTTGCAACAGGACAAGGGGTCATGGTTTGAAACTAGAAGCGGGTAGGTTTAGACGAGATCTCAGGAAGAAATTTTTGCCACAATGAGGGTGGTGAAACACTGGTACAAGTTGCCCAGGGAGGTGGTAGATGCCCCATCCCTGGCAACATTCAAGGTCAGGTTGGACAAGGTTCCGAGCAACTTGATCTAATCGAAGATGTACCTGCTCATTGCAGGGGTGTTGGACTAGATGACCTTTAAGGGTCCCTTCCAACCCAAAGATTCTATTTAAAAAAAAAAAAAAAAAAAGAAAAGCAATGGTGAAGGAACCTCTGCCCTAACATAATCCCCCTGAGTCATTCAGAGCAGTCCACTGTGGCGTCTGCCTTCTTCAAGGGAAAATGTAAGGGGGTTGTGGCTCTTCCAAAACTCTGCATTGTTCCTGAAGCCCGGAGCCAATTCTGATGTAAATAATACCCTCTGGTATAAATAGCATTCAATTTACTAGCTTCTGAGAAAAGAAAATATGTGCAGAAAAATCTCCATCATATCCTGTAAGGATCAAACTTCAACTTCTTAGGTTTATAGCACAGGCTTTTATCAATTAAGATACACAACTAAGTACATTAATTGACGTCCAGATACTGTCACAGGAGGAAAGGATTCTACTTAAATCGGCACTGAGCTGATTCATTTACATCATTGTTCCATACCTCCTGGCTGTTCCCAGGCTGACATGTGCTGCTTCATCTATGTTGGTTGGCAAGATAGTCCTGGCTATAGTGGATATGCTTAGTTATTATTTTCATATCTGCCAAAATGTTTGGGATAAATGCAAGTGGCCATAACACGTTTCAACTATTCACATCACAACAAAACCCCAGGCAGAACATCTTTAGGTGAAAAAAGATCCCATTTGTTCCAGAAAAACTCCCTATCATATTAGATGTAACAGATAGACTGAATCTTTCATAAGAGGTTGTTAGATAATATTTTTGTAACCAAAAGGCTTTCTTCCTAACCAAAGGAGTCATCTCTAGTGTGCTTTAATAATTATGATGTAAGCACTATCAAGACAGAATATCTCCTTCTTGTTTGCCCTTAAAGAACTGTCTTGTCAAAGGTTTTTGTTAGGTCACTATTTTAGAGATAGCGATGGAAAGAGATTTGTTTCCTGGTGGAAAAACTGACAAAAAATGCCTCTAAGTCTCATTTGTGCTAGATTTTTAATGCATCAGAGTAAACAAAACAGTAAGATTAAAAGTCTTGCAATGTATCAGTTCAAAATGATTGACAGCAAGGAAATGCAAAAGGTTTATACTTTCCTTTAGCCTACAGTTTACTATCAGTGAATATCTCTAAACTATAATATGAGTCAAAGTCCCTCATTAGGAAACTGAAGATACGTACTTTGCCTTTGTGAAAAACATCAGCTGCTTCTCTGGGAAAGAAGAGCTCAGATTCTGTAGCTTCAGTGTATAAAGGAAAATAAAAAAAGAAATACATCCACATGAAGAAAAAGAAAATCAGCCTTCTATGTGTTTATCTAATGTTTATGTCTTTCCTAAAAATATTTATAGGAAATACTGTCAATGCCAACTCCAGCAAGATACAATTAAACCAAAAAAATAGAGAAGATGATACCTGCAAAATGTGAAAATATACCTAGCTGCAGGCAAAAGCAGCAGTAGAAAGAACATTTCAACTCACAATGGACACTGAAAAATCTGAACTTGCAAATTAACTAAAATTTCAGCATTTTATACCTTTCTGTGGCAGTTAATTTAAAAAAAGAGTAATATTTTACCAGATGTGCACAATAAAAGTTTTTCCCTTACTGTTGGGAAATGGGTATTGAGATTTGTAGTAGGCCCTTCCCTCAAATCACTTCAAATCACAAATTCCTCAGGGTGTGGAGAGGCTATATTAAATATACAGAGCCCAGACGATGCTGTCAGTTGATTCTGGGAAGCAGCCAAATCTCTGACATTGGTGCTGCATTAATAGAACTCTACACTGTGTTGAACATATGCTTCTCAACAGGCAGTATAGTACTGTTTACAACAAAGAGATGGTGCAATTATTTGCAGAACTTTATTTTTGCCCTGAAGAAAACGTAAGGTCAGACCTGATACTTCCATTGACAGCCAAAAGAATTCTGAGGTTTCAGCACTTTGAAAATCAAGCTATTTAACTGCCCTAGTATAGGGAAGTATAGTATAGATTTAGAATCTTAATTTTCGGTACACGTTAAAGCACCCTGACTTCCTTTATTTGTCCCATTCACTGAAGTTTTGCAAATACTTTCTAGAAACCAGGATCCAAAGTTTCTGAAAGTTCTTAGTAACTTATTGTGAGGTCTAAGTAACTCAAAACTGCGTAAGCCATTTAAAATATAGTAAGTACACAGAAGAAGAAATCTAAGTGAAATTCATGATTTAATCATTCAAGTAGGTTTAAGTCACCTTAACAAGCAATTTATTGCCAGTCCTAACTGGCTGCAGTTATGAAATCCGTATTCCTAAAGTAGGCACCTGACTCCCTATGTATTACATAACAATATTAGTAAGATTTTTCTCCTCTGCATTCCCTCTTTCAATGAGGTTTGGTTTTTTTGTTGTTGTGGTGGGGGTTTTTTTGTTTGTTTGCTTGTAATGAATTTTTAATGAACAGTCCCATGACAACCTGTGGTAGCTGTACCTGCTTTAGAAAAAACTGCAGAAATTAAAATACATCACAACACAGCCTGCGTGCTCAATCTCTGTGGAGAAGGATTTGTTTTAAATTAAGTCTTTCTTTTCATGATGACAGAAGTGCCTCACTTCATGATGTGTCTGAGGATGTGATGTTTCACTAAAGTTTTATAGACTTCATGGAATCTGGAATCTTGACTTCCTTTGGCAAGAGGTAGAGAGTCCTGCTTTCTTTCAAAATATCATGGCGATATGCCTCTCTTCAGAGGATAAAAGCACTCATCCAGAATGTTGTAAACACTGACTGTAGTTCTTTGCTCTACCTAAATACATACGGATCTACAGTTGTCCTCTCTCAGGACAGTATCTTAATCAGTAAAGACTGGGTCTCTCAAGCCTTTCTGTTCAAGTTTCATGGGGTGATTTTAAGTAAGAAGATGTGAAAGAATACCTCTCTAATTTAATAGTTAAGAAATTTACACTTGAATAGAGAAACCTCAGTTTTAGTTCCTGCTTCAATGACTGTTAATATGTATTTGCCAATATCTCTTTAATTTAGAATGGAGAGGATCCTCAGGTTAAAATATTTTATGCTTGTTTACAGATAGTAACCAGAATCTCACACCAGCTGCTTGTGATTTTCTGTCTCCTTCCAAAGGCCGATACTGGTGCAATTAACTGAAGCTCCTTTTTTACCTTTCATTTACAACTGCATAGCTATTGCTCCTGCCCAGAAAATGAGTGAAAGCTTCTAGACTTTTTCACAATAGGCTACAGAGAAGCAGAAACTGACTGTCCAAGACTTTCAGGACTTCTTACATGAATATGCACACTGGATACATGGATATGAGTACTGAAGAGAAATGCACATTACAAGACTGTTTCTTCCTTAATGGCAAATTAGGTCACGGCTTCATCCCATATTAGTTACTGACAGGTATCAGTAAGAGCATATCATCTTCTACATCTAGAACTTTAAATTGTTGAGAGTCTAATTTGACATTAGTCAAGGAAACACTTTCTTATCCTGACATATGAGAACATTATATCAGGGAAACACCTCAAAGACCCCATATCAAGTCCAAGGGTGGCTATCCCTTTGGAGCCAGGATCCTGCACAAATCCCTGCTGAACGGTGACAGAAAGTGGTTCAACCAATCAACTTGACTGCCAGCTGATATAAACTCAGGGAAAAGGCTCCACAGCAGCAGCCCAGATGCCACAGTCTTACTGTGCCAACCTATGGAAAGTTACCATGCAACTCATACAAAAAGAGACACAAATTGTCTGTGCAATCTTCCCATCTAATCAGTTTGGGTTTTCTTTACTTTTTATTGTACTTTTGTACTACAAGTCACATACACCACTGTTTCTCCAACGCCAGTGCACATTCATTTCTGTATGTCTGGACACAGTGATTGTCATCAGGAGAACACTGCTTTCATATTTCAGGAGTCCAAAAGCTTGAAATTTACCACAATCTGCAAATTTCCTGAAATCCATAAAAATATCAAATGTCTTAGACTGTGAAAACATATTGACTCCTCAGTGCTTTGTGTGTGTATAAATAATGGATCAAGAAATGCATAAGACAAAACACCTAGATCGTGGGAACGCTCAGACATGGGATTAGAGATTGAGCTACCCATCACTTTCAAGAGTAAGGCAATTCTGGATATTCAGGATTTCTTTACTTCAGAAATCATAGAATCATACAATAGTTTGGGTTGCAAAGGACCTTTAAAGGTCATCTAGTCCAACACCCCTGCAATGAGCAGGTACATCTTCGATTAGATCAAGTTGCTCGGAACCTTGTCCAACCTGACCTTGAATGTTGCCAGGGATGGGGCATCTACCACCTCCCTGGGCAACTTGTACCAGTGTTTCACCACCCTCATTGTGGCAAAAATTTCTTCCTGAGATCTCGTCTAAACCTACCCGCTTCTAGTTTCAAACCATGACCCCTTGTCCTGTTGCAAGAGGCCCTGCTAAAGAGTCTGTCCCTGTCTTTCTTATAGGCCCCCTTTAAGTACTGGAAGGCTGCAGTAAGGTCTCCCTGGAGCCTTCTCTTCTCCAGGCTCAACAACCCCAACTCTCTCAGTCTGTCCTCACAGGAGACATGTTCCACTACTCTGATCATTTTTGTGGCCCTCCTCTGGACCTGCTCCAACAGGTCCATGTCTTTCCTGTGCTGAGGGCTCCGGAGCTGGACACAGGACTCCAGGTGGGGCCTCACCAGAGTGGAGTAGAGGGGCAGAACCACCTCCCTTGACCTGCTGGCCACGCTGCTTTGGATGCAGCCCAGGAGATGGTTGGCCTTGTGGACTGCGGAGAGCACCTTGCCGGCTCATGTCCAGCTTTTCATGCAGCAGTACCCCCAAGTCCTTCTCAGCAGGGCTGCTCTCAATCCCTTCATCCCCCAGCCTGTATTGATACTGAGGGTTGCCCTGACCCAGGTGCAGGACCCTGCACTTGGCCTTGCTGAACCTCACGAGGTTCCCATGGGCCCATGCCTCGAGCTTGTCCAGGTCCCTCTGGATGGCATCCCATCCCTCAGGTGTGTAAACCACACCACTCCGCCTGGTGTCATCTGCAAACTTGCTGAGGGTGCACTCGATCCCATTGTCTGTGTCACTGATGAAGATATTAAAAAGTACTGTTCCCAATACGGACCCCTGAGGGACAGCATTCATCACGCATTTCCATCTGAATATTGAGCCATTGACCACTACCCTCTGGATGTGACCATCCACCCAATTCCTCATCCACCCAACTGTCCACCCATCAAATCCTTATCTCTCCAGTGTAGAGAGAAGGATGTTGTGGGGGACCATGTCAAAGGCCTTACAGAAATACAGACAGATGACGCCCGCAGCTCTTCCCTTGTCCACTGATGTGGTCACTCCATCATAGAAAGCCAGCAGGTTGGTCAGGCAGGATTCAGCCTTCATGAAGCCATGCTGGTTGTCTCGAATCCCCTCCCTGTCCTCCCTGTTCCTTAGCAGAGCTTCTAGGAGGATCTGTTCCGTGATCTTCCCAGGCACAGAAGGGATGCTGACGGATCGGTAGTTCCCAGGGTCCTCCTTGCTACCCTTTTTAAACATGGGTGCAATGTTTCCCTTTTTCCAGTCTCCAGGGGCTTCACCTGACTGCCGGGACTTTCCAAAGATTATGGAGAGTGGCTTGGCAACGACATCAGCCAATTCCCTTGGGACTCTGGGATGCATCTGGTCAGATCCCATAGACTTGTGCATGTTCACATTCCTCAGGTGACCTCAAGCCTGATCTTCTCTTACAGTGGGAGGGACTGTGCTCCTTCAGTCCCAGTCTTGCAGACCATCCACTCAAGAGGTGTGACTGAGCTTCTAGTGTGATGGAAGCAGTAGTAAATTCCGTCTCTGGGGAAGGTTATAAGCAGATGTAGAACAGGCCATTTGACTGTTTGCAAAGTACTTCTTGCTTAAGAGATTGTTTCTCTTCTGTGGGGATAGGCCAGATGGGGAAGATTCCTATGCGTTTATGTCAGCTCATGATGCACCACTTGGATCACTTCTACTCAAGCTGCAAGGGAAGAGCTCGAAATTCAGAAATACTGGACTTCATATTCTTTAGTGTCCTGGTTTCAGCTGCAACATAGTTAATTTTCTTCATAGAAGCTAGTATGAGGCTATGTTTTGGATTTGTGGTGAGAACGTGCTTATGTTTTCAGTTGTTGCTAAGTAGTCAAGGACTGTCTAGCTTTTCATGCTGGTCAGCCAGAGGGAAGGCAGGGGGTGCACAAGAAGCTGGGAGGGGACACAGACAGGACAGCTGACCCAAACTGTCCAAAGGGGTATTCCAAACTGTCCAAAGGGATATTCCATATATATGATGTCATGCCCAGTATATGACGCTGGGGCAAAGAAGAAGGAAGGGGGGGGACACGTTTGGAGTGATGGCATCTGCCTTCCCAAGGAACCATTATGCATGAAGGAGCCCTGCTTCCCTGGAGATGGCTGAACACCTGCCTGCCCATGGGGAGTGGTGAAGGGATTCCTTGTTTTTATTTGCTTGCATGTGCAGCTTTTGCTTTACTTACTAAACTGTTTTTATCTCAACCCATGAGTTTCCTCACTTTTACTCTTCTGGTTCTCTCCCCCGTCCCACCATGGGGGAGTGAGCGAGCGGCTGCGTGGGGCTTAGTTGCCCGCTGGGGTTAAACCACGACATTTACACATGCTGAATACACCTCTCTGGGCACAAGTACATTATGCATTTTCTATTGACAACATTCCGAAGGATTTTTTTTTTGTTGGAACCCATGAATTACTAAGTACCTAAGATGGGATGCAAATACAGACTGAATGGAGAGTACAGAAGCAAACATCAAACTGCATTTCCTGACTTTGTGTTTAACTGTAAATCTAAAGTAACATTCTTTCAACCTGCTTTTTGTGGGTTTTTTTTATCTAGTGTAGATATAGGTTTCAAGAAAGTAAGGCATAACACCAAAGAGACAAAGCAGTGGGATGAAGAATGCCTAATCCCATTGTTTATATTTCACACAGATATATGAAATATCAACAGTGCTGATTGATTGTTGTTTCTGTTCATTTTACTTTTAAGGAGGACTTTAGAGAAAGAATTAAAATTTACACACAGTAATATTTGACTTTTAAAAGACTCATCACTAGGCCCAATATGTAAAACAATGTAACAATTTTATGACCAAAACGGATACTATATTTTATAACCAAAATAGGTACTACATTCTCTTCTGTTATGGGATAAAGGGGGGAAACAAAACAAAACAAAACAAAATGAGGAAAAAAAAGATGAAATTCTGATTCTATAGTTCCACTAGTATATGTACCGATCACTGGCAAAGGGCAGCAAGGAAATTATAATGATTTGTTTGTACAAAAAGTTTCTCTGTTTGGATCTGGACAACATCAAAGTAGAATATCTGACAGCTTCCCTTAGCTTGTCAGAGCATAATAGCAGCTTACAGAAACAAAGCCTTGCCTGCAAAGAGACTTGAATCACAGCAGAGGAAGCTTGTGTGTAAAACAGAGATGAAGAAAACCTAGCAAAGGTGGGAGACTCTCCACAATATTTTAATGTAGCGTTTGAATTTCAAGCTCTGTTACTAGTATCTCTCTGAAGCCAAAATAGTTTAGCCTCTGAGGAGATCTGAGCTTTGCCAACACATTTTTTTAAATATTTTCAGATAGATATGAAGTAAGCTGATTTTGTATTCTTGGAAAGCCTTTTGACAAACACAAAGAAAAACAAATGAAGAGAATAAGCATGCATTTGAGCACTGTCAAAGGCCCTAACACTGACTACAGTCAAGAGGTATTGTCCACTTTCCACTGTTGTTCATGTATTATTCTTTTTTGCTGAGATTGTGTGTTAAATGATCAATTGGATATGCACAAAGAGAGTAAAAACATTAGTTAATTAAATATTAAGTATCTGGCCTTTTTTTAACCCATTGTTATCAGCAGAATCTATGCATAAATCTAAATATCACTGAATCTTCTTACCTAGGAGGAACAGCTATTGCCAAGTCTGCATAAGGGAACAGTACATGGTGCAGAGGTTCCTGGATTATGACAACCCCAGCTGGTATATTCATGCAGAATAGCACAGGGTTTGTGAAGACAAACAGCCCAGTTATGAAAGTTGAGAAAGTTTTGTTTGCATGGCACTATGCCTGAGAAAATAAATGTTGGTTTACAAATCCCATCATCTTGCTACTCCTCCAAGGTTCCAGTCTTGCAGTTAGCACAGGAAGGCTCAGCAATCCCTGTTGTCATGGTGCAGACATAACCTCAAAAGCATGGCAGAAGGAGAAAAGACAAGTCCTAAGTCACATATAACTACAGAGGAAAACAATTGCATAGATTTACATCCAGAAATGAATGGGAAGTTAGTACAGTCTCTGGAAAGTGAGAATGTAAAGCTCCATGTAATAATTAGGACTAAGCAAGGTTAAAATTAAAAATAAAATAAAATAAAAAGGCAAAAAAAATCATGAAATGGTGTTCCTAAGAGTCAATGTCATATTGAATTCTATATCTGCAAATAAATGTAGTCTGTTTGCTATTATCAAAATGAAAAAAAAAAACCATACTGTTGTTTCCCTTTATCAAAGAAACATCAAGTTTCTTGATCCTACTCACCATCAAATAGAACTCAAAACCTGTGAATATTTTCAACAAAAGATTGTGACAGTTATAAGGATTGGAATTTTGGGAAAAGATTCATGTTCGCCTTTTACCTAAGAAAAGAGCTGAAATTACAAGTTAGCAAGATCACTAGATGTAGGGAGTGGTCTCTTGGGCATATATTTATCAGACTAGTAATTTTTAGATGATGTATGCTGCTTTGCCTTTCTCTCCATTCAGTATAACTTCCTGATAGTCAACTTCGTGACCACAGCAGGACAGAGGTCTGAATAAAGACCATAGCTTGATATTCATTCATTCAGTAATGATGGCTGTCGTTGATTTTCATATTGCAGGATGAGTTTGCAGGATAAGCAACTGGAAGAAAAAATAATTGGGAGAGATCTGTTGGTGGATTTTGCTTGTTTGTTTTCACAGGTGACTTACGTTTGTTAACCAGTCTATGAATTTTAGCTTTTCAAGTCATTACTACATTTAAAAACAGTCAAGATAGATAGTTTATTGCAAAAAATGCAAGAGTAGATTTTGACTTTTTTTCCCACTTTTTCTCAGAGTTATCAGAAAGAAAAGAGTTTTGTAAACTTCTGTTTGTGACAATAAAAATGATCATAAAAATATATCTATGTAGTTGTTTTCCTACCATTTTAAATATTGGCTGTTACTAGAAGTAGCATGGCTTAAAGAAAGAGTGTATGTTATATTTTGGATAAATATTCCATAATAATAAAAGCATAACAACGTGGGGTTTGTTGTTATTATACATGACCTATCAGTAATGACCTTGACTCAGGTACATTTCTTCGAAAATGAATAAATAGATGGAATAAATGACCTGTGTAAAAGCCTTGGGCCACCAACTCTCACAGCTGGTCATTAATCTCCCAGAAGTGTTACAGACTCTAATCATTAAGACTTAATTAATGTATTAATACAGTGTGTAAATGCTGACCTGCATTTTCTTTATGTATAATTAACCTTTTGGGAATATTTTATTAATGGCGAAAGGCAATATATGTTTGCCAGGGAGATGCCACTGTATTTTTTTTATTCACAGTAAAGACAAATAAATTATGGAAAGCTCTTCATGTGTTTGTACATTTCACACTTCTGAGAGCTGTTGACTATTGGAAATGAAGGGCAAGGGCATGATTAGGAAGACTCATTATGTACTGGTTCAATACTTTGGTGCTGTTCTTCATGAATGTGTTTAGCACTCAGAGCAGTCTATGAATTCTCAGCAGGGCAGGCAAAATTGAATTTTGCTGCTTCTGCCACAGAGAAGCTAAAGGGCAGAGGATAAGGGAAGAGCCAAGATGACAGATGTGGGAAAACATCCCTGGAGACCCAGGCTTACTTCTCCTGTAGCCACTTGGGAATGTATTTCTAGGGATGCTGTCATGGATATTGCCAATGATTGTCATATGAATGGTGAATGCTGCTACTGGTATGGTTGCCTGACTGCAGCAGGTGCTCCTTACATGCTAGAACTCTAGTTTTCTCATTGGCAACAGCAGGAGCAAGGCTGGTTTTCCAGAGCTCTTAACAAAAATATAATATACAGTTACAAAGAACCGTCACGGACATCAATTTGCTGTCAGCATTGTCAAGATGATGCAGTGACAGTGGTAATAATTTAAACTTGTTTGGAACATAAACATGGTCTTGCAATTTCTAAAGCTGATTAGGGGTTGTAGACATTCACCTTCAATTAGGGAGTTCCTGATTGCCTTATTAGCTAGATTTTGAAAAAATCAACTTTCAGATGAATACCTAGACTGCATTTTGAGCATACATCTGCCTCTCAAAGTATAAATATACATCTTTAAACATTAATATAATGCACTATATTCACATAAGCTATTCAAAATTTAGCCACTATTAAGTATTAAGTAAAAGCTTCCCCTTTCCCATTTAAAAATAAGTAAATACACAAATAAACAAATCACAGCTTGAGACATAAATTCTCAGCTATGAATTATTTTCCTCATATTCAGAAAAGGACTTCCAAGCAGTTCCCAAATTACAAGGAAAAACCTTTTTGCCATAAAAAAGCACTGATTGCCAGTTTAATTTATGTTTATCATCCTCCTTTCATTCAGGAATACAAATTTAAACAAAAATTCTGAAAATGTTGCTTTGTCAGATATGTATTTATCTTGGAACAAGGGACAAAATATTCAGCAGGGTTAATGGAAGAGAAGAAAGAAAGCTAATTAAATGTTTACTTTTGCCTTGATCTAATTTATCTTGTAATTTTCTGCCTTATTCTGCCTGTTTACTAAATAATGTATTAAATACATGTTATTTGCATTCATAGCAGCAAAAATTAGATAGGAACTTGATATTGCAAAACAAGTAAAATAGAACATGTTATTGTCACTAACACCTATACACTTCACAACAGACTGAAATAAATTATATCTATTCTTCCATTAGATGTTGTAAGGTAGAAGGTTATCTCATTAAAATAAGCAAAAGATGATCTATATCCAGTTGGGAACACTTCATTTTCTGGTTTTTGTCTCTTGAAAGAAAATGGGAGTTTCTTGCAATGACTTTCCTATAAACTTGTATTTTCCCTCTAGATGACCACCAGCTTGTACTGCCTTGCAACCACATTATTAAAAGCAAACAAAACCAAACAAAAATCAAACAGATCCCAGATTTATTCTTATAGATATTGAGGCTGCAGGACCCTAAACTAACATGTGATTTAATCTGTGGAAAAAGATTCGTAGAGGAAAGTTGAAATTAATTCATTAAACTAATAAAGTTACATTTCCATTTTATTTAATTGTTGTGAGGTTACAGTCTCTATATAACTCTATCTGCCCTTGTTTATAATGGCTGTACTTAACCTGCAGCACTGAAAGGTGTCTATGTCAGGTGTCTGCCTCAGGCTGAGTACTTTGGGTGAATTTTAAGCTAAAATAGTATCTTTTATTAAAAAAAAAAAAAACAAAACAGTTGATGCTAAAAAAGCCCATTGTAAAACTCAAGCATTTCGTTTCTGTTGAGCAAAGAAAAGGAATTCATCAGGGCTGAGACAGTGCTATCTGTCTAATATCAAGAGTGTGTCACTTCACATGGGAATGATAAGATTGGACAAAGCCTACGGGGGGCAGGGAAAACACAAGAGACAAAGAACCACTGTCAAAAAATGCATTTTTCACATACTGAATTGAAACTGCATAGCACTTGGCTTCTGTAGTAAGCTTGTTGTAACCTGCTGTTACTGGAGAGAGAAAGACAGGTAGAAATTTGTCTATAATGTCAAGTAAAAATCAAGGCTATGAACAGGGAGTTTCTGTCTGCTTAACCAGCACTTGCCCCTGCCGATGTCCTGGCGAGGAGGAGGAAGTGGAATGGAAGTGAATAGCCTGGAGGGAAAGAGGGAAAGTGCAAGGTCAAGAAACAAAAAGCAGATGTTATGATGTTGGAAAATGGGACCCTTGAGGAATAGGGGACAAGAAGGTTAGGTAAGAGCTATGAAATTGGAATAAAAACTACTTTATCTCCTCACCATGCCACAGCATTTTTTGCCTCTAATGTCAGGGGTGGGGGGAAAAGGGGAAAAAATAAAAAGAAAAAAATGAATTTTCCATGCTAGAGGAAAATCTGAAAATACATTATTTTTAAAATGGAACATTTTAGTTGTCAGCATCTCATACCAATTTCCTTATGGTTGTTAATGCCATTCTTTTGCTCTTGTGCTTATTTTTGTTTGAATGTGGACCCTACCTGTTAGACTGGCAGTTCTGAGGTACCCTCTCTCAAGAGTACAGCTTCATGGAGAACATTTCGGGCATCTGTTACCAAATATATAGACTGGATTGGGAAATGTCTAAGCAAGTGACTTAGAGTAATCAGTATGACAGAGAAATCACATGACAGGAAAAAAGGATGAAAATCTGTCTGTGGCAGTTTATATTTTGGTAAGGTAAGCATTAAATATATATATATATATATAGTGACCTTTCCTTTATTGATTTATTGTTGATGTTGTTTTCCTGGAAATGATTATTGTAGTCTCTTCATGTTGCTGTATTACCATACATTATCCCTGATATTGTCAATTTGGAACTGCAGGACACATTTGGGTCTAAAAGTAAAATGTAGAAGGGAAAATGCAACTTTGATTTAAAAAAAAATATTGACATAGAAAATCCTAAATTTGAGGTACATATTTAGACATAGCCATCAATATTCTGATTGGAATGACAGGAAATGATTGTGCACAAAAATAATTAGGCAATTGGTGTAAATTGCTTCAGTATGCCTGTTTTGCTATGAAGTATAGAGAATGGCTATCTCTCAACAGTATCGATCTTCAGACAGAAAGGAACTTGTCTTTGTGCCCTGATTTACACACAGCACAAGCCCTCTGGAAATCCACTCATGGTTTCAATAACAGACTGAATTTGCCTAGTATCTGTGTAAAATTAGTAAGCTTCAAAGTCCCTGTATAATTGCAGTATAGGTGGTAGATGTTTACTCAGACAAAGTTCCTGTAATACCAAGCCTTCACATAAGTGGACAACTTAAGTGGAAACAAGCTTCTCTTCAGGAAAGCTGTTACAATTTACCTTTGTAACATTACAGCAAACACTGCTTTTGCCTTATGGTTAGAATTTCAGAATAAGAAATGGAAAAGCAAGCTGTTCTTCAGAGAACTGATTGGAAAAGTCAATGTAATTAGTAACAGTATTTTGCTGAGTATTTGAGGTTCAGCTGCTTCCCATTCCAGAAGAATATGCTACCCCACTTTTCCTTCACTCAGTGGCACTCAATTTGAAAAGAACTACCTATGAAGAAGGAGTTTTTTTCTGCTTATACTGATAGAACTAGAATTTACCCTTGCTCCTCAATTTGAGTCAAACAAAATCCACAGCTAATTCATATTTGCCATGTACAAAATCATGAATAAAACAGTGTCCTATATTTAAAGCAATCAACTGATAAATTTAACTGCATACAGCTTTGTTGTTGTATAAGTTATAACTGATTTTAAGGTATTGCCTCCTACAGTTCAGCATTTTTATTAACGAAAGAATCCTTTTCAACATTTTTCTCTTTCCTTCCTCCTCTTCCTGCCTCTTCCTCATATGTGTTTATAGAGCTGTCAGTGAAAGGTGCATAGCAAATTTCACAGTCCCAAATAAAGCTGTGTTTGAAAATAATGATGATGATAGTCATACATTACCTCATCACAATATTTACTCTCTAAACTGCATTCTCGTGTTATTGTTGAGATGAAAATAAACTACTTTTATAGCAGGATATTTCTTTCAATGTCCCATTTTTTAAATAAATTTGCTGCAGCATGTCAAGAAAACCTTTAAAATATTGCACAGTGTATGACTGATGTACTGCATTACTCCACCAAATCTCTGATGCTATCTAAGTCTCACTGTTATGGGCTAGCTTGTATCTTTTACGCAGATTTTCTTAAGGAATATGTTGTACATCTCAAACTGTAATATCACAAGATTGAAATTGGCATTGATTTGCTTTACTCTTAATGACCAAGGGGAATGTCTGAGAAGTAGAAAACAGATCCTTCTTGACTTCAGATAGTGCTGGACTGGATACCAGACATTGGATTCATCTCCATCTATACTGACATATCTAAACCAGTCATGTGTATCTCAACTTGCTACCTAGACTTCTTCCATAGCTTAGAGGGAAAGAGGTGCTTCTTGTACACTGTTTAGCATGTTCTAAGATAGGTGACTTAGCACACGTACCTAACTTCAGGTAAGAAGGCCAGATGAGTGGCCTCTGAGCACACCTTGCCAATGCTTGGCTTCCTATTTGCTTTTCTTTTTGCTTTTCTTGTCGTCTTTTTTTTTTTTTTTTTAGGACAGTTCCAATCTCCTTTGCAGGCCATCAGACCTGGAAGGAAATTTTAAAACATTAGAGTTTGGGGAAACAAGTCCAGTTTAAAACAAAAGACGAATTGCTTTGAAATATTTACATTGTTTAATGTTTGAAACATTTAAATTTGTAACTGTTGATACTTTAAACTTTCTTTTTCTGACTGTGTTTCTATGCTTTTTTGGAAGGCAAGTCTTTTGATTTTTAATATTCTTAATAATAGGTGTTCTAATTATGGAGATAAAATGTCTTTTCTTTTTAATTTGTCCTGTTTGATGTTTTCAGGCAACCTAATGTGTTGAAGCTTTACGTAAAGAAAAGTTTCACTCTAAGATAGAACAAAGGTAGAACAACTGCTTGAAAAGGTTTGTGCTATTTTCTACTGGATTCAAAGCCCTCATGCTAATTTATGAGCAGGCTGAAAAGTTCTTATTTTCTTATTCATTAGGTTACTACGGTCTCAGAGGTCAAGAGAATGTTGGGCACCTTGCCCCTGGCAGGTGAACTGCCAAGGGCGTGAGGAATATAGAGATGTGAGCAGGTAAGATGACTAGAAATGTGCTCAGTTATTGTCATAACTTCAAGAGATTTCGTGTGTTATTCTAAAATATTTTGATCCCATCAATCAGTGATATCAATAAATAATTTACTTTTACAGAAAACTGTCAGGAAAATTCTGAACAATTCTCTGTAGTTTCTTTGCAACTCTAGGCAGCAGTAATGCATGTCTGTCACAATTCTAATGAGCTCTGGGATAAAACAGCTGGAACTCGGATGGTTTTCTGGGCATATTGCAAAACCGTGTGGATTTGGGAGGAAGAAGGAAGGGTATAGAGCTTACTAGGGACACTTTGCTGCCTTCCTGGCTGCCAAAGGTAATCCCATGTTTGTGGGAAAGGCATGGTTCAGCACAGACAATTGAACTCATCTTGGATTTTGACAGGCTTTGTTTATGTATTTGCTTGCTTGCTGCTGTTGTGATTGTAAATATATTACAAAGGATCTGGAGATGGAGAGAGATTCATTTTTTTTGTGTGGTAGAAAAGCAAAGGGGAAAAATATTTGAAACCAAAAACTCCACGTTTGCTGACAATTACATAGAAAAGAGATCTATCAATTGTCATGTTTTCTGGAAATGAAAAAATGTCAGAAATATGCTAACTGCTTAAGTGTTCTCTGATGCATTTGTGATGGCAAGCATCTCATGTTAAATGGATGAATATTTTTGTTCTTACATCTATTGCCTTTCAGTAGTACTATTTAGAAAGCACACTTGAGTGAATTTATCTTTCTGTGAATACATCATTCCTATGAGTCAAAATAATACTGTTCATGTGTACCAAGGATATCTATTGTATGTATGTGTGCATGAAAAAAAAATTTTTATGAATTGATGTACAACACCTCTGTACAGATTTCTGTAACTTCTTAAAGCCTCATAAACAATGTCTTTTATACTATATATGACTCATTGATTTAAAAGTTGTACTGCAGATTATTGTAGACAGCCTTGCAATGGTTACTAAGGTGGGGTTCTGAATGAGTCCACAGTAGTTTACAAATCACTAGTCCAATCAGGGCCAACTTCAGGCATTGTCAGAAGAGGCAGTTGCCTAGGCAGCAAACTAGAATGGACAGGAAAACATCCATTGCTTAATTATCTTCCCCTAGCTATGCTATATGTATGGGAGGTCACTCTGGTTGGCTAATATTGCCGGAAAGGTCAGGGTGTATGGACTAGGAGTTACTGCTATGTGGAAGCAGGGTGGGAGAAAAAAGGCAGTAAGTGCGATGTGAAATTCTGCCAACCCTCTTGAGCTCTACTTCTTCTCCTTATGTCTTCTTTCACTGCTGAAGGACCAGCATTACCTCCCCACGCTTAGAGTGACAAAATTCATTTTTGTCTACGTTGCTGAAAGGTCTTGAGCTGGTTCCAAAATCAGTTATGTTAGCAGAACAGAAAGCAATTCAATTGCCATTATAAAAAAACTATTTATATGACCTTTATAAATGGCCATTGTATTTTTCCACTTTTCTAGATGAATGAATGCCATAAAAGAAACTCTGATGTGATGAAAAATTCATAGAGTTTAAGACCTTTGGATTTCTCCTGATAGCTCTTTTATTATCAAATTTGACAATATCTTTTGAGACATACATCCGATCTTAATTAAAGACTTCAAATTACAGAGAATCCATCATATTCTTTGAAAAGTTCTTCCAGTCTTAATTACAACCACTGTTAATAATGTACAACTTATACATCGTTAAACTTTGAACTTCAGATTCCAGATATTTGATCATTTCATACCTCCTGCTGTTAATTTATGGAGCCTCCAGTGTGACCTCTCTGTGTAGTGATCTATATATTGGTCAACTTGCATCCTAACTTTATCCTCCAAAATTTAAATAGAGTCTTCTCTTTAATGTGGGTCATCTGAGAACCATTCACTGCCCTGAAGTAATATTCATGCTAATTTTTAATGTATCAGCTTAGATCCCAGAAGGAATAACTTCATTAATAGAGCATGTTAATTATTCCAGTTAGCTAAGCTTGTTACAACTAGCTTGGGTACCTGTGTGCAGAGTTGCACCGTGTTATGTAGATATAACCAATCTGTCTGGTAGCATTTGCAAGTTAAAAATAATGACAACGGCATTTGGAATAGCAGAGTGCAGATGCAGAAGATGATATTTTAAAAGAAACCTGCAGACCAAAATACATTAGCAAGAAAAACTGTAATAAAAGTGGAATCTTCCCAAAATTTAGGCTTTGAAAAATCTGAGTTAAATTCAGAAGAACTGAAAACAAAGCCCATAATCTACGTTGTGAGAGAACACAGGTCACTGGTGCTGTCTATAATCCAGCCTAAGTCAATAGCAACTTACTGTTGTATTACCTTAATATTTCTGCACCACTTTCCTCACATGAATTAAAGGAGGCCAGTGCCAACCTACTTAACATTTAGCAAAGTAAATGTTTAAATTGACCAGTAACTATAAGTGCTTGGGAAGGTATTTTTTACAATAACGTTGAAAAATATTTGCATCAATGAGCGCTTACTTGAAAAGGCTTAATAGTCTATGCTTCCAACATTTTTAGATGTCTGACTCTCAGATTGCTAAGGCTTACTTAGATGATTAAAAATAGTAGGCATTACTAGGCCTTTCCTCCTGCAGAACAAAATGTCAGAAATAGGTGTGGAAGGATTCAACCAGCTTTACAAAGGCTGTTTACTTTAAAGTAGTCTCCAAAGAAGTGTTTTTTACTCCCTACCTTCAGATACGTATTGTTGCTTTATGCCAGGTGAACTAAACTGAGGGAAATTATGGAGCTGGAAACTAATCTTTATTTTGTCAGGTGAGTTTTTTTCAAAATCAGTCCCCTTAGCCGGCCCATCACAGCTTCATTTCACGTCCCTGAAAGAGGAGGACGTGGGAACAGGCAACAAGATATGACAAGAGTGGTAAATCACTTCTTTCCAAGGAGCCCTCATTAATGTTAAAGTACTTGTACAACCACATCTTTCCATTAAGTTACTACTTCGCAATGACTTCATAGTCATTTTATTAAATCTAAAAGGACTGTGCAAAGTGAGATATCCCACTAAGTTGGATTAATTTGGCCTTTATTGACAGCAAATCAGTTAGGATATTTAGGTAGAATGGGTTAAGTACTATGTAAATTCAGAGTACTGCACTGCAAACTGAGATATTCCATTTTAACCTGAAAACTTGCCTGTTTCCCTCTGAAAATGAGTGAACTAATACATGTTACTCCAGCCCACACTCCTTTTAATGCAGTATTCTTTGTACAAGTAAAGTACTGTGTTTGAATTCTTCGTGATGTAAATCATCTTAATATCTGTCTTAAATATTGTTTGGTTTATAAAAAGCAACACCAGGAGATATTATTAATCATTGCTACCAACCTGAGCATACCCACATGGGTTGTAATCTGTAGCTTTCCAGTTTTCTAATGCTTCTAAAGCTGCTAAATACAAGCCTGTACATTAGTATAATGAATAGAACTACAAAAAATATGCTTAGTTAAGATTTGTAGCTGTACTCTTTCACTATAATGTCTAATTTAGTCTGTCCTTAATCATATAATTTGGAGACAATGGTATAGAACATAACAGTTTTAATTTTCAGTCTTATGATTTAATTGCTACCTCTGTATGTTCTGCTTGTCCAGCAAGAACATTTTTCATATATATTCCTCATGGGCTGGACAATATATTTAAAAATCTTTTTAAGCTAATTCTAATTTATGGTTGCTAGCAAGTAAGAATACTGTATTAATAACTGCTGGTGGAAGGTCACCAGTGATGGGGTACTGGGATTTAGGCCCAGATCCAAAGTTTACGAAGTCAATAGAAAGGCATGCACTTCATAGAAATGACAACAGTGAGCTTACATTAGGATTGCAAAGCTACAGCTGGTATACCTCTGCTAAAATAAAAAACCATGGGATTTGTTATACCAAAACCAAAGCATAGGCAGGCCTCTATGCATGCAATCTTCATGTTTGACCTTTATTTGCAGGCCAAATTTAAAACCCCATTTATATATTAAATACCCATACATACCTATTTTATATTATATAAAGCTTATCTACCTCATGAGATTCTGAGGTTAAATTCTTCTCTGGCCCAGACTGTAGCATATATTTGATCACTCATATGTCCAGTGACTATATCATATCCTGCTTCAAAACTTAATGCCTGGGGAACTTGATGCACTTTGGTTGTGAGGGGATGGGGAGGAGTTTAATTTCAGTTTCTCATGCTGCCAAAACACTAGGGCAAGCAAAAGAAGACTCCATTCTCTTCTACTCTTTTGGATTTATGTTATGACTAATTTGCCAACATATTGTATTTAATATGGTATCATCTAGGGACAGGTCACAAAATAGACAAAATACAATCAGCAAGCCTTGAATACTTAAATGCTTCCATAAATACAACATTTGTAGCATTAATCTTCTTTCTACAATTGCTGATGAGTTTCCATGGTGAAAAATGTGCACCGATGTAGATCTGCACAGACTTTATTCCAATGAATTTGATATCCTAAGAATCTGGCGCTGCACCGTTCCGACCAACTGCTGAGAATCTTCCTGAGGTCCCACCACTGTACACAATGTCATCTCTGTTTTTTTTAAACCATTTCCACTGAAGATTGTTTGATAAAAATGCTACCAAAATAAGTACGAATAGTCCTATTTCCTTCATATGCAGTGTCTGGGATAGTCATGAATGGACTTAAAATTACCCCTCTATGCAGTTGGCATTTTTAAGGTGCAGTTTCGCAATTTTTAAGCTGGCCTAAAACTGCTCTGCCCTGTTGTGTCTGCACAAGCAATTACGTAGCAATGAGACTGCCAGTTGTTCTGACACAAAGACACTGGCAGGAACACACAGCTGGGGTAGGGAAAGAGTGCAGCACTGCAGCTTTTGGCAGTTACTCCATCCTACATTTCACTGCTGACAGTGACACCAGGCACTTTGCAGCCTCTGACCACTCCAGTCGTTGTAAAATGGCAAAAAAAGTCACTTCAACTTTGCTTGCACAGTGTGATAAACTTAAACATGTTAATTTTTAGTTTTAATAAAATCAGAATATGCTTATTTGTTTGCTTGTGTTTTGTTGCTGTTTGTTTTAATTATTTACCATTCTTAAATTTAAAAAATCTTAAATAAATCAAAAATAAAATTAAAAATTAAAATTAAAATTGAAAATATGTAATAAAAGTATTGCCACATGCTGTCTTGCTCTTTTCTGTATACTCCACAATACAGTTCCCCTGCATTCACTCAACCACTAAAAGACAGAAACTTAGATATCAATTGTGCATATACTTTATGTTTCACCCTCTTTTTTTGACAAATGTTCATCAGCAACATCAGATTTCTCTCTCCAAAACTTGTTGACTAGCTAACAGTCTGGGTTTTGTTTGTGTCCCTGTCACGTGGGGTTATACAGAGAGGAACTGGACTTGGATATTGCAAAAGTCAGTGTCACAGTCGAAATGGGAGACCCGATTTGAAGGAATGATCTCTGCTCTGAGAACATGGCATAAGCTTTGTTGCAATACCTGTTTATTGTAAAATGTGTGAGCTGTTCTTGGATGGCAGAGGGTCTAATTCCTTCCTTCTAATACAACTGTTTCTGTGCATGATTATATTAATGAAAAGTAACATGATTTCACAGGATGCCCCTCTTTTGGAACAAAAAGATGTTGTGTGATGAAATAGAGAAGAGGTTAGGTCATTTAAGAGTTGAGAGATTTTGGTTAGCAACCTTTAAAGGAGAAAACACCATTGTCTTCTGTGTGAAAGGTGGGTGCCTCTGAACAACACATAACCACATTAAAGAGGATCCTCATGACCACTGCATTCTCCTTCAATGTTTGTTTCGTTTGTTTGTTTGTCTGTTGTAAAAGAAAGAGCTGTGCATGAGGTATATTTCAAGAATTCACAGTGCATTGGACCTACGAGTGGATTTAGGTTAAGAAAAGTGTATCTTTCAGGCCACAGTTAGGTTCAGTCATAAAATAAGCACCGAGCCCTGACAATACTAAGAGATTTTTGAGCGGTCAAGAACTCCCCTCCAAACTTGTGATGCCTCTGAAATAAAACCTGTACTTTAAACTTTGGAGTTTATGTACTTCTGCTGCTTGAGGAGTTAGGCAGAAGTTTCAAGAGTCCACCATTACCAGACACCTAGTTACCTCAATCTAGATCCTACCTAAATACCTGGCTCTCTTCATATACGTGGATCTATGTCTCGTATTTGACAGCAGCATCTCATTCATTTATGAACTTTTGAATTATTATTATCCTCTTTGACACTGGCAAATATTTTGTTGCAGTCCAGCTGATTATCCTACTCTCTACTTCCATCTGTTAGCACTTGGCCTGTACTCAAGCAGGATAATGCTGCTAGCATTTTCAAGATCATTCAGATGGCTGATTTTGGTATCAATGCAGAATGCTATCCCTGAAGCAATACACCAGAGAATATCTCCAACAACGACCCGTGATTTCTTATACTAAGAACTTGAATTGACAGCAAAGTCACTTTCCCACATGTCAAAATTCATTTTCTTGGTAGATATTTTATTGCACCTTTTTCCTGCTGATAGCCCATCAGCCTTGCATTTCAGGTATTCATAGTTATGAAGAAAATTTGAAAATGTAACAATATAATGCAATTTGTTGCCAGATGGAATGGTAACTTTTAATAGTTACTTTCACAATTAACAGTTGTTCTGAAAGTGACCTTGATTTTACTAGTCACAATGTAATCAAGTAAGGCAGAATGCAACTGCATTAGCAAAAGAGTTGGTTCCAACCTAGGGTCACTATTTCTGATTACTTTAATCCAACTCCTTTGAAGTTTGCTTCACTTAATTGTTTCTCCTGGATACCAGTTGAATCCATGAGTTTTTGGTTTTGTTTTTCAGTTGTAGAATACTAACTATGGGTGTCTGCTGACTATTGCAAATTACTAATAGAAAAATGATTGAATACTAGTTCTACCACTATTGTTATTTTTTCAGAATATTTACCTATCCTTCACTAGCCTACCCCCAAAACACCAACAGATCATGAAGTTTCTTCTTCTTCAATCAAACATTTCCACAAAGTATCTAGCAGAGATTGGAGAGTCTTCATCCTGAGTATGCCCTCAAGGACATACTACAAACCCCATGAACAACACTGTTTGCCACTGACTTCAGTGAAGGTTGAACTTCAGAAGTAAAGGGACTGGACTTTCCTTCCCATTGAAGAGCAATGACTTGAAAATGGCAGAAAGTAAGTAGCCTATACTAGTTGAAATCATACATGGTTAAGGATACTTTTGCTTTGCAGTTGGCTTAGCAGAAAATCAGCCTTAAGTATTCTGCCAGTGCATCTTTGATAACGTGAAAGAGCTTCCACAGAAAACATGAAAAGCCTTACAAATGTCCTCACTGCCTTATAAATAAGACTGTCAAAATGGTATCAGTTGTGAATATATGGGGCCAGTCAATATAGCATTTTCATGTTTCTCCACAAGTATCACACTACAATTCAACACTGTATATGTAATGATCTCACCACAGGTCCCAGAGAGCAAGAAGGGCTCTTGGGAGAGTTTTACTCTTGCTTTTAACATAACAAAAGTCGCCCCACATGTTTTGTTCATTCAGAATTGCCTGACAATTTATGGGAGAAGTCGTTCTCTGAGACTTCAATATGTTCCAGAATGGGCCAGCCTTGGGAAAAATGTTATGGGTACATGGGAATAGAGGGAAAAAGATTTGCAAGGTTTTCATTTGTAGTGTATTTCACTCAATTTCTACCCATATGAATAGGTTTGTGGCCTCTATTGTTGCTTTACATTTCCCTTTGCTCTCCTCCTGGAATAACTTCCTCAGTAGCATGAAAAGGCAGAATTTTAATAGATTCAAGGTCAGGTAACTATGTGCTGATCTTTGGTCATTATGCAAATTTCCGCTGATGGGAAGATATGATCCTGGCAATAATCAGTGTTTTTCCCTCTTAAGCCAAGTCCATAGGGCATGCCTGAAAGATTAGGATGGTTCCAGGCGTAGTTCATCGTTGATGGAAATGTGCATAATTTAATAACTTAATCCTTCTAAGGTGCTCTCTGTAGCACAAAGAAACAGAATCAGTATCCATAATGTATGGTCATTACATATTCATATATTCATTTCAAGATAGTTATACATTGAATTGCTTAAGAAATGCTTAAATATGCAACTGTATTTTCTAAGATATTGCGGGGAAAAAAGAAAAGTTAAGAGGAATATAGGCTTTGCCTGGGAAAAGGGTGTGACATTCTCTTAGGTTGGTTAAAACCCATATCCTTTGAGGTACAGTTTATAAACATAGTAATTGGTAACACCTATCAAAAGTCTCACGCCCTTTCTTTTCCTAGAGTGCACTTACTACCAAAGTATAGCTTGGCATCACATCGGGCAGGTTACAAAATCAGGCTCGGAGAGTCATCACCGGCAATCCAAACTGCGATTAAAACCGAGAATGGCGTTACACCTCCTGAATTTCGTGGGTGGACCACAGGCACCAGGCGGGCTAGCCAGCATTTTCTACCCGCCCTTCACCGTGTCACTGACCGTGAACGAGTTGAGGGGCTGGGGTTTTTACACCTCATTACGGTTTTATATTTTACTTGAGAAGCCTTCAGCTAAAGCTAAATGAGAACCACTTTAATGCATCACGTAAAATAAAGTGCCTGCGCAGGGAGGTAGTTACACAAAGTGCGACCGCTCTAACAAGCAGATGCTGCGCATCCCGCTGGCTTCTGAGATGCGGTAACTGTTATGTATTTATTCCGCCCTCACGAAGTCGCTACCCAGAGGATAGGCGGCTCCTGCCCGGCCCTGCCCTGCCCCATCCTGCTCGCCGGCCCCCGGGCCGCCGCCGAGCCATGCCCCGCCATTGCCGCGGCCGGGAGCCGCGGAAGCCGCCGGCCGGCCGGCCGGTCACGGAGGCGACATTCCGCGGCACCTTTTCTTCAACGGAGCCCTCTCACACCTGCCCGCTGCTCCCCGCACCCCGCACCGAGACCCACTGCACCCCCGCCTCCCCGGACCCTCCCTCGCCGTCCCTCACCGCGGCCTCGGGGCCCCGCCTCCCCCCGCCGCCTCCGCCTCTCCCGGGCGCAGCCCCCCCCGCTCCGGCCCCGGCCCTGCCCCCGGGCGCACCCGCTCCGCTCCGCCGGCAGCCCGTTGCCGAGGCGCAGGGCCGGCGGTAGCATCCGCCGCCGGGAGCGGGGCTGCGCTCGGCGGCCAGCTCGCCGTCGCAGGGAAGAGGAGCAGCCGGGAGCGCCGGCGGGGCCGGCAGCCCGCCCGCCGCCGGAGCACGGCGCGGAGGATCGGCACATCCCTGTTCCGCCGAGGGCTGCTCTGCCAACCCCCGCGCCGCCTCCGCTCCCTCCCTCCCTTCCTCCCTCCCCGCCTCTCCAGAGCGACGTCCCTGCGAGTTTGCTTCGCCGCCCGCGCCCGTCGCTGGCCGCCCGCCGCCGCATCTCCCCCGCCATCAACTCCGGGGAGCCGCCGGCGGAGGGCAGGGACCCGAAGTTGCCGCCAGCCCGGGCGGGAAGCAGGGCGACGCGGAAGGGGCCGGAGCCCAGCACAGCCCGGCCCAGCCGAGCGGGGTCGCGCAGCGCGCCGCCACCCACAGCCCCCCGGCCGTGGACGGGCCTCGGGCCGCGTTGGCCGGGGCAGAGCGACGCGGCCCCGCTGCAGCTGCCGGACGCCCCGATCCCCGCCGGACGCGCTGCGGTAATACGGCCGTTAGACTCGGGGACGGCGGGCGTGAGGAAACGGAGGCTCCCGGCCGCGGCGGGGGAGCGTGCGGGGCGCGCCCGCGGTCGCCGCCGAAACTTGTTCAAGTTGTGCGGCCCCGGGGCGGCGGGCGGGGGGGCGGCGGCGGCGGCGGCGGCGGCGGGCGCCCTCTGCTGGCCGCGGGCGGGTGGCGTGGCGGCGCGGCGCGGCGGGCGCTGCCAGGCTTCGTTCCGGGGCGGGGGGCGTGGGGCGGTCTGTCTGCTTTCGCTCTTCACGCCTTCATTTCCCCGGCAGAACCACGCGTGTGGTTTATATAGACGTATACTTTTATTTTATTTTTAATTTGAGCTCCATTTAATTTTGGTGACGTCTTTCAGATTTATTTCCTTGGGTAGCTCCCGATAGCGTAACGGGAAAATACGCCCAGAGACCTTGTAGTCACGCAGCAAAAGGTGCAATAAAGCGAGCTGAAGTAGCCAATCTGAATTTCTGTTTTGCCAAAGATAAAGTTTTGTGGAACTTTGAAAATGCTCCTTTAAAAAAAAATCTATAAAAGGAATAGTGTATTAACTCATCTTTCCTAGAAAGCATTACTTTGTTAAGTACTTTAAATATGTTCTGACACGTATACAGCTTCAGAGAACTTCTGTTTCTGTTTCCACAGAAAGAACCAACATGCAAAGTGGAAGGAAACCCAAAACTGCTCTTTTAAAAAAAAAGTATTGGCTTTCTGCCTCTTTCACATGTTTTCGTTTTGCATCATAATGGAAGGAGCAGGATTATCTGATTCATTGAGGCAAAAATTGGGCATCATTTGCCGAAGATAAGATGAAAGAAGACTTGAATATATGTCTATACTCTGTGACTATTAATTCAGACACATCTTTCACAAACAGAGGGGAATAGTGGTTAAAAACAATGCAGTTTCATCAAAAAGAGCTAATGGAGGATCTATGTTGATTTTTTTTTTAATTAATGTTTTTCCTTCCCACTCTCCCATGAGTTCCAAAAGAGAAAGATGGAAAGACTGTGTAGGGAAATTGAGATAAGAGGAAGGCTGAAGACAATAACTTCAGTTTTGGAGTCTGTTTTCCAAGTGCTGTAAATTCCCTATTTCATCAAATATAACACATTGTTTTGAATAAATTCTATCGCTTTGTGATCAGCGGAGTTTTTGTCAGCTCTAGATGTGGAATTTGACCTGATTGAAAGCTTTTTAAAAAAGTAAATGTATTACTCCGATTCCTTTTTTCAAGTCAAGTTTTTCAAGTTATCAAGAGAGAGTGTTTCAGTCTCTTACACTGCACTGTCAACCTGTTTTATATGCATATCTTAGAGATTTTACTTTTTCCCTAATTTTAGTATTTATGCTGTAGTGTTGTGTTTGAGAAAAGTGTGAACAGACAAGGCACCTGAGATACAAGTTTTCAAGAGCCTTGTTAATTTCAGTGTCGTAGCTCAGATTACAAGTAATCTCTTAGAGTATCTGTTAGAATGCACAGTACACACTAAGTCTTTTCTCTTAAAAATATGCCTTAAGATGTTCATTTTTATACTAACTGGATCCAAGTTTGATATCTGAACAGTGTGTTTTGTTAGGAGATGCATGCCTGGGGAAGAAGAGCTGCCTAATGGATCATGGCTCTGGTGTTCACGGGGCATACTTTATTTCTAGCATTAATGATGTTTGCTGTCTTGACTTTTGAAGAATCTGTAAGCAATTACTCTGATTGGGTGACTTTCGTAGAAAATGTAGATCAATACGAAAAACAGCAACTTGAAGGTCTTAGTGCTGAACAGAAGCTGAAAAAAACAGTTCTTCATCCAAGCTTGTATTTTGATGCTGAAGATGTCCAGGCACTGAGGCAGAAGGCTCATACAAGCCATTCCCATCTATTTAGAGCCATCAGAAATGCAGTGATGGTTATGCTATCCAACCCATTATACTACCTACCTCCACCCAAGCATGTTGATTTTGCTGCAAAGTGGAATGAGATTTATGGTAACAATCTGCCACCTCTAGCATTTTATTGTTTGCTGTGCCCTGAAGATAAAACTGCATTTGATTTTGCCCTAGAATATATGGATAGAATGGCTGGCTACAAAAACTGGTTGGTTGAGAATGCACCTGGAGATGAAGTGCCACTCGGTCACTCCCTAACAGGATTTGCCACTGCTTTTGACTTCTTGTATAATTCACTGGAAAATGAGAGAAGGCAAAAATACCTGGAGAAGATCTGGTCTGTAAGCGAGGAAATGTATGAGTACTCAAAGGTTCGTTCCTGGGGAAAGCAGCTTCTCCATAATCACCAAGCAACCAATATGCTTGCTTTGCTTATTGGGGCTTTAGTTGCAGGGGTGGATAGAGGATCTCAAGCAAATATTTGGAAACACACTGTTGTCGATGTGATGGAGAAAACAATGTTTCTGCTCAATCATATTGTGGACGGGTCTTTGGATGAGGGAGTAGCTTATGGGAGTTACACAGCCAAGTCAGTAACCCAGTATGTTTTCCTGGCCCAGCGCCACTTTGGTATTAACAACTTGGAAAATAACTGGCTTAAAATGCACTTTTGGTTTTACTATGCCACTCTGTTACCAGGCTTTCAGAGGACTGTGGGCGTAGCAGATTCTAATTACAACTGGTTTTATGGTCCTGAAAGCCAACTGGTTTTCTTGGATAAGTTTATCATGAAGAATGGGGCTGGCAACTGGCTAGCACAGCAGATTAGAAAACACAGACCCAAGGATGGGCCAATGGTGCCGTCCACTGCACAGAGGTGGAGCACACTACACACTGAATTTATATGGTACGCTGCCGAAATCACTCCTCAGCCACCTCCTGACTACAGTACTGCTAAAATGCATGTGTTTCCTAACTGGGGAGTTGTTACTTATGGGGCTGGATTGCCAAACAGTCAGACAAACACCTTTGTGTCCTTTAAGTCTGGAAAACTCGGTGGACGTGCTGTCTACGATATTGTTCACTTTCAACCATATGCCTGGGTTGATGGGTGGAGAAGTTTCAATCCGGGGCATGAACACCCCGATCAGAACTCTTTCACTTTTGCTCCCAATGGACAGGTGTTTGTATCTGAGGCTCTTTATGGACCTAAACTCAGTCACCTGAATAATGTCTTGGTCTTTGCTCCATCTCCTACGAGCCAGTGCAACCAGCCTTGGGAGGGACAGCTTGGTGAGTGTGCCCAGTGGCTGAAGTGGATTGGTGATGAGGTTGGAGACTCAACTGGAGAAATTATAACAGCCTCCCAGGCTGGAGATATGATGTTTGTGAGTGGTGAGGCGGTATCTGCTTACACATCAGCAATGAAATTGAAAAGCGTGTATCGCGTTTTGCTGCTCTTAAATTCTCAGACATTGTTAGTAGTAGACCATATTGAAAAGGAGGAAGACTCTCCTCTTAATTCTGTCAGTGCCTTTTTTCATAATCTCGACATTGATTTCAAATACATACCCTATAAATTTAAGAACAAATACAATGGAGCTATGATGGATGTGTGGGATGCCCACTACAAGATGTTTTGGTTTGATTATCATGGGAGTAGTCCTGTTGCTAGGATACAGGAAGCAGAACAAGCTGCTGAATTCAAAAAGCGATGGACTCAGTTTGTAAATGTTACCTTTCCAATGAAAAACACGCTTACAAGGATTGTTTATCTTTTCTATGGCCCATATGTCAATGTTTCTAACTGCAGACTCATAGATAATGCAAAATCTGGATTTCAGATTTCGCTCAGTGTCAACAACACTGAAAATATCATCTCTGTTGTGACTGAATATCAGAATTTAAAGACAAGGTTTGATTACTTGGGATTTGGTGGTTTTGCCAAAGTAGTTCACGAAAACAAAGTGATCAAGTTTGGTCTAGGTACTGAATCTGTGGAAAAACAGATAAAAAATAATAGGATGATTTTCCCATTTGGATTCAAAGTGAACATAATTGCAGGGTTAATTTTGGGTGTTAGTTTGGTCATACTGGCTTTTCAGTGGCGGTTTTACATATCCTTCAGTAAAATGTTGCGTTGGATCTTGATACTGGTTGTCACACTGTGGCTTATTGAATTGGTGGATGTGTGGAGCATGTGTACTCAGCCCATCTGTGCAAAATGGAGCAGTGACATGACAAGGCTAGAACATGATAAAGGCAATAAAGCCAAACAATTAGAAGGAAACCCTGTTGTTTTGCCAGATGTTATCATTACTTCACTTCCCGCTTCTGGTGCAGAAATTTTAAAACAGCTTTTTTTCAATAGCAGTGACTTCTTATATGTCAGGATACCTACACCCTATCTCGAAATTCCTGAGATGGAATTTGAAATCGATTCCTTTGTAGATCCATGTGAATGGAAAGTTTCTGATGTCCAGAATGGTCATTTTCATCTTATCCAAGGGTGGATCCAGTCTCTAGTTCGAGGCACAAAGTTACATTTACAAAACATTCACTTATATGAAACCAGTAGAAGTAAAATTGCTCAGCATTCTGCCATAAGCAAGGACAAAAAGAAAAGATCCAAAAAGAGAGAATCTCTGTCAGAGCAAAGAAGCAGGGCAAGAGGGAGTCAAGATAAAGATGCTGAATATATTAGGGAACTGAGAAGGCATCTCATTTATTATCCTAATGCACGACCTGTGCTTAGTTTAAGTAGTGGGAGCTGGACATTAAAGCTTCCCTTTTTCCAGGAAATCCTAGGGCCGTCAATGAGAGCATTATATGTAGTAAGGGACCCACGGGCATGGATCTATTCAATGTTGTACAAAAATAAGCCAAGCCTTTACTCCTTGAAAAATGTTCCACAACACTTGGCTGCAATGTTTAAAGGGGAGAATGGTAAAGGAAAATGTAGTTTAAATGAAGGCTATGCCTTTGAATATGAATCATTAAGAAAAGAACTTTCAAATTCTAATTCAAACGCTGTTTCTGTGTTATCCTATTTATGGCTAACAAACACAGCAGCAGCACTGAGAATAAATGGGGACCTGCAGCCAACAAATTATCAGCTGGTCAAGTTTGAAGATATCGTAAGCTTTCCTCAGAAGACGGCTGAAACAATTTTTGCCTTTCTTGGTATTCCTCTTCCTCCTGCTAGCTTAAACCAAATATTATTTGCCACCTCCACCAGTCTTTTCTATCTTCCTTATGAAGGGGAAATTTCACCAAGTAGCATTCACGCCTGGAAACAAAACATGCCCAATGAAGAGATTAGACGGATTGAAGATATCTGTTGTTCTCTAATGGACCACTTAGGATACCCGAAGTTTATAGAATAAATGCTGCTGGTCAGCAGAAATTTGCACTAATGATCCCTGACTCCCAGTTTGTGGATAAATATTAGAGAAGTTTGTTTATTCTTGTAAAATGTGTACAGTCTGCTACTTTCAAAGAGATTATTTTAAGAAAAAGATAGTTGTTATTGCAAGTGTGAGGGTTTTTGTTGGGGGTTTTTTTTTGTTTGTTTTTAAAAAAAACAAACTTGTAACTACTTTTGCTGCCTTTAAAAAAAAATTTGTGTGAACCTTTATAGAACTACCAGCTGGGGACTCTATAGCTCAGGGGATTAGTAATAGAATATGGAGCTTTTCACCTCCAGCTCACCAGTTTGACTCCAGCCCAAGTGGATAGTTCCTGAAAGTACTTACCATCTGATGACTGTATGATGGCTTATATGAAATTAAACTGGTTAAACTGGCCCAGTTCCCAGTGGTGATAATTACGCCCCTTGGACAGGTTTACTGATACATTCTATCTGTCTCTCACTGGTCACTAGAGTGGTGCAAAGTAAAAATAAGCTGAGGTTTAAGGCTGTTCAGCATCCCTGCAGTAGGAGGAAACAGAACATTTGAGTGAATCTAGTTCCTTATTTACAGTCTCAGCAGACAGGCCCAGGACTGGAATGACGTGGATATCGAATATTATTTTAGTATGTCATCCCTTCGGCTCAGAGATGTGGCATTTATATTGGGTTTTGTGCTTCAATGAAAGAGAATACTTCCTTCTCCGTGCCTGACAATGTGGTACAACGTGAGCCTGAAGTAAACTACACAGAGGAAAAGAAATAGGACAAAAATCTAACTAACAAGACCTTCCAAACAAGCAGTTAAATTTGGAGAAGATTTTGTGTAGTTTTGACCTGCCTCAACATAATTTAATTTTGAAGATTGTTAACGTCTTGGCTCCTTGCACTGATTTGTCTTGTACCTCTTGACTAAGAGGTTCTGCAAGGTTTTTCTCTTTTTGAGTGATACTCTTCCATCCTTTTTTGTTGTAACACATTTCTCTGCTGATTCTGGTGCATAATTTCGCTGAGGCCAGTACAAATATTTGATGTCATTGTCAATGGCTTATTGTTGATGTCTGCATAAAATGGCCATCTGAGATTCAGAAGATTTTAAATAAATCTCCAGGTCTGTGTTGCTGAGGGATGTTTTGCTTTTCTGTATAATGAATTTTGAAGGACTACCATTGCTAACCGCAGGTCTTCTTTCAAAGAGGGGAGAAATCTGAAAATCACCCATCCCTTAGCCACCTGACATTTGAGTGATGTTTCTCTGCAGTAAACTATTTCCAAAGTTGTCTGGTTTTTATCATGACTGGTGTTTCTTTAACATGGTGCTATAATATGATATTGGTTTGGAAACAGATAGGCTTGATAGGATAGATGTGTCTTTGTCACAGCTTATTTTCTTCTTGGGTCACACTCTTTGTTGGCACATGCCCGTGAAGAAAAAACCCTCCTATTTCCCAATTTAAATTTCTCAGCATTCTTTGGAAATGCATGCATACTGTAAATGTCTGCAGATGTGTAAATCAGATCACAAGGAGACATCTATTTCCTTTACCATCTGTTTTTTATTACAAATGGAATTGTCGTAAAATACGCTTCAGCTGGTTTGCGGGAGCTGGGATCAGAGTTTTGGCTTATTATATTGGAATATGCATGTTATTACTGTTTATTTGGGTGGTAAGCATTAGACAATGTCAAAAGTGCAGTGACTTTCTTTGTACAGATTACAGGTACCCTTGCTGATTTTTAATATAGAGGAGTTCTTGCCTTTCCTTCCAATCTTACTATTATGTCCCTGTCTTACCCTGCTGTCTTATCCCTCCCATGCATACACTTCACATCCTTTGGAGCATGTTGCGGTATCTCATTATGACCTAGATAAAAGTAGTTCTTTCTTGGCCAGTCATTAGTATGTCAAAATAGGCATTTAGCATGATAAAGCTATTGATATTTTGTGGTCTCACGAACCATAACTTAGCTGTCATTTACTAGCAGCAGGTTTTTTCCACTTTCAGTCCTAGGTCTCACCCCTGGCTAGGTGGAATGTCGTGCTAAAGGAAATATTAAACAAGTTAATATAGACTGACATGTTACTGAAACTTGGGTTTCCAAATATCATTCTCTTAAGCTGGCTGCTCTCTGAAGCCATTTTTGATCATATGTTAAAAAAAAAATACATATTGGTGTCTGTACAGTCTGTATTTGACAGAGTAAGTTTCAGCATTTGCCTTCTATTTCCAGGATTTACACTCTAGAATCAGAACAAGCAAAAAGGCTTTTCTCCATCAGATGTTCTAGGGCAGCTGAAGGGAAGAATTAAGACTGACTGTGTATTTGTGGAAGTAGAAAGAGATGTTTAAATCCCTTCCTGAAAGTGACATATGGTATGCCACAGTAGCCTATAAACCAATTTTTTGTTTGTTTTTGAGGAGTTAGGGTGGACAGAATCATTTGTCAAGAGCATCATCTGTGCTGCTTTTGGAATACAAGGTATCCCATGCACTTCATAATAGCATCGTTGCTGTCATTAATCAGGTGCAAGATTTAGGAAGTATTTCTTTTCTACACTATACTTTCCTGGTTCAAAGAAGGCATAATCTATTATTCAGATTTCATTGCATTGTGTGTTCCTTATGCAGATGTAAAAAGGTAGAAGAGAACTCTGTTCTTTATTTTTAGATCTTGTTGTGAGGACAAATGCATTAAAATCATTATGCTAAAAATATGTAAAAGGAAAAGCAGTGTCTTTGAAAACAACAGGGTAGGAATGCCTAAGGTATGACAAGTCTCCAATTTTCAAGCAAATAATTGTTTTGTTGAGTTTTAGATTGTAAGTTACGTGACCACTTGACCAAAATTAGTACCAGACAGGAGGTATCCCAGCTATGGAGCTAAATGACTTTGTGTTGAGATTGTGGCCTACCTGTATGAATAGCAACCCAAGACACAGCAGAAAGCTGAATAAACATGCATAAGGTTGATGAGAAAGCCCATTAAAAGATGCAGATCTGTGACTTTGAAGAATATATTTCAGTGGCACCATCCATAAAATGGAGAAGCAGGAATACCATGGAGGTCTAGTGATAAAAAAGTAAAAAATAGACTTGCCTTTGTCTATTGAAAGATAAATTCCAATTTTATATCTGTGCTGACCTTAAGTCAAATCGGTCACTAAATAGATCTTTTTTTTTTCTTATGTAAGTGTTCCCAATGAGACTAGTTTGTCTCCATGTATGAAGAATACGAGTGCAATTTTATAATATGAAATTATTTTGTGGATGTCTAGAGTTATCCTCAAAATTCTTTTCTGTTGCTATCATCCAGAGGAAGAATGGTCACTACATAGACACAGACCCTTTTTCCATACAGTAATGTTTAAGGCTGTCAGTAAAATTTAAGAATTGCTAGACCTCTTTGAAAAGCATGTCTGTTTAGGTACATTGTATTGACGAGTGTTCTGGCATTTTCAGTTACACTTCATAAAGATGCTCATGAGAACTAGTCTCAGTACTTTATCTTAACTTGCTTCCTTCATCTCCCTCTGTTAAATGTTGGTAAATCTTTGTACTATATTGTGATTTGAACTGTCCAATTATGAGAGTGCTAAGACTGGCATATTTATAAAAGGCAGGCTTTATTTAAATGCTTACATCTCTGAATCATATTGGGAAGCCTAAGAAAAATAAATGCCAAGGAAAACATTTCCGTTATTTACTTATTCATAACTAAGTGACATTGGCCCTAGGGAGATGCATACGGGTCTTGGCATTCAGAGTTCTATCAAATTGCATGGATCTATAGTCTCTGAGCATATCTAAATGCCTCTATTGCTCCTAGTAGGCTTTTTCCAAGAGCTATGTCTGTGGAGATGAGCCTCAGTATCATGGCCAGATTGGTTCCTTTCACCCTCTTAGCACACAGCTGGCATGCAGTCCTCATCAGATTTGTGTTTGAACAGTTAATTTCTCAGATGCAGGGTTGACTTTCTGCACAAGATCCTCAGTTATAAGTAAAATATATGGCACAATTCATTTGACAGTATAATACTATTCTAATAGTTAAATGATGGAAATCAAGCAAAAAATGCATATCAGGTTTTATAAAGTTATTGGTAATTGATTTGTAAAGCTGCAGTCATGGACCAGGTTTATTTTTAACCATAACGGTTTCACTTGCTGTTGAAACTTAATGATGTGACTGCTAGGGGAGTTCTGGCTCTGCCTGACTGTCAATTATTTCCATTATTAGTCTTAGAGACACTATTTATCTGATGAACATGAACATACATAATCTGGAATATAATACTGCATTTGCTAAAAAGATTTGAAGTGGACAGTTCAAGATTAAGGATAAAAATATGTTACCTCAATATTTCAGTAAGTTACAAAAATTAGTGCTTTTGTGAGCGGCCCATGTGTTGGCTTCCACGTGTCAGAATATTTTATAATTAGAAACTGTGATATTTATTTAGGTGACTTAGACGTAATTTATCGAATGATTTCTTTTTAACTACACATAAAATTATGTTCTTCAAGAGGATAAGTACTGGATCTTAACACTTTTATGATCAGAGTATTGTAAGCTTTCCTTCGTTTCTCTGCACTCCCTTTTAGCTTTGGTTCAGATTAAAACCTTTGTTTAAATCTCATCATGAATGGTCTATTTTCTGAGTGAGGAGTCTGGAGACTCATAGTCTCAAAGTCCATTTCATTGCATTTCAGTGTGAAATATCATGGACTACATGTCATAGATCAAATTGTTATTCGATGAAAAAAGGAAATGCATTTGAATAATGTAAAAAATATAAATTGCTCTGTAACCCTAATTAAAGCTACCTGTAGGCTGTCTGATACATTTATAAACTCAGAAAAGGAGGTAGAGAAACAAACAGATAATGTTTGTCAAAACAATGTACAAAGCACAGTTTCAAATATCAGGATTTTCTTTAGGGAGGAGAAATTTGCTAATACGTGATCTACACTATTCTCATAAAGGATGTGAATGGGTAATCTTGTGCTGTCTCAGAAACTACGTAATAACGGGAAAGTGCTGTTTCACATCACTGAAATGATACTGTTTTAAATTAATCTAATCTATACATCTTTTGAGCTGACAATACGCTGAGTTATGTGTGATATAGAAGAACAGTCTGATTTCATCCACACCAGCCTAACACAGAATAATTTCTGAAAGTTTCTTCATCTATGCTAATGTAAACTCAACGTTTAGTTTAATGTCTTTACTGAGAAAGGTATTGCGGTGTTTATAAACATGACCTGAATTCATCTATCTCACATTAGGTAATTTAACTTTCACACCTGAATAAGGAGCGTTGTCCCTCTAGAATCAATGGAAAGTGAGTGTCACCTTCAAAGGTAAATCAGGCATTGCTTACCTCTTTGTAAATCCTCAAAAGCCAAGGGTGACCAAACTTTTACTTTAGATGCCCACTGAAAGGCCTTGAAGGAAGTGGGGTGAGTTTGGCTTTAAATGTGTATGGTCTTACATCTAAGTAGATTTCTGTGTCTGAGCAGTTCTAGTGCATAAGCTGTCCAAACAAAATTTTATGAAACATCCTGCATAAAATAAAACTATTGTTAGTAAAATAATACGTTTGTGTTATCCTTTTTTTTTTTTTTCCTTCAAATTATTTCATGACTTAGGATATCACAAAACTTTGTGATGTGGTCAAATGTATATACTTAAATTTTCAAAATATTGCTATTTTTGTTTGTTTTGAATATGGGAGCCACGGTTATCTTTCAGTATTGATGGCAAAACCTGATTCTGTCTGCCCTCGGGTGCACAGTATGTTTGGTGTTAAGTAAAAGACCACAAAATAGCTGTAATCCTAAAACAAAAAGGGTGATTTTCTGCTCAGTTCTCAGGAACTGGACAACTGGTACAATCCATAATTTTGAAGTTACTTAGTCTATAAACACTGTAGCTATATGTAAATTGTATATTTAGAGTAGTGCCTCTTCTATAGCCTGGGAACTATACCCAGGAATTTTTTTTGAGACTGATATTTAGCCCAGAGACCATTCTAACAACTTAACGGCTCAAGTAAAAAAGTTCTAGCAGCCATCAATGTTCTCTTCTGTGTTTAATTTAAAAAACAAACGCAAGCCACATAATCAAGTTAACTGGAATAACTGCAGCCCTCTGGATCTCTCTTACTGAAGGTGGGCGGGCACAGGCACTATCTATCAGATCCAGAGGCACAGGTAGTTCAGCATCCTTATTGCTGCAGAGGTCTATAACCCATTGCAGGGGCATCTGAGCTGGAGCTAGTTTCCTGCAGCAGAGTTTTACAGGTTTAACTAACTGATTTTTTTGTCCATTTAATTTAGCAGAAGGTGCTTGGGATGTATCTTAAATATAAGACCTGATTCTATCTCTCCTGTGAACTGCAGCATGTTGTAAAGCGAAAGTTTGCATGCCTTTAAGTCTTGATGAGGTTATATTTAGCTATGAAATAGGTTTAATGCTGTTTTTTTCTGGAGGGTGTTCGCCCTGTGCCTTCTCTGTTAGTGGCTGCTGAGTTATTTTGCAGTTGGTGGGTGGTATGTGCTTACCCTCTGTAGCTCATCCTAGGTCTCGTCACTGTACTTTCACAAGTAATTGTTTTTTTTTTCTTTTAATCTTCTGAATCTTGAACCCAACTTTGACTTTTGGGAGAGTTGCATAGAAAATGCCTATTATGATAAGAGCAACAAGGTGTGGTGTAAACGGATGTTGCTGTCTATTGCAAATTCTGTGACAAGATTTGTCTCCAGCTATTTTCTGAAGAGTTGTTCAAAGTGAATAAATCCAATGTACAAAACTCAGAGGAAACTAATACCAAGAATATGAAAAAAGGCAGGCTGTCAGAGATAACAAATGAATGCTTGTTTTTCTGAAAGCCATTAATATTTTCACTCTTAATTGCTTTTCTAAGAGAGGAGTTGCTTGCATTTTCTTTGGTGGTTTTTTAGCCCTTTTTGTGTTTCCATCCTACAGCTTGCCTAGAAATAGATTTTATCCTATGTTTTCTGAATCTTAGTTTGAAGTGTTAATTTTTGGTACATTTTCTTGAACCTTCTGTTGTGTTTCAGGATGTTTCAGTCTATTCTTTTCATAAACTACATCCTACAGATGCCACTTGATTTCAAGAAACGTAATCTCAGACCTGGCGAGGACTAAGATCCTAGGACACAGAAATGAACTGAGAAACAGGAAAAACAAAATGTTATGCTGCTGAAGAGAATAGACTTGAAAGCCTGTCTTGGAATATTTAATGAGCTGCCTTATCATGCATTATGAATGCCTGAATAATGGACTTTATTATTCACTTTAACTGATGAGCTGAACATTGTCTGTTTCAAATTACCATAAGAGTACTGATGGAAAGATAAGTTAAATGGAACTTCTGTTTGGATGTATTTTGATTTTCTTTTTTTTTCTTCTTCAAAGCAGTGCTATTCTTTTGTACTCCCAAGCTGGGTTAATTTGTCACTAGATAGCTATTACCCAGGGTAGCTCTATAATAACATTGTTGCCACCAAAGGATGCTTTTCAATGAGAGGGTGCAGCTTCACCTGCTGGGTATAGATTCAATATTGATGGTTTCTCAACTGCCAGCATCCTTTGGTGATGCATTTGAAAGAAAGGTAACTTCTGTAATAAAGAATTGTTTCATGTTAAAGAACGAACTGCACTGTTGCTGAACAGAATAGAGATGATGTGAAAGCATGCACATTATAGACAGTCAGAATACTATCAGTTAGTCATGGTTAAGCCAGTCTTGTAATTAGCTGATTAGTGATTAACTAACCTTCATGACCCTCTTTAACTGCAGGCTGGGCTATTTCTCTTCGTTTGCCAAAAGAAAAGAGCAAGCCTATACGAAGATACCCTGGCTGTGTTGACATACGAGGATTTTTTTTTAACCTGCTGTCACATGAATGTATGTCTGTACCTCTAAATTGCTCCAGGGTGCATTTGCAAATCTTACATAATGAATGATCCTGTTGACTTCAGTGTGCAGGAATTTACCAGGTTTATTCCATCTTTCTCTGATAATAGCCACGCCTTAGTACCTTTAACACAAAGTGAATAGAAAGAATGATTAGTAAAAAGCCAGGCTAGACAACAAAGAAAAAGCTCTGATATTCATTGTTCACAGATCGTTGAAAGTGTTTGCCAGCAATCTGCTTCATCTGCATTTAGTTCAGTTGACTGTGCATAGCAACAGACTCATAGCATCCTTTGCAGAATCTCCCTTGAGAAGTTTATAACTTAAAGGTACAGTTTTAAACAGCTAATATATATCTCATTGCTTTAGTGCTCCTTAAATTAAACTAGGTGAAATTTTCATTTTGGTTTAAAGCTGCAAGGTAAACGAAAGGAATAAAAAGTTCTTCAAGTGCCTTTTAAATTTAAATATAAATAGATAATTTATAAAAGAAAGATGTTCAGATGCTATTAAATTTTTTTCAAAAAACCTGTAGGATCAATTTAGCAGAACTGCCATTAAGTGTATTATTAAATCATTACTATTCATACTCCATAATGTATCCTGCAAAACAGGTACAAATATGACCAAGTTGCTTTTGTTGGACTTCTGAAACAGGATCAGCTAGAAACACAATCAACTTTTAACTGAAAACAGATGTAATAACCTCCTGAAAAGGTAGTCTTCCCTTATTTAGATACCTTGCAGTTACTCGTGTACTTACTGACTTTTATTTCATGTTATCAGTGAAGATTTAGTAACTCAATTTTCATTTTATTTTTTGTTACTATTACAGATATATTATTAGTATTAAGTGTGAGAGCACTGGGACAAATGGTCCATAACTTTAAAGATCTCATAGTCTAAATGGTAAATAACTATTAGCATCTATATCTTAGAGATTAACTTACATAACTTACATAGATAATTCTATGGGTGTAATGGAAGTTGAATTTAAATAGCTTGAATCTCAGTCTGCTTCTATGAATCACGTGCCATTTATCCTTAAACATAGTCATTTGCAGTATAGAATCATAGAGTCATAGAATCATTTAGGTTGGAAAAGACCCTTAAGATCATCAAGTCCAACCGTTACCCTAACACAGCCAAGGCCACCACTAAACTATGTCCCCAAGCACCACATCTACATATCTTTTAAATATCTCCAGGGATGGTGACTCAGCCACTTCCCTGGGCAGCCTGTTCCAGTGTTTGACAACACTTTCAGTGAAGAAATTTGTTTTAGTATCTAGTCTAAACCTCCCCTGGTGTGACTTGAGGCTGTTTCCTCTTGCCCTATCACTTATTACATGGGAGAAGAGAACGACATGCACCTCGCTACAACCTCCTTTCATGTAGTTGTAGAGAGCGATAAAGCCTCCCTTCAGCCTCCTCTTCTCCAGGCTGAACAACCCCAGTTCCCTCAGCTGCTCCTCATAAGTCTTGTGCTCTAGACCCTTCACCAGCTCTGTTGCTCTTTGGACACACTCCAGCACCTCAATGGCTTTCTTGTAGTGAGGGGTTTCTTGGTCTTTTGGCTAAGATCAAGTGTAGTGTAGTGCAGTGTAGTATATATACTGTGCATGCATATCATCAAATTCATAAGGGCCTGCTAACTTTGGGAGAGAGTGAAAATGCTGCAAAGCAAGCAATGTGTGCAATATGGAACTAAGTCTTACACAGAAAATGTATGCAGTGAAGTGCAGAGAGATTTTAAGGTGATGAAAGCTCTTGGCAAATACACTGAATTTGCTCTGAATTTAGAACTTAAACCAGACTCACATATATGAAGCTTACTGGAAAATGTTTAGGTTGTGGCTTATGTTTTCCTTGCAAATGAAGCATTTCTTTTTTCCTGTTGTGACTTTTTTGCTGAAAGTGTTCTGAGACTGACCAGCCTTTGTTTCTCTTTTTTTTTTTTATGCCGTGTAGTTTTCCTGTTGGATTTTTATTTATCTATTTTAAGAAAGATTTATTTGTTTATCAAGAGTGAATTTGATGAACTGTTTCATTACTTTTTCCTTCTGCTGCTTCAAAAATGAAAATCATACTTTCAGGCATTTTGTGAAAGAATCTATCAGAATTTCTTAAAGTCACAAATTAGAGAAAGTAGTCAGAATATAACTGTGGTTGCAAACTACAATAAACACTTCAAAATGTCTTCTTATACCAACAAAAAGAAGCATAAGGATTTAACCTCATATTCTTTACAGCAACTTTATTGATATAATTGTATCATTTATGTTGAAATTACCCCCATTTTTATTTAAAATTTAAAACCATTACCTCCATCAAAACAAATATATATAGTTTACAATTATAATTATTATTTTTATTAATAGCTCCCAACTGGAATTCTGTGGTAGTCCAAATCTTCAGCAATATCTCGTTTGTGATTTCAAAGTTGTGATTTCAACTGTGACAAGAGTGGACAACAATTTAATAGGTTTCTTGCTTTAAGGCAAAATCTGTTCGTAGCACTTAAAACACTGCCAAACACATCCAGAAAAATTAGTTTAACAATATTTTGTCATATTTTATTCTTGCAGATCTTATTTATGAGTGAAGGTTGCATATTCTCCTTTCATTTTGATAGTAAAATTCATGCATCTAGTAAGTTCACCTGTACATTAACTTACATGGGCCCCTCCAAAATTTGCAGACAGACAGATTTCTAATAAGGCTACTCCTTTCTTCTTTCAGTAATGTTTAAATTTGGTTATTGTCCAGAGAGCATTGAATTTAAAGAAACAGGAGCTAAGCTATTTTAAACGTCTTTAGCATATTGTCTGTACTGGTTACATCTCTCTTGACTTTGAGTTACAAGTGTACTTCTCTGAAAAGAAAACCTCAGTGATACCTGAAATCTATGCCATTGTAATCCTGTTAAATAGAAACATTTCCTACGTGATGGACATTCTAGAGATCCTACAGAAAGTGCTAAGGTGTTTTACATTAGCACATCATATTAAACATTACTTCTGGACTCGAGAGTACTCCTTATATTTTGCATTCAGTACCAACAGAGAATATATGGTAGTTTAACAACAATGGACCATTCAATTCTTACTGCAAAATGATTGTAAAAGTGGCCTTAAGTTCTTTACCCCTGAGATTAGTATATCAGAAGTAGATGCTTTTCATATCAAAATGAGATCTCTGACTCTTAGACCATGAATATCAAGGCACAACATGACTTCTCATGCTGCTCTTATGTCGTCATCTTGTTAGGATGAAGTGATAGGATGTTCTTTGATGCCCTGACACCAAGACAAAAGCGTCTCAAGAAGAAAAAATAGTAGTTTTAATCAATAGATAGTAATATATAGCAGGCTTTCCCAATAACTACTTTTCTTGCCTGAATGTATATAGAATTACATTTTACTGGGGTATGTATTTCTAACTAGGTCAGTATCTGCTGGTACTAGGAAAACGTGATGACATGCTAGCTCATATTATGCATTGACAGATGAGGTAGTCATCACAGGGTAGACTATAGCCTAGAGTTTTTCATTGGTTGCATTTTAGTATCACCGAAAGATACACTGTAAATAGATTCTTTTTATTGTGCTCACAGGGCATACTGCAAGCTGTGGAAAGAGTGATCTCTTTATCAGAAGACTTTGCAGAGGTTTTTTGTACTATGTCTTTCCCTGTTGCCAGCACAGCAGAGCAAAAGGGACATAGCTGGAGCAGAAGATATATGCCAGAATGTCCATGCAATGTGATGACCCTCAGGAGTGTCACCTTTGCTGTGCACCTGCAAATATACACCAGAGCAAGCCTATTGCTTCTTCCTAGAGCATAGATAAAATCTTGGAAATCTCTTACTTGTGAGCACCATACAGACTCAGAAATGAGAAGACTTTTAAAATGCCCCTTAAAATTACTTTTAATCTCATGAGATAAGAGGAAATCATACAACTTCCATGACTTGGGCTATCTCTTAGAAGATTGAAAATGCCCAGATGTGGGATATAGTCATGTAACAGAAAAGGTAGGTTTTTCTGAATATAAGAAACACAATGTTTCAGCTCAACAGGCCATAAGTACATGACACAGCACAACTCACAAGTAGATGAATAAATTGACAGAATGGACTTCAGCACAGCTTCTAGTGCTGGTTCAGATTGATAGCTGTGGCTAGAGTCAGCACAAAGGCTAGGCACTGATTAAGATACTGATCAAAACGAATGCTCTTATATGGCCTCATTCAGGTCTCTAAGGAAGATATAGGCTCCACTCCCTTAATTTTCCATGCTGGTGAAAGATGCTGTTGTGGGTCTTTAATGCATTCGTTCTGAACTAGTGAAATATGCTGATGTATGTGCAAGGTATGGCACGTACAAGGCCAAGTTCAGGACTTATGCTGACAGTGGGGATGAGATGTGGGAAGTACATGGTGTCAATGAAAAGGCAGAGGCAGCTTGAGATGAATGACAAGAAGGAAAAGGGGTGAGATATGAATAATTTGTAGAGGTCTGGAGACTCCAGCCATCTGCAAGGAGGCAAAAGTGTGGCATGTTAACAGGCATCTCCTGTAATGCTTGTAATGATACCACTTCTCTAAGTTACCTGCTGTGCAATGCGGCTATCATTTCAGGTTTCTGCAAAGGAGAATACCATGAATAGTCATGTAAAGAAGCCTCATTTAATTTTGTAATTAAGCACTTTTTACAAAAATGAAAATTACTAGCATCATATGTTGTTTATTTAATGACAAATTAGATATAAGAATGTAATATCTTAAAAGTTAGTTTTGGTTTTAATTTATTTTTTTTAATCACAGATTTCAGTCAGGAGTAGGTGAATAAAATATGCACCTCCATGAACTACTAAAAATAATATGTAAGAGTGAGGGAGATGAGAGCTTTGCTAATTCCAAGCAATTAAAATTAAATATGTTAAAACTGGGATGTTATTTGCAAAATCTCCGGATCGCCTGCCTTAGTGTTATGAAATTAGATAGTAGCGGAATAATTTTATGTAGCGAACTCCTACAATGTCTCATTCCTTGTATTCCTTGTTTTCAATTTTGTCATCTAACTTCTATGAGTTGGGTTTTTTATTTATTTGTTATGAATAAACGCTGAGCAGCTATATGTATGTATCCTCAAAAAACAGAAGCACCTTCTTATTTTAGAAGGTACTCCAAAAGCAAGCAGCGTCTGATGCTCTACCACTGTACATTGGCATAGTATCACTGGAGATAATGAAGCTGAGCAGGGCTACAACAGCTGAGGGTAGGTAGCCTTCTATCTGCAGAAGAAATGTTAGTGTGGGACAGAGACTTCGTCTTGGTGACAGGATGGCATAACATCTTGGAGGTGAGCCAGAAAATAGCTCCTGTAAAACTCAGCCTATGCAATGCATTCTGTCCCTCCCCTGGTCCCCTCTCCTGCTTTCCTTCTGTAGTTGAAAAAGGAGCGCTGTCCACAGCCCCATTGACAGAGAAAAGCGATCTCTTTAAAGATTTAACCTCTTTTGTTTTCTGTGTTTTGGCTTCTCTTCATTTAGATAAATAAATAAAAGCTTTCATTAGTGTTGTGTAATAAGACTGCAATCAGAAACACAAAGGGAAAATACTGACTGGCACATACTATTTTGTTCTCTTACAAGGCAGTATGGCAGTCTCTGTTCCCATAATAAATAAAGGATATTGGATCTTTCTCTAAAAGCTGTGCAAGAACTAGCTAGGTACCTATTTCTGTGCTTTGGGTACTTTAATAATGAAAAGCCTATTGGTGAAAGAGTAGATCACAGAGGTTTAAAAGATTGAATGATAGGCCAAGTGGTTGCTAAGCTTTAGATTTACAGCTTTCTTTGAAGATCTCACTGAAATCATAATGATAAAGGATTTTTGCTTAGCATGCCTGCTATGGTTTTGTGAGAAGGTATCTTAGTCTATGTCCGTGCCTATGTGCTGAAAGACCTGGTAGCACAACTCCTGGGGCTGGTTTCTATTCAGGGCACTTTTGCATGAACTCTTAATCTACAGGTCCAGGTTTATCTTATGGCTACATCCTGCACCTAAATCCTGGAACTTGGTATGTGTCACAGATATGATAATGTAGTCATATCCTTGCCAATAGTGGAGGTATTTTGTTTTGCAGAGCACAGTAACAAAGGATGATATCTGCACTGCTTTCAAATGGTCAAACCATAACACTCCAGCAGTTTCAGCTCAGTTTCATTTAAAGATTCTGAATTTAATCTCAGAATTAAAAATAATATCCTTGAGTCTGAAACCCATGCAAGTGGAATTGAAGTAAAGGTTTAAATCAGACATTATTGAAGTTGATTGTCACTCCAACACTCTAACACTCCGTGTTAGAAAGTAAAGGCAAGGTAGTTTGACAAGTAGTTGCAGTTGTTTTTACTAATTGGTTCATTTCTGTCTTTCCTTTGAAATGCATGGCAGTCCTTGGCTGTCTTTTCTGCTACATTAGTAAACAATGCTGCTTGTGTTTCAGTACCGGCCATTATAACACAACATCTAGTTATATAAGATCAGCAATGAGATTAGAACTTATTTAGAAAACATCATATAAGGATTAGCCAAGTAAATCAAACAGACAAAAATAATATGAATTTAAAAAAAACTGAACTGAATTTGCAATGATTTTTCAAGCCAGATAAAAGAAGAGAGTAATTAGCCTAACCTTCGGATGGAACTGCAAAGTGTATACAGTATGCCTCTTGCCTACATGGAAAAAATTTACTTCGTAGCAAGGGCTGACATGTTCTCCAAGAGGTCCCCTTTCTATATTCTCTTGAATCTGTAGCCATGTCAGCTGTAATTCTTCACTGGTTTCCTGTCACAGGCTCTCTTTATGATAGGGTCACCTAATAAAGAGGATTCTGAGTTGCATCACCCAATATAAAGGTCCTAAGTGAAATTTCCTTATTCTTAGCAAGTTTTGTGTAGCAGGTGTTACAGAAGTTCCAATGCAACAGAATTACAGATGTTCTGTTGTTCTGCCCCAGTTTGATACTGCCTTTTTAGAACTCAGTCCCCAGAGACTCAACGCATAAGTGACTTTAAAGTCAGCGGAGTTTCATAGCTGGCTCTTAAAGCTGATGTATGCCTGTTTTAATGTGTATGAGGCATCTTATCTCTCTCTTCCCTCCAGCCTTCTGAAGCTAAAATTGGGCCACCAGCAAGAGGAGTGGGTATGAGAAAAGCACTCTTGAGATCCCTACAGTTATAAATTCTGTCCTGTTTGATAAACGGAGAAGAGATTACTGGTATAAGGTACATGGATCTTAGTCCTTTTTTCCTCAAGAACATACCCTAACACAGATGAATTAGGACTGGACATTTTGGACCCCCACAGCTACCACATTTCCACTGACTTTTCTCCTCCAAATTAATAGATTTGAGGAGGGAATAAAAGAAGAAAAAGAGGAGTTAAGGAGAAATGCCCAATTTTCTAACAGTCACTTCTTCAGAATGAAATTATCCCATCAGGACATGAGTTAGGAAGAAGTAAGATTTCAAGTATTATAAAGATATGAGTTTGTTTAAGCACCTAACATAACTTGGTGAAGACAAAATAAGTTTCCACTGAACACAAAGGAAGCAAGAGTCAGTTTAAGATTATAAGAAGATAAAAAGGGCTGTACTTGGTCAGAACAAAGGACCATTCAACTCAGTGTGCTGTTTCCAGTAGTTGCCATATGAGAACACCTAGGGAAGAGTAAGAACAAGGTAAAAGTGGGATTCTTTCTCTGATCACTTTCCCAGCCTCAGGACTGAGCCAGATGTATTTAGCAAATCTAAATAGATTTATTTTCCATTACTTTTTTTCAGTCTTCCCTTGAGCCCATGTAAAATTTAGATCTATTACATCCTCTGGCAAGGAGTTCAACAAGGCTGTTATTCTTTATTTTAAGTGCCATCTTTCAGCATTTGTTTTCACCCTGGCTCCTATCATCTCTTTTCCAAGCTGAAAAGTCCTTGTTTACTTAGTTATTCTTTGCTTGAAAACATTCCAGTCCTGTAATCATCTTTGCTTCCCTTATCTAAATTTTTGTTATTATCTTTCCTAGGTGGGAAAGAGCTGCACATAATGTTGAAGTTTTGGGCAAACACAAATTTAGATTATAACATTATGACTCCAAGTTAGTTTGCTCGTGGTGGTGGAGGAGGAAGTTGCCTAATCACATTTTAAAGATATTTGACTTTTTCTGCAACTATAACCAGTTCTGTTTTGTACTTTGATTCTCAGAGAGATATTTTAAAGTTTGCATGTTAAGAACAGAAGTGTTATAAATAAATTACAACCATATAAACTGAGTGTTTACAAGTCATAGCAAAAAACTTCAGACACTGCTCTACAAAGCAAGGCCTCTGTTTACAAAGGGCAAATAAACACTCCAGTGAAATTTAAGCAACATCAAGTTTATTTTTTTTCTTAGAATTGAAATTTGCTACTAGTTTTCAACTTTGTCACAGAGAAGAATAGGTGAATTTTCAGGACAAAATAGTGAATGAATAGCTAATAAGCTGATACAAATACTAATGGAGCAGCCTGTCTTTGTTCTGAAAGTCAATGCAGCTTGGGCTTCAAAGTCAGTTGTGTACTTCTGAAATTTTTACACATTTTGTTAATCTGTACAGGGTGTTGCTTGTTACATCTGAAAGTAGAATTACCCCTTGATTTTGCATGGCATTGCACAAAAAAAAAAGATATGAGAACATTTAATTGACTATTGAAATATTCAAGAGCTGTTATCTTACTTCAGGTACATGAGAAACGCGGTGTACTGCAGAGGTTTGCACTCCCTGTCTCTCTCTTTCTCTCTTTATAGAAAAGTTTCTCACAAGTATACAGGTAACACATACCCAATGTTAAGATACTTTGTCTATGTGCTGAGGTTTAACCTGGCAGGTAGCTAAAACAACCATACAGTGGTTTGGTCCCCCCAGCTGTGGGGTGGGGGACAGAATCAGAAAAACAGGTAGAACTCATGGGTTGAGATAAGGACTGTTTAATAGGACAGGGAAAAAAAAGAGAATAATAATAATGATAAAAGAATATACAAAACAAGTTATGCACAGCGCAATTGCTCGCTGACCAATGCCCAGTTAGTCCCTGAGCTGCGGTGCCTCCCTGGCCATCTCCCCCAGCTTTATATACTGAGTATGACGTCGTATGGTATGGAATACCCATTTGGCCAGTTTGGGTCAGCTGTCCTGGCTGTGCCCCCTCCCAGCTCCCCGTGCATCCCCTGACTTCTCACTGGCAGCCCAGCATGAGAAGCTGAACAGTCCTTGACTGCTCAGCAACAACTGAAAACATCAGTATGTTACCAACATTATTTTCATCCCAAATCCAAACCACAACACTATACTAGCTATCAGGAAGAAAATTAACTCTATTCCAGCCGAAACCAGGACACTATGCAAAGATGTCTTTCTCTGAATACTCTTTGTGAAGGAACATTTTCTGCTTAGAATACAGTGCTGGAGCTCTCTGTGCTGTTGTCTGCATGACCATCTGGTATAATCTTCCTATACCAAGAAGTAAAGAAATCAGTCTAGTTTCTGAACACATAGCTGTATGTCTGTCCATAGGAAGGAGAAGATTATACAAAGGAGAAGATATACTCCCTAAAAGTTCCTTTGTGACTAGGTAGTCACTTGGTGAAGACCTGATAAGATTAACTTTTTAAAGTTACCTAAATACAGCTTTTCTCAGCATTGCTAAGTTGTTTGGCTTAGATGTTTAAGTCTTATTTCCAAAGAAAGTGGTTCAATGGATGCACTTGTTTCTGTCAAATTAGATTAGACATCTTGTCCACATTCCCTGGCTGTGTACAGTCCAGTCACGTATACTCTTGGTGTGTCATGAGAGACTTCTGCTTAGGAGAGGAATCCAAAAATCTGTGGCCTGTATGAAGCCACGAAAGACAGATCCTTGAGTAATCTGAGTTATTTACATTGGTTTGAAGTTCTTTGGCCCTCTGATACATATCTGACAAGGCAGCACAAAATGGGCCTGCCTGTCTTTCCTTCACATCAAACTCCTGTATCCCAACCAAACCAAACACTCTAAAGCACAAACAGGACATGCAGTTGCCCAGTTGACAAATCATCTGAGTGATTACAGCAGACTGTGTGTATTTGGCAACCTTCAGCCTTCAATGACGGGACTGAACTCAGAAAAACCATGGGATCCATCTGTGAGATGGCTATCAAAATGATGTAGTGGCTAGGGTCATGTTTTGACTGATAGTCATAGAAGCATTCTCGCCCCATCTAAGCTGTTAACATAACAAACTCTCACATCACATTTACTGTTGCTGCACATATGGTTTTGACCACAGTGACAAACCACATCTGCTGCTTAACTGCATGTGTGAAAATACAGCTGAGTTCCTGTGCAACAGGGAATAACAGACTTTGTTTCAAGGCTCTACACAGCATTTTTCAGATTGCAGTGATACAGAGGACTCTAACATCTTCAATGTAAGGAACAAAGCAGCAAGAAACTTGCTGTTTTTAGAAGAAAGAGGTTCTTGGCTGCTACCAAGAGGATTTGTGAAGTCTTCAGTCAGGGCAGGAGGGAAATACTGAAAAAGCTAGAAGAAAGTGTGGGACTGGAAGAAACAGAAGAGGCCGGAAAGGGTACTATGTGGGCAGTATTCTCTTGGCAAACTCTGTAACTGTGACTCTGCTTTATGTCTGGCACTGACCAGCTTTTTCCACCACTCAGGCTGAGAGCTAAAGACGCCAGATTTCTACTGTTAAATTGCCATGAATGGAGAATATATGCATATATCAAAAAGAGGTGTATCACTCTCAGTATCGACCTCCCAGCATGAAAGTCTAGGATAAGATTCACTACCGTAAGTATCTCTTCCACAATATATTAGAAAGTATATTTTCAGAATACAAAACAGGAATAAGACAACCATCTCCCAGGGTGTAATGGGTTTTTATTGTGTTTTAGAGAGAGAGGGAATGCATGGGTTTACCTGTTTTGGATATTGAAGGAAAAGCTGGTGTCTCCAGAGGTGACTGAAGCAGTGGAATTGATTTTGGAGAAATTAACTCATTTCAGTACTTAAAGGGAGCTTATAAGAAAGATGGGGACAGACTTTTTAGCAGGGCCTGTTGTGATAGGACAAGGGGTAATGGTTTTAAACTAAAAGAGGGTAGGTTTTGAGTAGACCTAAGGAAGAAATTTTTCACTGTGAGAGTGGTGAAACACTGGAACAGGTTGCACAGAGAGGTGGCAGATGCCCCATCCCCGGAAACCTTCAAGGTCATGTTGGATGAGGCTCTGAGCAACCTGCTCTAGTTGAAGATGTCCCTGCTCACTGCAAGGGGGTTGGACTAGATGACCTTAAAAGGTCCCTTCCAACCCAAACTATTCTATGATTCTATGATTCTGTGAACTTGTAAGAAATGAATGGAGAGAGGGAGATATCTCTCTCGTAGTTGAAGATCTTAAACAAGGAGGGGAGGATGCTGAAAGATGAAGGCAAAGTGAGGCTGCCAGTGAAGAAAAGGCAGCATCCCATGTGACCTTTCTTTCATAAGCACTTCTCAGAGTGATGCATTCTCCTCTCCATTTTGTAGTGCTCCTTCCAGCCTCCAGTGCCCTCTTGCCCTGTGCCATCCTTCCCTGCTGTGCTCTGTAGCAGTTTGCTGTCCCAGTGAGAAAACCAAAGAACAGCAGGTACACAGCATTTGGTGCATCCTGGGATCCGGTGTCATCCAACACTGAAATAAGTGTAAGGAGTGTGGAGGGTGCCTCTTGGTGTGTCATATAGATTGTGATCTCTGTACTTCCCAGCATCCTGTTTATAAAGGTGCTGTTTTTTCCCTCAGGTTAGGCTTGTTATACTTTAAACTTTAATTGCAAGCTCTTTAAAAATGGAGGCTACAGTAGATGCCTAACTTTCATTGGCAATTCTATATGGTACTGTAACAAGTTGAGGTGATCTACTAATGCCCAGTTAGAGTCATTTGTTTAGTGAGCTGAAATGCAACATTGGGAAAAAAGTATAATTTTTACTTTATGCTAATGCTTGCAAAATATTAACAACAATCTTAAAGTAGTTAAGAACTACTTTCTTCAGTTTCCTGTATAGCCTTATGCTTCATTTTGTGACTGTCCCTATTTTGTTCATTTCAGGAAATTAAAATTCCTAAAAAGTTCCACGCATTATTTTGGTTGCCATCCTAAATTGTGTAAAAAAAAAAAAAAAAAGAAATGTAATGTCTTGCTCACAGCCAATTTACTGCATTAATTTTTTTTTAATTTATGCAGATTTGAAGCAGAAGTTAACATTTCCTTGCTGAAAAGTAGCTACTGATTTTTAGCATAGGTTATTTACCATATTATTTGAGCATGTCCCCTTTTCTGGTGATTTCAGAGTGCTAATTGGAACAACAAATAGCATGTCCCTCCTTTATGGACTGACTGGTGGGCAGAAACAAGCTTTTACAAAATTTAACAGCAGAAATATGTGCTCTTGCAAATTGTATTCAAGTATATGCAAGTGCATGATAACTTCCTAACTTACTAATATTGCAAAGATAGTGTTAAATTTTGGAGATACTGTTAAAAATCCTTCTGGAAAATACAGTCTTATGTATTTGAAGAAAACACAAATGATTTACATAGCATTCTAGCATTCTTAATTTCTGAACTGAAGCTCTTTAAGGAAAGTCTATGTTACAGCACACACTATGTACAGAGAATCACCACACTAGTTTGGTTTGAGTAACTGAATAACTAAATCAGTGTTTCTCAACCGGCAATGCTTTTTTATTTAAATGGACCTCTTCTTCCATTTGCAAGCACAAAAGAGACCAAATTGTTACTACCCTGTGATATATTTGTGTGAAAGGCATTTGTTTTCCTCATTGGAGGATCATGCCTCCTTGACCTAGTGTTAAAGTTCAGGTCTGTCTGATTTTATATGCAACATCAGGGTGATTTGAGTAGGAAGTAAAAAAGACTGGTGGGAAAGCTTTTGCGTATATTGTTAATGGGGAAATAAGTGTTTGTTTATCTGCATTGTTTAATTAAGTTGGGATTATAATGTTCAAGCTTTCATTCATGACTGTTTTTGTAGTGGGAACTGTGTTTGCAGTGTTTAGTCTTCCTGGGCTTTGCTGGGTGCCTTAATCTAGCTTTATGAAGGATTTACATTTTATATTTGCTCATCATATTATTTTCATAAGAAACAAAAAGGTCCCAAAATAAGCCCATCACACAAGGCTATGAACAGTTTAAAGGAAAGAATATTTATTACATTAAGGATTTGTAAATTGAGTGTAGCAAGGTTGGCAGGGGAAGTCAGAAAAGTATTTATACTGTTAAAGGGTAACTACTATGGTTTAATAGTAGATGGCACGCGGAAAAGAACTGATACGAAAATTTTTGGGATGCTTTTATTCCCCAGCAGAAAACACAGAAGAAGAAAAAATAAAATGAAAGGGAGCAAAAGCATGAAAAGAACTTTAAAGGCAGCAAAATATATGGCAGGGAAAAAGGGAACAGTTCAATTTAAACCACTGTTTAACAGACCTAAAGGTTTTTACATGGCTTGTGACCTTCCAATAGAAGGGAGGGAAAGAATACTGTCTTTGATACATTTTGACCTGTAGCTCAGGAAATTCACCTAGAAAAACCTAGTATAACCTAGAAGGAAAAAAGAACAAGTTTGAAACTGATGCAATCTTTGGGATTTCACAAAATGTGGGTAATGAGGCAATGTTAAAGGTTCTTTTAATGAAGCAGAAAGTAGGAAAGAAGTAGAGCATTTGGTGAGCAGAAAAAGATTTTGATGGCAGAATAATTAATTTTTAAAAATTGGTCAAAATAAATATAGATTTGAATTGACCGCATTTCACAACTTCTTACCGAATTTGTCAAGTTGTTTCCGTCAACTTCTCCCCTTTTTTTCTCCTCTCATCTCAAAAACAGTCATGAGAAAATAATTTTTACTTTATGCAAAGTATTTAAAAAATAGTTCAATTTCATTACATGAAAAGAGTTAAAAGAAATTAGAGTGACTTCTTTAGTAAAATAAATAAACAAAACTGTGCATCTCAGCAAGTTTCTAGGGACAAATTAACTGCAGGATTCATTGGAGTAACATCAGAGTGAAGGAAGTCCTTATTACCTTAAATAAATTATTCTGTCCAGCTAGGTATTAATGATATAGTGGTGCAAAGTAAATAAGCATATAATGAATTAAATTTGATGGAAAGACAATATTTTTTTTTATTTTCTTAATTTTTTGATTTCCATATGATAAATAATTCTCACAAAGGCAATACTAGATTTATGTTTTCTTATGCCTGAACAAGTGTTGTTGCATGGAATAATTTGTATCTAACTGAAGAGTGAGCCCTGCAAGTAACATTTGGTAAGGTATTGATTATTTCTTAAAAAAAAAAATAATTAAAAAATACATCATATATCACTGACTTTCACAGATCATTAACTAAGTTTTATCCAAATTTCCCCTGAGCTGAAAGTAATTTTTAAGCCTTCCATTAGTTGATCAAGTTCACCTTAATATTCAGATCACCCATTTTACAGGTTTCCCTTGGAGCTGTTTGTCAGAAGCTTTAAGGTCACTCAAAAAGCTTTGTACACCATGGTGAGCTTCACATACCAATTGCCATTTATTCTTTTTCTATGCCTTTTTTCCTTCTGCAGTCATGCTCTATTTTTATATATCCTTCCTTGCTTTTTTTGAAGTGATTTATGAAGACTATTTTTAAAACGTATGGTGGTCATTGTGCGTCATGAAGATGAGATCCTTTACGTATGTTTTGTGAGTATGAGATTACGAAATGTGAGAAAATGCGATCCTGTCCTGTTCTTTTCCTATACCAGTAAATCTCATGTATCATTTCCACAAATGCATGTATCTCCTCAGATCCTAGAGCCTCTAGGACCTTTGGAGTCAACAGTGTTACACAGACTTACACCAACTGTAAGGGTAAAATGATACTATTTTTAATAAATTGGTAAGAAGAACCAAAGAATGGATGTTACCCATTTTTCCCCAAAATCAAATTGAGTAACTCTTACAAGCTAACACCAACTTATTTTGAACCTATGTACACTTTAAAAAAAATTATTATTTATAAACTGTTTTCCTACCTTGCTACTTTTTGTAATATATCAGGGTGTAGAAACATTGGCGACATATAGGAGTTTTGACTACTTGCTGACTTGCAAACAATGCAAATTAGTTACTGTCTACTTCATCTCCTTTTATTGTTTGGTGTGGAAATTAACTCTCCTATATCCATGGTGCTGTGGGAAACATAATCTACTTTTTCAAAAGCTTGAATACCAAATACCTCAATTCTGGGAAATGGGTTCCAAGAAAAGCTCCATTTTGTTATGCTGAGGAGCAAATCCTTATTATAGGAGCATTTTCATTATTCATTGGCATTTTCCTAACTTAAAGGTTTCCTCCAAGTAGTGTTAACATTTGATGACGGAAAATGAAGGCAAATAAGCTGTACAGTGTATGTGCTTTGTAAAATGAATTGGCCTTTTGGGCATAGAAGAGCTGCAACTTCAGTGGTAACAATTATGTTTTTATGGCCCAAGACAGAAATAAAATGTTGAAATGGGAAATTAATGTAAAAGATTAGCATGAAAATTATGAACAGCTTAGAATCTGATAGTGTAAAAATCATTGTAACATATCAAAGTATCTGTTTATGAATGATCAGTTACATAGAAGCTAAGTTATAAATAAGATTATAGTATCCCATTCTCCTAACATCAAATACTGGCTAAAAATGTTTTTATTAAAAATGTGCATTATGTGGGTTCTACTTCCTTTTTGTTCAGGTTCCATTTTCCTGTTGCTTAATGTAATAATTAGGCACAGAACAATTCATGAATCAAAGACAACTCCAATTGCTATTTTCGTGCCGGATAGATAATGATAAACAAGATGGATATGAAGAAATATTAGTTGGATGCTGTAAGCTTAAGAGTAATTTATGATGCTATATTAGATGTGATACTTTTGTTGTCAGTCTGCAGAAGTTGTCAAAGCAAGAAAACAAAAATCAGCAGTGAGATGAGAGTGGGTTCCTAAAAGAAATACATCAAAAAACATCTGCAAATTCGTACTGTGATAATGCTTGAAAATTTATATATCAAAATCTCTGGTCTCTTCTGGCTACTGTCATCTTGCTTATTTTTCAATTTGTTATGCTGCTGTTCATTTGAGTTAAAGAGAGTCTATGATGTGTGGTAGCAGTTGGCAACAGTGTAGACAGGGATGTCATAAGCTGTATAACCTTTATTAATAAAGGCTTCCATAAAATCCAAAGCTATTAAAAATTCCGAGCCAACTCACTACCCATAGGAACTAAAGTCATCTTTTGGGGGGTTTATTTTATCAGATTAAACTTTTCATGCTCTAGCATCTGCATGCATATTTCCATGTGCAGTGTGTGTATATGCTATATGCAGGACAAAAACCCCATTTTTAAGCAGTTTTAAGTTTCCAGTTGTTGAGAACCAAACCTTTGGTTTGCAAGAGTGCATAGCAGATGCCATTCAGTTGTGCACATCTGACTTGATATTAGCGCTGGAAACACTCGAGTGTGTATCAGGACGGACAGAAAACTATTCATTTTTGTGTCAGCGAGACCCCATCCCAACTCAGGGTGAAGCTATTGTACTCAGAGTTTTGCACAAGCACATTAAAACAGAGAAATAAATAAAGGATCTCTCAACCTACTTAAATTATGTAGAAGCATGAACGATAGGACTAAAAGATCTTGTGGTTTCCCAAGGTCTGCCAGAAAGTTTGTGTCAGAGTGAGAAACTGAAGGCAGACAACATACCGGTAACTCATTACACTTCAGCATCACAACAGCATATGAATAGCAAGGAAATATTTTCAGGGAAAACAAGATAAGTTCCTACAAAATTTTAGGGCCATAAAAATATCAAAAATATTTTAGGCTGTCTGGACAGGGGAAGATAAGCACTTTCAAACAAGGTCCACATCAGGCAGCAGAATGAGCAGGGAGCTGCCAGAAGCCAACCTTTGCTCATTTTCCAGTCAGACATGGATTAGATGATGGGAAGTGCCGAGATGAGGAACTGATTTTAAAATTCAAATCTCAGAGTTTCACAGGCATTCCCTTGGCGTCCCCAGCCTGAGATACTGTCTCGCTAATAGGTATCTATTTAGGCTGTCTGAAGAACAATGTTTTCCGTTTTCAAAAAATTTGAGGTGATTGCTTTGTTTTTTATTGAGTGTGTGGCTGCAGTCCCTAATTAGCACTTTCAGACTAAGAGTGGTTCTGTTCAGAGCCTACAGGTGACTAAATTCTGCTTAAATCCCTTCAGACACGTAAGCTGGGATGGGGGCAGAGAAATTTGGGGTGGTTTACCTTTAATGCTTGAAGTCTCCCCTCTGTCTTCTTAAAAGAAAGCCATAACAGTAAGTCAAAGTTCCATATCCCTTCCTCTGGTTGTTTTTCTATTTCTTGTGCAGTCCCGAGGAAAAAAAGCACTTGATCACTAAAGTGTTTCTATGAGTAGGGAGGCTATAGGCAGTTTAGGGAGTCTGTATAAATGATTTATCTTTAATTTTGAGAGCTGACAATTCTGTTTATTTGAAAGAATAAAGAAACACGATGTTAACTGCAGTAAACTGGGAACTGCTGCTGGAAATTGCCAGTTGAGCAGTGGTCGGCTCAGTAATTCAGAAGGTGGTTGTTCTGGGTTTTCCAACAGCCAGACTGGTGATAGCTTTGTGGGCAATTATCCAACCAAATAAATTCTTGTTTTGCATACAGTTCACAAAAAAAAGAGAGACAAACGGAGGCAGTAGAATACCTGACCACTAGGTGGAAAAGAGTAAAAAAACTCCAGAACGTCGATATATTCAGCAATATGTGTTTAATAGGAAGCTGTTACTATTGATTTATATTTTTTAATACACCATCCCTTAAAAAGGTTTGCATTTTATAATGCTTTTTTTGTTGTTATGTTTCAGCAAACTGCTTCTGTCTGATCTGTGTAATAGAGTCTCGGTGCTAACACAGATCATATCCGCTGTTTCACAGTGCACAACTTAATGACATGTGACTTACATGATTTTTAGCAACTTAAGCATCCAGAAAAGTGTCATCCAGGGGTGGGTGGCAGCCGTGCAGGTGGAAAACTGAGCACACCTGACTGAGCCCTTTGAAAGGAGGCCTGGGGCCACCCTCCCTCATCGAGCACGAAGTTCTGGCTTACGCAGCCATGCACATGCCAGGCCACTTATGTAGAACCAAAATAACTGATTTTTGAGGTGTATGGTCTGTTTAGGTTTTGTCTCCCAACTAGAGGCTAAGTGATAGAAATCAGTTACATTTCATACGCCCAGCTCTGCCTCCATCTCTCGTTCAGAATATTGACCATCATGATAGTCATTCTGGTTACCTCCTGTGGCTTTGGGAGGAAAGCTTGAGAGCTGATTTTTTTTCTTCTTTTTGTTGTGTTAAACTGTGAGGGGAAATCTTCAGTACCAATTTTTTATTTCACTGAAAATTATGTTGGCCTTGTACTAATGCTGTCTTCCAGCCTTCCCTGAGAACAGTGGCAGAGGTTTTAGTTTATAATTTAAGAGAGGAGATGAGATGGGTTGCTTCTTGTCTTGTTTTATTTTGTCTTTGGTGATATATTATTTTGCTGTGCACATGCTACAGTAGTTCAGGGGCCCTCGAGAGACAATATTACTCTTCACTTCAAATCACTCCTTAAACACTAGAGAAGTTATCCTCATTGTGATCAGATGGGTTTGCATTATCACATAAGTTGACTGTTAATGGACAGGCTGTTCATTTCTATTGGTTTCACAACCAGCCTAATCAGTTCATTACTAGGCTTAACCAAAGTGCTTCTCTTCCACACTGCCTGCAAGAAAAATACTTCTGCAGCACACAGGTGGGTACTTGGCTGTCTTTGCTAGCAATATGTACTGTCCCCTGCACTTTAGATGGCTGGCTGGCAGTAATCCCATCCTCTTATCTTCCTGAGATCCTACCCTGCTAAAATTCAGGTTCATGGTTGCCAAGATTTTACATGGACTTATAGAATTATTTAGGTTGGAAAAGTCCCTTAAGATCATCAAGTCCAACTGTTAACCTAGCACTGCCAAGTCCACCCCTAAGCCATGTCCCTAAGCACCACATCTACACATCTTTTAAATACGTCCAGGGAGGGTGACTCAACCACTTCCCTGGGCAGCCTGTTCCAGTGCTTGACAACCCTTTCACTGAAGAAATTTTTCTTAATATCCAATCTAAACCTCCCCTGGCGCAACTTGAGGCCATTTCCTCTCATCCTATCACTAGTTACTTGGGAGAAGAGACCAACACCCCCCTCACCACAAGCCCCTTTCAGGTAGTTGTAGAGACTGATGAGGTCTCCCCTCAGCCTCCTCTTGTCCAGACTAAACAACCCCAGTTCCCTCAGCCGCTCCTCATATGACTTGTGCTCTAGATCCTTCACCAGCTTCATTGCTCTTCTCTGGGCACGCTCCAGCAATTCGTAGTGCTTTCCTGTAGTAAGGGGCCCAAAACTGAACACAATACTTAAGGTGCGTCCTCACCACTGCCTGTCACCACAGGGACATGATCACTTCCCTACTCCTGCTGGCCACACTATTTCTGATACAAGCCAAGATGCTATTCAGCTGGCTGTTGACCAAGATGTTCATTAAATAATGCAAGACTAAGGAATACACATATGCATGCAGACACAGAACCTTAAAAAAAAAAATGAAAACATTCTTACAGGAGTTTAACTTTTAATGCTATTGAGCAAATGAAGACTGAAAATAAAACAGTTCCTGTAGCAAAAAATTTAAGGGTTAATGGAGTATTTTTGTTAGTTTTTCTTTGCTTTCTAGGTCAGCATCTCATACAAAAGACTAATCCCTTAAGACAGACAAATGCATTTTGCTGTCTAATTGTTTGAAATAACATGATAGCAGACATATTGCTAAATAAACTTGTTTTGAAGATTGAACTGGATATATTTTTATCACTTCAATATTATCCTCTCTATATTGTCCCTCACCCAATAGAATTTCACTATTTTTTTCTCACTCATTTAAAAAAAACACCCTGTATTAATCCCTACACACACACCCCCTTGCAGGAAAAATCTAAACAACGCAACATTATCTGTTATTTAACATAAAATACATGCGGGTCAAAAGACCAGTAATCACCACCTGTGGATTCAAGTCCGTAATTCTTACACTGTTGATCAGGTGTTTAGTACGTTTCCATTCATTAATGAGGAGTACCTGTTTTAGAAGGTGGTTGTATTTCAGTATCAGCAAAATATCCTTTAAACAAATAGCGTTAAAAATGCTTGAACAGTAATACAGTTTTTTGTATTACTCTATAAAGGAAATTCAAAGGTTCAGAGTTTGCATTTTGGTGTTTGTAAGCAAACAGTACAAAAAAGAGAAAAAGAGATTATGTTCTTTGTCTCCTGATGCAGAACATTTGCCATTGAAAGCTGGTTCATATCTAGCATAGGGCAGAGCTTGTAAATACATTATAAAATAAGAAGAAGCAAGAAGGGAGTTTATGATAGCATAAGGTGTATCACTTAAGGTAGTAATTCTTTCATTTCCACAATAACAATTCAGGTAAAAGAGTAAAAGTAATAAAAAAAAATTAGGACTGTTAGCAGAACTGTCTTGTCATACCTTGTGTAGGGTATACAAGGTCACCATGCCTTGTTTGTTTAGAAAGGCTATACTACTTGACTTATTCCATTGAACAGGTCAAGGATGTATTTGTATGCCACTTACACATGAGGAAATCACATTTTGACAAATGCAAAACATTTTTAGCAACATTTCACTTTGATAATATTTGAGACAAGGAAAGGCTATCCTGCTAAAGTCAAAATGGAACTATTGGAACATTTCAGAATGGAATGTTTTATTTTTCAGTAGAGATATTCTAAGATAAAATGGTTTTATAACCTCATGCTTCTGTCAGCTTTTGAGTCTTCTCTACATAATTTTTTTTTAATGTAAAACTTTTTTTCTTCATTCTATTTCATGGATTTTCTACCAGAATGAAAAACCTCTTTTCAAGATATTTATGGAATGTTGTTATAGTTACAGTGAAACTATGTCCCTCATGTCGATGTACTTTCATGGGTTTAAAGTGCCTTATATTGGTACAGTTAAAAAAAGTTGTTGGAAGCTGTTGAGAACTTATAAGGAATTTCTGATATTATTTGTTTATTACTGTGTATGCAGAATGTCATATGAATCATTGTTGATGAGATCCTTTATTATAATGATCCAGTGAGGCAGTGGTGAATCTCACTCACAACTTAATTTATTACAAGATTTTTATTATATTTACAAAATGTTGCCATTTTGTTTGGTTTGCTACAAGTAAGCAGGAAATACAGGAGCTGCAGGCGAATGCTTTCCATCAAACATAGACATGCCGTCTTTGTGTAGTCGATCATCCTGGCCTGGAAAAATAGAGCTTGATCCTATGAATTCTTATTCAGAGAAACCCTAATGATTGCTCTTTAGAGCAACCTTATCATGTTTCATCATTTGAGGCCAAATCCAAAGCTTTTAGAATTCAATAAGAGTATTTATGTGGGCTTGCATGGGCTTTGGATCAGGAGGTGAAAAGGAGCTCCCAGTCTCATTATCCAGTGAGAACTAGTGGAGTTCGTTTCAGAAGGCGAAGCAGATATTGATTTGCTGTGTGAAACTCTATTACATGGTCTTCTAAACACTTGGACTAAGCCCTGGAATTGTTGTACAAGGTTCTGGCTTAATATGCAAGTCACATCAGCTGACCAAGTGTGAACCTAACAATCTCCTGAAATTTTATAGCCTACAAATTCTGGCTAACCTCCTTAACCTGTGTATGTTAGCATGTGTAGCTACTCAATAAATATTGTGATGTTGTGTACTTGTTTGGCGATGGATTTTACTAGGTGTTAATGTGAAGGTTTCTCCACAGTGTATGTGAGAAAGTAACTTTGCCACCCTGAAGGTGAGAAGTGGAAGTTAGTCTGGACTTGGGGTTCTCTTGGCATAGGAAGGGGAGAGAAATGGCAGAGCTGCCTAGACAACAAGGGGAAAATTGTAGAACAGTGGCTTCACTGCTTCTGCTGCCCTGGGAAAGATACAAGGGGGTAAGGGTGTGGACTGAGCAGCTCTGTGTGCCGGCCTGAAGACAGTAGAGAGTAGTTGCCCTGGGACATAGCCTAACCCTCACCCCAGCCTCAGCAGGGGCAGCGGCAGTGGCAGACCTGTTTTTCCAAGGTCTGCTGCAAATACAGATGATGTTTGCACCGTTGCTATTGCTCTTTTCTCATCTGTTGTCTGAAGCAGCCACCTACTTTTGTCTGTGCCTAAAATTCACTGTGTTCTTCTAGTACTAATTCCTTTTTTGTTTTGCTTTAAGAGACATGTTCAACACTCATTTATATCCTTGCAATATGAGTTGCAAAAAAACACATGGCTTTTTAAAGGCTTTAAAAATACATTCTGGGGATTCATTGTGACAATTCAACCTATCCTCCTATGCTGACTTTGTAATTACATTTTCTGGATGTAGAAAAAAGCATTAAAAAAAAATTCTGTCTGGTTCAGAGATCTTAAAGTCCATCAAAGATTTCAGAGGGCTTTAGGTCAGGAAAAACTGTGAAGATCACTGTGAAGGTTGGCAGAACGCATTCTCAAAACAAATATTTTAAGAAGAATCGTCATCAGTTTAATCTGCAATTATGAAGGCAGTAACATTATAAGCACAATTAAGTAATGGTGTTAAGTGTGAAAACTTCTTAACGATTTGATCAGATTATGTTGGTTAATGGGGTACTTAAATAACGTTCATTTTGATTCAGTAGCCATTTCCTTGTTATACAGGATAATATCTATGAAGTATGGAAAGTAAAAAGTACTTAACTTTAAAGTTCTAAGACAAAATCTTAATTTGCAAAAGACTGGGATTTCCTTACAATTTTATTGTTAGACTAATTCCTAAATAACTTTGAAATTTGTATATCCTTCAAGTCATTGGCTTTAATTTATGTTCACATTAGTGTCCATGAAAAAGTTCTGGCATAATAAAATATTTCCTAGGACTTTCATTTCTTTCAGTGATATATGGTCAATTTCTAGAGCAGTCTCTTGTCTTTTCTATAGAGACATAATTCCTGAAATCACATTGAGGGATCTTCCTTCATAAAAAATAAAATAAAATAAAATTACTTTGTATAGCCAGCATATTTTTGCAATTCTGATTGCTTCAATCAGATGTTCAAAATTATTATTGTAAGCAGGTGTCAGGCAGGTATTAGGAAAATGATTTTTCCCCCACTCATTGTATATGAAAGAACTAGAACAATAAAACCTACCAAGATTGATTTTTGCAGTCTATGATGCAGTAATTCAGTAAAATTAAAATCTGAGAGTTGTTGATTTAGGATTAGCAGTAGTCAGCCACAGGGAGAAAACAATGCATTATATGCTTTTCTTTCTGACTTATGTTCCTAAACCCTATAAAATGTCAAATTGAAGGTGACAAAGAGCAGAATTCCTGTCCAAGAATGTAACAAAAGAAACCTTTGCCATGCGACCTGCAAATACTTGCAGAACATCATTTTTGCTGGCAGTAGAGCAGTGATGTTGTTTTCATGCTGGTAAATCTGAACACACCAAATGAATTTTGGTGACATTTACTGCTCAGATCCCAGCTTTTCTTCTTCCAGTCACATGCGTAATGCTCTTTTACCGATTCCCTCTTCCAAGGCAACAGTGCAGATGCACTGGAGTGTGCTATTTGGGCAACTTCTTTCAGACTGACTCCCACAAGAATAGAGCTTGTGATTCATTTCTTAGTCATAAAATAAAGCACACACTGTACATGATCAGAAGAAGAAAGAAATTAGATAAATCAAACACAACTGGCTTATAAACTTTCACACACACACCCTTTTTGTTTAAGGCAAACGGCTTAATGGCAATTAACCTGACTCTGAAATATGAACTTACACTAACAACAAAGTACTGTCACAAAAATGATGCAGGTTATACAGTTCTTATGAACTGCTGCATGTTAATATGTTTTGAAGGCAGGATAGAATACTTCACTCAGCAAGACTGTTCTTTACTTAGTCGTAAATTTCTGTTTGCTCAATGTGAAAAAAATTCATTTTTTATATTTTCTTTGAAAAAAAATTACCGGTGTGCTTTTGAATTCCTCTAGCTTGTTTGCTTTGTCCTTTTTGCACTTAGTATGTTTTGGATAGACAACATATTTTCAACAACATTATGTATTTGCTTGTTAGTGGGTGTTTGTGAAATGGATGGTTTGATAAATGCTTCTCTAATTTTCTGTTGTGAGAACTCTTAATTTTTGCCAGAAGAGAAGGAGAAAATTTTACAAACCTAGTATTTTTCTTCAACTTAGATCCTAGGTTTCTGCTGAGAAATCTATTTCAATAAAGGCAAACTTGTTTCCACAGGAAATCACCTTATCAAAACCACAGTTATTCATCAGAAAAGTTTTAAACGGAAACACTTCATCTGGTCTCATTACTTTCTGCACTAACAGCTGTCTTAAATGCACAAATCTTTGAACGCCTTCAGTTAGATCCGTGGGCCTCAAAGATTAGAGGTGTACCCTTCCCTAACAGTTACCTCTTTTGCAATTGCCTGATCAACACTCAACCCTCAAGCACAAGTTTAGTCTTTAGTAACATTAATTTCCGATAGCCAGATTAAAACTTGGGACAATTACAGACATTCTCTTGAAGCAGCAATGATATAGCATCCTTTAGTTGTATATTTTTTACGTTCTTCAGTATTCTATTGGGTATCCAAAAAAAAAGAAAAAAGATGGAGCAATGAAGGAACAAACTTAATGGTGCTTGCCTTTTTTTCTCTTCACAACAACAACATTACCTTCAAAGTTTTATTTATAGTATTTTATTATATGAATTTTATTTAACATAAATGTAATGTATTATTTTACATTATTTCTTGATACTATAGTTAACAGAAATTAAGCAATAACTCTAATTCTTTGTTGCAACAATCCATTGTGCAATTTTATGCACACTCTTCATTATGCACTCTTCAATAGTGAGATAGTACAATATTATAAAATATGTACAACTTTTAACAGCTTTTTTACAGATGGATAACGTGGCATTTACTATTGTCATGGAATAATTTCTAAGTACTGTGTGCTTGTTATAAGGTTGTTACTGGAATATAAGAATGAGTTTAACAGGGAGTTAAATGACAGCAGGACTTAGTCTTCATCAAGAAATTGATGTGTGTTTAAAGATAATGCTTGTACTTCTAAATGGAGAGAATTTACTTGCTTCCCATGTGACTAATAAAAAACTTTGTTGTGTCCACGATATTCAAAATTTAAGTGCAAAAATATCCATGGCAGGCATTGTAAAAGGGTGGGAATATTTCAGATGAAACATGCTGAAATAAAACATCCGGGGAGTTACCTGAAGACGACAGTCTAGAAATGGTTGGTAAGAATTTTTGTAAGAGATATATATGTGGATTTGTTGCTGGTTTGCAAATAACCAGTCTTATGGTTCTGCTTAGCATGAGCCAAACCAATCTGGAATTTACTGAATATGCACATTTAATCCCCAAAATCTAGTGGAAGTTGAAAACATGAGATTGACACTTGAAAAAGAACATGTGAATAGGTAATCAGTAACCATGACAAATAATGTTGCCAAAAAAACTCATTCAGCCAATTACTTTCCAAGTCTCTGTGACCTATTGATTATCTATATTTTTGGTTCTTCTTCCCAGCTTGCATTGGGAAAACTTTCCTAAATCGAAAGCATTAGTTCAGTGTCAGTTTAACAAAACAAATGAACATGAATTAAAATGCTCTCTTTGCACTGTCATAGAACCACAGAATCATAGAATAGTTTGTGTTGGAAGGGACTTTTCAAGGCCACATAGTACAATCCCTGCAATAAGCAGAGACATCTTCTACTAGATCAGGTGGCTCAGAGCCCCATCCAGAGTGATCGTGAATGTTTCCAGGGATGGGGCATCTACCACCTCTCTGGGCAGCCTGTGCCAGTGTTTCACCAACCTCACTGTGAAAAATTTCTTCCTTAGATCTAGCCTAAATCTACGCTCTTTTAGTTTAAAACCATTACCCCCTGTCCTATCGCTACAGGCACTTCTAAAAAGTCTGTCCCCATGTTGTGGTTTAGCCTCAGCCGGCAACTAAGCCCCACGCAGCCGCTCGCTCACTCGCCCTCCCACAGTGGGATGGGGGAGAGAATTAGGAAAAAAACCTCGTGGGTTGAGATAAACACGGTTTAATAGGACAGAAAGAAAGAAGGAAACAACAATGATAATACCAACAAAGGAATGTACAACAACAAGTGATGCCCAATACAGCGATTGCTCACCACCCGGCGATCGACAGCCCGTCCCCGAGCAGCGATTTCCGCCCCCAGGCCAACTCCAGTTTATGTACTGGGCATGACGTCGGATGGCAGGGAATATCCCTTTGGCCAGTCTGGGTCAGCTGTCCCGGCCGTGTCCCCTCCCAGCTCCCCGTGCCCCCAGCCTGCTCGCTGGCAGGCCAGCACGAGAAGCTGGACTGTCCTTGACTGCTCAGAAACAACCCAAAACATCAGCACATTATCAACAGTTTCTCATCCCAAATCCAAAACACAGCCTCACACTAGCTTCTGTGAAGAAAACCAGCTCTATCCTGGCTGAAACCAGGACAGTATCCACCCCTTATTCCATACCATTTACGTCATGCCCGGGTCCTGTACTTTTCAATACATTCCAATTATTCACTACTACTCTTCCTGTCTTTTAATATATACACACAGATATCACTTTCTTAGTTCATGGGCCATCACTTTAAAATGTCTGTGGAGTTCATTCAGTCCATGACGCTGGGCTTCATCCATCATAGCAGTCTCTCAAGGCAGGGGAGATGGTATGTGGTGTTGGATTGTCATCTGGCACGGTCCATGTCCATGATCTGCAGGTCGAAGATGTCGATCTCAAGGGAATTGTTGGGCGCAAGCTGCTGAAGCTAGTTCCATCACTGCTGCACGTTGCTTGGTTTCAGTGAAGCTCATTCTTCATCAGTCTGGGTGATTCTTACTGTAATATGGTAGATAGCAGCCATAGTAGTAATGACATACTGTATTGTGTAACAATTAACATAATACAATTCAAATCATTGACTGTTTTCACCCAAAATCAAGTCTCCTTGAGGTACACATCGCACTTCCCCATCCTTCCGCATTACCCACCAAGTGCACCCAGGTCCCTGGGCAAAGGCAATCCCATGAACGGGTTTGCCTTTGCCTAAGGCAGGAGTAACCCAGACTGTCTTCCCCAGCATATTTCTCACATGCACCACAGGGACTTTATCCCCTTTTACAGTACCTAAAAGTTTTGATTGGGCAGGGCCGGCTCTCTTAGTAGATCCCCTGATGTTGACTAACCAGGTGGCTTTTGCTAAATGTTTATCCCAATGTTTGAATGTCCCGTCACCCATTACTCTCAGTGTAGTCTTTAACAGTCTGTTGTATCGTTCAATTTTTCCGGAAGCTGGTGCATGATAGGGGATGTGATACACCCACTCAATGCCGTGCTCTTTGGCCCAGGTGTCTATGAGGTTGTTTCGGAAATGAGTCCCATTGTCTGACTCAATTCTTTCGGGGGTGCCATGTCGCCATAAGACTTGCTTTTCAAGGCCCAGGATAGTGTTCCGGGCGGTGGCATGGGGCACAGGGTATGTTTCCAGCCATCCGGTGGTTGCTTCCACCATGGTAAGCACATAGCACTTGCCTTGGCGAGTTTGTGGAAGTGTGATATAGTCAATCTGCCAGGCCTCCCCGTATTTATATTTCAACCATCGTCCTTCATACCAGAGGGGCTTTAACTGCTTGGCTTGTTTGATCACAGCACACGTCTCACATTCATGGATAACCTGTGCAATAGCATCCATGGTCAGGTCCACCCCTCGATCCCGAGCCCATCTATATGTTGCATCTCTTCCCTGATGGCCTGAGGTGTCATGGGCCCACCGAGCTATAAATAATTCACCCTTATGTTGCCAGTCCAGATCCACCTGAGCCACTTCAATCTTAGCAGCCTGATCCACCTGATGATTGTTTTGATGTTCTTCGGTGGCCCGACTCTTGGGTACGTGAGCATCTACATGGCGTACTTTTATGACTAGATTCTCTAGTCGGACAGCAATATCTTGCCACAATTCAGCAGCCCAGATGGGCTTGCCTCTGCGTTGCCAGTTGCTCTGCTTCCATTGCTGCAGCCACCCCCATAGAGCATTTGCCACCATCCATGAGTCAGTATAAAGATAGAGTATTGGCCATTTTTCTCGTTCAGCAATATCTAAAGCCAACTGGATGGCTTTCACCTCCGTAAACTGACTTGATTCACCTTGTCCTTCAGCAACTTCTGCAACTCGTCATATAGGGCTCCATACAGCAGCTTTCCACCTTCGATGTTTGCCTACAATACGACAGGACCCATCAGTAAATAGGGCATATTGCCTTTCGTTCTCTGGCAGTTCATTATATGGTGGAGCCTCTTCAGCACGCGCCACCTCCTCTTCCGGTGATATTCCAAAATCTTTGCCTTCTGGCCAGTCCATGATCACATCCAAGATTCCCGGGCAATTAAGGTTTCCGATTCGAGCCTGCTGTGACCCACTTACTCCACGTAGCATCAGTCGCATGATGTGTAGAGGGGACCCTCCCTTTGAACATCCAGCCCAGCACCGGCAGTCGGGGTGCCAGGAGGAGCTGTGCTTCAGTACCAACCACTTCTGAGGCAGCTCGAACTCCTTCATATGCTGCCAATATCTCCTTTTCAGTTGGAGTATAGTGGGACTCAGATCCCCTATATCCTCGACTCCAAAACCCTAGAGGTCAACCTCGAGTCTCTCCTGGTGCCTTCTGCCAGAGACTCCATTCTCCCCAGCTGCCGTGTAGAGCACATTTTTAACATCTTGTCCTGCCCGGACTGGCCCGAGGGCTACGGCACGAACTATCTCCTGTTTGATTTGTTCGAAGGCTTGTCGTTGCTCAGGGCCTCATTTAAAATCGTTCTTCTTCCAGGTCACTTGATAAAGAGGGCTTACAATCAGACTGTAATTTGGAATATGCATTCTCCAGAAACCACAACGCCCAAAAATACTTGTGTTTCTTTTTTGCTAGTTGGTGGAGACATAGCTGTTATTTTGTTGATCACATTCGTTGGGATCTGTCAACGTCCATCTTGCCATTTTATTCCTAAAAACTGGATCTCTTGTGCAGGTCCTTTGACCTTACTTTGTTTTATAGCAAAACCAGCTTTCAGAAGGATTTGAATTATTTTCTTCCCTTTCTCAAAAACTTCTTCTGCTGTGTTGCCCCATATGATGATGTCATCAATGTATTGCAGATGCTCTGGAGCTTCACCCTGTTCCAGTGCAGTTTGTATCAGCCCATGGCAAATGGTAGGGCTGTGTTTCCACCCCTGGGGAAGTCGATTCCAGGTGTATTGGACACCTCTCCAAGTGAAAGCAAACTGTGGCCTGCACTCTGCCGCCAAAGGGATTGAGAAAAATGCGTTAGCAATATCAATGGTGGCGTACCACTTGGCTGCCTTTGACTCCAGTTCATATTGACGTTCTAGCATGTCCGGCACGGCAGCGCTCAGTGGCGGCGTGACTTCATTCAGGCCACGATAGTCTACTGTCAGTCTCCACTCTCCATTAGACTTTCGCACTGGCCATATGGGGCTGTTAAAGGGTGAGTGAGCCTTGCTGATCACTCCTTGGCTCTCCAGCCGACGAATCAGCTCATGGATGGGGATCAGGGAGTCTCTGTTGGTGCGATATTGCCGCCGGTGCACTGTTGTGGTAGCGATCGGCACCTGTTGTTCTTTGACCCTGAGCAACCCCACCACAGAAGGGTCCTCTGAGAGACCAGGCAAGGTGGACAGCTGTTTAATTTCTTCCGTCTCCAAGGCAGCTATACCAAAAGCCCACCGGTACCCTTTTGGGTCCTTGAAATACCCTCTGCTGAGGTAGTCTATGCCCAGGATGCACGGAGCCTCTGGGCCAGTCACAATGGGGTGCTTCTGCCACTCATTCCCAGTTAGGCTCACTTCGGCCTCCAGCACAGTCAGCTGTTGGGATCCCCCTGTCACTCCAGAAATACAGATGCGTTCTGCCCCTATATGGCTTGATGGCATCAGGGTACATTGTGCACTGGTGTCCACTAAAGCCTTATATTCCTGTGGGTCTGATGTGCCAGGCCATCTAATCCACACAGTCCAATAAACTCGGTTGTCCCCCTCCTCCACCTGGCTGGAGGCAGGGCCCCTCTAATCCTGCTCATAGTACTCGTTACCCACTTCTTGTAAATAAGAATCAGAAGTCCCTTCAAGAGGATCAGAGGTGAGATCAGCTCTTCTACTCTTTCTGGAAAGCTGCCCACTGGAAAGTGGAGCAACGATTTTTCTGGAGGAACCTGAACCCCCTTTTGTAATTGTCTTTCCTTGCAGCTCGCGTACTCGTGCCTCTAGGGTCGAGGTAGGTTTTCCATCCCACCTCCTCATGTCCTCTCCGTAGTCACACAATTGAAACCACAGGGTGGCTCGTGGTGTGTATCCTCTGTATCTTCTCTCTTGAACAGAAGAGTGCTTACCTCTAATGGCTGAGACACTGGTCCATACGGGTGGAGGGTAGGGCATATCCTCTTTGAATTGCCGGAACTCCCGGGACAGTTTCTCTACAGCAGAGACGTAGGCCCACAGGGAGGAAGAGAGACTTTCTTCATATTGCCGGAGTTGGCCAGCCAATTCATCCACCATTGGTCTCTCTCCGTCTTTCCAGGCCATTACTGCTAATGAGTTGGCATATGAGGATGGTGCACTCCGTACAAACTTCCGCCACATAGGTTGCATGCAATTGACTTCATCTGGGTCTTTGGATGATTGTCCATTGTCCAAGTCACCATAAATCACTTCCAGCACAGCTAGCTCCCTCAGGTACTGGATACCTTTCTCCATGGTGGTCCACTTGCCTGGGTGACATAGAACATCTTCCTTGAAGGGGTACCTTTCCTTCACACCCGACAGGAGTCGTCTCCAGAGGCTGAGGACTCGTGCACCTTTTCCAATTGCTTTGTCAATGCCCCCTTCTCTAGAAAGGGATCCCAGCTGCTTGGCTTCCCTACCCTCTAATTCCAGGCTACTGGCCCCATTATGCCAGCATCGGAGCAGCCAGGTGACAATGTGCTCACCTGGATGACGGCTGAAATCCTTTCGCATATCTCGCAATTCACTCAGGGATAGAGATCGGGTAGTTACCGTCTCTTTTATGAGTTTTTCTTCTTCCTCCTCTTCAAGCAACAACTCGCGCTCTTCCCTCCTCCGTACTTGTGATGGCCCTGCTTCAGAGCACTCTGCCTCCTCACTCTCTTCCTCTGTCTCCTTCTTAGAAGAATCTTCCTTGTCCCTTACTAAACAAGCTGACTTCTGCTTCCAAGATTTTTTCTTTTGTACAGGGGCAACTGATACCGGGATGGGCTGGTTCTCTGGTTCAGCTGCAACAGTATGAGTAGCTACAGTGCCCGCCGTGGGGGTTGGAGTAGTGACAGTGCCTGCTACAGACGTTGGAGTAGTCACAGTGCCCGCCGTGGGGGTTGCAGTAGTAGCAGTGCCTGCCACATTGCCATCAGACCCAGAGAGCCCCTCTCCCCTTTGCACAGTGTTAAATAGGGCTCAGTAGGCATGGGCCAGGCCCCAGCACATTGCGATGATTTGTGTCTCCTTGGAACTGCCAGGCCAACAGCATACTTCTTCCAGATATTCTGCTAGTTTATCAGGATTCTGCACTTGTTCGGGAGTGAAGTTCCAAAACACCGGAGGTGCCCACCGCCCCAGGCATTTGCCCATGCTGTTCCACACGCCCTGCCATTCATAACTATCCAGCCTTGGGGCAGATCTCCGGGTGATATTCTTAAATTGCTTGCCAACCTTAGACAAAACCGAAACAATGTTCCCCAGAAGTAGCAATAGAGGTATTTTAACTACCCAAGGGTGTTCAAAATACTGAAAAATTATTGTGATGAAGGAGGAAATGTTATGATAGAAGGTAGCAAAGGTACCATTCTGCATTTCCTCCATAAAAAGCCTTTCAGAAGCAGAAATATAATTGCTAATCGTCTCCACAAGACAGTAGCCAAAATACAGTAATGGCTTTAGTACAGAGCTCAGATGATACCACATTAAGCTCAAGGTCAGTGCTCTAAAAACAAAACTCACAGGCGAGACATTACTAATCATCGCAGAGTGCAGCAGCCCACAGAAACCAACACCGATCCTTAACATGTACAGCAAAGACGAGAGTATCATGCAAATCAAATAAACTGATATTGTGACCTGCAACCATTATTATCTCAAACCTCGAGCCCCACGTTGGGTGCCAAAAAGGACTGTCGTGGTTTAGCCCCAGCCGGCAACTAAGCACCACGCAGCCGCTCGCTCACTCCCCCTCCCGCAGTGGGACGGGGGAGGGAATTAGGGAAAAAACCTCATGGGTTGAGATAAACACGGTTTAATAGGGCAAAAAGAAAGAAGGAAACAACAATGATAATACCAACAAAGGAACGTACAAGAACAAGTGATGCCCAATACAGCGATTGCTCACCACCCAGTGATCAACAGCCCGTCCCCGAGCAGCGATTTCTGCCCCCCGGCCAACTCCAGTTTATGTACTGGGCATGATGTCGTATGGTAGGGAATATCCCTTTGGCCAGCCTGGGTCAGCTGTCCCAGCTGCGTCCCCTCCCAGCTCCCTGTGCACCCCCAGCCTGCTTGCTGGCCGGCCAGCACGAGAAGCTGGACTGTCCTTGACTGCTCAGAAACAACCCAAAACATCAGCACATTATCAACAGTTTCTCATCCCAAATCCAAAACACAGTCTCACACTAGCTTCTGTGAAGAAAACCAGCTCTATCCTGGCTGAAACCAGGATACCCCATCTTGCTTATAAGCTCCCTTTAAGCACTGGAAGGCTGCAATAAGGTCTAGCCGGAGACTGCTCTTCTCCAAGCTGAACAACCCCAACCCTCTCAGCCTGTCCTCGCAGGAGACGTGTTCCATCCCTCTGATCACTTTGGTGGCCCTTCTCTGGACTCTCTGCAACAGGTCCATGTTTTTCCTGGGCTGAGGGTGCCAGAGCTGGACGCAGTACTCCACATGGGGTCTCACCAGACCAGAGGAGAAGAATCTCCTGCCTCAACCTACTTGCCACGCTTCTTTGGATGCAGCCCAGGATACAGTTGGCCTTGTGGGCTGTGAGAGCATCTTGCTGGCTCATGTCCAGCTTTTCATCCAGCCACTACCACCAAGTCCTTTCTGGCAGGGCTGCTCTCGATCCCTTCATCCCCTAGCCTGTACTGATACTGGAGGTTGCCCCAACCCAGGTGCAGGACCCTGCACTTGTCCTTGTTGAACCTCATGAGGTTCCCATGGGCCCAATCCTCGAGTTGTCCAGGTCCCCCTGGATGGCATCCTGTCCCTCAGGCGTGTCAGCTGCACCACTCATCTTGGTTTTGCCTGTGAACTTGCTGAGGGTGCACTTGATCACACTGTCTATGTCACTAATGAAGATATTAAACAGTATTGGTCCCAATATGAACCCCTGAGGGACACCGCTCATCACTGAATTCCATCTGGACATTGAGCTGTTGATCACCACCCTCTGGATGTGGCCATCCATCCACCCAACAGTCCACTCATCAAATTCACAACTCTCCAATGTAGAGAGAAGGATGTTTAGAGAGCTGGGCAATCACCAACTATATGAAATTTAATAAGAGCAAGTGCTGGATTCTGCACCTGGGAGGGGGTAATCCTGGTTATACATACAAATTAGGGGACAAAAGGTTTGAGAGCAGCCCCACAGAAAATGATTTGGGGGTTTGGGTTGATGGCAAGTTGAATATGAGTCAACAGTGTGCCCTGGCAGCTGAAAAGGCCAACTCTGTCCTGGGGTGCATCAAGCACAGCATAGCTAGCTGGTCGAGGGACGTGATTGTCCCACTCTACACTGCACTGGTGCGGTCCCACCTTGTTGACTGTGTGCAGTTCTGGGCGCCTCAGTATTAGGACATCAAACTATTAGAGAGTGTCTAGGGGAGGGCAACCAAGATGGTAAAATGCCTGGAGGTCAAGACTTATGAGGACCAGCTGAGGTCACTTGGTTTGTTCAGCTTGGAGAAGAGAAAGCTGAGGGGTGACCTCATCGCAGTCTACAACTTCCTCAAGAGGGGCAATGGAGGGGTATGTACTGATCTCTCTCTCTGGTGACCAGCGATAGAACATGAGAAAATGGAATGAAGCTGTGTCAGCGCAAGTTCAGACTAAACATTAGGAAAAGGTTCTTCACTGAGAGGGTTGTCGGTTGGTCAATCAGTGGGAGAGGTTCTCCAGGGAAGTGGTCATGGCACCAAGCCTGTCAGAGTTCAAGGAGTGTCTGGATGACACTTTTAGTCATATGACTTAGTCTTAGATAGTCCTGTGAGGAGCAGGGAGTTGGACTCAATGATCCTTATGGGTCCCTTCCACCTTGAGATATTTTATGATTTATGTTTTTTATGTTGACCTTACAGAAGTCTAGATAGATGACATTGGTATCTCTTCACTTGTCCACTGATGTAGTCACTCCATCATAGCGGGCCACTAGGTTGGTCTAGCAAGACTTGCCCTTGTGCTTAATAGCCTTTTGAAGCCTGTAGGCCTGAAAAGTTAGGAGAATTTGTGAACTAAATATCTTTTCAGAAATAAGGGACATATATAGGAGATTATTGTAAAACTCAAAGAGCAAAATCTACTTTTGTTTCTTCATTTTTAAGATTTCAGTCTGGTGCTTAGAAGTAAAAAAGAAAATCCCAATGTTCTAAAAACACCCATAAAGGGTAGAGTAGAAATTATTGCTGCTAAAGCCAAATGCAGTAAGTCAGATCTGTGGTGCATTTATCAGTACTGGAATCTTCTACCAATATCCCAGGAAATTACAGTTACTGTGCAGTCTTCTACACTTTGTTTCATTCAGCCTGGACGGGTATGTCAAGGCATGAATGATTAGACTTTTGTACTTCTGAGTAGTTTTACTCTTTTTGAGATATCCATTTCTGCCTTTTCCCACAGGTTGCTTGCACTCACCGAAGGTCAGCTCTCATGTGGTAAGTGTAGTTTCTTGGTAAAGGTACCTGGTGAATTTCCTGACGTTTCTTGTGAGTGGATGAGTCAGTGAGACTGTACCCCCATGACAAATAGAGGACAGGATCACACAGTTGTTTGGGCACATTTTTCATGCGCACAGAGCTGGGAAGAAAGAGTTACACTGAGCGTAACTGTTTGAGCATCACTTTGAAGCTAAATGAACGTTCTCTGTTAAGTAGTATGATGTACTAGTTTGATTGTTGAAGTGCTTTAATGTGCTATGTGAGTGTCATCTCAGGTCAAGGTGGAACAGAAAAGGTGGATGACCATGCACACATCTTCTGAGGTTTCTCTGCAGCGTTAACAGGCCTGCTACTAATAGATACTTTTACTCTAGTGGTAAGGAGAGTCATTAATCTTTATGCTGAGTTGCTATGGCATGCCTCTGCCTTTAATTTGCATACAATTCGAGAGTTAGTCCTTTTAAAGTGTTAGTCAGTGATCATTCATGACATGCTACATTTGGCAAAAAAGTTGTACCAAGAGTTACGGACTTTTGCAAAGTCTGGGCCTCAAGAGATATGAGATTGGCAGAAGAAGTAACTACTGCTATATGAAATTCCATGTCTTGTACAGCCAGCAAAAATAAAAAACCTGTCTTATGACTGACAGAGAAGAAAAACCAAGTCTTGTACAGGATGTGAAAGGGTAGGCACCATCTGCTACTCTGTGGAGCAGGATTATAAAATATGTCAGTCATGCCATTGCTGAGAAAAGCAGAGAAAATGCTGCATGTTGCTGCATCTGTTATCACAGATACAACTTCTAGGGCAGAGAACCTGCTGCTGGTGGTTGTGTGAGCCTCAGCACTCCTGCAGGTTCAAGCTCTAGATTCCAAGAGCAGTATCCATCCTGATGGAGGAAGAAGCATCAGAAGGATGAAGAAGAGAAACACAAAGGAGATCTAATATTTACTTTAGTTTTTATCAGTAGAAAAAAGATAAAATATTTCTAGTCTAAGACTTTTTTTCCCATGTGGTGTCATATCCATCCTATTACTAAACTAATGGCTTCATGTACAAACAATTTGATAGACCCCTGGCACAAATTTTTTACGGATGTTGAAAAACAGTTGTTCATTCTGCATCTACTCAGAGGGGCAGATGTTCAAAATCCATGACACTCAGTTTCTTAAGAGACCTGCATTCAACAGAGGCATCAGCGTTGTTGGAGGCATGCTTTTGGCCAAAGACTGTCTGGCCAACAGTCAGAGGCCAGAAGGTCAGATTTGCCAATGGGCGACTGTTGCATGTGCAGAGAATAAGGCAGACTAAAGGGTCTGGGATATTCAGTACAAAGGGATGCCCAGGTGAGTCCTTGTGGTGCTCTAGGAAAGGGGCTCTATTTTGTTCTTTGGATAAGGCCTGGACCAGTGATGCTGTACTGTTGAGATAATATTGGAATAACTAAAAGGTGGAGATAATAACAAATGAGGGTGCATCTGGTTTCCTACTGCAGTTGAGAGTCCTTTGAGGGATGCAATTTGGAGTACTGATGAAGGATGTTTTGTGTGTATCTTGTTACTGTGTGTTCCAGCCTCCTACTGCATACATTTCTTTAAACAGGGGTTGATGATTAAATATCATTTTATTGATCACTCTGAAACATGTGGGTGCTCTTTTTCCTTCAGCTCTTAGTGAATGACAAAAATCCATGCGAAGTCAAGGGACTGATATTAGCCTCATATTTGATTGTAGCAGAGAAGCTGGTTCATGTTGTAGGGTTTATAAGTTTTAGAATGCTGAAAGGAAAAAAAGGCAAAAATTTAACTGTTTTTTTTCCTGTTCAACATTTTAATTTTATCTTCTTCCACAAGTATAGCATATCCAAGCAAGAGAGCATTTCCACGAGAAATCACAATTCCTCATGTATTTACAGAATGTCTATCAATTTTTTAAAGATTTAATTGCACGCGAACCCATGGCAAGAGCACTGTTGATCAGATTCTGGATCTGCATTGCCATTTACACCAAGACAATGTATCTGAGCTCTGAAATTCTATTTTTCCTCTATTTTTCACTAATATAAGCCCCAAACAGACCTGCAATCGTCTGATTCTTTGAACAGTGGCCCTTCTCCTGGCCCTGCCTTTGCCCTTTAAGTACTTGGCCTTATTTTGAGCAAAACTAGTTATACAACCCTGTACATTTCTGAGTTGCATATATTTCTGTATGCTCTTTCTAGAAAAGCAGATTCTATAGAAAACCACATGCAGAATCCTAACAGATAGATCCATGTTAACTGATGAGACAAAATTATAATTTCCATATCTATATAGATTTCTGTACTGATTTTAGAACAACAATACATAAGACCTAAAAGATATTTTGGGGTATGAGTAAGAAAGAAACTCCTGTTCTCACTCCTAAGGAGGCAAAAGGTGAAGAATGCTTGGGGGAAAAAACAAACAAACAAACAAATCCAACCCAACCCAAAGCCCGTTTGGATTTTTAAAATATTATATACATGCATATATATTATGCGTATCTCTATTATATGTGTTATGTATTACATATGTTCTTTAAAAAAAAAAAGAATCTGTTAAAACCGTTAGGAGAATTTGGCAAATTTGTAGTTATTCATTCATAAATTGCCAGGAAATTTCTAATTCTGGCATCTATGTTTTTTGAAAAAGAAAGGAGTCTGCCTTTCAAAAACCCAAAAGCACAGCTGGTCAAAAAAACCTTTCCTTTCATTAGAAAATGAACCATAATTTCTATGGTATTCACTGTAAGGACATATGTATGGAAAGCTAAGTTATCACTTCTTTGACAATCCATATTTTGAAAAGTGTAATTTTCTTCAGTGACTTGTATCTCAATATGAAAGAATGTCGTATTGAAAAAAAGAATCTGAAAATACACTTTTTCATACATTTAATTGGACTTTTTTAGGTTTCAAAGAGGTTTTTATTAATTTTATTAATCTGCAGGGATATCTTTAGATTGTATTGCTGAGATATAAAAATATTTAGAGATAGAATACAGAAATTGGTTATATTAGAAGTCAGCTTTTAATAAATAAGTTTAGAGAGCAAGTGCAAAAGGAAAAACTAGGGGAAAACAGGAATTCTGCAATAAAAACTGATGTTCATTTTAAAGACCATAAATTTTGGAGGATTTGGTGACTTCAGTGAATTATAAAGAATAAATAATATTAATTTTCACCCTTGGAGGGAGAAAATAAAACTGACAGTGGGAAATTCATGGGGGGGAAAAAAAAAGTAGAAACCACAAAACAAATAATTTATTGCCTATATTTTTTATTTTATTAAAGAATTGCCAACTAATAATGCTGATGCTGATAATCCTTTGGAGAAACACCATGATCCCTCAGGTGCATTCTCTAATTCTTTAAAACAAATATTAGCACCTGGTTGACAGAACACAATTATTCTAAGTAATTGTCTACTAGCATAAAGGGAAAATTTTGTCTTGACATTTGGAGTTTGAGTAACATTTATCTGAACTTGACCATGATTGGTAAAAGGACCTACACACTTCTGGTATGTATGTAGAGAATATATGGGACTGATGAATCCTAATCTAAATATTAAACCTTCATAAATGTTAATTTTAAAACCTGAAAAGTAAAAGAAAATACAAAAATATATTCATATTTGGATGGAAGTTGAGAGCAGTTGTACTCTGTCAACAACAGGCAGCTCTGACACAACTACTGAAACTACTTAATAAAGGCTAAAACTGTAATTCTGTAATCCTATAATCTTTATAGTTTTTGTAACAGTGTAACAGTAGTAGCCATTTGGTGTAAAACAGATGCCACTTCACATGTATAATAAAATGGCTTTCCATGGGACTAAAGTTCTACCTATAGATTTCTTCAGACTGTTTGGAAGGTCAAACCATACATCTTCCATCTCTTGTTGAGAAAGAATAGAATGAAAAAGTGAGTGACATACTTCTAAAATTAATTTATATAGACAATAAATATGACTTTAGTGGCCTGACCCTTAAATTAATACTTGCATTTGACCATGAGGCATTGTTTTTCTACAGTATATTAAGGACTCATTTATCTTAAATTTCTTACTATGTCTGACTATTTATATCCTTATGAGAAAATGGATTCTAACTGCATTTAATCTTGTTTTGCTTTGAAAATTTAAGGGAACGTTCATTATGAAAAAGCTTTTTTAAAAAAATCACTCTATTCAGTGTTTTAACTGTTTCTCATAATAATTAAAGATTTAATCTTCCCTCCTTTAATTATTCTGCAAGATTTCCATTTTGGTGACTGTTTCTCAAGGAAGAAACAAAAATTTCCCACTCCTTTACTCAAATGAAAATAAAAAGGATTTTTACAAAAGAGGTATAGAAGACAGCTGAATACAGTACCAGAGAAAGCATGCTGGCTGGTTGCTGTCTTCAAACGCCTGTCAGTCTAACTCTCAAAAATCAAGGATGAAAGGCTTTTGCAAGACAAAATACTGATACCAAGCTGCAGGTACAGTGTTTAATATATCAATATTATGAAAATAGGAAGCCATTAGCTCATATATTTATTTATTACAATATTGCATATTGATTTTATTAATATTGTATTATGGTATTAATAAAGATAAATTGTGCTTATATTATTGCATTAAATTTCTATATGTAGAAATACAATGTCTTATAATTTTGATATTGTTAGGGACTGAATGATTCAGAATGGTTCTCTGTTTTATAATCTACAATTACATTATGTAGGCTTGCTGACTGTCTAAATTACTGCACTTGGGAAATTCCAGCACTGCTCCTGTGTGGGCAAATTCACTACTGGAGTTTCCTGTGTTCAGCACTGTCCTTGTGATGTGTGCTAATTCTCAAAAGCATCCTTCATAAGCACCTGCAGAATTAATTATTTTCCCCATATTGTCAATTGTTTGTTATATCTTTGGTACTGCTGTGGCAGCACAAAATAAAGAGAACTGAAAGCACAGATATAATCTATCCTCTACTATCTGTGATCAGCTGGGGCAAGGCTTGATACTCAGTTATTTGTACTAGATTAACAATTTATACTATAATATTATGCCACAGTAATAATATGTTGATATATATATCATCTAACATATATATAAAAACAGGGGGAGAGACTATAGAGTATTTGGAGGGTGTATATATATAAAGAAAGTGTGTATGAATATGTGCATACACAAACACACACACACACACGTTGTTATAATTTGTAGCCGCTCAAACGAAGTTTGGGGCTCATTGTTCTCAGCACTGAATATACTTCTGGTAAGAAACAATTGCTCCCACAAATTTGTTTCCTATATGAAACAATTAGACATACAGTCAAAGGAAAGGAAACAGGCACTGCAGCAAATTGCCTTGCTCGGGTCACACAGTAAGTGGGTGATTAGTGTTTCCTTTCATAGCCAGACTGTTGATATGTCCATTACACAGCAAGACTTCCACCCCAGGGATGGTTAAGAAGGAAAATATCCAGGGTTGTGAAGGGCAGTGTTTTAAAAAATGAATTCTTTCTTTAGGATTTTTATTAATGAATACCATCTATTTCTGTTATTATTATACCATTTGGAAACGTCATTGCTCTAGAAGGAAAACTTTACCTTCCCAGATAATATAAAAAATAATTTATATTGTCTATGCTTTTGCTATCAGTATACTCCCTCCTTTGAATACCCTTCCTAGGTGTTACTAAATTGCCTTTCTTATGTTTATTTATTATTTATAATAGACAAGAAACCCTTTAATGCTGTTGTAATTTATTCTAGAAAATAAAGTGTTAAAAAAAGGGAATACTTTCTACTCTTTTTCTGGAAAATGTATTTCTTGAGTTACCAGGAATATTCGTAATGGTGGTATTATATGGTTTTCTCTATTGATTTACTGATAAGTTTTAATTTGTACTGTGACATTGTATGGTGCTTTGATCACCTGGTGAATTACAGCCTTTTTTGGTGAACGATTGGAAGTTCAAATATGAGAAGGAATCTATTGTTACTCCAGTGTAGTTCATCTGAGCCCTGTAAGTGTATTAAAATACTTCTGTAAGGCAGAGCTGTTAGTGTAATCAGATTTACTTTATTACTATATTGCCTGAAAATTTGTTGTCCTTGCTGCTGTACATTAACATTCTTTTCAGGAATGTTAATGTATATTAAAAATAATACTTTAGAAAAATTTAGATACAACATGTTAAACCGAATGTTAAAATGACACCCCCCCCCAAAAAAAAAGTTCAGTGCAGTTTGGTATTTTACAGTATATTAGAAGGTCAAAAATACATTAGTGGTTTCAAAGGCACCTTTGCTCTTGTAAGATAGAAATCGCTTAAATTAGTGGTGAAAATATTATGGACTTACTTTTCCACAAAGTAAACTAATTGCATAGAGTATTTAGTACAACCAGACAACCCCTCAGAATATTTATCACTCCACTGCTCCTCAATAAAATTTGTGGAAAGATTTGAAGTACGCAGTTAAGCTCTGTAGGGCACCTTAATTGGAGCTGTCAGATGTGAAGTATTGTTTTCTCCCTGTTCTTCACAGTTTATGTTTCCAGGAATGAGCTGAAACTCTCAAAACTGACATTTTCAACTCTCGACCTTTGTAGACCATTTCATTTACAGGTACAAACCAGCAGTAGCGGCATTTTTTATTTCATTTTTAAAGAAACAATAAACATCTGATGTGCGGAAACAAACTTCACAACTCAAAAGAGTTATAAAGCAGGTATGTTTATTACGGCACCAGGTGCAAGGGGTATCGCTCCTCCTAACTTGCACACCGTTTCGGCAAGCAGGCAAATATTTATTACACAAAAGTATACATATTCATATGATTACACAACACAAAACATACATATGCATAAGTGAGGCGGAGAAGTTCAAAAGGCTTGCATTAGCAGTTTATGTCATCAATGCGCAGGCTCAGATCTGTCTCTGGTGGTCGTTTATTTCTTCAGGGGTCTTATCTTCCTCTTCTGGCCTTTAGATAACTTTAGCCCTTTGTACATGTTCTCTTCCTACTTGTTGATTTCAACAGTTTTTAACAAGCTCTAGCTGGTTCTGTGATAAGACTAACCTTGCAGTTCCTGTTACCACTTTCTTTGTTTTAGTAAGTCTGTTCTTGACAAATACCAGTCCCTGATAAGCTTAACCCTTAACAGACATCACAAGCGCCAGCTTTGGTAAGTGAGTTTTAAAGAATAAACAAAAGACAGTATCTAAGTGGTTTAAAAGATAGTTATGGCTCTGTATCAATCAAGTAAATTAAAGGATGTCATTCATTTCATTGAGTAGATTCTTACGCCAGAAATAACCTAAATGCATAACTTGGACTTCTTAAGAAATAACTAACTATTTCAGCAGCAGCAAAGGTATCACAAACTAGTCCTCCATTTCTAAGTCAGAAGCTTTACTAGGTCATGGATGGTCATATTCACATGTATTTATTCATAAGTCTTTGCAAGGGGCTCCAAAGGCAGGAAGCGAAGAATTCCTGGGACATAGCTTTATACACTGTGCACAAGATGTCATCTGATGCACACAACACTGCCTGATGTTGATAAATCGGCAGATGCTTAAGCCACTGATATTACTTCCTATGAAAGTCCAAATCAGTGCTAGGATGCTTGGAAGTTGTCCCATTTCTCATGATGCAGAGTTTAGTTGTTCCCTGAGCATACTTCAGAGGTTAGAGAAGCTGCTCACAGCTTTTAATGTTTATTTTAAGTACAAGTCCCAGCCTGAATAATGAACATATGTTCTCCTTAAATCATGAACATACGCTCTGAGGAGAATGAAGAGCTGCTATCAGCAAGACTTGGGATTATAATTTTGCATTGACAATCGACTCCTTTCAAATATCTATCATTACTGCCAGGTTGTACACCTTTCTACTGTCTGTCTCAGAACTTTTCTTTCAGTAATTTTTCAGTTACTTGCGATAAGTAAGAAAATTAAGAAGATTTTCTATAAGAAGAGAGAAGTTAGTGGGAGGATTGTGCACTTCAGTTGAGGTATTCAGAATGTGAAGCTTTGGAAATTAAGACTAAAGTATGACGTCAATAGCAAGTTCACAGCGGTACTCAAGTACTCATACGCATGCAGTCTATCTTAAAATGTAATTACACCAAAAACTCCATTTTTGTGGAAGCCTCAAGCCAGATGCATGCCTCATGCAGATGACAGAAATCAACAGCATTATCCCAAAAGTAGAGTTTGTTTTTATCTCATTGACTTACGCAACCTCCAGTTGGAGAGGTAGCAATCTTCTTGCAGATGGAGGCTATTGATAGTAGATAACAAGGCTCCAGAGAAAACGAACAACTGTATTTTCCTCTTTCAATAATTGCCTATGGTATGGAGATGATTGTTTAGAACCACCTTCGATTACCAATAAACTAAATAAAGGCTGCAAATGGAAATAGCTTATGTCCCAAAATAAATGAATTGCTTACAATGGGCAGTATCAGCAAGCTGACTGTGATTTTTATATTGATTCACTTAAAGCTTTTCATGGTTAATAAGCTGAGAATGACAAGTACAAGTACTTTTATTCATATAACTAATAATGATTTAGAGAGTCTTCATCCATAATTACATTTATGTTAAACCCCCTCAAGCACTATTGAATAAAGTTCTGAAAGCTGTATTTGAGCAAAATTCTATTGACTTAAATCCCAATTGCATCTCTTTGTTTAAGGTCAGTTTTAGTTCTTTAGTGTTTTGTAGTTTTATTTCTGATTTCTTTTCTGTTGCTTTCTGCATAACATTGCACTGTTACTATGTTTATACAAAACAAAAACGAGCTGGAACCAGAAAGCCCTCACTAAAGCTGTATATGGCTAAAGCTGTATACATTAGGATAGGTTCTGAAACAAAAAGTCCATAAAGAAAACTTATGATTCCTGTGTGTCTGAGAATATAGTGTGATCTCTCCACTCTCTAAAAGAGTACATCTGAAGCACAAGTGAATTTAAATAGGATAAAATAGTTTCCAGGCTAACTAAATAATCACCAAAAAATAGATGAATGCTTAAAACAAAATCTTGGTAGCTGAGAAGCAATTACTTGGTCTGCAATGGACTTCCAGTATTACACTGAGTAAGGTCTCTCTCTCTTCAATACTCTTTTGGTTACATGGTGGAGGATATAGCTCTCCTACCTAACAAGGCTGATAAACAGTATTTCAAAATATGTAATTTTCAAATATTAAGATAATGACAATTGTGAGTTTTTAGGATTGAAGCCTTGTACTGTCTCTAAAATACACTAGGAAATTGATCAATACATTTTGTGATCTTCACAAGAAGAACGTCCTGAAGGTCTTTGCTACTCACATACATCTTTACATTTTATACTGTGATTTAAAAGGACAATACATATGAGTATTTCCAGCATACAGTTTTGAATGTTTTCATTGTAGTGGATGAGGAAGAATAACTTCATTTTATTTATTTACTTATTTGAATGTTACCATAGCCTACTGTAAATATGCCAAGTAATACTGTTGTTTCCCTAAATATTTTTCTGTAGATAATAAATTACTTCCATATGTAATATTTGTGTTACTAGGAAGGGCTCCTCTTTCAACTAATTTAGCCAAGGAGTTTATATTTATGACCCCAATTCAAGCATTCACGTATCTTTCTGTTCTGCTCAAAGTCAATGAGATTAAATAATCAGCTTGTATTTAAGTATATCTGTCCTCCATCATTGGAATTCCACCTTCTATACTGCATTTTATCATAGCATGCTCCTCTTATTGGTTTGTGTGGCAAAGTTTTGGTAGTGGGGGGAGCTGCAGGGATAGCTTCTGTGAAAAGCTGCTGGAAGCTTCCCTGATGTCTAATAGCGCCAATGTCAGCTGGCTCAGAGATGGATGCACTGCTGGCCAAGGCCAAGCCACTCAGCGATGACGGTAGCACCTCTGTTAAAACACATTTAAGAAGGGGTCGGGGGGAAACCCTGGGCACAGAAACTGCTGCTGAAGAGAGGAGTGAGAATATGCGAGAGAAACATCTCTGCAGACAGCAAGGTGAGTGAAAAGCAGGGGGGAGGAGGTGCTCCGAGTGCCGGAGCAGAGATTCCCCGGCAGCTCCTGGTGAAGGCCCTGGTGAGGCCGGCTGTGCCCCTGCAGCCCACGGAGCTCCACGCTGGAGCAGGTATCTGCCCCGACCCGATGTCGGGGGAGGTTTCGATATGATCCCAAGAGCGAGATTAAGACTCAAACAAGGTCAAACGCCGTATACCCCAAACAACTTTCATTATAAAAAATAAAATAAAAAAATTATCAGCGGCAATTAAAACTAAGAAATTAATAGCGATAGGACAGAACGGAATAAAAAGACAGAAATGAAGCGAGCGTTCGGGATAGACTTGCAAGGAAAGTCACCACGGTGGATGCGCGGCGGCCCGGGGCCCAAGCTTCGCGATGCTTCGGTAGCGCGCGATCGCCGCGGCGGCGCGCACGAGGGCGTGTCTTGGCAGTCCCTTTTATTCTCATTCGCGGGATGCGATTTCCATGACAACGACACTTGCCCGTCTGCTCCCGCCCCGCTCCTCACGCGACGATCACGCGGCGATCGCATGACGCCGTGGTGCACGATTGGGCCTTGTGGCACCAATCACAGGCCTCTGTGGCCCTGCAGCCACGCCCATCGCCAGCCGGAGGAATTCTTGTTCAGACGAACGAGCTCTGAGACAAGCGCCTCGCGGTTCGTCCCACTGGTCGGTCTCTCACAATATCCACCTGCAGCCTGTGGAGGACCCCAAGCCGGAGCAGATAGGCGTGCCCAAAGGAGACTGTGACCCCGTGGGAAGCCCACACTGGAGCAGACTCCTGGCAGGACCTCTGGATCCGCGGGGAAAGGACCCTAGGCTGGCGCAGGTTTGTTGGCAGGACTTGTGACCCTGTGGGGGACCCACGCTGGAGACGTCTGTTCCTGAAGGACGGCACCCCATGGAAGGGACCCAGGCTGGAGCAGTTCCTGAAGAACTCTGGGAAGGACTCACACTGGAGAAATTAATGGAGGACTGTCTCCCATGGGAGGGACCTGATGCTGGAGCAGAGGAAGAGTTTGAGGAGTTGTGCCCCTGAGGAGGGAGATTAGCAGAGACAACATGTGATGAACTGACCATAACCCCCATTCCCCATCCCCCTGCGCCGCTGCACGGGTAGGAGGTAGAGAACTCGGGAGTAAAACTAAGCATGGGAAAAGGGGGGGAAGGTGTTTTAAGATTTGGTTTTATTTCCTCATTACCCTACTCTGGTTTGATTGGAAATAAGTTAATTTTTGCCCCAAGTCAAGTCTGTTTTGCCTATGATGGTAATTGCTGAGTGATCTCTCCCTGTCTTTATCTCAACCCATGAGCGTTTCGTTGTATTTTCTCTCCCCTGCCCGGTTGAGAAGGGGAGTGACAGAGCGGCTTTGGTGGGCACCTGGCATCCAGCCAGGGTCAACTCACCACATACACCTCTAAGAATATCATGAATGTTAGTGGGTAACACATTCCTCTCTGCAAGAAATAATACTTTTATAGGAAAGAACATAAATTTGTCTAAATTTCTCTACCACTTTAATGACATGAATATTCAGCACGAGAGATTTTCTCTTAGTTACTTTTGTCATGTACGCCATTCAATATTTGTCATTAACTTGATCATTAATCCTAGAATTTTATATACATGTAGATTAAATTCTTATCACAGTTAATTCTATGACAAAAAGTTTTCATTTAGAAGGGTCTTATAGTCTGATTTTTTTTTTTTGTTATCGGTGATTTCCATAAATTGCAGTGTAAAGAAGCAAGTGTGGAACTCCAAAGAGGATGACATTTCTTTACAGATGTTAACTTTCATCAACAATAAAAACTGTACTTACTACTAAAAGGTGACTAAGTCTTTTCTACAATTAAGGCTGAAGCCTTAAGGCTGAAGGAGAAACAATTAACACGTAATCAAAATCCAAGTATTACTTTTTAAAAATTGAAAAATAACACGAAAACTTAACTGCAACCTGAAGAATTTTGTTATGCACTATTTTTCAGTGATACCAGGATATACTTGCCCTGTTTCACTTAGACTAGTTAAAATGTCCAAAACAAAAAAAGCAGTCAAATAAGGAACTTAAAATTATCTTCAATATCTTCTGTGAATGTGAGGGTTAAATAAGGATATGTAGTAGTTACGTGTAAGGACATTTTACAGAGATACAGAGTAATCAAACCTCTTGTACTTTGGACAAACTGCTTTTTTGATATTGCCTTCTCTAACATAAGTGTGCGAGGTGTGATTTACAGAAGAGGAACAACTGAAACCATAAATAAAGAAAAAAATGATGCACACACAGAGAATAACATCATTGGTGGGAAAGCATGTTAATCACACATACAGGCAGGCATACATTTGGAGAGCGGTTTGATACCAATATGTTAAGAGTAGTAGCAGATTTTCCATAAAATAGGAAAAGAAAAATATATCAGTATTCTTCAAAGGGAGAAAATATGCAAAAGTAGCTATTAGTGCAGTACCATTGTGACTTTAACTACATTCTCTTTATATCTCTGTATTTCCTACTTTGGAAACCCCAAGTGACATCATGCCTGGCAAAAAACAGCAATGAATAATGTACTTTTTATGCAGTTCTTTCCCTTGAAGAATCCAATGCTGAAATGTTAATTAGTTTTCTGTGTAAGTCCTAGATATCTTTTTCTCAGCAAAGCTTTTACAGAACAAAGCAAAAGAAGATTTATCCACCACCACCCTTAAATTCTAAGTAGAACAGGCAGTAAATGACATCAACATATTTTGAACTAAAAAAAAAATAAGAAAAAGCATATGATTAAGTCCAAGTGTAATTTCTGTCTGCAAATACTTGCTAGTCTAAGAAAGTTAATTTCTTAACTAATTTCAGTGATACTCTTGAATCAGAAAAATCTTGCATGTAGGCTCAGTTTCTATTAATTGTAAGTTGCATGCAATTTGAATGTTAAATATTCATATGATTTCTTTTCCCATGACGCATGATGCAACCTACTAGAAAAAAGAATTAATCTGTTATATTAACTTATATTAAAATAGCACTAGTTAATACTTTAAAGTTGTATCCACATCCGGTTTGGAAGTGCACACATGCACACAGCCTTCACAAAAGGCTTGGACAGAAATTAAAAACTATGCAAGCACTATGTGGGGATTATGGGTTTTTGTCATAAATAAGACTTAAACGCTATGTTGATCATTTGTTTCTGAATGTTTCCTTTCAGAAATTAAAACTGGTGAATCTGGATCGATTAAGTCCTGAGATGTCAAATACTCGGTGAAGGCAAGGAAAAAACAGACAGAACTGTAATCTCATGTTAATTTCTTGATCTCTATTCTGCAGTCAACAGGAAAATCTAAAAGGTGACAGTGTTCATATTTCATGCCAGATTTTTTAAAGTTATTTAATTTATTAACTGGGGAATCAAGTCTGAGAAGTTGATATATGGTTTTTTGATTTCTCTCATCTTTTGAATTTCTTCATGGCTTTTGAGGCTTACTTAATGAATTTACTGATACAACTCTAAACTGTCAGGTGCTTTTCAGTAAGTATTATATAAATACACTAGAATTATATAAATATATGCAAATGCAGCAATACAAGAAGTATTCTTTAGAAACATGCTGTTACAAAATCTTATAGGACCAGATCTTCAGCTTCAGAAGAGCCATACCTTTTAAAGCTGCTAAAGCCTCTGGTAAACCAGGTTTGCTTTATTAAACATGCCTTTAAATTTCCATGAAGATTACATTTCATGCAGATTTGATTTCCACTTTTTAAATTTTCTTAGGCAAGAAAACTTTCTCATACTTTTCTGACATGTTTTGGTCTAACTGTACGTTTATGCAGGGGTTTTGCAAAGGTAGGTAGGCAGGCAGTAACATCATAATTGAACACTAAGAATAGGATGAACTTTCAAAACCAGTGCATGAGTATGTGTGCTTGGCAGGTTGCTGAAATAGGGAAATGTCATCTCTGTAATTTGCAGTTACTGTCATTCAGTACCACAGTGGTTAAGCACAATTCTGTATTTTCCTATCCTGATTCAGTCAGGTCTCTATCAAGAAAAAAGGAAGAGGGAAGAGGGAAGAGGGAGAGGGAAGGGGAGGGGAGGGAAGGGGAGGAGGAGAGGGGAGGGAAGGGGAGGAGGAGAGGGGAGGGGAGGAGAAGAGGAAATCAAACGAGAAGAGAAAAAAGAAAAGAGAAAAGAAAAACAAAAAGGAGAGAAAGAGAGAGAGAAAGAAAGAAAAAAAAAAGGAAGAAAGGAAGAAAGAAACTAGATTTTTTTTTTTACTATTTAATCCTTACTATTCTTTGTGGTAATAAGAAAAATGTATTTACACACAGTCATGTTAAATGTGTCTCTTAAACCAACAATTGGTAACCAATGCAATGATACATCTAGCAGATCATCCTCAGATTATTTGGGTCATTTAATATAATTAATGAAAAAAGGAGAAAAAAACAAAACAGCATTTTCCATTCATGCTTTTCTGTGTTTAATCTAGCAAAACACCTAGTCAGGAATGTGTCCCAGTAGGATGACTGAAAGATCTGTACCTGTGCTCCACTTGGTCTATTCGATTAGGTTAGGGTATCAGAATACCCGAACAGATTTCCTTGGCTTTGCATGTAAAGGGATAGACTTTGTCCTAAGTTTTCAGTGGCTACGTTTTGTAGACCAGTTCAAGAACAGAATAAAGTTTTTACTGCTCACCTTGGGCTTTTGAGCTGTTTTGTATGCAGTTTTTACCTGACCTAAAAATTACATATTTAATTTCTCTGAGTTCGGGGGGAGGGTTGTGGGGGCTGAGTGTTTGGGTTTTTAATTGGTTTGGCTTGGTTTTGGATGCTCTGGGTTTTTGTTTGTTTTTTGTCTCTGGCCACAAGTGGTTCCCCAGAGTTCAGTATTGGGGCCAGTCTTGTTTAATATCTGGACAAGGGGATCAAGTGCACCCTCAGTACATTGCAGACAACACCAAGTTGGGCAGGAGTGTTGATCTGCTGGAGGGCAGGAAGGTTCTACAAACGGATCTGGACAGGCTGCATCGGTGGGCCAAGACCAACTATATGAGGCTCAACAAGGCTAAGTGCTGGGTCCTGCACTTCAGTCACAACAACCCCATGCAACACTACAGGCTTGGGGAGGAGTGGCTGGAGAGCTGCCTGGCAGAAAACGACCTCAGGGTGTTGGTCAACAGCCAGGTGAACATAAGCCGGCAGTGTGCCCCGGTGTCCAAGAAGGCCAACAGCGTCCTGGCCTGTATCAGCACTAGTGTGGCCAGCAGGAGGAGGGAAGTGATCCCCTCTGTACTCAGCACTGGTGAGGCCACAGCTCAAATACTGTGTTCAGTTTTGGGCCCCTCACTACAAGAAGGATGCTGAGGTGCTGGAGCGTGTCCAGAGAAGGGCAACAAAGCTGGTGAGGGCTCTGGAGAACAAGTCTTACGAGGAACAGCTGAGGGAACTGGGATTGTTCAGTCTGGAGAAGAGGATGCTTGGGGGAGACCCTATCACTCTTTACAACTACCTGAAAGGGGGTTGTGGCGAGGTGGATGTTGGTCTGTTCTCCCAAGTAACTAGTGATAGGTTGAAAGGAGATGGCCTCAAGTTGCGCCAGGGGAGGTTTAGACTGGATATTAGGAAAAATGTCTTCACTGAAGGGGTTGTCAAGCATTGGAACAGGCTGCCCAGGGAAGTGGTGGAGTCACCATCCCTGGAGGTATTTAAAAGATGTGTAGATGTGGTGCTTAGGGCCATGGTTTAGTGGTGGACTTGGCAGTGTTAGCTTTACAGCTGGATTCGATGATCTTAAAGGACTTTTCCAACCTAAATAATTCTATGATTCTTTGATTGGTAATTCTAATGGAGGAAACTGTAGGATGGCAGTGAGGTTTTTTTCTTCCTTTTTTTCACTCAGTACGTTAAAAATTTCAGTCAGCATTTTAACCTATGGGTCTTTGTTAATGGTGAATCACACACAATAATTATTCACTACAGATTTTGACGAAGGCCTTAGTTCAGATGTAAAAATGTTGTAAACCTGTTTGTATATCTCATTAACGTGACCTCAGTGATTCTAGAAGGGGCCTGACTAGCATCCACAGAGCTACTTAATGGGAGAGAGTCATAGACTTCATTGTCTAAATAACTAAGTATACTTGTAAATGGAATTAATATCAAATATTATTGAAATGTACAAATCACTTACGGGCATGCTATCAGTTAATACACAGCTACATTCTTTTCCCCCAAACACCCAATGTAATCACATAATTAAAATATTTCTCCATATGGTATCTGAAACCACTTTAAATGTAAAAAAGTTCAAAAGAACAAGGAAAGGAAAGAGGGCCTTTAAACCAATCGAGAGGGCCTTAAACTAGATTTGAAGGGGGAAGGGGGTGAAACCAGACTCACTAGAGATGAGCCTAGGAGTTGCATGCCAGAGATGGGGGTGAAATCGATAGCTCAGCTCAGGTGCATCTACACCAATGCACGCAGCATGGGCAGCAAACAGGAGGAGCTGGAAGCCATTGTGCAGCGAGACTTAGTCGCCATCACAGAAACATGGTGGGATGACTCTCATGACTGGCATGCTGCAATGGATGGCTATAAGCTCTTCAGAAGGGATAGGCATGGAAGGAGAGGCAGTGGGGTGGCTCTGTATGTTGCGGAGTGTTTAGATTGTATAGAAATGAATGATTATGAAGACCGAGTGCTTATGGGTAAGGATGAGGGGAAGGCCAATGAGGCAGACATCCTGCTGGGAGTCTGTTATAGACCAGCCAACCAGGATGAAGAGGCAAGTAAAGCATTCTACAAGTGACTGGCAGAAGTCTCACAATTGCTAGCCCTTGTTCTTGTGAGGGACTTCTGCTGGAAGTACAACACAGCAGAGAGGAAACAGTCTAGGAGATCCCTGGAGTATGTGGAAGACAACCTCCTGAGACGGCTGGTAAGTGAGCCTACCAGGGGAGGTGCCTTGCCTGACCTGCTGTTTACAGAGAAGGACTCGGGAAATGTGATGTTTGGAGGCCTTTGTCATGGTTTAGCCCCAGCCGGCAGCTAAGCACCATGCAGCCGCTCGCTCACTCCCACACGGTGGGATGGGGGAGAGAATTGGAAGAGTAAAAGTGAGGAAATTCATGGTTTGAGATAAAGACAGTTTAGTAAGTAAAGCAAAAGCTGCGCACACAAGCAAAGCAAAACAAGGAATTCATTCACCACTCCCCGCGGGCAGGCAGGTGTTCAGCCATCTCCAGGGAAGCAGGGCTCCATCACACATAATGGTTTCTTGGGAAGACAGACGCCATCACTCCGAACATCCCTCCACCCCTTCCTTCTTCTTCGTCCCAGCTTTATATACTGAGCATGACGTTATATGGTAGGGAATATCCCTTTGGCCAGCCTGGGTCAGCTGTCCTGGCCGTGCCCCCTCCCAGCTCCCCGTGCACCCCCAGCCTGCTTGCTGGCAGGCCAGCATGAGAAGCTGGACTGTCCTTGACTACTTAGCAACAACCCAAAACATCAGCACGTTATCAACGTTTTCTCATCCCAAATCCAAAACATAGCCTCACGCTAGCTGCTGTGAAGAAAATTAACTCTACCCTAGCTGAAACCAGGACAGCCGTCTTGGGCTTAGCAACCATGACATGATAGAATTCTCAATTCTGAGTGAAGTAAGGAGAGGGGTCAGCAAAACTGCTACCATGGACTTCTGGAGGGCAGACTTTGGCCTGTTCAGGTCACTGGCTGAGAGAGTCCCTTGGGAGACAGTCCTGAAGGACAAAGGTGTTCAGGAAGGCTGGACAGTCTTCAAGAAGGAAATCTTAAAGGTGCAGGAGCAGGCACTTCCGATGTGCCATAACACCAGCTGGCAGGGGAGACAACCAGCCTGGCTGAACAGGGAGATTTTGCTGGGACTCAGGAAAAAGAAGGCAGTTTATCACCTTTGGAAGAAGGGGAAAGCAACTCAAGAAGAGTACAAGGATCTCGTTAGGTCAAGCAGAGACAAAATTAGAAAGGCAAAAGCCCAGCTAGAGCTCAATCTGGCCATGGTCATAAAGGATAGCAAAAAATGCTTTAACAAATATATTAATAACAAGAAGAGAGCCAAGGACAATCTCCATCCCTTACTGGATATGGCAGGGAACATTGTCACCAAGGATGAGGACAAGGCTGAGGTACTTAATTCCTTCTTTGCCTCAGTCTTTAATAGCCAGTCCAGGTATCTGCAGGGTATTCATCTCCCTGAGCTGGAAGATGGGGATGGAGGGCACAATAAACTCCTCATAATCCATCAGGAAGCACTTAAGGACCTGTTAGGCCACCTGGATGCCCACAAGTCTATGGGGCCAGATGAGATCCACCCAAGAGTACTGAGGGAGCTGGTGGAGGAGCTTGCCAAGCCACTCTCCATCATGTACCAGCAGACCTGGTTAACAAGGGAGGTCCCAGACGACTGGAGGCTTGCCAATGTGAGGCCATCTACAAGAAAGGCTGGAAGGAGGATCCTGGGAACTACAGGCCTGTCAGCCTGACCTCCGTACTAGGGAAGATTATGGAGCGGTTCCTCTTGAGAGTGCTCACAGGGCATGTGCAGGACAACCAAGGGATCAGGCCCAGCCAGCACATGTTCATGAAAGGCAGGTCCTGCTTGACCAACCTGATCTCCTTCTATGACCAGGTGACCTGCCTAGTGGAGGAGGGAAAGGCTGTGGATGTTGTCTACCTGGACTTTAGTAAAGCCTTTGACAGCATCTCGCACAACATTCTCCTGGAGAAACTGGTGGCTCGTGGCTTAGACAGGTTTACTCTTTGCTGGGTAAAGAACTGGCTGGATGGCTGAGCTCAGAGAGTTGTGAATGGCGTTAAATCCGGCTGGCGGCCGGTCACAAGCGGTGTTCCCCAGGGCTCGGTTCTGAGGCCGGTCTTGTTCAATACCTTTATTGATGTTCTGGATGAGGGGACCAAGTTCTCCCTCAGTAAGTTTGCAGATGACACCAAGTTGAGTGGGAGTGTTGATCTGCTGGAGGGTAGGAGAGGTCTGCAGAGGGATCTGGACAGCTGGATCGGTGGGCCGAGGTCAACTGTATGAGGTTTAATAAGGCCAAGTGCAGGGTCCTGCACTTGGGTCACAACAACCCCATGCAACACTACAGGCTTGGGGAGGAGTGGCTGGAGAGCTGCCTGGCAGAAAAGGACCTGGAGGTGCTGGTTGACAGGTGGCCGACCATGAGCTGGCAGTGTGTCCAGGTGGCCAAGGCAGCCAACAGCGTCCTGGCCTGTATCAGGAATAGTGTGGCCAGCAGGAGGAGGGAAGTGATCGTGCCCCTGTACTCAGCACTGGTGAGGCCGCACCTCGAATCCTGTGTTCAGTTTTGGGCCCCTCGCTACAAGAAGGATGCTGAGGTGCTGGAGTGTGTCCAAAGAAGGGCAACAAAGCTGGTGAGGGGTCTGGAGCACCGGTCTTATGAGGAGCAGCTGAGGGAACTGGGATTGTTCAGTCTGGAGAAGAGGATGCTTGGGGGAGACCCTATCACTCTTTACAACTACCTGAAAGGGGGTTGTGGCGAGGTGGATGTTGGTCTGTTCTCCCAAGTAACTAGTGATAGGTTGAAAGGAGATGGCCTCAAGTTGCGCCAGGGGAGGTTTAGACTGGATATTAGGAAAAATTTCTTCACCATGTGGTCAAGCATTGGAATAGGCTGCCCAGGGAGGTGGTGGAGTCACCATCACTGGATGTATTCAAAACACATGTGGACGTGGCACTTCAGGATGTGGTTTAGGGGGCATGTTGATGTTGGGTTAACTGTTGGACTTGGTGATCTTGAAGGTCTTGTCTAACCATAATGATTCTGTGGTTCTGTGAAAACAAAACCTGAAAGACTGAGGAATCGATAGGGAAAAACTAGCCACAAAACAACCTATCAATCAAACATATTGTTCAGTTCAGTCCTCCAAGGAAGATGATAAGGGAAGGAGTAAATCACCTTTATTATACACAGGAGTGGGTGATCGGACCAACAACACGCTGGGAGAGGATAGAGCTGATTCCAAATTGCTCTATTCCACCAATACCTTTCAGGACTGTCTGTATCCTTACTTACTAAGTCCTTCCTCTTTTTATCTGGGCAAATGTGGGGTTTTTTTTTTTGTTTTTGAACTTGGCTACATCCAGTCTTTACGGTAGATTTTTATTTTTAACTTATTTTTTGAAGTTACTTTCTTTTTGTCCTAAGGTATTTGTACTGCTCTGCAGAGCTTTGAACTACTGTTATATTAATGTATTAATATAGCTAAGTCATAGCTCACACTGGTCAACAGGGAGAAAATGACAAATTACCAACTTCCAGAATGAGATACTCTCATGATTAAAGTAGTTGGACACATTTTATTTGAAGTTTTAAAGAATACAGATAGACATCCATATGTTTTCATTCCATAGACATTTCTATTTAGAAAGAATAATTTCAGTGGTGAAAAGTCTAAAAAAAGAGGAAAACCAAAAAGACAAGGAAGAAAGTCTCAGACCTGAAAACAGTAGAGATAAAATAATAACAGACTTCCTTTCTCTTTTGGGGTTTGCAGACTGTTGTTCTGCACAAGTAAGATACTGTTTAGAGCCTATTGGAACTTATGCATTTGCTAGAAAGGCCTATATTAATTCATAGCTCCCTCATTGTAGATAGGAGACCCTAAATATGATGTAGACAGATCATCTGAGGTTTCTAAAGTGCAAAGAAGTTTCTAAAAGTTTTCTATATTAATTTAATTCTTTTCACATTAAATACCCTTCTCAAATACTTAGAAATTATCTTTAATTTGAATATGGAAGAGATATGAAAGAAGAATACCAAAGATTAGTTGAATGTGCAAGAGATTCTGACTCTACCAAATAAGGTTAGAGAATACCTAAGAGAAAGATAAACAACTAATGAAACTTCAAACTAAAGGACAAACATTACTACTTTTTTTTTTTTTTTTTTAATGGTGGAGAATGAAGTTTCCTTCTCTGGCTGATCAGGATGGAGGTCCCTCAGTGGGAAATATATACATTATATACATACATACAATGTGGATCTCTCTGGTAGCTGGGCTTAAACACACAACCCTCCTAGGAGCTGGTCCTGGATCCTCACTCTGCCCAGTTGCTTCCCACACAGACACATGGACACATACCTTAGTTGACGCCCAGACCCCCCAGTCTCTCTGGCAGTTGTCCAGGACTCCTGTGGTCCAGTAGGCAAACATGGCCAAGTAACTTCCTCTGGGATACATATACACATACCCCAGGCCACTTACCCAGCTACCTAGATAGCCTTGCTTGGCGTTTGGCAGCAATTGCCCCTGGACATCCATGTCCTCACTCACTGCAGTTGCTGCAGCACAGAAACATGGGTACCTAGAACCTGTGGTCTGACTCTGTAAACACACATTACATACCAAATAAAGAGACCCCAGACATCGAAATAGTCGGACATAGAGTATAATGAGAAGACAGAACAAACTCTGCTGAGCAGGTGCCAGACAAGCTTACAAACCAGCAACCTGTTCATATGCAACCATCACCTTTTATCCCCTTACCCCTCTGTTTTCCCTTGTGTGTTCCTTCCCAAACCACCCTTTCTCTGTCTTTGGCTTCTACCCTAGGCATCCCATAGTAAGTCTTGTACAATCCCAAAATGCTCTTCACTTGCTTCTCATAATGAGTCCCATACCCCTTAGGCAGTAACCTCTCCCTCTGCAAGGTGGTCTGGAGAGTCTCTCTTCTTGACTGATGGTGCTGGGTTTCACCCCAGTCTATGGGCTGATCGCTCTCTGGGAGGGACTGGGACCAGGGTCTGTTTCTCTGAGCAGGTTACTGAGGTTCCCCCCCCGACATCATGCCTCTGAGCTCTTTCATGTGTGTCTGGAGACAAACCTTCCATCACATAGCCTAAAAGCTTATACAACAATTTTTGACAGAACTGAGGCTAAACCATGGAGATCCCATTGCTCAAACCCATTCATTTCACTTTTGAGCTTGCAGTCCTACTTTATATGAGCTTGACATCTACAAAACCAAAGCAAGTCTCTCTGCAGCTGTAATGCAGCAGAATAAAATGAATTTTAGCTGTAGGAACAATATGGGGAAAGAAAAGGGAAGGGAAGCGAAGCAAAGCTAAGCGAAGAGAGGAGAGAAACATTCTTCTTCAAAGAGACAAAAAATACTGTATTTGTATTGCAACAGTGTCTTGGTATCCCAAATAGGATTAAGAATACTTGCTAAAGATATAGACACTGCAGATGTCAAGAAGTTTGGTCTCTGTAAAAATGGATAGGGAGGTACAGAACTGTAACCAAGCTCTTCAATATGTTGTTGTATCCTGCTTGATGCTTGATTTGACATGATCTGCAAAGGGAAGGAAATTAATTACTTTCTAGCAAGGGAAGGCTCCAGGCTTTTTATTGTTCTGGGAAAAGGTAGTAGTGTAGAGCTTCGTGCAAAAAAAATAATCTGCTTAAAGAGATTCAGTCTTTAAACCAAGAGATTCTGTTACTTGAAATGTAAGAGGTGAGAAATAAGCCACAGCAGAAACCACTTAATCCTTGCCAATACCATATTAGACCTTTGGAAAAACTTGTTCTCAGTTTGGCTTCTGGTCAGTTACAGAGGATGCACTTTGGGTACTTTTTGTTTCTTTACAATTGCCTTTTATAGATAAAAATGTTTGGTTTGTTTTTCTCCCACAGAATTCCATGTGCTGAGGGAAGAAGTTATTAGCTCCCCTTCTAAAATGATTGCATATTTAAAGCCATTTAGAAACTATAGGCATTTTGTTTAAATTCTGTGCAGTATATTCAGCCTTTAGCAAGAATCTGTGAGGGTTATCGTTACTGCCTATGTGCTATACATTCTTTTGCCTGACCTAATTATAACACTTGTTCCTTTAAGACTTCCATTATAATTGAGAATAAAAATCTCTCTTATTCATATGTGTTTGAGGTAGTAATGATTAGGCTTTTATGCCAAGCTAAGTGAACTCTGGCAAACCTAAAGAAAGACATGGGAATTAGGAAAAGGTTGGGGGCCAGTACATTAAACAAGAATCCTTTCATGATTTCTCTGCACTAATTTAATTATTATTTAAAACGTCCTCTGGCAGCATTTGTAACATTAATTGTATAATGATTTTCTCATATTTAAACCATGGTAATTAAAATGTACAGAGACTATTTCTTATTCCTGTTGCAATATAATGTTTTCACTTGACTGAAGTTGAACAGGAATTTGGCCTTTATGTTGTAAAGAAAAAAAAAAACAGGACCGCTGGGAGCAAATGGATCAATTAAACAATGTTCTGTTGTAATGAGGGTCACATCATTCTGCCAATGATAAAAATCTGTAGCTGAATCTGTCACTAATGATATATGCCATCTTCTTAGCCCCATGATGCTAACCTATCAGGAGGCAACCAACAGTCTTAGCTTTCTATTGATCCTTGCATGTTCTGTTTTAGAAGTCAGTAAAAAATGCAGATCAGGTCATTATAAAATACTAATATTACAGTCAGAGGCTCCTGGATGCTGAAAACAGCAATATGAATATTGGGCTGAAAATGTCATTTGTAAATACTTCTCCTTCTCTAACCCGTTTTCCCATTTTGCATTTTGCCTGACAGCAGTATTATTGGATGAAATTACAACCGAGCTCCCCGGGTCTCGTACTAGGGCAAACACCAGCAAACCAAGTTTGATGATAGCAGACATACGGAGCACTATAGCACAAGATGTCAGTGACCAGTTCTGCATACCTAACTCTGAAAAAAAAAAGGAGAGCTTGTGTGACTTATGGGGTATGTATATAGTGCATATAGTTTTTATATAGCCTTATATACCTAGACAGGAGGCAGGTCCGTCTGAGCTATTAGTTGTGGTTGTGAGGTTAGGGCTGACCGCCTAAACACTGGGACCTTGAGGGCATCCAAGGAGCAATGGTCAGTGTAGGAACCTAATCACAGTGAAAATGGAGCACTGCTCTCTGGGACTATCCAAGGAGGACGATCAAACTGTTGTCCCTGGAGCGAAACCCACCCAGGAGGGTCAGTAGGGAAACGCTCTCCCTGTAATGCCCTGCAGACTAGTGGAGGTCATGGCCTAAAGGGCTGCAGGGGGAAGTGCATTTTGGGACTTTGTCAAGTGTATTATAGGGTACTTTTATAAGAGGATTCTGGCAACGTTTGAGACTTGGTGTAAACTGTTTAGGGAAAGGACCACAGGAAGGGATAAAGGTGAATCAAGGAAGAACAAGCATAGGAAAATAAAGGGAAAAGGGGATGGTCAAGTGTAAACAGGAGTTGGTCAGTGTGCTTGTCTGACTCTGCGCTTTATCACTGCAGTTTATCCTACGTCCTTATCAAATCCTACTTGCAAATACAGTCTGTGTGGGTACGCTCTCAGTTCTGGCTGTGTTCGTGTGGGTGCCAGTGATCTTCAAGCTGAACTAGCCTGTGAGCATGATAAGAGGTCTGAGTGCCAGAAACTGGAGGAGAACCACAAACTTCAGGGGCCTGAAGGTCCAAGTACAGGAGAGACCCATATGTTGTGAGTGTACATGTTCCACTAGCAGTCTTTGACCTTGATTAGCTGGAGACGAGGAGCAGGATGGGGCTGTCGGTGCTGCTCATGCTTGTGCGAGCGTTTTGTGTCTGTGTGGGAACTGGGAAGGGCACTGCTGTCTGGTCACTGGAATTTGAAGTTACATAAAAACAGTAAGAGCACACTATATATATGTATATATGTGAAAAGCCTTTATATAAGCACACAGATTATTTTTATACATACACATGTATATACACATCATATAAAAATTTATATTACTTATATGTATCTATAAAAATGCTTTTTTAGTGCCAGCAGAGGTTTAGGTTGGATATTAGGAAAAATTTATTCACTGAAAGTGTTGCCAAGCACTGGAACAGGCTGTCCAGTGAAGTGGTTGAGTCACCATCCCTGGAGGTATTTAAAAGACGTGTAGATGGGGTACGTAGGGACATGGTTTAGTGGTGGACTTGGCAGTGTTAGCTTTATGGTTGGACTTGATGATCTTAAAGGTCTTTTCCAAACTAAATGATTCTATGTTTCTATGATTCTATAGTAAATATACTGTTGTGGGTTATTCCTGGTAGGCAGCTAAGCATCCCACAGCCACTTGCTCGCTCTCTCCCAGTGGAATGAGGCAGAGAATCAGAAAGGCAAAACCAAGAAAACTCATGGGTTGAGATAAAGACAGTTAAAAAGAATAGAACAGAACAGAACAGAACAGAATAGAATAGAATAGAATAGACTATCATATAGTCCAACTGCCTGACCACTTCAGGGCTGACCAGAAGTTAAAGCATGTTGTTAAGGGCATTGTCCAAATGCCTCTTAAACACTGACAGGATTGAGTAATTGACCACCTCTCTAGGAAGCCTGTTCCAGTGTTTTACCACCCTCTCAGTAAAGAAATGCTTCCTAATGTCCAGTCTAAACCTCCCCTGATGGATGCAGCTTTGAACCACTCCCACATGTCCTATCACTGGATACCAGGGAGAAGAGATCTCCCTCTCCACCTCCCCTTCTCAGGAAGCTGTAGAGAGCAATGAAGTCGCCCCTCAGCCTCCTTTTCTCCAAGCTAGACAAGCCCAAAGTCCTTAGCTGCTCCTCATAGGACCATTCCTTCCAGCCGTTTCACCAGCTTTGTTGCCCTCCTCTGGATACATTCAAGGACCTTCACATCCTTCTTAAATTATGGGGCTCAGCACTGCACGCTATTCAAGATGAGGCCGCACCAACACTGAATACAGAAGGATAATCACCTGTTTTGCCTGGTCAGGCAAAAAAGGTCAAGCAAAGCTGCACAAGCAAAGAAAAGCAAAAAAGAAATTCATTCACTGGTTCCCATGTAGTGGCAGATGTACTTCCTGGAATGTCAGTCGTCAGCATGTGTAATGTCTACCTGGAAAGACAAATGAAACTGGAAAATTAAAACTTAAGGACTTTGATGCAAGTCTTTGATCTGTACAATCTCCACAAATGCATTTATGTCTTCACTTACCTATTGTTTTGTCCTTCAGGATGATTCTGCCGAGTGCAAAAGGCTGCCGTCAGTATTCTCAATATATTTGCTGAAGTGCAATTATTTTGGATTTGAGAAAAAAACAGCACACCAATCAATGTGTTTGCTCAAGAAAAAAAAAAAAAAAGATTAAATCTGCTATTCCATACCTTCACGAGAATACCTCGGGATTACCTCAAGGGTAAATTTGATCCTTTAAAAATATTGGGAGACTGACTCCTTCTATGCTTTCTATAGAAGTCTGCACAGGAAAGGGGACCTCTGTTCATAGACTTGCACTGTCAGAAGTGGATGAATGTTAGACCTGAGAGAGCTGTGAGACAACGTATGGAGATAAGGCAACCTTATCTCTACGTAGAGACGACCAATGCTTCCCTCTTGTTGGGTAAATGTTATAGTGAATATTGACAATACATAAGCATCCGTTCCTTAGTATTTCTCTGTTGGTCAGATCCAAATTATCCAAACAGTCTGCAAAAACAAAAAAAATAAAATTGGAGATACCATAGGCTTGTAATCACAATTCAGCCTAGTCACTATTTCCTCACTTTAGTTCAGATAGCAATTGTGTTTAATCCAGTCAAAAGCAGGAATTACTTCTTTAAATTAGGTTCTTCATTGGTCCTTTTTTTCATCTGTTTGACTACAAGCTGTCATTAAAAAATATTACAGATAGTTAGCCCTATATTTTAAGTTGAATACTACCTATTGTGCATGTTTTAGATTCAAATATTGTTTATGGCAGAGAAAGCACACCTTATATATAAGTAAATGCAAGAATTTATTGCTAGTATGATTGATATCTTAGAAGTCTAATCGTTATTAGTCCAGATGTGTTTCTTATAGGAAAAGAAAAAATAATAATGTGATTTAACTCAGTTATATGCACACCTTATTCCTACCCCATTTCTTGCCAGTTACATTCACCTTTCCCCTGCTCTTCTGGGTCCTGAGGTCAGTGGCTTCACTCTGGTGTTGCGGATGGGCACCAACGTTAGCAGCGAATTGTCAGCATCTGAGTCCTTTGCCAGGAGGAATACAATGCTCATGTAGATGGTTTCTTATTCCTCGCTCTGGGATCCACTTTGAATCATTTTTATATGTTTGTAAAGATTACATTTTCCTCTTTCTTCATTGGTCTACAGCTCCACATTACATCCAGATTTGTTATGTAGGGTCACCTTTACATATGTTAAATACTATTTCTTCATTGTCTTTGTTAACCCTAAACCCAGTTTTATCAAGCTCCAGGTTTGCATGTCTTTGAGTGTTTGTCAGTTGTTTGCAGCTGTGGGGTCTCCAGTGACAGAAATGCAAAGCTGCATAGCTATTATAATTTATAATGGCACACAATAAATGGACCACAATGGAATTAGTATTAAAAAATGGAGGAGAGCAAGAGAAAATTTAGTTCTTTGCTTAGGTACTTAACTAAAGAAAAATGGAAGGAAGGATGGAAGGAAGGAAGGAAGGACGGACGGAAGGACGGACAGGAAGGAAGGAAGGAGCATAGGGAGAGGGAGGGAGGCAGGGAGGGAGGGAGAGAAGGAGGGAAGGAAGAAAGAAGAGAAGGAGGCAATAAATAATTGAGGAAGACGGGAAGGAAACTGCCTGGAAATTCAAGCCAAACCCTAAACATTTCTAAGGCTCAAGGGATTAGTTTCCTGTTGGCATCCCTTCAGATTTCTGTTTAGTAAGACCTATAGACTCCATTGGTGAACAGATTTCTTTGAGAATTTCTGAAGAGCTGTCAGTATGATCAGTATTTCTTTTCAGTTGGCTGGATAAGTCTTACAAAGCATCAGTGAAACGTGAATCAGGCTTTTCAAATGTTCTGTGATTTGTATGCATAATCTGAAATATTAATCTTTATCACAACAGAAGAAAAGGCAGCAAAGCTTTTCCTTCCTCTTATGGTTTTAAGTAGAAAATATATTCAGGAAAATACAATGTTGTGTACACATAATACATTCATGTTAAAGTTGCCCTTGAACTCAAAATCTTTAACACTTCCATATTATTATAATTTCAAAATGTTCAATCTTAACAGTGTACTAATGTAATATTGTTTTTTGTTTTCAAATATTTGCTCGTTCTGAGATAAGCAACTAACTAACTGTTGAGAACTTATGAATTAAACAAGGTTGGACTGGATCAGATTTTGAATAGAAAACCACTGCAGAATTCTGTGGTGGGGAAAAAAAATGCTGAGGTTCTTTACAAAGTAGCATCATGATACAACAATGACAGAAATTTACATTACACATTTAAGACTATTAAATAGCATTTATTTCCCTATGCATTATAGAATATAGTAATGATATTAACTATTACTATCTTGAAATTATATCTAGAAATATATAATTTATTAAATTAGTTTTAATTTTAATTTTTATTTTTCTAAGTATGATTATATTTCTTGCGTGACAGGCACATGAGTTTAAATTTCTCTGTTGCTTATTGGCATGAAAAATGCATCTTTCCAGCATTTTTTTGGTATTGTCTTTGCTTGAGGCTGTGCCTGCAACTTACAGAGACTATCAAAGGAAAATGGTGACTGAGATTCAAACTGAACTGAGCTGGAGGGATACAACATTCTTTTTAAAGTTTATTTTAGATCTTTAAGTCAAGAAGTTTTTAAAAAATTCAGTCCATTTCAGTCACCTCTAACACATAAAACAGCATTAGAGTTTTGCTGGTGGGTTTATTTTTAGTTTTCCACTAGAGGTGCAAAGAGTCTGTAAAAGAGGAGAGCAAGAAAGGGCTTTTAAAGTCTAATAGCAACCTGAAATAATTTTAAGGTTAAAGTGGAATAAAACATTTTCCTTTTTTTTGTAAATAACTAATCTTTTGGGACAAGCAACATCTTTTGTTTGCTGTATACTTCTCAGAGAGAGAATCTGTAAAGTTTAACAAAATATTAGTTTAGTCATTTTAGGGATTACTTGAAAGTTAAAGATATTAATTTCTTCCATGATAGGAGAAATAAAATATGGTGAATAAAGAATTTTCTAGCATTGGATAATGGAATCAAACACTGGGGTTTTGGTATATTTACAGAATCACAGAATCATTAAGGTTGGAAAAGACCTTTAAGATCATCAAGTCCAACGGCCAACCCAAGACCACCATGCCCACTAAAACATGTCCCGAAGTGCCATGTCCACAAATTTTTTGAAGACTTCCAGTGATACTGACTCCACCATCTCCCTGGGCAACCTGTTCCAATGCTTGACCACTCTCTCCATAAAGAAATTTTTCCTCATATCTAGTCTAAACCTCCCCTGCAGCAACTTGAGGCCATTTCCTCTCATCCTATTGCTAGTTACTTGGGAGAAGAGACCAACACCCACCTCGCCACAACCCCCTTTCAGGTAGTTGTAGAGAGCGATAAGGTCTCCCCTCAGCCTCCTCTTCTCCAGACTGAACAACCCCAGTTCCCTCAGCCGCTCCTCGGAAGACTTGTGCTCCAAACCCCTCAACCAGCTTCATTGCCCTTCTTTGGGCACGCTCCAGCACCTCAATGTTCGTCTTGTAGTGAGGGGCCCAAAACTGAACACAGTATTTGAGGTGCGGCCTCATTGGTGTCTAGTACAGGGGCACAATCACTTCCCTCCTCCTGCTGGCCACACTAGTGCTGATACAGGCCAGGACGCTGTTGGCCTTCTTGGCCACCTGGGCGCACTGCCGGCTCATGTTCAGCCAGCTGTCAGCCAGCACCCCCAGGTCCTTTTCTGCCAGGCAGCTCTCCAGCCCCTCCTCCCTAAGCCTGTAGTGTTGCATGGGGTTGTTGTGACCGAAGTTCAGGACCTGGCACTTGACCTTATTAAACCTCATACAGTTGACCTCGGCCCATCGATCTAGCCTCTCCAGATCACTGTTGTTACTTGGGAGAGTACAGCCTTCCTGCCCTCCAGCAGATCAACACTCCCACCCAACTTGGTGTCATCTTGTAAACTTACTGAGGGAGCACTCGGTCCCCTCATCCAGAACATAGATAAAGATATTGAACAAGACTGGCCCCAGAACCGAGCCCTGGGGAACACCACTTGTGACCGGCCGCCAACCAGATTTAACGCCATTCACCACAACTCTCTGGGCTCGGCCATCCAGCCAGTTCCTCACCCAGCGAAGAGTAAACCTATCTAAGCCACGAGCTACCAGTTTCTCCGGGAGAATGTTGTGCGAGATGCTGTCAAAGGCTTTACTAAAGTCCAGGGAGACAATATCCACAGCCTTTCCCTCCTCCACTAGGCAGGTCACCTGGTCATAGAAGGAGATCAGGTTGGTCAAGCAGGACCTGCCTTTCATGAACCTGTGCTGGCTGGCCCTGATCCCTTCATTGTCCTGCACATGCCCCGTGAGCACTCTCAAGACGAACCGTTCCCAGAATTCTCCTTCTGGCCCTTCTTGTAGATGGGTGTCACATTGGCAAGCCTCCAGTCATCTGGGATCTCCCCTGCAATTTACATTCTGGTTGTGGAAAAATGTGCTTCCTTCCATTACACTTCAAGATTTTACATCTCCTCTGTTATATAACTGCCTGTTTACAGTGCAGGAACAACTAATTATTCCCATTTTTGATATCTGTCTTTGTTACCTATGACCAAAGATGGTGTAATTGCCCAGCTATCTGTCTGGTCTTTTATTCTGGGTTGGCATTATATGCTGCTATAAGAAGAGCTTGACTCATATCTATGCATATTTGCATAGGTTGCAATTCCTATCCTGTCTCCCCCAGAACCTCATTCAGAGATCAGACTGCATGACATCTCCTTTCCTTTGTACACCACTCTGAACTCACAAAAAATTGGGATACCTCCTTGTCAATATCTTGCTGGCATACCCCCCCTAACCATACTTTGTAACAGAAAGAAAGAAGTCAGGGGAGGACCTCCAGGCGTATGCAGTTGTGGTCACCTTAATCCTGGAGGCAGAGGCAGTATTTCTTTTCTCTTGACTCACCTTCTACAAGTTATTTCTGTTTAGTGGTTCTCTACTTTTTCTCATTTTCCGTTTTGCTCACTACTTTGGATGCTTATGACTTACTTTCCCATCCAGGGGTATTTTTTATATTTTTTTTCATAGCCATTTATTTGGTTGTTTATGCTCTTTTCCCAAATCAGAGAGGGCTTTTAATATAAGGACAGACATGAAATGGAGACAAGAATGGAGATTAACAGAGGCATTGGTGTCTATCTCAAGAGAGAGAAGGAAATGTTTGCATGAGATAATTATAAAACAGTCTTCTCCCAAAAACATAAAGATTAATTCTCATTGCATTGTACTACTTGCTTAACTAGTTAACATTCGCATTAAGGTGAAATTAGAGTATTTTTGATTCCTTTAGTCTCTGGGAAAACGTAAAAAATTTCAGTGTACTGTTCTGAGTGGCAGCACAGAAAGGGACCAGATCCAGGCCTGGTGTCTCCACCTTCTTTTAGTCCCTATGTGAGGAATCTTGTTACTGTGGAAGCCAAAGGAATGTGATGTTGCTGCATTTCACCTCCTTATCAACATGTGAGTTAGTCAAACTAGATTGTGTTGAGTTAGTTTCTATGGCTTTGTTGTATTGCTGATATAATAGTAGGACTAAATGGGCTTTGTTTCTAAGTTTCCAGGACAACCTTTGGGAGTAGCCTGACTCTTGTTTGTTCAGTACCATTATATCCAAGTCTCTCAATAATACCATCATAGTACCTGAACCATCTAGATTGTTAGTACTTCCCTTACATGGTGTAAAGACACTGTGGACATAAGCTCTACTACTGCCTTATGGACCCAACAATAGTGTCGTTTTCATTCTGGTTGCTATGTACTGTAGTCATTTTACTGGGATAAGGAGATAGATCAATGGTAAAGAGAGAAACATACTTCGAAAAACCCAATGTATGTATGTATTATTTCCAAATTAACAACATATGTGTAAAACATGTATTCAAGGGTCACGAAAAGGAAGAAAAGATGTATATTTTAAAGCGATAGCAATAAAGAAATTGGAAGAAATTAGAGAAGACAGCAACAAAATACTATCATTCAGATTATATCACAGTATCCTACATATATACTCCATGCTTTCCACAGAGCGCAAGAGCTCTTGATCTCCAGGTGTAAGAAATTGGGAAAGGAAGGCAATGGACCAGAATGGATGAGTGGAGACCTGCTGGTCAAACTAAAGGGCAAGAAGGAAATGCACAGGCAGTGGAAGCAGGGACCGGTATCGTGGGATGAGTACAAGGACACTGCCCAGTTGTGTAGGAATGATGTTAGAAGGGCCAAAGTGCAGCAGGAGCTGAACTTGACAGAGGATGCAAATGATAATAAGAAGGGCTTCTATAGGTATGTCAGCCAGAAAAGGAAGGTCAAAGAAAGCGTATGCCCCCTTGATGAGCAACACTGGCAAACTGGTAACAATAGATGAGGAGAAGGCTGAGGTATTCAATGACTTCTTTGCCTCAGTCTTCACTGGCAGTGTCTCTTCCCACACCTCTCAAGGGGATGGTCTGCAAGACTGGGACTGGAGAAGCAAAGTCCTTCCCACTGTAAGAGAAGATCAGGCTTGAGGTCACCTGAGGAACATGAACATGCACAAGTTGTGGGTCCTGAGGAGATGCATCCCAGAGTCCTAAGGGAACTGGCTGATGTAGTTGCCAATCCACTCTCCATGATCTTTGTAAAGTCCCAGCAGACAGGTGAAGTCCCTGGAGACTAGAAAAAGGAAAACATAGCGCCCGTGTTTAAAAAGGCTAGCAAGAAGTACCCTGGGAACTACTGACCTGTCAGCCTTCCTTCTGTGCCTGGGAAGGTCATGGAACAGGCTCTCCTAGAAGCTCTACTAAGGCACATGGAGGACAGGGACGTGATTTGAGACAACCAGCATGGCTTCACGAAGGGCAAGTCCTGCCTGACCAACCTAGTGGCCTTCTATGATGGAGTGACCACATCAGTGGATAAGGGAAGAGTTACAGATGTCATCTATCTAGAATTCTGTAAGGCCTTTGACACAGTCCCCGCAACATCCTTCTCTCTAAATTGGAGAGAGATGGATTTTATGGGTGGACTGTTGGGTGGATGAGGAATTGGTTGGATGATTGCATCCAGTGGACAATGGCTCAATGTCCAGATGGAGATGGGTGATGAGTGGTGTCCCTCAGGGGTCTGTATTGGGACCAGTACTCTTTGATATCTTCATCAATGACACAGAGGGTGGGATCAAGTGCACCCTCAGCAAGTTTGCAGAGGACACCAAGCTGAGCGGTGCAGTTGACATGCCTGAGGGACAGGATACCATCTAGGGGGACCTGGACAAGCTCAAGGAATGGGCCCATGGGAACCTCATGAGGTTCAACAAGGACAAGTGCAGGGTCCTGCACCTGGGTTGGGGCAACCCCCAGTATCAATACAGGCGGGGGGATGAAGGGGTTGAGAGCAGCCCTGCAGAGAAGGACATGGGAGTACTGGTGGATGAAAAGCTGGACATGAGCCAGCAAGGTGCTCTCACAGCCCACAAGGCCAACCATATCCTGGGTCACATACAAAGCAGCGTGGCCAGCAGGTCGAGGGAGGTGGTTCTGCCCCTCTACTGCACTCTGCTGAGACCCCACCTGGACTACTGTCCAGCTCTGGCGTCCTTAGCACAGGAAAGGCATGGACCTGTTGCAGAGGGTCCAGAGAAGGGCCACCAAAATGATCAGAGGAATGGAACATCTCTCCTGTGAAGACAGACAGAGAGTTGAGGTTGTTGAGCCTGGAGAAGAGAAGGCTCCGGGATGACCTTATTGCAGCCTTCCAGTACTTAAAGTGGGCGTATGAGAAAGATGGGGACAGATTTTTTAGCAGGGCCTGTAGTGATAGGACAAGGGGTAATGGTTTTAAACTAAAAGAGGGTACGTTTAGACTAGATCTAAGGATGAAATTTTTCACAATGAGGGTGGTGAAACACTGGTATAAGTTGCCCAGAAAGGTAATAGATTCCCCACCCCTGGAAAAATTCAAGTTCAGGTTTGATGATGGTCTGAGCACCCTGATCTAATTGTAAATGTCCCTGCTCATTGCAGGGGGGACTGGACTAGATGGCCTTGAAAGGTCCCTTCCAACCCAAAGATTCTATGATTCTATGATCCTATGATATATATATATATATATATCACCCACCTACAACATCTACAAACACATCAAAATATGTCCCTATACGATATGATTGCATAGTTGTATTATATCATGCTCTATGTATATGGTATATATTACTCTATGTCTGAAAAAAAAATTCCATTTGTTCAAAAAAAAGTTGTATATTGAGCCTTTCTAACTTTATTATGCATTAGAATTTGAAGTGTGTGTGTGTGGTCATTTGTTTTTCTATTTTTATCTTGAAAAATGATTTTGTGAAGGTGAGGTTTCAGGTTCTGCTAGTGCAAAAAGCCCTCTGAGAATTGATCTGTTGCACTTTGCCTCAAAGGAATTTTTTATGGCACTCACAAGAAAGCTGACATACTTTCATCAATTTTTGTGTTGTTTTTTAGAAACAGCTGTTCCAAAAAACATCAGTGGAATACACATTAACTACTTTGCTTCTTGGATCCAGCCAACCCAAGGAAGAGTTTTCTCTGCCAATCTACTGAGTTCTTGCCTGTGAGAATATGTATTTTCTAGCAACAGCATTTGTGCCACTATCTTATAAGAATACTGAAGTGATAGAAAAGAACCGGAGCCTTTTCTTTCAAGAATTGCGCAAGGCAAACTTTTTCTCCAAAGCAAAACCCATGTATCTCATTGTGTATTTACTTCTTTCATGTGCCTGGTATAAAGAAAAGACGGAAATATGCCAGTTGTTTCAGTACAGGACACAGTTCTTCAAGGTGCTGAGTGCCAACTGAAAGTAAAGGAAAATTCACATAGTCCACTTGGGAAGTCAGTAAGCGTTTGACCATGCTTAGCATTTTTGAATGAAAATTAGTTAGTTTTTCCTCCAGTGGCAACCTGAAAAGAGATCCCTTATTTGCACTCAAACCTGTCACTCTGAAAACAAACATAATTAAAATTCCAAGTTGAAATCTTGTCCCCATGCATATTGAAAAGGTGAGTGAGAAAAGGTGCTATAATGCCCTGTTGCTGTTATTCTGAGGATGGGCATAGGGTTGCATTGCGGATGGTGCCTTGCTGACTAAAGCTTTAGAATGTCCTTTCAGACACATTGCTGAATAACCCCTGTGCAGTTCTTACTGCCTTGCTAGGGGTTGCACTTGGCTGCTGTCTACCTTAGAGATATAAAATGTTCTGCCCTCACAGTTCAGTTCATGGATTTCTACCCTAACATTAAATCCAGGCTGATGACTTGAACATTCTGCTGAGTTACTGCCTATATCCCCCTTAGGCCCCTTATTTTTTTATAAGCTTGAGTGGACCTATCACAGCAAAGAATTCAGCCCATGCAATTCAAATGTGCGAGTCTACTAAGTGTAATGTTTGAAGTTCCTCCCGGAAGGAGGATCCTGGGAACTACAGGCCTGTCAGCCTGACCTCTGTTCCAGGGAAGATTATGGAGCGGTTGGTTTTGAGAGTGCTCACAGGGCATCTGCAGAACAGCCAAAGGATCAGGCCCAGCCAGCATGGGTTCATGAAAGGCAGGTCCTGCTTGACCAACCTGATCTCCTTCTATGACCAGGTGACCCGCCTAGTGGATGAGGGAAAGGCTGTGGATGTTGTCTACCTGGACTTTAGTAAAGCCTTTGACAGCGTCTCCCACAGCATTCTCCTGGAGAAACTGGTGGCTCGAGGCTTAGACGGGTTTACTCTTCGCTGGGTGAGGAACTGGCTGGATGGCCGAGCCCAGAGAGTTGTGGTGAATGGCGTTAAATCCGGCTGGCGGCCGGTCACGAGTGGTGTTCCCCAGGGCTCGGTTCTGGGACCAGTCTTGTTCAATATCTTTATAGATGATCTGGATGAGGGAATTGAGTGCTCCCTCAGTAAGTTTGCAGATGACACCAAGTTGAGTGGGAGTGTTGATCTGCTGGAGGGTAGGAGGGCTCTGCAGAGGGACCTGGACAGGCTGGATCGATGGGCAGAGGCCAACTGTATGAGGTTTAATAAGGCCAAGTGCCGGGTCCTGCACTTTGGCCACAACAACCCCATGCAATGCTACAGGCTTGGGGAGGAGTGGCTGGAGAGCAGCCCGGCGGAAAGGGACCTGGGGGTGCTGGTTGACAGCCGGCTGAACATGAGCCGGCAGTGTGCCCAGGTGGCCAAGAAGGCCAACAGCGTCCTGGCCTGTATCAGGAATAGTGTGGCCAGCAGGAGCAGGGAAGTGATTGTGCCCCTGTACTCGGCACTGGTGAGGCCGCACCTTGAATCCTGTGTTCAGTTTTGGGCCCCTCACTACAAGAAGGATGTTGAGGTGCTGGAGCGTGTCCAGAGAAGGGCAGCGAAGCTGGTGAGGGGTCTGGAGCACATGTCTTATGAGGAGCGGCTGAGGGAACTGGGGTTGTTTAGTCTGGAGAAGAGGAGGCTGAGGGGAGACCTTATCGCTCTCTACAACTACCTGAAAGGGGGTTGTGGCGATGAGGGTGTTGGTCTCTTCTCCCAAGTAACTAGTGATAGGACAAGAGGAAATGGCCTCAAGTTGCGCCAGGGGAGGTTTAGATTGGATATTAGGAAAAATTTCTGCACTGAGAGAGTGGTCAGGCATTGGAACAGGCTGCCCAGGGAGGTGGTGGAGTCGCCATCCCTGGAAGTGTTCAAAAAACGTGTGGATGTGGCACTTCAGGACATGGTTTAGGGGACATGGTGGTTTTGGATTAATGGTTGGACTTGATGATCTTAAAGGTCCTTTCCAACCTAGTGATTCTGTGAAATCTGTGAAATCTGTGAAGTTCAGTGTGAGCAACATGTGGCATTAAAAAATGTGCTAAATAAGGCATAGCCCGCTAACTTACTATTCAGGCCCATGGGCTCTCCCCTGATAAAAGACATTCTACCTCCTGCAGGTCCAGTAATGCAACACATTGCTCTTTAATTTAAATAATGTCAAAAAGATTAAGTGCTACCAAAACCTATGAAGATAATTAATGCATAGTTGTCAGCACATCTGACTAGACTTACTCCTGTGTCATTTTTAGCAAGTTTTATCAGTAATTGATTTAACTTTCATTTGCACTTTTCTCCACTTAAACTGTTAATACTTCTAAGCTGCCCAAGGAATATATAAACAATCGTAGAGCTATAAGCAATTATAAAAGTTGCTTAACTGGTATAATTACAGTATGAATTTCTTTGCTCATTTGTCACATAGTATTTGAGTTCAGCATGGCACAAGTTCAGTGAAAGATCCTTCAGACATTAACGCAGGAGTTGCAGAGCAGCCTCTGACTTCTGCAGGAGTCTCAGCAGAGGTGGGTAGAGGTGATTTCTTTACCCAAGATTTTTTTTTAGAATTAAAAAAAAGAATTTCTTTACCCCAGATTTCTTTACCTCCTCAGCTCAGGAGGTGATTTCTTGAGTAACTTCGCTAATGATGGGGAAAAAGCTGTTCAGAAAGAACCGTCACCTACTTCTCACCTGAGAAATGGACTGTGCAGGTGCCCTGGGATTGCTGCAGCTTTCTTCCAGGTTTCAGCTATTACAGGCAGTGCTTTCACGGGCACTATGGTCTCAGGAACCTGTGAAGAGGACACAAGGTAGAGATTTAAGTTTCAATGGGATCTTTGTAATCAGAAAGGCCTAAAAGTCCATGAAGTCCTTTCCTTTAACTTTCTTTGATACCTGGGGAATATAATCCCTCACCTTGGCTAGGAGGAAGCCAGTAAGAGCTCTGAGAATTTGTATTTCCCATTTGTTTGTTTGTTTGGGTTGTTTTGTTTTTTTCTGCTGACCTTTATGACTTAAGTTAAAGCTTTCTGTTTGTTTGTTTTTTATGCTGTAGAAACTAAAGACTCAGCATGCTGAAAGATACACAGTTGGAAACAAATAGTTTTCCATCTCTGAAAGCAGTAGAATTTAGGAAATTTGGTTAAAATAAAACCAACTGTGCAACAAAACCAGAACCCCATTACTACACTGGAAGTAAGATCTGTTTTTCTTTGTCTTCTTTTTTTTCTTTTCCTTTTCTTCTTTTTTTTTTTTTTTCTTTTGTTGATGTTTGTTTGGTAGTACATTAAATAGTAGCACAAAGAAAAAAAAATCTATTCCCTATTATTTGTTTTCCATGTTATACCTCTAATAAATACCTTGGGAATAGAATGCTATTTTGAATATACAGAAACTTCCTGCATTTAATTTTCTAGATTTTGCCTCAGAAAAAGGCAAAAACATTTTCTTGTCAGAAACATGCTTTGGGCTTTTAACAAGACTGTCTCTGTCCCATACCTGATGTGCCATATGTGCTTGCCTGCAGGCCTTTTAATTTACAGTGAAGTAACCTGCTAATGAAACAGCTTTCAGAATTGTTTCTGTTTCCTTAATAATCCACCAGGGTATAGCTACTGTGTTTGTCAAAAAAATCCCCAAACCCTAGTACTAAATATGCTGCAAGACACAAACCAGGAATAAGGATTTGAAAATTTACTTACAGATGTATGCATTATATCCTCTGAATACAGGGGTGTCTTAAGTTCATAGGTTGTAAAAATCAAAATTAAGGCACTTTTTATTTTTATCTGTTCAGTTTTATTTCACTGTTTCATTTCATCTGTATGCTGCTTACCAACTTCTACTTTTTTCTTTGTTGTCTCTGACAGCGTTGCCCTATAAAATGTCCCTTTTTTCCTTTCATCACCCTGATTTCTCCTTCTTATGTTAGTGAAAACCTAACTTCAACAGATTTCCTTCAAGGTTACCCTGATGTGAAGGAAAGTGGTCTCATTTTCCTTGCAGAAAAGCTAATTATTCAAAGCTTCACAGATCTTGTTATTCTGCATATAGAAATGTGGAACCCATAGGAGAGTCTTAATCCAAGAAGTATGTTAGCAATTGCCATTTCTATTGTTCTTGTGATTGAGTTCATGGGACCAGGTTACCTCCAAGCAATATAAATACGCATTTTTAATGATACTTATAAAAGGAGATCTTGAGGAATGAAGAATAAGCCAAAAAATGGTAGGTGGTAGGTTGTTCCATTCTATTGCTTTGAATGGTACCATTATACTTTAGTTATTGTATTTGAGACATTTAATTGAAGGCAGTGACTACAGAATGATCAAGTATCTCCTCTTAATTAAGGCTTCAACAAGTGTTGCATTACGAGCCTGTTTTTTATCTTCTTTCCCCCCCCCCCCTTCTTTTTTTTTCCCTCTGGCGATTCTTTTTGTCTTAATTATTTTTTCAGATGAACTTTCAAAGTGAATTAAAACTATCCTGAAAATATGAATAAAATTGATCAAGTTGTTCTCCAGAGAGTAATTTGGAATTTCTCTTTTTAGAGGGATTCCAGCCAGGGTAATTCTTTTCCCCCATAAACACTACTTATAATCAGGTGGGGGGGGGGGTAAAAATTGCAATTTCTCTTTACCCTCGATCCCTCCAGAAACCTGTCCTTTGTTTAGTATATAGCCATACAAACACTTTGTTTTTCACGTGTTTCAGTTCATGTGAAATGTGCCAGTAAGGGCAGTAAGAGAGGAAAGGGAGAAGAGACATCCATAATGAGGGTTAAATTGATTATGTTTGTAGAAACAGAAGTGATTTATTTTTCCAAGATCCTTAATTCCTTTCTGACAGATGTTACAGAGGTTTCTGTTTTCTTGAGAGGTAAACTGCAATGTTAAATGCTGACTGATGACAATGTTTCAACAGACTGATCAGTCCCAGTTCTAATGAGAATTCGGTGCTTGGGACTGGTCTATGCTGAGCACATGATGGATTAACATGGCTGAAACAAAGTGCAAAGGTGTATCTGGAGACTTACTGACAGGCCAGTGCTGGTTAGGAAGACTGGCAAGTGAGGACAGTGTGTAGGCCACATTGTGTCAAATAACTCTTTCATTACATGTTTTTAACTCTGAAACATATTTATATCCTTCATTTCTGATCATGATATTTTTCCTTGGCAGGTAAAGAGAAGGATAAAGAGGATAAAGAACACAGATTTAAAAAGCTCAGAGGTTGACCTAGTTGGAATTCCTTCCTGCGGATGTATGAACTGCACAGAAGAGAAAAAAATTGATTTGTAGTGCAGCTTTTTAAACTTAATTCTTCAAACATCATCTGCTTTCAGAAGCAACCACTTTCATAATGCCTTCTCTATTGCAGGGTGAATACATTGTTTAAGTCATGACTTAGAAAAATGTGCCTATCACATTTATGTGCTTGAAAATTCACGGTTTTTTTGTTAGTGATGGTGGGTTTTTTGCTTTATAAATTGTTTTTTTTCTTCTTTCTATCACATGATACTATTGGGATCAAGCTAAATACGGAAAACTACAGAAATTTCAGGGAGTTTTAGAATAATTCAAAAGTGCTTTCACCAAGCTTTACAGCAGTTTTAGGACAACCAGAAGATCTGAGGTCTTGTTCAGAAACAATATAGTTGTATAAAAAATATCTGCATTTAATAGTGTTTGCTTCTTCAAGACTTGAATGTTTTTGTCACTGTGGTCTTTTTACAGCATTTGTATTATGGTCCTGTATTTGTTTGCTTGACATTCTTGGAATTTTAAAGAGAACAGGATAGCAAAAGATAAAGTAATTGATTTCTCTAATCTGATGGACCTAAACTTGTTGCCATTTTGAAGGAGCATAGAGCTTCATGTATATTTGATTGGTGCAGTTGAGCAACAGGACGCTGCATGGGCTGTGTGAGCTCCTGTTTCATTCATTCCCATTTTGGCAAGTGATGCATTGTGCTAAGCTGATGTCTGAGAAATAAGCCTATTCTCTTAAGTGCACAAACAGGAAATAGCTGTTTGTAAGGGGATATGCAAAACACTATTTGCTTTTTATTGACATTTTGCTTCCTGCAGCATCTTTCAAGAAAGGTCATTCCTTCTGTTCCTTCTGTTTCTTCTACTGATGATTCAAATTACACTTAGTGTTGTGAACAGAAATGCAATGCCATTAACACCCTATGGTGCTAACCTTTATTTTAATGAAATATTCATTCCTAAAGAAATAGGCAGCAAGCTGTTAAGAGTGGGGGCTGGCATGTATAAATTAGGTTGGTTGAAGTTAAAGAGAGAAGAATAGAGTGCTGAATGTGGCAGTTGTCAACCATTCTTTTCATTCAGGGTATTTAAGTGGATTTAAATATTAAGTGATTCTTAGGAAGCCTTTTGGAAGACAACTTAATCATTCTCTCTCACATTAATTGTCTTTAAATATTAAGTTTTCTTTGAGACTATGCTCTTCAGGACAAGGACCAAGCCTTTGTGTATTCCCTTACAGAGGCCAGCAGTGTCATGAGTATTTTTCAGCCTGAGCACTTTCATAAAGTGAACATTAATTAAAGCTGATATTCAGTCTCCCCTAACTCTTTCTAGTAGTCTGGCATTTTGGGGTTTTGATAATCAAGGCATTATATTACTATTTTAACTGGAAAAAAAGAGAAATTCTGTATCTCCTACTGTTGCAGATAATGTTGAATAGTCTGTTGCTATTATTTGCCAATGTTGTAATTAATGAATGTGCAGTTGCATACAGGTGGGAGAATGGTAGGAAAGTAGAAATATGTATGTGTGTGAGACAAAGAAAGAACACTCAAGTGAAGATAAGACAGAAGCAAGTAGAAAGAGTAGTTTTGGGGACATAAACTTGAGAGATTGTTTGCAAAAATAAAAACTGACTCTGTACAAGGGAAATGTACAGATGTCGTGGTTTAGCCCCAGCCGGCAACTAAGCACCACGCAGCCGCTCGCTCACTCTCCCTCCCACAGCGGGACGGGGGAGAGAATTAGGAAAAACCTCGTGGGTTGAGATAAACACGGTTTAATAGGACAGAAAGAAAGAAGGGAACAATAATGATAATACCAACAAAGGAATGTATAAGAACAAGTGATGCCCAATACAGAAATTGCTCACCACCCCGTGATCGACAGCCCGTCCCCGAGCAGCGATTTCCGCCCCCCCGGCCAACTCCAGTTTATGTACTGGGCATGACGTCGTATGGTAGGGAATATCTCTTTGGCCAGTCTGGGTCAGCTGTCCCGGCTGTGTCCCTTCCCAGCTCCCCGTGCACCCCCAGCCTGCTCGCTGGCAGGCCAGCACAAGAAGCTGGACTGTCCTTGACGGCTCAGCAACAACCCAAAACATCAGCACATTATCAACAGTTCCTCATCCCAAATCCAAAACACAGTCTCACACTGGCTTCTGTGAGGAAAACCAGCTCTATCCTGGCTGAAACCAGGACAACAGACTTGTTCACTCTGTGTCCTCTTGAAAAATAAAGTCCTTCAGTTGCCACGTTTTGATACACTTACATTATTTTGTACTTGAACTATGGTAAAGGCAAGTATGTTGTGTGCTGTAGCTGTTGAGGAAAACTGCAACCTTCAAACTTGCATACCTTCCAAAGAATATAATCAACAGTGGCAGCAAGAAATCTAATTCCTTTTAGGACCTTAAAGGTATTATGATTAGGATTATAAAATGTCATTGCCTATGATACTACATGACTCAATTCATTATTGACAAGCAACATTGTTCAATGCAAATGTCAAATTTGCTGTAGTCTCTTTACAATATAGGATATAAGCAACTTTTCAAACCCTGTATCGGGAAGCTGGCAGAACAGAGTTCAAAACTGCTTGTTTATACACACTGAAATTTTATTCTTAGAAATTATTTCTCTAATCCACACAAAAAGGTTACTTTGCAATTAAGAATATTGCAAATTGATGAATAGAAACAAATGGAAAAGAGAGACCTGCTACTTCATATGCCATGTTACATTTTGGTTTTTTTTCCCACAATCAGTTTTTGGTTGTTGAGTGCCAATTTTGTTCTTTTGGTAGTTCAAAATAAAAATGATAATAATAAAAAACCCCACAGGCATGTTGAAGAATTTAAGTGTGCTACAATGCAATGGAAATTGTATTAGGAATTCCCAGTATTTAGGAATAGACTATTCCATGCAGTCTAACTAGCAACTCATCTGTCTCCTGACATTTAATTAGCAATAATCTTTCTGGAACACTACCAGTGAAAGCCATTTCTGATTTGAAGATTTTATCAAATCTAGCTATTTTTTTCAGGTACAGTAGAGATTTAAGACTGCATTTGTGTGTATAATAATACTGTGACCATTGTGTTCAGTCGATGGTTTATTGCTAGGAACGGTAGAAATCCTGTAGTGACTGTAATGTAGCTACTTGGGTCAGTGAATATTGGCACCTGCCACACAAGTTTGAGAAGCTGAGATTAAAGTCTTAAAAGTGCACCTTGTTGTGCACTTATACCGTAGCTGTAGATAGAGGCCACTATGCTCCTTTCTGTATGTAACTCCTAATAATAGTGACTGAATATTACGGAGGATTGGTGTTTCTACATCAGATATTGAACAAGTATGAGTTTTCCTCAGTTTTCACAATACACAATGCCTTTGGGAGAGTGAGAGAGTCAAAGAGAACATTTCAATTTGCCTATTATTAGCATCAAGTTATTTTTAAGCATTCAAAATTTTCAGAATCAGGTACAAGTTGGTCTGTATGGAGTCTGAAAATATTTGTAAGCAGTAAATTGGATATGTTGGGAAAATGGTATAAATGTATATTTATATCACACTGTTCATCTGAGAATTTTAAATCAGTTATAAACCAATAGTTTACACTTCAGCATCTCTTTGAGGTCTTTAAATTTTAAGATCTCACCACCGTGTTATGGTTTTTCTTCTTCCCAAGAGGAAAAAAACCTTTTAAATGTCAGAAAGGGACATGGTATCTTCCTAAAATGATTTATTGTATAATATGCACATATCTAGGTTGTAGGTTGATGTAAATTCATTAATTTTTCATATCTGCAAATATGATCAAATATAGCATAAAAATTTCTTACGTTTTCTATGCTATTTCAAGAAAAATTGTTTTAATCTGACAGAACTCCATGCAAATGATGAATAATTACAGTGTACTGGAGACAGATAATTTTTTATAAATGGTAAAACTATTCCATAGAGCCTAAGCTGTACTATTTTCAGATTCCAAACTGACGAAGTTTGAAATCTCAACTGTTTCATTAAGATTACAGTGTTGTTCAAATATCTTTTCTCCTTGATGGAAGGTTTAATTGAATATTACACTTCCACTGTGCAATAAATTATTTAACTCTCTAAAAACATTCCTAGTGCAGATTATCCCAAGTCAGGTGTTGGGTTTGGTTTTGGGCCTTTGTTTGGTAGCTTGTCTTGTAATAGGAACACATTAAAAAAGGACGTATTTCATATAGTTTCCAAAATATTGCCTGTGGCTAACCTCACATTTAACAAAATCACAGAATTGCTTAGGATGGAAAAGACCTCTTCAGATCATCTAGTCCAACCCCCTCGCTCAGGCAGGATGAACTAGTGCAGTCTGTCTAGAAAGAAGCCCAGTCAGGGTTTGAATATCTCCACATATTGGGACTCTACAACCTCCCTGGGTAATCTGCTCCAGTATTTGGCCACCCTCACAGTAAAAAGGTGTGTTCTTGTGTTCAAATGGAATCGCATGTGTTTCAGTTTCTGCCCATTGCCTTTTGTTCTGTCACTGGATGCTGCTGAGAAGAGTTTGGCTCCCTCATCTTTATTCACTCCTCTCAGATGTTTATAGAAACTGATGAGATCCCCTCTTAGCCCCTGCAGTTTGGACAGTCCCAGCTCTCTCAGCTTCTCCTCACATGAAAGATGTTCCCTTAACCATTGTTGTGACCCTCTGCTGGACTCATTCCAGTGAATCCATATTTTTCATGTGCTGGGGAGCCCAGAACTGAACACAGGACTCCAGGTGTGACTTCACCAGTTCTGAGAAGAAGGGAAGGATCATTTTCCTCAACCTGCTAGCAACACTCTTCCTAATGCAGCCCAGGATACTGTTGGCAGCCTTTGCCATGAGGGTGCTTTGCTGGCTGATGATCATCTTGTCCACCAGGACTCCAAGGTCCTTCTCCACAGGGTTGTTTTCCATCTGGTTGCCCTCTAATGTGTAGTGGTGCCTGGGGCTATTTCTCCCCTGATGCAGGACTTAGCAGTTCATTTGTTGAACTTCATAAGGTTCCTGGCAGACCAATTCTCCAGCCTGTCTAGGTCCTCCTGGGTGGCAGCACAACCCGCTGGTGTATCAACCACTCCTCAGAGTTTTGTATCAGCTGTGAAATTGCTGAGGGTGCACTCTGTCCTCAGGTCATCAATGAAGTTGTTAAACAGTATTGGCCCCAGTATCAACCCCTGGAGTACACCACTGTGACTGACGTCTAACCAGACTTTTTGTTGCTGTGTCATCTCACTGTAGAAGGCTGTCGGGCTAGTTAATCATGATCTTCCCCTCATAAATCCATATTGATCGAACACCTTCTTGTCCTTTATGTGCTTGGACATAGTTTCCAGGAGGATTCTCTCCATCACTTTTCCAGGGACTGAGATGAAGCTGACCAGCCTACAGTTCCCTGGGTCTTTCTCCTTGTCCTTTTTGAAGATAGAGGTGACATTTTCTCTCCTCCAGTCCTCACGAGCTTCTTCCAGTTGCCACAACTTTTCAAACATAGTCTAGAGTGACCCTGCAATAATGTCAGCCAGCTCCCTCAGCACTCATGGGTGCAACCCATCATGCACTTACGTATGTGCAGCGTTCCGTGACCTGGTGGTTCCTAACCAAGGTTCCTAACCTTCCTTGCTCCAGACTTTCCCTCTAGTCTTAGATGCCTGAGAATCTCAAAGGCTGGGCTAACTGATAATGACTGAGGCAAAGCAGAAATTTATTATCTCATCCTTTTCCTTGTCATTTTTCACCTGGTCCCCTGCTCCACTCAGCAACAGGACATTTTCCCTAGAAGTCTTTTTGCTTCTTATGTGAAGTAGAATCATTTCTTATTGCCCTTCACATCTCTTCCCAGATTCAATTCCATGCCAGCCTTGGCTTTCCTAGCCCCATTCCTGCACAGCCAGAATACAACTTTATAGTGCCCCTGCTTCCACTTCTTGTACACTTCCATTTTGTGTCTGAGTTCAGTTTGGAGCTCCTTGTTCATCCATGCAGGAATACTCCTGCTTTTTATCTTGATTTCCTATTTGTTGGGACAGATCTTTCTTGTACTTGGAGGAGGTGATCCATGAATATCAACAAGCATTTCTGGATCTGTCATCCCTCCAGGAATGTATCTCATGGGTTCTTCCAAACAAATCTTTGAAGAGGGTCAAGTCTGCTCTCTTGAAATCCAGTGTTGTGTCCTGCTTTTTGCCACGCTCTTTTCTCTCTGGACCCTGAACTCCACAGTCATGGCAGCCAAGCCTGTCCCCAACTTCCACATCCCCAACCAGTTCTTCCTTTTTTGTAAGCGTGAGGTCCAGGAGAGCACCATTCCTTGTTGTGCTGCTTTGTCACCTACGCTGGAAAGTTGTTAACAATGCACTCTAGATTTCACTGCCACTGTACACTAGTTTATGTTAATTTCCATGTCTTACTTCTATATTAGTGTATGCAAATATCTAATAAAATATCTCTTACTAGAATAATATTGATGAATATGGTTGCCACCTTTTTTTTTTTGCTACATTCAAGCAGTTTAAATATATTCAGTAAGCTGTTAGTAATTTATTTATTTTACTTATTTTAAAGCTCAACAATAATAACAGAAAACTGTTCTGGATTAGAGTGAAAAAGTCCAAACAATAGTTTCTTCAAGTTATAAAAGTTTAGATAGAAACAGCGAGTGAGATCGTTGAGTCAAAGTGATTGATTCCAGCACTTCAGTAGTATCAGCTTTTGGTCTCCTGTTTGTAAGCTGTACAAAATGACATTCCAAGGCTTACCTACTGTGAAGAAGGCAGAGGTATTGTTTTGGGTTTGCAAAGACTGTGTTAGTGCTTTTGTTGTTTTTTATAGGTTTCATAAGCATTTATAATGTGCAAACTCACGAGAGTGTTGCCTTTCTGTCAGCTGAGCAGGAACCAGTACAAATGATTACCAGCAGTGGTTTTCCAGGAGATCCACCTTGGCTGGGCAAAATGTCTCCAGAAGATACAGAACAAAAGAAAAGTTATTCTTCCATTAACGGCTGCTACAGAGACATTTCATCTTCAGCATCAGCTTCTCACTTCAAGGTTCCAACTATACCATTTTTTGGGACAACCATATAAAGGGATGTTTTAGAACATTTCTAAGGGGCTTCTAGGAGGTATGTTTCTTGCAGGTCCCTGGAATTTCAGCATGCTGCATGTCTTCTTTCTACTCATTCTCAATGTATAAGAGGAAAGATCAATAAGAACCTTCAGCCTGCTCAGTCTGTATTTTTTTGTTTTCCCACATACATTCAACATTGTTATGTAGGTTCTCTGACATAAATTAGACAGCTCTCTTTCACTCTGTTTTTATGCTCACGTCTTTAAACTTGACCCATGTTTACATTTCCTGTACAGACCTGGTGATGAATGACATTGGCTTCTCTGAAAGGATTTCAAGTAAAGTGCTTTTTCTTTCATTTTCAAGCTCTCGTCTAATATTTTGTTTCTTTTACAGACAAATAAAAACAAAGGTCATAATATTTTTGAATACCAGCAATGAAAGTCCACATATTTTCCTTGAACAGTAAAACGATTTCAGTGTGTTTTTCTCTTTGGGATAAAAAAACCTGCAAATATTTTCCAAAGGTTATTTTTTTCTTTCTTTGCTTTTCAAGCTGAAAATTTTATTTTTAAAAATACTTTTCCGCTGAGAAAATAAATTTCTACATCAAAAAATGAAATCAAATGGTTTTATTAATGGTCCTATTAAGTTCTTTTTAGCATTAGTGAGATTGCAATGGTGTAATATATGGCCCTTAATTTTTATTAAGGCCCCCTCTCAGAAAAAAAAGTGCAAAACCAAACCCAGCCCTTTGGTTTATATATATTTCTATGGTTTTTTTTCACCAAACCCAAACAAAAATATTAGATCTGATTGGAGATGAGAAATTTGCACACAAGAATCACATCCCATTCTTGAAACACATCTATTCCTGTGGGTTAGGGCACAATGCACCAAGGAACAGTGTTTCACTTTCTGGAAAAGTAAGGAAGATGACAATAAATATATTGTGTTTGTGGCTAAAGTTTTTAATACCAAAAAGATTATTCAGAAATGGTATCTAAAAAGTGTGATGTCCTAGTCACAGTATATGAGACAGTCATCAGTGAGCAAAGATTCCATGTGGTGATTCACTCATCTGATGTTTGAAGTTTCCTTTACTGGAAACTAGCAGTCAGTTTTTTAGCTTTCTTACTAGTTATTACATGTTATCCCACCTTCAGTTTCTTATCAAAGATTTACCTTTCTGAAGATGAGATGTCATTAGTTGAAATGAAAAGTACTAGAGACATGAGGATTTCCAACTGAAGCATTTCTAATGATTTTTCTTTGATTTATAAAGCTCTTTACTTTCTTCCATCCTCTCCACCACAATAACATAAAGACATCAGTTGAAAGCCACTGAATATAAAGGTTAAATTAATAATTGATGTGTTAGAAACATTTTGAAAGAATTATTAACTCCACAGGTTGAATTTGTGATATAAGAAATTACTATATATCTCTTGAGAGTTCTGGAAGGAAATCCTAAAAATGTCTGTAAATACAAGCCGCCGTTTCAGCCTAATGTCAAAGCTGAAGTAAGCATACTGCAGTGTATGCAAATACAGTGTGTAATTCCACTGAATGACAAATTTTAGGGTACTTGCATATAGATATCTTTCTAAGTCACCTTTAGCTAAAACAGAAATGTATTAGTTGTGGTTATTAGGTTAAATGTTGATGAACTTTACTTGAGAGAGGGCTCAGTTAGTTTCTGTAAAGATATGTTACTCTCTTGTCTGTCTTTTTGATCCAGAAAAAGTAGGATAAGGGATGTTCTGGTAGTTAATGATAAGAGATAATATCTTGGGAAGGAAATTTACTTTAAAGCTTATAATGCCAACAGTAAGCAATAAAACTTGAACTCTAACTCTGCTTTTTCAAGCTCAGCTGAAGATAGATTAGGGGCTCAATTTATAAGCATTAGCCAAACAAGAGCAAAGATAAAATGTCATAGACACACACAGCTGCTTGAGCAGTTAATATTTATCACCTTTTTCCAGGGAAACTTGTCCTGTTTTGTAATTTTTAGCAATTATGTCATATGACAAACATTCTACATTTCCATAGGGTGGCACAAGCTAAAGAGACTATGTTGGTAGAAAGAGATTTCTCTTTGAAACTGAGGGGAAAATTAGATAAGCACATAAGATTTCTGAGAACGTCTTTTAACAAAAAACCTAGAGGACACCATGAAATAGCTTCTTATTAATACTGTATCCGTCAAGTGACATTTCAATGACAGGAAGATGTTCTCTGTGAGGTTCTTCTACATAATTTCATATTGTCATTAGAAATAGATCATCCTTTGAAATCAATAGTGTAGATATACATACCCAGTACTTCAACAGCACAGCTATTTGGGCTCAGTCAGAACTATGACTTAAGAATAGCAATACAGCAAAAAAGTGAAGGTTCTTTAAAGATCCTTCCGTTAATTAGCTAACATTTGTTCATATAGGTGTACTGACATCTTAAAAAATTCAAACAGTGATAATAATTGCACATTTTAGATACTGGATGTGTACTGAAATTATTACTTACGCCTACAGTGTCTTCCAATTAGTGTTTTATCACAGAAGATAGTTAGTTCCCACTTTGTCTTTTTTCTATCTGTGAAATGATTATAAAGAACAAAAACAAATGAAGAACTTACACAGAAGAATGTGCAGTTGTAAACTGTGTGAAGAAATCTGTGAAATGGAGGTAGAATGAATATGAGAACAGAGACCCCATTTTGTGTCTGAGTGACAAACAGTACAGTATGTTACAGTTCAAGTAACAACATTTTGTGTCTTAGGTCATAATTTTTTGCTTTGGAGAAACCTAGCTAGTGCATCTATACTGCAAGTTTAGTTCAGCATCATTTTGGCCCTATTAGCATTTCAATTAAGTGTTGGCATGCTAATTTGTCTCTGCTATCTCATAAAAAAAAAAGTCAGTGAATTTTTTTCAGGCATGTGAGGTAACAGTTAACTTACACCAGCTTTTGCTGCTATTGTACATCATTTGCACATGCAACTTGTCTGTTCAGTGACCTGGACAAAAGCAATAGAATTCTAAACAAAGATTATGATGAGCAATAAGAGCATGACTACCAACACCCTTGCAAAGCGCCACTCACTTTCAGTAGCTGGTATTTCCAAATCCTTGCATATTGGAGGGGAACAAATGTTGCCTAGAAGCCATTTAACATCTTTTCCAAATCCTTACATCCTGGTTGCATGGGAAAATCTTGTAATTTTCTACAGCTGGTGCTGCAGCTGTGGTGTTAATAATACTGGAAATGTTAATGTTCTCTGTCAAACAGTCATTTCCTGAAAAAGCATAACGTTTTTTAGTGGGTGATCTTTCTTCATTTTATCTTCAAGGAATAAAATAAACAACATATATCCCTAACAATGAAGGTCACAAAACCTCCAAGTTCCATACCATATCTTAAAAATAGAGATGTAGTTCAGACTAGATCTTCAGCTCACATAAAACTGTGAATCCACACATTTCAGTATGCTTGTTTACTTGCTATATTTACTTTCCTGAGCTGCAAAATCAATTGAGTTTAAGCAGCTAGAAAAACAAATAATTGTCCTCTCACTTGCAGCATATTTGACAGCCAGAAATGCTGGACAGTATCAAACACATCAACAGCGCCTATAAATACTAAGAAGTTAAGTGATCTGGACAACGATCCAAAGCTATATAAATTTACACTGGACAGACATCAGAAATTAAGAATGCCATTGCATTGCTATTGCAAAACAAGAAGGAAGGAAGAAAATATTACTTGTGACAAATGGTGAACTTAGAAAATTGCTGGTGATACTTGCTGAAAGCAACAAGTGTGTATTTACTTGAGCTCTAGTGTTTATGTTCTCTCTCTGGTCTACTAGACAAAATTACTACAACTGCAGAATCTGTAGAACGGTTTCCTTTTTGAATGATTTATTTCTGGAGGGTTACAGGAATTCTTTGGTGTATTCTTCCCCAAATGAATTATCTGAATAAAAGCATTTAACTTCACTGAAGTACCCAGCAATTTTTCACTGTCTGAAATAACATTGAAGCATTGGATACGATATTAATCTTAAGCAGCATGCAGTCAAAAATTACAAGATCAAAAGAGATTTTCATAGAGCCAAAGCAAAATCATAGAATCATAAAATCATAGAATATTTGGGTTGGAAGAAACCTTTAAAGGCCATCTAGTCCAACCCCCTTGCAATGAGCAGGGACATCATCAACGAGATCAGGTTGCTCAGAGCCTCATCCAACCTGACCTTGAATGTTTCCAGGGATGGGGCACCATATTCTGGAATATTTAATTTGATTCTAATAGGACATATTTAATAACACAATTCAATAATACAATAATATTTAATATTGTATTAATGTTAATGGTATAAAATTTAACATTATAACATTTTAATATATATATTTAGAATTGTTGTACTCCCAGAGTATTGGTCCATCATGGCCCTTAGGAGCACTGCTTAGAGGTGTTTCACTTTCTTTATAGCATGTGTGAGGATTAGGTGCCTGGCTCAAAGGCATGGGCTCAATTCTGAGAATAAGATGCATAAAAGTGTCCCACTCTGTGTATGTAGTGTAAATCAGAAATTGCCCCTTCATTATGCCATTATATTTGTGTAATCTTACTTGTATCAGGGAAAATACATTGTCATAAAATGGTCTCGGCATAATGGCTTACTCTAAATATCATTTGGGTGATATGGTAGCAAGAATACCTTTTGAATTACCACTGATTACAGTAGAATATTTTACTGCACGTCCTTTATGTCTATAAAGAACAGACAGTAGCAATCTCTCAGTGCCCGATTCTTAAATAACCTTTCAGCCTCAGGAGAAAATGTGCATCATTCTGTCAACGATAGTACTGAAAATCTAATCTGTTTTGCTAAACAACAACAACAAAAATCTTTCAGATAGAAAAGGAGTAGATTTACCACTGGTGCTTTATTTCTTTTCATACAGCTGGATAAGACAATTAAATTTAATTTTTGTTTTCCAAATGTTTAAAGAGTTAGCATGGTGGATCACTCCCTGAGGATAAATCAGACTATTTACATAAGATGATTAATTTAAAGTGGAAAGTTCTCTGCATGTGCAGGGAACCCTGTCAATCATATTTAGAGAGGGGATAATAATACCTGCTTTCTAATTTCCGTTGATTCTTTTTTCCCCCTATTTTAACAGCAAACTCCCAGGGGCTTTTTCTTACGTATCTTTGTGAAGCACCGAGTGCCACAGGGCCTGCTTTCCATTTGATCTAAACATTTCTATGATGAAAATAATTATTAACATAATAGAAAAAATGTGGTAGTAACTATATTAATGCACTATGTATAGTGGTCTCTGCTGTTGTTTATAGTGACACTGTTTTGATACCTTTTCTCCGTTCTTGTTATCCTTTGTTATCTCAGCTCCACATCAGCTTTCTCCATCACCTGTAGCACTAAAGTGACATTCCTTAAGATTTAAACGTCAAAGACAAGCAAGAAGCTCTGTAAAGGAGTTTGTTCGTTCTGCTCTCATGGAGGTTTTAATCTCACGCTGTTCTTCACCTTGTCTTGGTTGAAACAAAGGCCATGTTTTCATTGTTCTGTTTAATTATGTCAAAACACAAGTGGAAGTATCTGGGAAATTCTGGCAACTAACATGTTGGTTGCAGCCTTCCAACTCAGCTGTGTGAGAGCTGTTAGAAACTAGCACAAAGTCAAAGCATTTAGTGTGAAGACAGTGTTCAAGCCATGAGGATCTACTCAAACAAGGAAGGTCTCTGCAGCAGTGTCTCAATAGGATGTGGTGCTAGAGTCTGATGCCTGGGCACTTTTCTTCTATTCCTGCTCCAAGTCTGGTATTTCACTGAAACAGAGAAGGAGGGAAATACTCCCCCATACTAGTCTTCACTAGAAGAAAACATAACAGATGTGATCTTGCCTCTGGTCAAATTTAGCAGCAGCATAATAGAAGGACTGAGGATCAAGCTTAGGACAAACAGTGTGTTGAACGTGGCAGTGCTCTTCATGCTTTATTATTCTTGAGGCATACAATGAGAAAGTAAAGGGCTACTTTTCATCTTTAGGGTATCTATGGTGAAAAATCACTGTGGTCATTTTTCTTTTACTAAAGACTTAGAGGACAGTGGAAGTGGGAGGACAAACACCTCCATCCTATAAAATGAAAGTAGAAGGGCAAAAGAAACAAGATCCAGAGAAGTCTTCAGTGGAAAGGGAATTAATAACAAAAGGAATATTCTTGCAGCATTGCTACAAAAACATAGGAAACCTCAATGTGAGCTCTTAGGGAAGGCGTAAATGCAAACAACTAATTTTGTTTATATATACTCACACTGTCATACCACCATGACTGACTAATAAAGCCTTACAATGGATGAAGGCTCAGAGGCAATGGGCAAGGGCGATGTGCCCATGAAGCTCAGAAAAAATGTGGGGTGTGACTGACCACAGATGCTGTAAAGAAGCTGACTTTATCTCAACACATAGGGGACCTGGGAGTGGCATTTGTTTTAGTCAGCTGTGTTGGTTGGTTGGATCAGCTGACTACATCACAACTGAGTGGATAAACTGGTGGTGTAACTGTTTTAATAGACTCATTAAAAGAGTGTGAATGTGTCCCTGAGTCAGCCACACCAGCATGGGGGGAGTGTATATGTGCTATAAAAACTAAACAACAGGCAAAAGAATGTAAAAGGAAGCAATGGGCTTGAGCTGGCTTTAATCCATGTATTCCTTCCTGGCAACTGGGGATGCCCAGTGTCATGATGACGAGCATATTATAAAGAGTGGTAATGGAGAACAGATTGGTATTGTGATTGAAATGTGTATTGCAATTGCTATACTTTGTTGTGTAACTTAAATTTGTGTTGTGTTTTCAGTATATTTTGTATCATTCTGCTAAATCAGAAATCCTGTATAACATCAAATGTCTTCAGATAAGTAAATTTTATTAGATGTTACACCCTTCACACATGGGATATCTAAAAAAACCAGGTCAGACGAGTATTGTACTCACAAACAGCAAGATGTATGTGTCGTGGTAGTTTGGCCAGTTATCAGATGCCAAAATGCTTGTATGCAACTAGTCTGTCCAGGATTCCTTGTGATAATATTGAGGAAAAGGGACATCACCTACTGAGTCCTACTCATATTTCCAGGTGTCTTCTTCATTCGCTTACCGTGTGCTGAGTTTCGATATGTTTTTTTGTACACTGTAGGAGCTGGCAGCGATCAGTCTTGTCACAGATATGTGAAATACCAAGATTTCTCTCTCAACCTGAGTGTCCTGAGAAGCAGCACAAAGGTCTGTGCTAGGACCCTGATGACCTGTTAGATTCACCTTGAATACTGTGTTCAGTTTTGGGGCCCTCACTACAAGAAAGACATTGAGGTGCTGGAGTGTGCCCAAAGAAGGGCAAAGAAGTTGGTGAAGGGTGAACACAAGACTTATAAGTGACAGCTGAGAGAACTGGGGTTGTTAGGTCTGGAGAAAAGGAGGCTGAGAGGAGACGTTATCACTCTCTACAACTATCTGAATGAAGGTTGTAGAGTGGTGGGTGTCAGTCTCTTCTCCCAGATAACAAGTGATAGGACAAGAGGAAATGCCTCAAAGTGCGCCAGGGAAGGTTTTAGGTTGGATATTAAGAAAAACTTCTTCACTGAAAGGGTTGTCAAGCATTGGAACAGGCTGCCCAGGGAAGTGGTTGAGTCACTATCCCTGGAGGTATTTAAAAGATGTGTAGATGTGGTGCTTAGGGACATGATTTAGTGGTGGACTTGGCAGTGCTAGGTGAACGGTTGGACTTGATGATCTTAAAGGACTTTTCCGACCTAAACAATTCTATGATTCTGTCATTCTGTGATTCTATCATTCTGTCATTCTCATGGCCTTTCTTTTGTTTTTTTCCCTTCAGGTGATTCCACACCAATTCTTTTGCACTTATTCCTTATTCATATCAATGTTAGCATTTCTATTAAGGGTCTCTATATAGCCAATGATTTTGTCACAATTCTGTAGATGACGACGTTCAGTTTTCCTTCTGTTCCAGTGCATGGTGTAGACAGCATGATGAAATATTTGACTGTCACTATGTGTGCATTTTGTGGCCTGCTTCATCTCCATGGGATGCTGAAATAGCTCTTCTGGCTCTTCTGGTTGAATTGCATTGCACATAATAAAGTGAAGGAGTCTATGAGGAAAATACCACCTAAACTTTACCAATAAATTTACCATCAGTGCTAAATCGGTGTTGCCATTTGGTTTTTGTTTGTTTGTTTGTTTTAAACTATAATTTCAGCCAGAATTTGTTTTGCTTTTGGAAAGTATTGTAATTCAGAAGATAAGTTCTTGCAAAAACTGAACAAGGCAGAAGAAATGAGAGCTTATGTTTAGTCAATGGTTTATTAACTTTTTCTAGATCTGTGAAAGCAGATGTCAAATATGTTATATATACATAAAAGCAGTACGTATATATACATATGAAAGTAGATAGAAACAGATGCCAAATACATAGAATGTCTATTCAACACATGTCAAATAGAAAGAAGAATTGCTTCTAGGGAGCACTGATGTAAAACAGAACGAATCTCTGAGTCTCAGTCACACTTCTCAGTTTTTGCTTAAGGCACTTCTGTCATCTTCACTAGTTTACATTAAGCTGTGCTTAGTAAGATTATAATTATTTTTTATAAAATATTCAGGGAAGTTTGTTCTGCTGTAGGAGATTCTGTATCCCTGTAACCAAACACCTCTTTGATACCATTACATATTATTTAAAATCCAACAAGAGAGTGTGATCATCAAGAAGAATGAAGAAACATCCTAGAGGCTAGCAAGAGAAGCACAACATGAGCGCACCCTATTTTCTGGGTTAGATGATCCTCTTGACTTTCAAGGCATGCCCTCTTTCCCCGCTTGTCCTTTTCTTCCCAAGGGAAGGAGACTATAACAGTGAAGATATAATGTGCTCTTGCTAGCTCGCCAACCTCAAAACAACCTGACACCGTAAGTACTACAGAAGCCATTTGTCATGGATTTTAATCATGATCTGACTATAGAAAACATAAGTTAGTGAATGTTTATGATCTTTATTGTATTTTTATTACCAGCTTTGCACTGATTTCAATAACGTTTAGCTGAATATACCAAATCCAGTTGTCTTTATGAGATACAAGGTAGAGAATCAGCTTTCTTATTAGTGCATGAGTGTTGTGCATAACATGGAAGATGCTGCATTAAAAGTTCAATAGACAGTTCCAATAGCTTAGCAACATATATGCTGCCTAAAATGCATTTATACTTTGATAAGTAGTGGTGGTTTTGACAGTACCAAATTTCTTATGTGCAAAGGCCTTTACAGACAGTTGGAAGTAACACATATTTTGAGGAAAAGTGGGGAAGGAGACACACAAAAGCTTTCTTTATTATACTTTATGCTTTCTTTCATTGAAATAATTTTACTATTTTTTACCACTTGTTTTAGGCAAAACTAAAAATAGGAGGAATCTGTATAAAAATCAGAACCTGTAGCAGAAAAGATACCGTTTATTACTCTGCTTCTCAGCCTAGGGATTCTATTTGATACAGTCTTCATTCTTTACCTCTAGACAACCATAGTTTGCTTATTCAAAAATAAATCAAATTTTGGTGCATTCTTGTTTTCTTTAGTTATAGTTTGCTAATGCAAACACTTTCAGAGTAATTCCTTGAGAATCTCTAAGTTTAGACTAATTGACATCACATATATGAACAGTTATCTGTAGTGATAATTTTGAAATTAGTAAGCTCATTTTCTGATATCTATCTATTAATGAAAACATTACATGTAACCAAAATTTGGGATTTCTTGGGCTTTTGCAAAGAAAGACAGTTTCTCTGTACACACACATTTGATCTATCATGTGTCTTATTTATTAGAGTTCCTGATACACTTTGAATAAATAAAGGAACCTATGGTTCCACTATTCTTTTTCACATCAACAATGCACAAAGCAAAGTAATAATTCCATGGTATTTTTATGCATTGATGAAACATCTATTATTTCTGATGAATGTTTCAGTAAAATGGAAACGCTTTCCTGTTATTCTTTTAAAAATAATGTATAAAAGCAGTGCTAAATATGGCAGGTATCCATCATGCCATTTCATTATTCAGCTGTTATTTTCTTTTCTACCTCCTGGATGATTTTGGCATTGGATCTGATCCCATGCTTGTTGAAAGCAATAAGAGCCTTTTTATTGACTTCAGTAGAGCAGAAGTAGGCTTGTGGTAGGCAGAGTGGCTTGACTAGTTAAGAAAAATAGCTCTTTATATCCCCAGCAGAATAAACTCCACTTTGGAATGGAGTTTCAGTGCCCAGTGACTAGACTATTTTATTAAAAATGTGGCTTTTGCCAAAAACAGTTCAGCTATGACAATAACCAGGACTATACTTGGCTTCCCTAAATGTGTGCAAGGAGACCGTTTATAATTTTTACCTTGTTTGATTTTGTTTTCTTTGCTCAGTGTTTGTAGATTTGGCAAGAGTTCAAGGCTTTGTTTAGTTTTCCATCTCAAAAGGCCACACTCTTTCCTCATTCAAGGCATGACCATTACTCCACTACCACTGCTGCCTCCTATGTGTAATTTGCTGACCTCACTCCCATTTACTCTGTAAACGGATTCTGTCTAACCCTAATGCAATCCTGAAACTTTTGTCTAATTACAACAGGCGGAGAGATCACTGCTACTCAGTGGGGGGATTACACGGGCTGAATACAATGTTCACTGTGAAAGTAATCGCAGTGATGACGTAATTGCCACAAAATCCTTATCACTGGGAATTAGTATCAGGATTGTTCTGTGTTGTTTTGGCAACTGAAGCAAATTGAATGTGAAATATTGTTCTTTATTTTCACTGTTCGTGTTATTTTTCTTGATCTGAGAGTGGAGTGTTACCAATGCGGTAAGTAGAACCTCAACAGCCAACTCAATTCTATATTCTAGACTTTGTGGCAACTCTGATAAAAATGTGGGTTGCCTACATGCTAATGGAGACATGCCCACTGTAATTCCCTGCCCTCAGCTGGCTGCACACTAATATACTGTCTGAGTCCCAGACCTATGGTAGCTAGATCAGAATATTTCAATACATCCTGAGGATTACAGTGAAGCCTAAAGCACTGCAGGCAGATTCACACAGAACATATCTGACTTTAGACTGACCTCTGTTTATTCCGCTGATTGTTTTGGATTGCTTTTGAGCCTTACTGGTGGATTCTTGGGGCTAAATCAGAGCTCAGTTTCTATGTTTGACATTTTGATACCGCTGAGGTTTGTTTGTTGTTGTTTCAAATGTCCTGTAGCCTGGAAAAATTTTAAAACTTAAATTTAAATTAATATAATCTGTGACTAATGGCAAGACTAATTTGCTAATAAGGCAATCAGAGTTTCAAAAAATTTAAATGTCAAAGGCCGCAAAATCCCGAAAGCTAAAGAGTTTGGGGAAAGCATATAACATAACAGTTAAGCATGCAAAAAGACTGGAAAATTCCTGTTCTCCTAACGAATGTAATTATCAAAAAAGCATTTGTGCAGCATGTTGGTGCTTGGGATAAAGCTTTCCTGTTTTTTATGGACTTGCAATTATCTGCAGAGCACACCTGGCCACTGAGGAGTGATCATTGCAACGTTGATGACATGTATTTTAATATTTAATAAATTATTTTAAATACTAACCATCCTGTAGAATTAAAAAGCTTCTGTCTACGTTGAAATAAAGAGCAAAGAAGTACTGAAAGTTTTGGCAGGATGTAAGCTTTGGAGTCTGTCTTTGTGCTAATAAATACTTTGGTTGGACGAAGTGGAATTGCTCCAAAGAAAAAAGGCAGAGTAATGAGTAGAAGTAACACTCATTTCTAAAGGAAATAAAAAACAACCAAACCCAGCTTTCAAGCCCATAGGTCCCTCTTCAGGTAATAAGTACAATTAACTAGTTTTTTAATTCCTGTTTAGGTAGGAAAAAAAATGGAATGGTTCCTACAGCACTCACTGAGGCTGAATCCATGTATCTGGTATCTTTGTTGAGCACTGAGGATAAAAGTTAGCTACAGGTCAGCTACTCACTTTTGGGAAAGGTATGAATTTCTTATTTTCAAAACATTAAGTTTTCAGCCTGGTGCAAAATGGAGGAAATACTGATATCAGAAATATTTTTCCAGAGAGAAAATCTTTTTCCTGTCCAACTTTCCTACTAGGATCAAACACTAAATCACATAATTCTGTAAACTCCCAATTCTTCTTAACCTTAGCCAAGTATCCACTCAGGAAATGGCAGTGGATTTCAAAGGCCCCACTGAAGCAATGTCTCCAACAACTTCTGAAGGAGCAAATCAGTTTATTTAAGCTAAAACCAAAGTACCCTTCAAAATTAAAGATATTTTATATTAATTACTATTTATGCTAGATTTTAATTTTAGAAATGCATTTTTTTAAAAAATTTAGTTATTAATTGCAGTACACCTCAGTTTGCTGATCTCTAAAATGGATTAAAATGTTCATATTAAGAGCCCTATGTTTATGTTGTCTACAGAAATAATTCTAACAAGTTTCTGTTTTGCATAGCTGCAAAATATTAAGCAAATATACTGTTGGAGAAAATTACCCACCTCATAATGTATTTTATTTTTCCTTGAAGGAAGATATGAACTAAAAAATAAAAGTACTTTGTAATGTTTATTTCAGGAGCTCATTTATGCTTCCAACTGGGAAAATTACATTCCCAAGGGGCCTTTATCTATGGTTTATGAAACTTCAAAACATTTCAAAACTTCACTTACTTAAGGTTAAATATTTTTCACCTAAATTCTTAGGAATATATTTGTACTAGGTTTCTTTGTTATTCAAAAAAAATCAGCATAAGTCTTGTTGAATAACAATTTTGTATTCCTAATTTCTCTTTTTGGAGGATTAATTGAAAGGGACAGGGCTGTGCAAACTGTTCAATGATGTATTCCTCAACGAGCATAACATCTTCACCCACTATCGAGGCTGAAAATCAATGAGAACCTCAAGATACTCTGATCCTGACAGGAAGGAATGTACTGTTGCTATAGCTCTTGTTTAATGGTAGTTAAATGCTTCTATTCTCTGGCATGAACTTTGCAAATTTTTGTAATAAATAGCCTTAATGTAGCTTTTTAGTTAGGTGAGTTGTGGGGTTTTTTTGTTTGGTTGTTTTTTTGTTTTGTTTTTCTGTTTGGAATGTTTATTTGCATCAGTCTTCTTGTGAGCCTGGCCCGCATCCCGTATAGACCTTTTGGATATTAGGAAAAATTTCTTCACTGAGAAGGTGGTCAGGCATTGGAACAGGCTGCCCAGGGAGCTGGTGGAGTCGCCATCTCTGGAAGTGTTCAAAAATCGTGTGGATGCGGCGCTTCGGGACATGGTTTAGGGGACATGGTGGCGCTGGATTAATGGTTGGACTTGATGATCTTGAAGGTCCTTTCCAACCTAGTGGTTCTGTGATTCTGTGATTATGTACTGTCCTTGGTATACTCTCATATTTGTGATAACTTTGAAAATATTACTCCCAGTTTATGAAGTCTTCTGCAGTACTGTGGTCTGTGGGACATGTGCTGATGCAGGTGGGCAAGAATTGTTTGACAGGCAAAGAAAGACATAGCCGGAGGGGACATGCCAACAACCTCAAATCCCAGTTGCAAAGCCACATGGGAGATCTCAGAGCAGGAGTTAATTTAAAGTAGTGTTGTGTTTATCTAAGGCAAGGACTGATAAATGGGGACTACATCAATCATCAGTTACAAGATCTTTAGTGCAGAAATTATAAATTGCCTTTTTTTTTCCTTAGGTGTCATGGATGCCTTTCTAGTCAGCTAGAAGAACAGCCTGCTTTGTAGTTAAAATGTGGTCATACTTTTTGCCTGCTTGCACAAACTAAAATAACAGGAAAAATTTGAACAGTGTTTGCAAGGATACTTCTTACAATTTTGCAAAAAACATTAAATTCACTCTCTTCCTGGTATATGTCTTGCTGCAAGTAGAATGCCTGTCAGTAGGGATAAGTCTTTTGAGAACTTAATGGTGTTCAAAATGGGAGGTCAAATCCTCCTACTGTCAAGGACTAAAATGACACTGCAAAGTTGTTAGGACTTCTTTACCAATAATCCTGGGTCTGATAAAGTCTGATCCCAGCAGCACTTAGAGAAATAGGACTTCTAGTTATCATATAACAAAGTATTGGAATTAGGGCCAGAGTTTATTGCTACAGAAATACCAATAATAACGCCCTTTTGGAAAATGCTTCTTTTTCACAGAGTTAGTGTCAAGTACTAAGTCAAGTAGTAAGCAAATTTGTTCTACATGGGCATGGGATGAGGCATACATCTTCTAATGTGGTCTGAAAAAACATAATTTAGGAAAAAAAATTGTTTTGGCAATACTGGAAGTACTGAAGTCTCTTTTATGACAGAATAGTGCATTTTGTGCACTGGAGTCTTTCTGCCCTAGATTCATAGAATATTTCAGGTAGAAAGAGACCTCAGGTTGTCTAGGTTGTCTATGTCTCACTCACCCTGCTAAAATACACTAATTTTTTTCCTGCATGCCCTAAACACGTGTGATTTCTCGCCCTCAAAATCTCTGTTTTCCCTAGTTCCTTAATTATACTAAAAACTTTCCTTTGTCCCTTTCAACACTCCATTACTAATGAGACAGACCTTCATCCCATAGCCTTATCTTCTGTTCTCCATGTAACTTAGCAATGTCACTGCTAGCTCCCCTGCCCTCGGTTGGCCTGCTGGCTGCTATATGCTGCATTTGCTGGTCAGAATTACATACAGCTGATTAGATTTGCAGGTTGTGAGGCAGTTCGCAGTTCCAGTAGCCTGGATCAGGGCTCTTTGCTTCCTTCACTGGCTTTATTAAAAACCTGCCTGCCAGTTGTAAAATTTTCCAGCATCTGCAATCTCCACCCTTTTGATAAACTCATTTGAAGTTGTCCAGAGGTTTAAAACTTATTTAGGGTACGAGAGACTGATGTATTGAGAGGCAAATTGCTAATACTTGTTTCATTAAGAAATCAAGATAAAGACAATTGTATTTATTTGATTATTGCAAGTACATAGATAGAGGAATCTAGAAGTAGTCTTGTTTTTACTTCCTAAGTCTTTGCAGCATTTTGTATTTTCCACTGGTTTACATTTTTTTCTCGAGAACTAGTATGTGTGTGTGTGTTTTTATACATACATATGTATATAAATATTGGTTGTGGTTGCTTGCCTACTGATTTCTAACAGAGATGTGTTAGCTCAGTTCTGATTAAATCACTTGTGCAGCAAATTGTTAATCTTATGTAATTCTGAGCACAGGGAATTCAAGGGAAGATAAATGTAGCCAAGATACTTGAGTGAACCTAAAGCCATTTCAAAGACGATTAGCAACTTTAAACCACCTCTGGGCTCCATACTTGAAGTAATCATGTTAGATTTTTTCCCTAGGATTTTCCATTATGTTGGTGAGTTAGAGAAAAGGAGTAATGCAATAAATAATTTGTAGAATCATATTTTATGAGCTGACTTAGTTTCTACTTGGTGATGTAATCTTCCCCCATTTGCTTAATGTTAGTACTATAGAGAAGTTCCTATTCATGTGCATTTACAGGTTTATTTTTATTTTTAGAATTATTTTGAGATTTGTCTTTTTACTGAAATGCACTTAACCAGGAGTTCTGTTTGTATTTGAGTGAGCTGATCTTATTGCAAGCCAAGTATGAACATCACAGTCTGTATCACAGTCTGAATAGTGTAAGTATGTAATTTTTTTATACTCCTGCAGGCAACTCATTTGATTAAAAAAATTAAACTCTTTGAACATGAATGCTTAACAATAAAGTAATTGCGCTTTTGTAGTAAGATCTTGATTGTTATTACTTCTAATTGGAAGCAAGGAGATAAATCAGTTTTGTGAATCAATGATGTGGCTCTTTCTTCATCCTGTGGCTTCCAATCTGTAGATAAATGAAGTTTTGTCATGGTTTTGTATAACATTTTTTCTAGTACGTAGACTCTCAACTATAGAAGAGAGTTGTACTTTTTGAACAATACAGACATAGAACAAAACTATCACAAATGTTAAAGGAATAACAATTTTAAGGTGTTGCAGGGCAGTCTGGCTTAGGAAACTGAAGGTTACCTTAGCCTTTTCCAAGTGCAAATGCAATAACCACAAGGGAAGAAGGATGTTAGGAAAGGAGCAGTCTGGATGACTAGTAGAGGAAAGAAAGCAAGACTCCTTTAAGGGTCCATCTTCTGGCCTCAGATGGGTGAAGTAGGTTTGGAGAAAGAAAAGTCAATGATATACTAATATGTTAGTGTGGGGCACGGAAAAAGCTACCTCATTATCCTGGCTTCACAGCACGGGGTTGTTCCTATGCCCAGGTTAGTGTTACAAGAAGTTGCCTAATACAAGGATGTGCCAACCGTCTGTCTCATTTTAATTTGGTTAGTAAAGAAAGTGTTAGCAAAGTCAGCTTTTCTGTTTTGCTCAGTCTCTACCAGCCAGTGTCCGCAAGCAGCACAGGGATGTAACAGACTTGAGCTTCCCACAGGTTAGGATTTGTGGATTAGTGACCAGGAAATGTTTGACTATTCTGGTAGGAGACAGCGCATCTCATGGCAACAGCCTGTAAGGAAAGTATCAGGCTGGAGATTGTTCCTTATAATCACGTTGTCTGCTTGGGGTGTTGCACAATGGACTGCAGCAGAAGGAAGGACAATGGTCAGAACCTGTAGGAATTATTCTTGTTTTGCATTAGAACTGCTGTAATCATATTGAAATAAATATTTTCATTCCCCATTTCCTCCCTTCCTTCCCCTCATATCCTTCTGTCCCCCAGAATTTGAAGTACAATAAGAATTTAGACTTGTGTGTGCTTCCCAGCCTAAAAAAGGTGGTCAAACTCTTTCCTCGCCAACCCAGAATTTCAGAACCTCTTGTGTTATACTACCGATGGATGAACTAATTACAAAGGATGCTGTGTCTAGTTTTCTTTATATCTGTAATAGTCACTTTCTGGTGATAAACTCCTATGATATTAGGAAATTCCTGACAAAACAGAATTCAGAAATATGTGACTCTTTAAAAACTTTGCATGAAGGAACCAAGAATGTAGGAATGTAATTTTCTGGCTACTTTAGTCTTTGGCATTGTTAAAAATTATTTTTTATCTCTATGTCCAGACAAAGTACTTGCCAATAAGTAATTTCCCAAAGCCCTGGCTACCTCCCTGATATCACTCTTCCTTTGTAGAGCTGTACAAAGAAGGTCAGTATCACTAATCTTTTCTTTCACATATGGGAATATACCTAAACTATTTACTGCTGTAATATAAGCCATCTGGATTTCTTAGGCATAAGCTCCACTCCCACTGATCAGTTTGGAGGGCAGTTATGCACCTTTCGTTCAGGCTATTTGAGAGTAGGATAACTAGAAAGATTTTAGCAGAAATTCCCTTTTGTAAATTGACTTCTATATTTGCTTTCTCCTGCACTTAAACTGCAACTTAACTTCTGTTACTATTGGGCTGAACTCCGTATCAGTCTGGAGAGCATCCACGTTTCAACTTCATAGATCATCCTGACTGATGAACTTAAATGTAATAAAGGCCAATCATTTGAATTGGATAATGGCTCATTTTGGTTTCTTTAGTATATAAATCTCTTCAAAAAGCTTTTTATAAAACAATCTACATTCCCTTATTACACAAAAATAACTTCTAGATATGCAATATGGAAATTACACTTTTTTCAATGTTAGAAAACATAAGTTACATTAACCTTATTAAACATGCTAATTCTGAAATGTTTATATATCCACTTGACTTGAAAAAATATTACAGATTGCATTAGATCAGTTGAATTGTGGTTAAACATGTTCTATGGAAATACAGAAAATTTTTCTTTAAAAACTGGATTTAGGACACAGTTGTATAAATTGTATTAATTTTATTTTAACAATTCAATTGTTTGCCTTGCAGAAGCATTTGAAATTGTAAACATACAAAATCCAATGTTGACAGTTTGTTTTGGCTTGTTTTCTTTTGAGTAGGGAGGGAAACTAAAGAAAAGCGTAATGATGTGAAATTTAAATATGCATAGCAATATGTTATCTAGATATTGTTCATAAAGCACCTGTTCCTAATTTTTTTTTTTTAACATAGGAATTCATCTGCAGGGTAATAAAGGTTAACGCTTTTGGTCTCAGTGAATATATTATTCAGCCTACAGAAAAATGCACGAACATAACTTGACTGTTTTACTTATCCCCATATTTAGGAGATACTTGAGTCTCCACCAGGGAAGGCTGAAGTTGTTAAATATCATAGCTGATGTTCTGATACACTTCTGAACTAAGCTCCGAGACAGCTGTATTTAGTGTACCTGTGGCTATTCACAGAAGGGAATAAGCTGCCTCCAGTGCCATCTTACTTGCCCTGCCTTTGCTCAGGAACTGCAGGGAGCACAGAGGATGTGGTGAGAATTCATGCAGGCAGGCATCATCTGCGTCACTGCACGATGGGGGTTCAGCACTCACATACAGCAAGCTTTTATCCAGTAGAAAACCAGTGGCCGGTATTTCCATTCCTGATAATTGGCAGCTATATAAGAACAAAAAGAACAAATTCAGCTACCTAAGCCTGAAATTTCCCAGCAGTAGGCTGATGTAGTTCTGGTACCAGCTGCTCTGTGGCAGCAGGTCTCTCCTGGCTGTGCACAGCTGCTTGCCTTTTAGGAGGAGTGCAGAGGGACAAGTCGACATGGGGTGTCCAGAAACATTCTTGCTGGTCTGGGAGCTCCTACCTGTCTTGCCAGTGGAGCTGGAGCGCAGGTCTCGCCCTGCTTGCAGCATATGTTGCGGGGAAAAAAGGCAGAGTGGAGTGGGGTATTGGTTTAGGGTTGGTGCATGGTAAGAGTAAGAATAGGCTGGATGCAGTGTGGTGGACAGTATTATTGGTTTGGCTGTTGAGTGCAGGGATAAGTAAAGTGGGAAAAGGCAGAAGATCTCTGGAGCCCTCAGCACAGGAAAGGCATGGACCTGTTGGAGAGGTTCCAGAGGAGGACCACAAAAATGCTCAGAGGGATGGAGCACCTCTCCTATGAATACAGGCTGAGAGAGCTGGGGTTGTTCAGCCTGGAGAAGAGAAGGCTCCAGGACAACCTTATTGCAGCCTTCCAGTACTTAAAGGGGACTTATAAGAAAGATGGGTACAGACTTTTTAGCAGGGTCTGTAGTAATAGGACAAGGGGTAATGGATTTAGCCTAAAGAGGGTAGATTTAGACTAGATATAAGGAAGAAATCTTTGACAATGGGTGTGGTGAAACACTGGCACAGGTTGCCCAGAGAGGTGGTAGATGCCCCATCCCTGGAAACAGTCCAGGTCAGGTTGGACGGGGCTCTGAGCAACCTGGTCTAGTTGAAGATGTCCCTGCTTATTGCAGGGGGTGGTTGGACTAGATGACCTTAAAAGGCCCCTTCCAGCCCAAACTATTCTATGATTCAATGGTTCTATGATTCTATGATTCCGTGAGTGTGTGATTCTGTGTTTCTATGATCTTGTTTGGGGCCTCCATGTGGAGGGGATGGAGCAATGACATTCATGCTCAGTGCTGAACCATCATCTGGGCTGGCACATAGACTGTTTTTCTGACTGACTACTCAGCTGCTGCTGTGATGTTGCTAAAACATATTATAGATCTCTTCTCTTGAACACACGCTCAGCCTGCTCCACGGCTGGACCGACAAGCAGGAAATTCAGTGAACAAACAGGGAAGAAATCTTCTGTGTTTTAAAGTTCCTCATTTTGGCTTCCCTTAAGGAACTGTGGCTTTGAACAAACCCTGGTTTTGTCCCTCGCTAGGGATGCCAAACTTCCATGGGAGATGCATCCACAATAATCCTGTTCTTGCTAGCAATAAAATCAAGAAGAATAATTTTGCTTAAAATCTTTTGGAGCAAAACAAGTTCGGTGATTTTTTTTTTTGTGGAGACTACTACACTAATTGTGCTTGCCTTTGGTTTTTATCACTGTAAGTCTCATTGAAACTGCTTCATTTATCATCCCACAAATTTAAGTAATTCTTTACTTTGGCCATTTATGCAACAGAGATAATATACAGAATTAGTCCATGGAGCTCATCTACCTATCTGTCTGTTCTCAGATATGTTTAGCATTTGAGGCTTACTTTTTCCCCACTTAACAGCTTGTAGTGCTACACATTAATTACCTTCTGTGTGAAGAAATTTATCCTGAGCTCCCTTGCTGACCAGTCTTTTCTTAGCTTTGGTTCATGCCCTTTGTCTTTCAGCCCATTACTCTGACAAATACTTTCAGAGCATCTGCCTTCTATACGCCCTTCAAAACTGTGTCTCTTAATCATTGTATTCTGCTAATCACTTCTACCCTAATTAATATACACCTTGCTTGATCTCCTTTCGGATCTCTTGCCCCATATTACTATCTCGATTGCTCACTGTCTCCATGTTTGCTTTTACCATCTGGTTTATCAGACTGTGTCAAGTATTCTCACTAATCACCTGCAATGAGGCCCACATAGTCTTCATTAAAAGCTCAAGCTCTGGGACCAGGTATCACAAATTTGTGGCCATAACCTATGTCCTGTCATGAGCTCAATGTAGACAGCAGGTGACATCTTAATGTTAACAATCCACTTCACATCCTGTTTCTATGTTCATATTAAATTGCTGTCAGTACTTCCTAATAACCTTTTCAATGCAGGAGGGATTAAATACACAAAGATACTTCCAGAATATTGTAAAGTAGCAAGCCCTAATTAAAAAGCCTTTTCCATGACATTGCTGGAGACTGTGAATTCATCAGAAGTGGAATTTTCTTACTACTGAGACTGGGGAAAACGGACAAATACAGTTATGTGCAAGGGAATTAGAGGAAGACTTATACTAAGAGCTAATTGCTAGGCTGGTGTACTGGGCCTGGCTAGGATAGAGTTAATGTTCTTCGTAGCAGCTCATATGGTGCTGTGTTTTAGATTTTTGACCAAAACAATACTGATAACACGCTAATGTTACAGTTTTTGCTGAACAGTGTTTGCACAGCATCGAGGCCTTCTCTGTTTCTCAGCCTGCCCTCCACCCCTGCGGCCAATAGACCGGGGGTGCGCAATAGGCTGGGAGGGGACACAACTGGGCAGATGACCCAAAGTAACTAAAGAGATATTCCATACCATATAATGTCACACTCAGCGATAAAAGGGAAAAGAGGAGGCTTTAGGAGGGCTAGCTATCTTTTGCTTAGGAGCTGACTGGGCATCAGTGTACACATGGGAAGTGGTGAAGGCCAGCCTGTGCATCGCTTGTTTTGTTTTATTCTATTCGCTCCTAGTCTACTTATCCTTCAGTTGTTCCACAATTTTTTGTTTTGTTTATTTTCATCTTGACCCCCAAGTTTTCTTGCTTTTATTCTTTCTTTCCTCTTCCCCCACCCCACTGGGAATGTGGTGGGAAGTGAGCAAACGGCTGTGTGGTGCTTGGCTGCCCACTGTGGTTAACCTACAAGCGTTGGCTATATGAATAAAGCATGATCAGGAGATGTTACTGTTGAGGGCCCAAGTCCTGGTTAAATTTTGCATCCCCAAAGCAGTAAGTAGGTTGCCAGGGGACTGCTCTTCAACTCTGGTGTAGTATATCTTCAGCAGCAGCGCTCTAATTAGACTCAAGTTTTGACAGAGGTACAAACTCTGAGTACAAAGTAATAAACCAAATCGAAGTACGGAGTTCGAGGCAGACATAGTCTGTACCAGTTCATAGGGATTTCTGGTTTGTATTCTTTTGTTATGAAAATGCATACTATAGTAATCAGGATTTTGTGGGATCTTGCAATGACACGTAGTGAGGAGGTACTGTTCAGCCCAGAAGGAAACTAAGGTGTTAATAACACAGGGAAACAACTCCAATATAATATGTGGATCATGTAAATTTATTTCATTTTATGTAAATTGTATTGATTTTATTCTCAGAAACTTGTAAGCAAGAACATTGCTGCACAGTATTTTCACATTTGGTATATTATTATTTTGTCACTTTTCAGTGACACTTAATGCATCTATTTTAGTCCCCCTCAACCTTACCAATGGTAGTTCCTGCTGTCCTTGAAGGACAGGGACAAAAATGGGATCAAATCCAATTGAACAAAGCCAAAAGAATATTTATTATTGTACAGACAGTTAATGTTATCCATCTGAATTTTGTTCCTCAATTTCAGTATATCCCCAAGGCTCAGATCTTCCTTAGAGCTTACCAGTAAAAGCAAATGGTGCTCCTTTATTAGAATATTCTTTCTTTTCTTGTTATAAAGAATGTCTCAGTGAAAAGCAAATGCAGAGTACCATCTCTTTTTACATTTATTTTCATATTTTCATGTTTATTTTCCCATGCCATTCATAAAATATGCTTAGTTATGTATCTTAAAACATACAAGGATACTCTAATGGCTTTTATTCTACTTTATTCCCTTAAATATGCCATATGTGCATGAATAGTCATTATAACATAAATTACTTTTACAACATTACACTTTTTAATTAATCTACTCTATCCCAGTATGATATCCCAGTATAAGTTAACAGGTTTTTACTCAAAGTTTGTTCATAATTGGGGTAGTTTATGCATTAACAAATCAGCAATACATATGAACATTTCCAGAATTATTCTAAGACTAAGCCCTAGAAATCCTCCCTGCCCAAACTTCTATGCTTTTATTTCTTGCAAAATGCTAACATTGTGAAAACATGTTGGTATTCCAATAGTGCTGTTATGAAGGCAGGAGGCAGTATGTATATATGCGTATTTTTATATTTCTAGCCATTATGGATGACCTAATAGTAATGGCAAAAACACATGTAATAAAGTGCCAGAACAAGGTTTAAAACTGAATTTGGTGACTTACATGGACTTTGAATCTATCATTGCAATAGCACTGCAGTACTGTAGAAATTAAGTCACACCATGTCAGACTGGTAAGTAGCTTCTGTTTAATAGATCCATTTAAAATCAGTGTGTTGTCAGAGATGGTGTTCTTGGCTTTTCGGGGGGAAGTTATTCTTACCTCAATTCTTTTAGAATATAGTGTGTGAATATATTTTTGTACGTAAGGAAATTAAGAGCTCAATATCATTCACCAAAAAACACACTTGACTCATCTTTTATGCACTGAGATCTTTTATTGGACTCCATTAATAAGGATATCATTGATGGTTCAGGATATCATATCAACGTCTCTCAGATGGAGATGGGTGACAAGTGGTGTCCCTCAGGTGTCCATATTGGGACCAGTACTCTTTAATACCTTCATCAATGACATAGTGGGATTAAGTGCACCCTCAGAAAGTTTGCAAACGACACCAAGCTGAGTGGTGCGGTTGACACGCCTGAGGGACGGGATGCCATCCAGAAGGACCTGGAAAAGCTCGAGGCATGGGCCCATGGGAACCTCATGAGGTTCAATGAGGCCAGGTGCAGGGTCTTGCACCTGGGTCGGGGCAACCCCCAGTATCAGGCTGAGGGATGAAGGGATTGAGACTTGGGGGTACTGTCAGATGCAAAGCCGGATATGAGCTGGCAATGTGTGCTCACAGCCCACAAGGCCAACCGTATCTTGGGCTGCATCCAAAGAAGCATGGTCAGCAGGTCAAGGGAGGTGGTTCTGCCCATCTACTCAGCTCTGGTGAGACACCACCTGGAGTACTGCATCTGGCTCTGGAGCCCTCAGCACAGGAAAGGCATGGACCTGTTGGAGCGAGTCCAGAGGAGGGACACAAAAATGCTTAGAGGGATGAAACATATCTCCTGTGAGAACAGGCTGAGAGAGTTGGGTTTTTTCAGCCTGCAGAAGCGAAGGCTCCGGGTAGACCTTATTGCAGCTTTCCAGTACTCAAAGGGGGCTTATAAGATGGATAGGGACTTTTTACAAGGGCCTGTAACGATAGGACAAGGATTAATGGTTTTAAACTAAAAGAGGGCAAATTTAGATCTAAGGAAGAAATTTTTTACGAGGCTGGTGAAACACTGGCACAGGTTGCCCAGAGAGGTGATAGATGCCCTATCACTGGTAACTTTCAAGGTCAGATTGGATGGGGTTATGAGCAACCTGATCTAGTTGTAGATGTCCCTGCTCACTGCAGGGGGTAGTCGCACTAGATGACCTTTAAAGGTCCCTTCCAACCTAAAGATGCTATGATTCTATGATCATTGAGAATTAATGCATTCTCAGTATGGCATATGCACACATGTGAAACAGGTCCTCATCAAGGATTTCATAGTTGAAGATTACTATCTGGAAACAGATCTATTACTGTATCTTAAGTTTCAAATATTATGTCAAACACCAGAGGAATAGAAGAACAGCTATGAATTAAAAATAAAAGGAAATGTCTTCTGTATTCTCTTTTGTATGTTTGACTTGATAATTTTTGGTTTTCCTAAATCCTAATCCTGTAAATCAAAATTCTTTTGAAGACATGTACTGTCTTCTGATTTTTAAGACTAAGCAAGTCAAAATAGTTCTGATAATAATTAATAATCATGTCTCTATTCTACAGATGAGTTAACTTATTTGGTAGAAAACTGAATGCAGGTGGCAAATCACTTTTTATGTAATTTCTAAAGAAAAAAGAATCAACTGTGTATGCAGGGTCTTCTTAGGCTCTTTCCCTAGACACTGTTTACTGGTTGTACCAACATGTTTGTAGTAAAAAAGAAAAAAAAAACCAACAACATTTGTTTGAGCACATGAGGAAATAACATAGAGATAGGTCTCATCAAGGTGTATTTGGCAAGTTAATATATAACTGCCCATGGTTGCTTCTAGTAGTTTGTCATTGAATGAGAAGCTAGAGGAGAATGTAATGGGGAGGAACTGTAATTTCTTGGGGTAATTTTCAATGAAAGCCTCCCCTTCATCTTAAGATGTGAGCAATCATTCACTAGCATATTCCCAGTTTCATGACTTATTTTCAGATACTACTGTCAGTTCTGGCTGAAGTTGCTGTACTGAAGGAGAACATTATATGCCAGCTATGTGAAATAGGTTGCAATGATCTATTCCTTTTTTCCATTTCTACTTTTTTTGGGGAGGATATGGAAAATGAATATTATCAAGCTAGAAGTATTTTTCTTGAGACCTGTCCCTTCATGGGTTTATAACTGAAAACATTACTAGATGTCTTCTGCATTAATATTTGGTCACCACAAGAGAATCATTTATGACTTGGAAAGACAAAGAGTTCCGAGAACCAAGTCAACTCTCTCAAAACTGTTAGTTTCCTCAAAAGGAAAAGAATACTATTTCAATAATGGATGTAAGCAGACTGTTCTGAAAAAGGCAGTGGACATCAAACTTAGGTCTGTGCAAGGGTGAAGAAAAACACAGAAAACATAGTTGAACTCACAAAAGTGAATATATGATCTGACACTCTAATGGGAAGGAAAACTCTGGAAATAAGCAGATGGTGCTGTTAACTAAATCAATTATGGGGCCATACTGATGTAATAAGGACTGTGTTGCTTATGAATCATCTCACTAGTACCGATGTCCCACACTTTTGATGGTGTGTGTTAATGGCTTCGCAAAAACACTTGCAATTTTTAGGTTTTCTCTAAGTATTAAGTCAAGGAAGAATAAAATTTGATTCAGTTCTGGAGGACTGAAACAACCTTTTCTAAATTGCAGGCTTTTTGGAACATGAGATGTAAACAAACATAATCTATAAACCAGCCAGCACTCTTTAGTGGTTCAAAGCCAATAAACAGATGTTAACAATCTGAATGTAGACACTTAAGCCAATATTTAGCTTCCACTAGTATATGAATATTTCATAAGAATTCACTTATTCTTTTTCTTAACAGAACTTCATCCTGCTGAACACACTATGTCATAATTTCAGATTAACTAAAAGGGGAAAAAGGATTATGGAAGAATATCATCTATATTAGTGAGTTTGTCAAGCGCAGCTCACTTGAAGAAGGAAGAGGGAGAGTACACTTCATCAGAGAGAAAGGTCATGTTTGGCAAAACAGGTAGTTCCTCAGGTGGAAACATATTAAAATTAACAAAAGTATGTATACTCCTAAATGGATAAAAATTTGATAGGGTGAAATGTGTAAAAATGTTTTATTCAAGAAATTTTGTCCTTACTTGTTTTTAATAAATAGATAAGCAGAAGGAAAAATTTATACAAAGTTATAGTGTATTCTAAACACTGAAACTTCCATTGTAACTTTCTTCAGGCATTAGGCAAACGTAGGCATCAACCAGAACTTCATTATGCAGATTAAGGGGAAATTACTGTTTATTGTAAACACCCATAGTTGTATTTAGTCCTCAGTAACTACTTGCTGTCTGTAAATGTCTTGTCTGCTTAGTATTGAAATACTGTAAAGAATAGCATGTACTGCAGCTTAAGACTGGTTTCTATGCGTAGACCTTCAAAGATCAGCATTTATCCCCATCTAGTAGGCAAAACCAAATTCAGGACTGCAAGGTGTAAAGATCTGATCCTTCTAACTCTAGTAAAAATATGATCCAACAAAATGCTTTAAATAGAGACTGGAAATATGGGTTAATAAATAGAATAACAATAATAACAATTACAAAATAATAAAATATAAACCCACTAGCTACAAAGCCACAGGGTTACTAACTGAAAATTATGGGGAACTTACACAATGAAAAAAGATTGCTGATTATTACAATGCACTATAGAGGTGCAACCTGAAATTTTGCTTGACAGTTAGCATTAGGGTGATAGAGAACAATTTATTGTACCCTATGACATTGTTACAAATCCCTCCCTTCCATTTCTTATCTTCTCTTACTGAAAGCTCCTAGGTACAGGTCCTTTGCTCCTCTTCTGTTACTCTAACCCCCTGCTGCTCATTGTTCAGCTTACAACCAGGACAATAGCATTATCTGAGAGAGAGAAAAGTTTGCTTTCCACACACTTTTGGCAACAGCACTGAAACTTAGTCGTGTCGTGTCTTGTGTCATACACCACCATTAATGTGTAGGTTTTCTATTACTTCTTTAATAGAATGTTGTGGAAGATAAGGAAAAGGCTCCCAAGATGAGAAACAAAGGTAGTTTTTCTTCTAGTCCTCTAGAACACCGTACTGCCACTTGCTTTCTTCCACGTTCTGATGTTATAAACCACATTTCGCTATGTTGCAATAATTCCTCAGGGGGCTATTTGTTGCATTGTTTGACATTGTTGACTAAACTGGAGAAGAACAAACTTGGATGTAAAGAGGTGTGTCAAGTGAAAGGTGTGAAATATATGCATATATTATAACAATCATATTCCCAGTGTTATCACATCTAAGACTGAAGATTCTACCCTTGCTTTGTCATGTATCTTGACACCAGAAACAGGATTTTAATCTCAAGCACCGAGGTAAAGAATTTCTTTCTGATATCTTCAGTCTGGAGGAAAAGTAGCTCTGAAGGTCAAGTAGCTCTGAAGGTCACTGTCATTGTAATACTAAAGTATAAACTTTGCATTTTCTGACACATAATTCACTTAAAATGTTGGAGTGTTAATAAGAAACTGAATTTAATATCTAAAATAAATAACTCCTGGTTGTAGCTAGCTTGCAAATTAAGTGTCAGTGTTTAGCTTCAGTTTTTAGTATCTCATTTTAAGAATTGCAGTTTCAAAACTTTCATAAAAAGAACCATAAATTGGAAGACACTTCCTGAGACATATATCCAGTTATGTTAAGTGTATATGGAGCTTTTACCTCAGATGTGTTTGCACATTTACCTTAGCTCTACATAAATGAAATTCATAACAGAGGAAGTAGTGTAGGCAAAATAAATCGATTTTTTTTGTGCAGTAACAACAAAGAACAAGAAAGTTCCAATTTTATCTTCCTCCTCTTTTTTTTTTGGCCCAGTATACACTTGTAGTAGACCCACAAGTGCTCAGAGATCTTCACACATATTTTCTCATAAAAAGGACTCTGTTCATAAAAAACAATGCTTCCATATGAAAAAAAGAGTGATAGAAATTTTAAACTTTTAGAAGATGAAGCCAGCAGAATTTTCAGTTTGATCACATCCACTAATGTGGATAAACTGAAGAAGTGCTTAGAAGGAGGAGAAAGCAAGAGATCGAACTTCAGTACTTAGAAATTCTGTAGAAGCAGAAGGTAAATTTTAAAGCATCTGAGATTTTATATGCCTAAACTTTTGCCAATAGATCCTTAATTTGATTTGTAGTTTGGATAGAGTTTTTAAACATCTGAAGACACCACAGAGCCCTTCAAAATAGTAAAATGGGATGGTTTTTGTAGTTTTGTGTGAAAACATTGCACAGTAATTTTACCTACACCAAATTAATGATAGTATTTACCTCAGAGTAACCTTTAACTGTAAAGAACGATGTTTTATTGTGGTACCATATCACTTTATCAGTTGAAAGACTCAAGTAGTTTTAGCCACTTTTCAGACAGCACTGTATTGTACATAAAATATTCCTAGTACACTTACTCTTTGAAAAGCAAAACAGAAACAAACATATCTTTCCCTCTGTGCTGGCTAAGATGTGGAAGAGTAATTCATCTTTCTGAAAGTATTAGCAAGTGATGTTAGAAAAAGAAATGTCAGCTGCACCATATGGCCTATAAATGTCATTTGTAAAACAGAGAATTTTTTTCTTCCAGAGGCTGCAGTCTAAATTGCTTACTTGACTTTTGAGGAAATAGAAAATATCTGTAATGTGATAAATAATCTTAAAAAAAAATAAATCAAATCTTATTTTCCTTTTTTTTATTTATTGAAAAATACTACTCTATCATGGGAAAGGGACTTATATTATTTTGAGGCTATATACAAACAGAAAAACATAGTAATAAAGTATGAATGATTCAAGTAAAAGCCCACCTTAAATGCTGAAATATCCTATTTTTACAAAACTCTCAAGCCCCCTTCAAAGTATTCCTTCCTGTAAGACTTCATCATTGTAGCAAGCCCCACAACATGTTGGGTTTAAGATATTACAAATCCATTTTGTTTCACACTTCAGGCAACGGAAGGATAATGTGTTTGTTTAAAAACATCTGTTTTGTCATTTTGTTGTTGTATTTAGACAATTTGTTCCAGACCACTTAGAATAGTTTTAAATTTCATTATCTGGTTTATATTAGACTCGGTATTAACTGTGTCACAGGAATTTAGGTGGGTGGATGGTCTGATCTGCTATGGCATATGCCATATTAGTGCTATTCCAAACATATTATCAAAGACTTATGATACACTATGGTAATAAATAAGCTCATATTAGCATAACAGTGTAAACATTCAAATAGGGGTTTTCATAACACATGGGCTTATATTATATTATCTTGAAGACACTTATCTTTAGATAATATAACTTTCCCAGCGGAGGTCTCCTCTGTCTCTAGGGTCATGGAGACTTCTTTCCAAGGTCTCTGTGGACAAAAGGAACAAGGCACCAGTTATTCCCTCATCTTTGGGGTGGTTGGGACGGTGTTTAGAGTTAGCTGGGGACTGGTAAGGGTTTCTGGTTTCTGAGGGGACTTTCTACAAATAATGACATTCTGAAGACAAAAGAGAGGGTGGGGGCATTTGAGAATGAAAGTGTTGTAATTCAAGCTGGACTCCATGTTTATAATTCATCTTTTATAATGTTTCCAAGCATCAGCTCTGGAGGAGACTGGTAAATCTGAACACAGAGCCCAGCATGGGCAATGGGAACTGGAAATTCCATGGAATGATCTGAGTTGGTCTATTCCAATTTTCAGCAGAAAATTTGTGAATATTTTTGTCTAGCTTCAAATGAAATAATAATGTTTTCTGTGGAAATAGGAAACACTCTCCAAAACAATTTAGTTTCAAAAGCATAGTTTTCAGCAGAAACCATTTTTTATTTTTGATGGAAAAAAGTCCAAGTATCCTTGTGTACCAGCCTTTCTTTTTTCTACAGAAAGCACAGCTAGTTTGTACACAAAAACATGCTTGCAATTTGCACTGTGTAATGTTCTGAGACCTTAAGCAAACTCTTATCTTGGAAGCAATCTGTTGAACTTCATAGCTCTGTGTGGGTCAATTTGTCTTGTTTTTCTTGGTCAAAATTGCCTTGGAAACTCACACACTGCATGTGGGATGACCTTCTCCAAGCTTACTTCACCATATCATCTTATTGGGGGAAGACAGAAGGAGTGGACAGTTTGTGATTCTGCCTGGTTGCTACTAAATAACACTATTCTAGAGGGGGAAAAAAAGGAAGAAAAAAGGAAAAAAAAGAAGGAAGATATGTAGAAGGGTGAACATGAGAATGTAAACAGATCAGGACAAATTTCAGGCTCCGTTTCCCTTGTATGTGCAAAAATCATGACTGTTTCAAGAACTCTTCTACAAATTCAGGGAATGGGTGACAGCAAGAAAATGAGAGCTTTGAGATGTCTTGTTCCAGTGACTCATAGCTCAGCTTTTATTTCTGAGCACGATGTCATATGGTATGGGATATCCCTTTGGTCAGCTGTCCAGGCAGTGTCCTCTCCAAACCTCTGGTGCACTCCCAGCCTGCTCACTGGTTGGGCAGCAAGAGGAGCATAAAAGGCCTTGATGCTGTGCAAGCACTGTTGTTCAGCAATAACCAAAACATTGCTATCCACACTGTTTTCATCACAAGTCCAAATCATAGCAGTACACAAGATACTATGAAGAAAATTAATTCTATCCCAGCCAAAACCAGTACAGACTGTTATTAGATGTGAACATTAGTGGATTCTGTTCAGTGGCCAAGGACCTTTAGTCTGCCAATATAAGTAGTTTAGAAGCACATATTACCTCATTAATATTTTAAATTATGTGCTCAGTACGAAGACTGTTGTGCATCACAGTAAACTGAAGGTTGACAATAGTCTGTATTTTCACAAAGCAACATGTGTGTGTCTGCACACACATGTGTGTGTGTGTGTTTTAACTCCTATAAGAAAATTGTAATTGTCAAATTGTTAGGAATTATTATGTTCAGAGCATACTTTGGAATTTTCTTGACACATTGGTCATATTTAGAGTCACAAATTCTTATCAAATGCATCACACTTTGTGTGTAAACACGTTATACTTCAATACACAGATTAGCAGACATATTTTAGCCTACACTGTCCAAGTATTCTAGACTGAGGTATATCAAGACCTTTAGTCAACTAGTTGGAATCTGTGAGATGACACTGAAGCCTCAGAACACTATTTCTTCACTAAAGTCCTTATTAAAAACTCTAATATTTTCCTAAAACCTGCAGGGCAAATTTTAATGGGAAATCCAACACCCCAAAGAAGCTCTTTGGAGGAAATGTTGTGGGTTTTTTTAAATGTGTTTGTAAAATGCCTTACACAATGAAGGTGTTGATTCTGACTTGAAACTATTTGAAAGCAACTGTGACATTGAGATACAATTTCAATGTTTAATTTTCCTTGCTCTCGCATCTAAGTTGATGCTACGTCTACCTGTCGTACAGCTTATTGTCAAGGGCAGAAAATAAAGCCTCCAAAAGATGAAGTGGCAAAACTCAAAGATCTTTATCTCTTCATCCTGGCTAAAATTGGTGGACTGAACAGGGCTAGACAAGATTACAGGTGCTAAGGTTCTATGATAAAGAGTTTGTAGGAATTTGTAGAGACAAATTCACATCCCCGCAAAGCAGGGTTCACTTGTCACTGTGAGTAAGGTGCACAGGAAATGAAGGCACGTCTCAAGCTGTCCCTATAAGCCATCTCTCAAGGAAAATTTAGTTTTATAAAAAAAATAAAGTTCTTCAGTACCTCAAAGGACTACTAAGAAGTACAGAAGTCATACTAAAAGCAGGGAGGAATTTCAAGCCAACAACAACAAGTAGACTCTTAATCACATGCTGTTTTAAAACATGTTTAAAAGATGCTGTTTTAAAAGTAAAATATTATTTTTGGCAAGAACCATTCCAATTACAAAAGTTGAAAATGGGATCTAACTCTAGCTGTTGTTCAGCTGGGATGATACACATTGACAATGAATGATTGCATATCAACAAAAGCTGATTTTAACTAAATACAGAAATGCTGAATGGCTTACTAATAAAAAACAAGATCAACAATAGTTAAAGTTTAACTAAAACTTTTGGTGGGTTGTAAACAGAAGATTAAAAAATATATATGTTGCCTAAAATAAACTCCAGATCATTATTATTCTTTTATCTGTCACTTATACCCAGTTAATTACGCCTTATCCTAGCTCTGGCTGCTGTTTGTTCCTAAAGAGAGGATCGAGAAGGACATCAAAAACTCCTGAGGAATCAATAAAGCTGGAGCCTCTTGTGCAAATTCACTGTAAAGCCAACAAAGTAATTTGTAAATTTTAAAGGTTCAGTGAAGGGAAGAAAGACATGCTGAAGTTCAGATTGATATATTAAAAGTACTTCTGCTTATATATTGTGGTGCCTGCTCTTGAGTGAGTTTTTTCAAATTGCAATAAAGAACAGATCAAACTGAATGGGTCAGTAACTCCTCATCTGTCACAAGCTACTGGATTTTTCAGATAATAGTTATTAAAATATGCTCTTGTTCATCTGTTAATTCTCCAGATATCCATTGCAGTTCTCAAACTTTTGTAATTGATGCTGCCATTAAGTTTAATGCTAGCTTAAGGATTCACAAAACCATGCTGCTTCTCCATTCTCCAAGTCAATATACAATAATGTATAAACAGTAATTGAAGACTTTAAATTAAAGTTCTGTCCTTGTGGCTGCAAAATCTTGATGTCCCCTATTTGAGAAAAGTGAACCTATCTTGATCAAAGGATTATGACACCAGATTGCCATGGTTAATGAAGAGTAAACCTCAAAAGTTCATAGTGAGAGTTCAGGTAATCATCTATAACCTGATGTGCACACTCAAACTAGTCAGAGAACTACCCATATGATTCACAAAGCTTCTCTGCCAGATATTCAGTGATTCTCTCTCTAGCACCCTGATTACACAACTCTTGTCGTGAGCAGGGGAGAAGCCATTTTTGGTTGTCTGCTTTTGAAAAATATGGAAGATGTGAATTGCAGAAGAAAGAAATGCTGAAGAAAAACTGAATTAGGAAAGAATTTCTAATGGCTGACAGATGTCTGAAAGTCTTATGCTAAAATTGAACGAGAAGAATAAAGCTGAGGTGCCTGTTTTAGCACAGGGATGAATTTAATTAGCAGAATGAAGCTGCAAGTAGGAAGATTTGATAATTCAGTTGAGCTAGGCAGAATCCAAGGAGTATTAGGGGGATATATGCAGGGTCAGCATAAATTGGAAGCTCAAATTTGGGATAAAGATGTAAGACACACTAAGTCCATAAAGGATTTTAACAGAACATTAGGATCAATAAAACTTGAATAGTCTGGAGAAACACTAGATGAATTTATAGATGAATGGTAAACAGAACAGAAAGACAAGATCAGTTACTTAGCAGGTAAGTAATCAGTTTTGCAATGGCTGATTTAATATATTGTAAGAACCAATAGTGTGGCATATCCCTGTGTTTAACACTATAGAGCAAAGCACAACACATCAAACAATGCAGTACTACCTCTTCTGCCATTTAATTCCTTTTATTTCTTATAAACATTATTTACAATTACTATGTGAAGCCAAAAGTAATATGTTTTACTTTGGTCTTGAACACTGGCAAGGCAAGGAGGGCAAGTTTTCATTTCATCTTTTAATTTTGTCTTTTTCCTTCTATTGTCTGGGAAAATAAATTGTTCCCAGAGCCCAAATGACACCCATCGTGTGAGTTTACAGTGCAGTAGAACTAGAAGTGACAAGGACACTTAGTTATAAACAGCTTTTGTTTTCGTAAGAAAAGCCCTTGATTGGGTTAAGTCTGGTCTATTTTGCATTAAATTCAGTATTGTCTACTATCAAAACATCTCAGAATATGAGTTGATGTTTGGAGGCAGAACAGTGGAAATAAAAGTCCAGGTGCACTCTGGGATCAATGTTAATTTTTCAAAGCCTTTAATTTCCCCTTTATTATGCTTTTCCCTCACGGTGAATCTTGCTTCCTTTCAGCACACATGATAATGAAAATGACTTTTTTATTTTCATCTAATGATCATGATTGCCACTAGTAGAATTATCTTTGAAAACATCAAACTTTTATCCTCCTGTTTTCATCTTTTTGGAGGCTTAGTGTAGGAAGGAAAACAGTATCTCAAGTCAGATCTACTCTTTCACACTATTCAGCTAGAGCAGCTATTTTGGACAAAATCCACTAAAGAAATTTGCAATGCCTCCTCAAAAGTAGTTTATAATAAATACAGAGTTATGACAGTAAACAGCAGCATAATCAAACCCTTATTTCTATTTTTCAAAACTGAGTAACAGCATTGTATACTATTTCTGTGCTCAGGATTCTGATCTTGACAGAATCAAGGGCTGGAGTAGTCTGCAGAGATAAATTACCTGGAAAAAATATTTAGTGTGACTACTAAGTTCAGTGCGTTAAAAGCACTTGATCACATACCTAAGGAACACGTTCCTGGCATACAGAATGTCTATGCCCATAAAAATGGTTGACAAATAAAATTTAAAACTCCCTGATGACCATAGTGATTTGGCTTTGCTGTGGTATGAGTGTCAGCATTGTAGGTATGATTGAAGGAACGTGTTTTAGACTTAGTTATCTGTTAGCAGCCTGGCCCTGTGTAAACTTGTGACAGCCTTAATGTAACTGAAATTGTTTTTTTCCTTTTTTTTTTTTTTTAATTTATAGTTAATTTATTTCTTAGTAAAGAATATTATTTCTCTGGAAAGATCTGTTTATATAACTGAGTCAGTAATGTCAGAAAAGATTTTTCACCTAAGGTCAACTGCAATGCAAAACCTCTGCAAAACAACTCTCATTTCTAGCTTGCAGTCACTCTAAGGTCATGAAGTTTAATTACGTATTTGGAAAGAGAATAAATTCCTTGGACTCTAAGTTCAATATGTCAAGAATTAATTTTACAGTGTTTTCAACATGTGGCATTCAGCCAAAACCGTCACTTGTAGACAAAGAAAGACATTGTTTGGCTGAACCCAGATATTTGGCTATAGCTGCCAAAATGCTTCTGGTCCGAACCAAAATTAATAATGCAAGATGTGCCAGAGACAACCTGTACTCGTCATTTGTGTGACGAAATGTAAGAAGACATGAAGGAAGAAACCAACTACCTGACCTTATGCTACAACTGGAGAAGTATTCTCAAGATGTAAACAAAATTAGCAGAAACCCAGTGGCATTTTCTCCTTAAGAAAAACAGAAGCTTAATATGTAAGTGGAAGCTTGTGAATTCTGGTCAGTGACACAGAGGCTGCACATCTAAAGACCTCAGGGCAGCAGTTACAAATCTCCTCAACATATATTGAATCTTCAAGGTTGTCCTGACCCAGCGCTGTGAAGGCATGGTGTTGCCACTGCAGGGGCATAATATTCCGGAGGAAGCAGAGAGGCTTGAAATATTTTCTCATATTTATTTCTCTAGGTAAGCAGTGTAACACATGAAAAATATGCCGATGTCGTTAGTGAAAATCCAAAATTCCCCATTTAACTAATTCCTTGGTAGATTCATACATCCCACACCATGTTGCAATGGTGAAAATAAAATATGATTCCGTAATATCTAACCTGTGTTTTGTCAAAAAAATTATTTTTTGCCTTTACATGTACATGGAACTAGATGATCTTTAAGGTCCCTTCCAACCCAAACCATTCTATGATTCTATGATCCTAAGCAACTGGCCTCCAAAGAAGCACTTTATTTTTTAGTTTAAAATTAATCGGAATTAATTTGCAGTAAATTTCTCTCTTTTTATTTTTATTTATATATTAATACAAATTTTATTACACATATTTGGCTACAACCTCCTGGGGATGTTGTAGGTCCTTGATACAAACATATTTTATATTCCCAGTGCATTCTCCAAGAATTTTTGACAGAAATCAAAATTTTAACTCAGAATAACACCTCCCTATACTGGAAGCATGCATAACGTGTTTCCTTTATTTTTTCAATAGATATAAACTATAGCTATATATAGTGGGAAAAACAGAAAACAAGAGGTTAAAGTATTAACACTTACTCCTTCAAAAGTAGGTTAATACCATTTTACCTGCTTTCACTGAGGCTATTTCTCCTAAGATTGTTCTTTATAATTTCTTTTTGGTATTTTTTTCCTTCCCTTTTGATTTAAATACATCCTAATCCTTACTCTTCCCTGGACATATCTGACCTTTCTCCACTAAAAGAAATTGGCCTGACAGAAGTACAGTGAGTCTTGATCCTTTTTCAGAATGTTAAAGTTGTCTAGACTTTATCCTTTCCTTGCAACTATAAAACAAGAGGAATCTTAAGCTCTGAAAACAGCTTGTGTATGAAAAATCTTCAGCATAGAACAGTTTAGATCATGTCTTACATGATCCTTACAAACCATCCACCTGCTCATATCAGGGGTTATGGTTTGAATAGGTAATTACACTTAATCAGAATCCGTGACTCTTTGTGATATTAAGGACCACAGAACTACAACTGTTTTAGAAATTTTCACAGTATTTTTTTTCTGAAGTGCAATTTTTATATATGTGTGTATATGTATGTACTCATACACTGTCATCCTGCAAAAAGAAGGATTTTTAGCACATGAATTGACTCCCTCACTTCATGTTTTTTCTGAGTACCATAAGCTATTTAAAAAGACCTAATACATGGCCATACCCACCAACGTCAAGAGCAAAAGCAAGCTTTTATTTCCATTTTTAAGATCCCTTGTTAATACACTACATAGCATTGATTTATTTCGAAAGAAGGGAGCTAGAATTTCTCATCTACAGCATTCTTATTTTTTTACCACCCCATGAGCAAAAGGATTCCTTTGCTGTCTGTCATCCTTTGTCTGAAAAACAACAATGAAAAGTCTGCTATGTCACCTTTATCTAAATGGCAGCAAATAATTGTCTTGTCTTTTCTTCTGAGCTAAGGGAAGGGTAAGAAATTGAAACCTTTAGGGATTTTTTTGTTTGCTTAGTAGAAGCCAATATGTGATGGGATAGACAGGCGGATGGTTTGTAAGGTCAGTTTACAGTGACCTCTTTTTATATAATGACTTAACTCTAGAGACTCATTACAAACAGAATTTTCTCAAGTCTGGACACAGTTGCTTTGCTGTGAAGATCCAGGTGGCTTCACTTTTAATGCATCCATGATAAGAAAACATAACAAAGTCACATGCCAAAGGAAATAAGCTTTTCTGCAGAAACGATTAATTTTTTTTCACCTCACCTGACATTTGTTTCTGTGGTACAGTATGTCATTTTTTCCAGTGTCTCTTTCAGTCTCAAAAGGCTACCAGCCTCATTTGCTTTTCTTTTGCTCTTTTCTTTCTTTGAAAGAGACAGTCATGTTAATCTAGTTGTAATTCAGGGGTGGAGAGAGTCCAATTTGTTTTGAGCTTTTAAGGAGTAGCATTCGAAATTTGTGTCTTGTCTTCTAAATACCAATGGTCACAAACAATCACATATTGGTTGTTTGTTCTACTGATAACTATTATGACTATCATGGAATGACTACTGTGTGACAAAATTTGTAGCATCTGATCTTCAATTAACATTGGCCCAGCATAAACCAAATAGTGAATTGTCAATGAATTTTGGATTCTCAAAGTCATGTCTTGACTGTAAACAAAGGTCAAAACGAGTTGGATGGTGATCAATAATAATAATACACCATGTGATAACGTATATAGCTAATTTTTAATTCTTTACTTAAAGACTATGAAAAAAAACCCAACTCATAAATGGACATGCAAATGAAATACTGTGAAGATATCCCTCCTGCGGCAACTGATACTTGAGCTAGAAACATCCACAGTGCCTGTGTGTTTACTGTCTCAACCCCGAAGACAGTCATTTGAAAATACATCAGCAAAAGGAAGTGTGAACTCTGACTCTTCAGGTAATGGAATTAAAATTGGCCTGAACTGCTGTCTAAGAAATCAAAAGTTTAATTGGTTCTTAAAAGTAAACCAAATTGTATGGAGAAAGCTAAGAAACAAGTCCATGCTTGATTGAGGAACATTTTCTTCTAGATATGGGAAGAAAGAGGTGTATCAGTACAGTTACAAATTACAAATTACAATCACAAATTTGGATTCTGTTTATAACATAGAGGACATTTACAGGAAAGCATTTAAAGAAATTACATATAGATGTGCTGCTACATATAGAGACCAAGTTTACACGTCTGGGGCAAGATGGACCAAAAAGACAGAAAATTCACAGTACTTGTGCTAATTCATAATTTCTTGTTTTGGAGTGATGAATTTTGGGGCTATTCTTTGTTTGGGGGAGGTTTTTTGAGAGGAAATAACCCTAATATTTCCTTTTGGCTTTCTGCTTTCCCCTGTTTCTGTTCGACATTCTACTGACTTATCTCCCTCAGTGTACAAGCAACTCACGAATTCTCTTCCATTTCACTGAACTGCTGAATTTTTCAGTGTCTTCATAGATACGGAGTCAGCCAAAGGCTGTGTTGGCTGGTGTCGTTACTTATACTGGGGATATGAGGTCATTTTTCTGTTGAACAACTGCTCTACAAATGGCAGAACCTTAGTTTAGTGGGATGTGGTTAGGCTTAGCCGGGCAGTTTTCTGCAGAAAAGTTTGACTTCATCTATGAAAGGTGAAAGGATGTTTTTGCAAAACCAACGTGTCACTTAAAACCAGATGTGTTCAGTAGTTGTCAAGGATTTTTTTTTCCCTAGCCATTTTTTTTTAAGTAACTCTCCTATATAGTATTTTTACATGTCAAAGTAGAAAATGGAATTTAACCTTTTGTGAAATTTAAGAAAGTGCCTGAACCTAAATGGTGCCTTTGAGTTCCCATATATTAGGATTGGCTGAAACTTTCTGAAATTGGAAACTGGTCACAAATTTTCAGAGATGGTGGTTTTGTCAGAAAATGCATTAAGCATTCCAAGATCATCATACTTACCAACTCATACTAAGTCTCAGCTAAGGGATCTTCTTTAACCCAAAAGCTCAAAATTAAGCAAATGCATAAATGCCTTGTTGAAAGAGGATCTAATTCCGTATAGAACATATTTGAAATCTCATAAAATTCTAATATTGAATATTACATTTATATCTATTGCAGATTTCAGGAAGTGATCGTTCTATAGAAATACTACCATAATATTATATGTCACCTGAAATTGAAAGCAGAAAAGTAAATTGATTTTCAGTTTTATGCAAGGGGAATCAGAAGCTTAGCTCTTACTGTTATTAGGCCTTTGCCTGCTCCTTCCTAAGTACACCCACCTGAATATTTCCCTAAGTCTTCCCTATTTCCTAAAAATAATACACACTTATTTATCCATATTCATATATTCTCAAGACTTTTCAGCTGTTTGCAAACTGGAATGTTAACTTCACATACTAAAAAGAAAAACAAGTCAAGGGAGATTTAGCAAATGATGAAGTTACCATTTTCAATTAGGAAAGAAAAAAAAGTTGCTTTTGTGTAAAGCAGTCATTACATAAATCTACCACATAAATACACTGATGATATGAAACCATGTGATACAACAAAGCGTGTTTCTCTATTTTGTCAATTAAAGTTAGTATTGGATTTATATATCACTGATTTCTCACATCATAAGCTGTATAATAACACTAGTCGTACAGATTTTATGATGGCATCACTTTTAGTAAAAAGGAACATGTTGGATTTTTAATTTAAAAAAATGACCTTGTTGCATTGCCAGTGGGAATTATATTAGGACGCTATTGAAATTAAGCACACACAGGCAATTATTTTATAAAAGCTCATAAATAGACTTGACAATCTTATTCTAGTGTCGGTCATTTACTTGATTCAGCTTTTCCATAACCCAGTAAGTGTCTTTCTAATTTAAATATATTGCAGCTTCATCTACAAAAATGTCACCTTTATTATAACACACATTTTAATCTAAAGTCGAATTTGTTTACCTGAATCTTGTTCTTTAAGCATAATGTACATTATTAGACTTACTGAAATAGTAAGAGAACGTTAAAGAAGATTGCTAAAATACTGAAATGATTTAATCTAGTTATACATTACTTGTGTCACTAAACTTGTATTGAAATCAAGCTGGGAACTGCAAAAAAAAAGTCTCGAGTTTTTCAAATGTTTATAAAATACAGTGGGGCAGAGATCCTCATTTCACAGTAGAGTTTCTATATGACAGAGTCTGGATAATACTTGAACTTAATGCTAGAATCGACTTTTAATTATTCTGTTAATTATTAATTATTATTTAATTATTCTTGCTCACTAGAGTTGAACCTAGGGATAGGTTCAACGTGCCAGAGTTGAAATCGATAGCCCAGCTCAGGTGCATCTACACCAATGCACGTAGCATGGGCACCAAACAGGAGGAGCTGGAAGCCATTGTGCAGCGCGACAGCTATGACGTAGTTGGCATCACAGAAACATGGTGGGATGCTCCTCATGACTGGAGTGCTGCAATGGATGGCTATAAGCTCTTCCGAAGGGATAGGCAGGGAAGGAGAGGCGGTGGGGTGGCTCTGTATGTTAGGGAGTGTTTTGATTGCATAGAAATCGAAGATTGTGAAGACCAAGTAGAGTGCTTGTGGGTAAGGATGAGGGGGAAGGCCAATGAGGCAGATATCCTGCTGGGAGTCTGTTACAGGCCACCCAACCAGGATGAAGAGACAGATGAGACATTCTATAAGCGACTGGCGGAGGTCTCGCGTTCGCTGGCCCTTGTTCTTGTGGGGGACTTCAACCTACCGGACATCTGCTGGAAGTATAACACGGCAGAGAGGAAACAGTCTAGGAGGTTCCTGGAGTGTGTGGAGGATAACTTCCTGACGCAGCTGGTGAGTGAGCCCACCAGGGGAGATGTCTTACTGGACCTGCTGTTTACAAACAGAGAAGGACTGGTGAGACATGTGGTGGTCGGAGGCCGTCTTGGGCTTAGCGACCACGACATGATAGAATTCTCGGTTGTGAGGGAAGTAAGGAGAGGGGTCAGCAAAACTGCTATCATGGACTTCTGGAGGGCAGACTTTGGCCTGTTCAGGTCACTGGTTGAGAGAGTCCCTTGGGAGACAGTCCTGAAGGACAAAGGGGTCCAGGAAGGCTGGACAGTCTTCAAGAAGGAAATCTTAAAGGCACAGCAGCAGGCGGTCCCCATGTGCCATAAGAAGAGCTGGCGGGGAAGGCGACTGGCCTGGCTGAACAGGGAGATTTTGCTGGGACTCAGGGAAAAGAGGAGAGTTTATCACCTCTGGAAGAAGGGGCAGGCAACTCACGAAGAGTACAAGGATCTCGTTAGGTCAAGCAGGGACAAAATTAGAAAGGCAAAAGCCCAGCTAGAGCTCAGTCTGGCCACAGTCATAAAGGATAGTAAAAAATGTTTTTACAAATATATTAACAACAAGAAGAGAGGCAAGGAGAATCGCCATCCCCTACTGGATATGGTGGGGAACATTGTCTCCAAGGACGAGGACAAGGCTGAGGTACTTAATGCCTTCTTCGCCTCAGTCTTTAATAGCCACTCCAGGTATCCACAGGATATTCAGCCCCCTGAGCTGGAAGACGGGGATGGAGAGCACAATGTACTCCTCATAATCCAGGAGGAAGCAGTCAAGGACATGCTAAGCCACCTGGACACCCACAAGTCTATGGGGCCTGATGAGATCCACCCGAGAGTACTGAGAGAGCTGGCGGAGAAGCTTGCCAAGCCACTCTCCATCATTTATCAGCAGTCCTGGTTAACAGGAGAGGTCCCAGAAGACTGGAGGCTTGCCAATGTGACGCCCGTCTACAAGAAAGGCCGGAAGGAGGATCCTGGGAACTACAGGCCTGTCAGCCTGACCTCTGTACCAGGGAAGATTATGGAGCAGTTGGTCTTGAGAGTGCTCACAGGGCACCTGTGGGACAACCAAAGGATCAGGCCCAGCCAGCATGGGTTCATGAAAGGCAGGTCCTGCTTGACCAACCTGATCTCCTTCTATGACCAGGTGTCCCGCCTAGTGGATGAGGGAAAGGCTGTGGACGTTGTCTACCTGGACTTTGGTAAAGCCTTTGACAGCGTCTCCCACAGCATTCTCCTGGAGAAACTGGCGGCTCGTGGCTTAGACGGGTTTACTCTTCACTGGGTGAGGAACTGGCTGGATGGCCGAGCCCAGAGAGTTGTGGTGAACGGCGTTAAATCCGGCTGGCGGCCGGTCACAAGCGGTGTTCCCCAGGGCTCGGTTCTGGGGCCGGTCTTATTCAATATCTTTATAGATGATCTGGATGAGGGAATTGAGTGCTCCCTCAGTAAGTTTGCAGATGACACCAAGTTGAGTGGGAGTGTTGATCTGCTGGAGGGCAGGAGGGCTCTGCAGAGGGATCTGGACAGGCTGGATCGATGGGCAGAGGCCAACTGTATGAGGTTTAATAAGGCCAAGTGCAGGGTCCTGCACTTTGGCCACAACAACCCCATGCAACGCTACAGGCTTGGGGAGGAGTTGCTGGAGAGCAGCCCGGCGGAAAGGGACCTGGGGGTGCTGGTTGACAGCCGGCTGAATATGAGCCGGCAGTGTGCCCAGGTGGCCAAGAAGGCCAACAGCGTCCTGGCCTGTATCAGCACTAGTGTGGGCAGCAGGAGTAGGGAAGTGATTGTGCCCCTGTACTCGGCACTGGTGAGGCCGCACCTTGAATACTGTGTTCAGTTTTGGGCCCCTCACTACAAGAAGGATGTTGAGGTGCTGGAGCGTGTCCAGAGAAGGGCAACGAAGCTGGTGAGGGTTCTGGAGAACAAGTCTTATGAGGAGCGGCTGAGGGAACTGGGGTTGTTCAGTCTGGAGAAGAGGAGGCTGAGAGGAGACCTTATCGCTTTCTACAACTACCTGAAAGGGGGTTGTGGCGACGAGGGTGTTGGTCTCTTCTCCCAAGTAACTAGTGATAGGACAAGAGGAAATGGCCTCAAGTTGCGCCAGGGGAGGTTTAGACTGGACATTAGGAAAAATTTCTTCACTGAGAGGGTGGTCAGGCATTGGAACAGGCTGCCCAGGGAGGTGGTGGAGTCGCCATCTCTGGAAGTGTTCAAAAAACGTGTGGATGTGGCGCTTCGGGACATGGTTTAGGGGACATGGTGGTGCTGGATTAATGGTTGGACTTGATGATCTTAAAGGTCCTTTCCAACCTAGTGATTCTGTGATTCTGTGATTCTGTGTTGGGACCAGGGACTAGCTTACCTACTACTGTTTCAGCTACTGACAGAATCTCTCTCCCACACTTTAAAAATTGGAATTTTAAAGGGGAGCGTAACTCTATAGTGAAGATAGTAGTGGAAGACAACAACTGTAATAAACAAAATCATCAAGCTTTAATATTTTGTTACACACCTAATTTACAATTTTTTACAATTTCTTTATACAATACAAACTCACAATTTCTTTGCACAATAATAATTTAAATTACACCTTGTCAAGAGGTGTTAGATCATAGAATCTTAGAATCTTCGGGTTAGAAAGGACCTTTAAAGGTCATCTAGCCCAACACCCCTGCAATGAACAGGGACATCTTCAACTAGAGCAGGTTGCTCAGAGCCCCGTCCAACCTGACCTTGTATATTTCCAGGATGGGACATCTACCACCTCTGGGCAACCTGTGCCAGTGTTTCACCACCCTCCTTGTAAAAAATTGCTTCCTTATATCTAGTCGACATCTACCCTCTTTCAGGTTAAAACCATATTAACCCCTGTCCTATCGCTACAGTCCCTGCTAAAAAGTTTGTCCCCATCTATCTTATAAGCCCCCTTTGAGTACCGGAAGGCTGCAATCAGGCCTCCCTGGAGCCTTCTCTTCTCTAGGCTGAACAACCCCAAATCTCAGCCTGTCTTCATAGGCGAGGTGTTCCATCCCTCTGATCATTTTGGTGGCCTCCTCTGGACCCACTTCAACAGGTCCACATCTTTCCTGTGCTGAGGGCTCCAGAGCTGGACATAGTACTCCAGGTGGGGTCTCACCAGCGCAGAGTCCATTCCTCTTTAAAATCATTTTTAAAAGAACAGGTGAAACACAAATTGGGAGATAAGTCAATAAAATATTAAGTATTAATATAATTGAAGTGATATGCTAAATAAAAATATATTAAACCAAAATTATATAAAATATAATTTTAATAATTTTGGTTTAAAAATCTTAATTTTAAAGGATATTCTCCAGCTTTGATGCCACTGGTTTATTTTTTATTTTCTTACCTTCTCTTGTTCTTTTATTAAAAATAACTGTCATATCTTGAATATGTAATAGATGACTGTTTCTGTCAATATTTTGTTAGACTTGATTTAAGGGTTTTATACAAATTAGCATACGTATATTTTCTTATCCATACATCTTTCTGTCATTCTGGGGCGGGGGGGGTTAGAATCGTTTTAGATTAGTTTATTTCTTTGTTCCAGTTCCCTGTGTGACAGTGGAGCTCATTGTGCGAGGACAAAGGAGTGACAAACATTAGGATAAATAGTCAAGGCTGAGGGCATAAGAAGGATTACTTAGGGTAGTAGAGTTGGCTTGTTCCAGTTTAATTTGTGTGTGAAATTATTGCTTGAGCCAAGGAAGTTTCTGCACCATCTGTTAGTGACCTACTGAGGAAGGAGAGACTTTGCAGTGTCTGGATCTTTTCTAAACAACAACAAAAAAAGCATGATCCTTTTTGCACAGCTGTTAACTAGGTCTGTCTGCAGTGTAGAATACCTCAGTCTCCTAGTTGAAGACTAAGAGTTTCTGTGAATGGAAATAATTTAATAACTTTGCTAGTTGATCGGATGGTTAATTCTAGGTCTAACATTATCTCAAATTTTGTCAAGCTAGCACCAGTCTTTATCAATACTAAATCACTTCTGACTAAACCAGCAAATTCTGTCACGCTCAAAGTGACTGCTTTGCCTAAAAACGTCACTTCAGCCTGTCACTGAGTGACAGCAGAGTTAGAAAAAATCTTGACAACAGATGTATCAATATTTCAAGAATATTGATAGAAGCTGAAGGTAAACTACAGTACATTGTCAAATTTCCTATTTATTATTCTGGCAGTATTTATTTCAGGATCCAGTCACAGGATTTAAAATTGATATGTATTCCAGAGAAATTGTAAAATGAAATATTTCTAAAGAATCTGAATGGCTTCAGATGAAGTAGCTAAACGTAAAATGAAAGAAGGATTCTTTTGACTGTCTTCCAGTTAAACACACAAGTATGTAGCAAGCTGGTGAACTTGTATATTAATTAATAATTTTATAGTAATACATTAGCTACTCAACACTCACTTGTGTATAAACACTTCATGCACTCTAATGCTAAGGAGACAGTATTGAAAACAGTGGAGTTGCTAGAGGTCTAACGAGTTACATCATCCTTGAGAAATTGTTGTGCATGCACTGTCACACTGTCCCAACATACAGCAAGTAGCCCCAGCTAAAGCTTAACGCTGGTAAGTAATACTATCTTATGTAATTTGTCTGCAGTTATCTGTTCATGCTTTTCACACAAATGATTTATGTCCCTTCAGAAGGGTTCTTCCCAGGATCAGGGCTGTCCAGACAATGTCATATTGTATGGATATGTCGTATGTTATTATGCTGTGGCCGGTAGAAGATTCTCACAGTACAGTTGCTGACAGAATTTTACCTTAAAGCAAATTTTTATAGTTTTTTTTTCCCAGAGAAAATTATGCAGCACCTGTATTCACAGACTGGAAAAAAAAAAGGGAAAAAATCCAGCATGCAGACATTAGTGTGAAAAAGTGGGAGAACTGAAGATGGAGCAGTTGAGTTTTTCATGGATTGGCAAGCTCCAAGGGCAGCTTAATAGGAGTTAAATGGAATAATTTCACTGGAGAATGTAAATAGGAATATAGAAGGGGAAAATATATAACAAGGTCACAGAATCACAGAATCATTAAGGTTGGAAAAGACCTTTAAGATCATCAAGTCCAACCATCAACCCAACGCCACCATGCCCACTAAACCATGTCCTGAAGTGCCACGTCTACAAATTTTTTGAAGTCTTCCAGTGATGGTGACTCGACCACCTCCCTGGGCAGCCTGTTCCAATGCCTGACCACTCTCTCAGTAAAGAAATTTTTCCTAATATCCAATCTAAACCTCCCCTGGTGCAACTTGAGACCATTTCCTCTCATCCTATTGCTGGTTACTTGGGAGAAGAGGTCAATTAACTGTGCTGCCAGGTTGCTATATCTGACTAATTTGAAATGACGACTTTTAAAGATTCCTTCATGGAGATAACACGATTGAAGGAAATTGACAAGTTATGTTAAATGACACAAACTAAGCCAGATGTTAGACTTTTTAAGGCCTTCTGCCCCACTGAGCGAATACAGTTCTAAACTATTGCCTACACAACTTTTGAGTAAATAAATTCCCAAACCCTTTCAGAATCTATTAAAAAAATCTTCCTAATCAAAGAAACCTCTCACTGCTTCAGCTACATTGGAAAGCTACAAGTACACGTTACAGGCTGCCATGCTAGTGATAAAAGTAATTATAGACCTTTTATGTTTTACTGAAGGAAATATAATGCTATTTGATCTTTCTTGGGCTCACTGGTTCCTTGGTGTGCGAATGTCCCTTTTTGACCTTAGAATTTTAAACAAAGTTGGCACTCCCATTACTGCATTAATGTATGTCTGCATTATTTTTTAATAAAGTTGTTGTAATAATTCAGGAAAGCTGGATCTTTTGTCTGGCTCCCCCACAAGATAATCCAAATCTGCTACGTATACATGGAATCATTCCAGCTAGCCATTTATATCAACTACAGATAATTTCCCATATCAAGGACATGTTAATTCCAAGTGGGCACTATGAAAATCAATGTTAATGAGCCTCCCAGTGACCATAAATCTTCTTATAAGTAAATAAACGGAACTCAGTTAAATATAAACTTTTGTATCCTCTGATGTATAAATGTGATTTACCACAGTATATTTAGGGGAACTGACATTATGCTTGGAGCCAAGCTGCGCCTAGGCCAGTCTGTACCGCATTTGTGCAACAGACACACTCCTCCTCCATCCCTCTTTCTGCATGCCTGCATAAAGGACTGTGCTCTGCTCCCATAGCAACTGCTATTATTTGGGACCATATCTCTATGCATTCAAAAGGCACCTTCCTCTGGGCCTTTCAGAGTAACCAGTAGGAAAATAATTTTTTATATTTTAAATTCCTGTGACACAAAAGAATGAAACAAAGCTGCTGGGACTGTAAGCAAAGGAGCCTGTGCCAGGCAGAGAGGGTTGTGTCATCTGTCTTGATTCAAATCTGGCAATAACACACTGAAGCCAAAATCAGAGAAAGCAGCACCATCTGTACAGCTGCAAATGTATCAGCATTGACTGAGGAGTAACTAGCATATTTTGTCAATCTGAAACTGGTAATGGGAAGGAGCTTCAATATTTGAAGTAATAGACAGATTTCAAGCTATTTATTTATTATTTCCCCGTACTTTCTTCTTATCCCCTATCTCACTCAAGGTACTACTTCTTCTTGTAGGGCCAGCCTGCATTATTGACGAAGTCTTGAAAGTAGGCTGTGTATATACATGGGTTTGGCTGAATATAACAACAATTTTGAAGCAGCTGGAAGTAGGGAAGAACAATAAAAGGGTAGAAACACTATTGATTTCTATATGTTGATTAAAAAACCTGTCATTGGCTCTGGCAAAACAGAATTTGCAAATTTTATTTTTATTTTTCCTTTCACCTGCAGTTTTCCTGGCTCTGCACTCAAGACATGCACAAGTATTTTTGTCTTGCACATAATGGAGACTAGAAATAGTGATGAACTGGAACCACTTCTGACAGATGGCCTTGCATGTCTTCATTCTCAGTATTGTGCGAAACCTGATGGGCCCCGCAATTGTCAAAAGGCAAACTTAAGATGGAAATGAAAGACAGCAAAAATCCATGGCATATATTTCATTTTTGCCATCACTTTCCCAAAATTTATTGCTCTATATACCACAAGGCTTGATTGCTCAAAATTTTAAAAAATGTATCCCCTATATAAAATCATCAAATAATGCCTTGTTATTTTTATTTATTGAAAACTTCTGTTTATTTTTTGCAGTTGTTGATTGATGGTCCCTCAGAAGTAATTTCTAAAATTTCTGTGTCATGATAGGTCCTAATTTCACTGAGGTGCTTTGACTCTGCAGCATGAAATTAAATTTGGACTGCTAGACTTGAGGCTCCAGTGTATAAAAGGAGTTTGAGCCAATTTAATAGGATTAAATTCTAGATCAAAATGAATGAGATACATCAACATTAGCCACCCTTAAGCCAATTTAAGAGCATCTACACAAGGGATTTCACTAGTTTAAATCAATTTAAGAATTGACTTAACTAAATTGTTACAATTCCTTTCTGTAAGCAGGGGACAAGCTACATGAGTTTTATATAGGGAAGCTCTAAGCACTCATAACACCAGGGATTTCAAATGTTCCTGGTGTAAGCAGGTGTCCACTAAGAACTATTATCAAGATTAAGGGTATTGTATAATGTATGGGGGTTGGGCACAGGAGACAGATACAGGGGAAACTGAGTACCACTAATATCATTATTTTTTTTATATATATATATATGTATAATCAAGGCAATATACACAGATCTGAAATTACAGGATCTGGCAAACCTGTCAGATTCAAGAAAGAATTATAAAGCTGTTATGATGCAATTAATGGTGGATAGGAAGAGACTTTACTGTAAGTTGAAGATACCACACAGATCGATTTTCTGGGTGTGGTGTGTTGATGCTGGCTGGATACCAGGTGCCCACCAAAGCAGCTCTGTCACTCCTTTCCTGAGCTGGACAGGGGAGAGAAAATACAACAAAAGTCTCATGGGCAGAGATAAAGACAGTGAGAGATCACTCTCTAACTACTGTCATGGGCAAAACAGACTCAACTTGGGGAAATTAGTTTATTACCAATCAAATCAGAGTAGGATAATGAGAAAAAAACCCAAATCTTAAAAACACCTTCCCCGCACCTCTCCCTTCTTTCCAGGCTCAACTTTACTCCTGTTTTTCTCTACCTCCTCCCCACAGCAGTGCAGGGGGATGGGGAATGGGAGGTCCTGTCAGTTCACCACATCTTGTCTCTGCTGCTCCTTCCTCCCTAGTGGGAGGACTCCTCACACTTTTCCCCTGCTCCAGGATGGGGTCCCTCCCACGGAAGACAGTCCTCCATGAACTTCTCCAACATGAGTCCTTCCCACAGGCTACAGTTCTTCATGAACTGCTCCAGTGTGGGTCACTTCCAGAGGCTGCAGTCTTTCAGGAACAGACTGCTCCAGCATGGGTCTCCCATGAGGTCACAAGTCCTGCCAGCAAACCTGCCCCAGCCTGGGCTCTTCTCTCCATGGGGCCACAGGTCCTGCCACGAGCTTGCTCCAGCATGTGCTTCTAATGGGCTGCAGGTGGATATCTGCTCCGGCACCTGGAGCACCTCCTTCCCCCTCCTTCTTAACTGACCTTGGTGTCTGCAGAGTTGTTCCTCTCACATATTTTCACTCCTCTCTTTGGCTGCAATTACTGTGCTATTTCCCCCCCCCCCCCTTCTTAAATATGTTATCCCAGAGGTGCTACCACTGTCGCTCATGGACTCAGCTTTGGCCAGCAGTGGGTCCATCTTGGAGCCGGCTTGCACTGTCTCTGTTGGACATAGGGGAAGCTTCTAGCAACTTCTTACAGAAGCTGCCCCTCTAACCCCCTCACTACCAACACCTTGCCATGTAAATCCAATGCACTGTTTTTTTCATCCTTGAAAATACAAAGATTTTCACAGGCATGTTAACAGTGCAGCTCAAACCTCTGTTAGTGACAAAAATAATTCAGCATCTGTTCAGTCCTTGCCTTTCTCTAGGAATACTAGACAGAGCGTCAGTTAACATTACTTTTGACAATGCTTACCCAGCCTGTAGACAGCTATTTCTAGGAGCTATATGTGTCTTCCTTCAATAACACCTAATTGCAAAGTAGTATTCTGTCATTAAACTAAGATGAAGCCTGAACTGATATTTGGGTTTCAGTTCAACTGCTGCTCATAAGGGTAGACTGACAGATGTCAGTCACTGTCTGTGCATGCTTAGTAGTCACCAGCGTGGAAAGCCATGAAAAACTGACATATGTCTCTCTGTGTGTTTGTATGCATGTGTCTGTGTATAATGTACCCCAGTACTTACCAGGCCCCTAACTTTCATCAATTTTTTTGTTTTTTTATTCTCTAACAGAACTGTTGCAAAGGTGTCACTGTGTGGAATAATTTTTCATCATTGACATTACATTTTCACATTCATTTTCAGCACGGAACTGTATTTAAGGAAGCATGAGGAATCAAGACCTGAATATTTCAAAAGTCGCCATGAAAGTGAAGATGGATGCCTGAAATGTAATGTTTTGTCACAGAACACTAAGGAAATCCCTAGAAATCTTTAACTCCTTAGAAGTCCTTAACTCCTTAGAAATTCTTAACTGTAGTTCAATGATTATAGAAAAGGACTGAAACGTAATCTAATCTTATTAAGGAAGCCCCAGATTCCTTAATCGTCTAAACCCAAATACCTATTTTATCAAGTTAACTTTCATTTTTAAAAGTGCCGTTTCAAGTGTAGGGGATGCAGGAGCCCAGGTGCTGGCAGTGGGGGGGCTGCAGGGTTGTCTCTGCGAGGAGAGGCCAGGGCTGTCCTGAGCTGGACACAGCCAGCTCCAACAGATGCACTGCAGGGCACAGCTGAGCCCCTCAGCCAAGATGGTGGGGCCTCTGGGAAAACATATTTAACATAGGGTAAAAAATACCATGCAGCAGTGAGAGGAGTGAGGAAAAAACGTGAGAAGCAGCCCTGCAAACAGCAAGATGAGAGGAGGAAGCTGGGGGGGGGGGGCGCATGCTCCAGGTGCTGGAGCAGAGGTTGCCCTGCAGCCCCTGGAGAGACCACGCTAGAGCAGGTTCATCCTGAAAGACTGTGGAGAGTATATATTTTAATCAGCAATAAACTAAATTAATTTTCACCAAGTTGAACCTCTTCTGGCAGTAATTGGTAAGTGATCTCCCTGTCTTTATCTCTCTGTTTTATTTTGTCCCACTGTCCTGTTGAGGTGGGTGAGTGAGAGAGCAGCTCGATGGGTGTAAGGAAGACAACCGAGGTCATCCCATCACATTGAACCGAAGTATAATAACATGGAATAGGCATGTCCTGGAAAGGCAAAAATGTGGTAACTTTTCTTTCAACAGAGGTTCTGGAGTTTCATGGTGGTTATGAAGATGAAAACAATGCTTTAAGATGTTCCATTGTGGTTTGCTTTACAAGGGTTGTCAAGAGAGAATAAAAATATGACTGGTCTTCATATCTGCCACTGCAGAAAAAATGGGAAGAACAAGTTTTTTACTTATATAAAATAGTTGACAAGCTGTGGTGATGAGAGTGTAAAGTGTTGATCATGTGCGGTCACTGTTGTATTTGCAACAATAATTTAAATGAAAGATCATTAAGGAAAGGAGACAATTAGGTTCTGAAACATAAAAACCCCTCCAGAAATGGTTTAAGAAGTCTTTTTGTATCTGGTTTCTAGACTGGAAACAAATCCCCAAAAATGCATACACATGATTGCTTCCTTTGGTGACAATAAATCTGACCCAATTTGTGTACTTAATTTATTTAGTTCATTACTTTTAGATTGATTTGTTTTATGTCATGATTACATCTAAAACTACCTGACATAATTATTCAGCATAATTACATGCAGCTGACAAGAAAAAAAACACATGAACACAATCAGATTCTTTCTCAGTTTCTCTTTTTATTTAGCTAAATCTTGTCAAAATGAGCAACTCTGTCTAATAAAAACTTTTACATGTTTTTTTTCTTTTTTTTTTGTTCCCCAGACCTGTAATACCTAGATTTTCCATCACATAGAGAAAAAAAAGTTTGGCAGAACACTATGGAAGTGAATGTAAACATGAGCTAATGAAAGGTGATTCAGGTTTTATAATTTGTTTATTGGTAATAACAAAGTTGGAGGATAATCCAGATATTGAAGAATTAAGAAAGCTGTTGAAGATAAACAAGATGGGAAATAGGAAAAAGTTCTTCTGTGTCAGGAACAAGACAACATTTAATTTAATCATAAGGTGGGAAATTTGAATCAAATGAAAAGATTGCTTGTAATTAAACCCCAGTATTCACTGCAGTGAAAAATTCTTGAGTCCAAGAGCTTAACATGGCAATAGGCTGATTTCCTAGACCACAGAGTTTGGTCCCACAAAGCTGTAGGTAAAGCCTAAAAATGAAACTTGCTTTACTTCAGAAACTAGGCAGCCTTTGGCTCATCATTATTTGTGCTGGGAAAAACTACTACCAAGGCCTACTAATGTCCAACTTTTACATGTTATACTGATAACTTTCACTTCATTTCCATTATTCTGTCTTCAAGGTTATCCAAATGTTCAATATGAAATACTGTTCACCCTCTGCATTGATTGTATCTTACAAATTTGTATCTGGTTTCTTAAGCACTTTCCAACTTGTTTTACCAAAGTCATTAAGGAAATGTTAGATGCAATCAGTCCCTCGATATTCCTTACCACTTTCACAATTATTTTGTTTGCAGTTCAATATTTTTTCTTTCAATATGGCTGTTGTCATTTTGTCTTTAACCAATTTCTTTCTGGAGTTTATAATGATTGTGTTAACTCCCATCTTACATGTCATACGAAGATTATTCCATATGATATTGTATCAAATGACCTAAAATCTAAAGATTTATTGTATTTTCTTTAGTGCATTATTAGTTATTTTATCCATTAAAGATCTGAAAAAAAATGTATTTTTGATCCCATTGCTTTCTTAGTAGATTCTTCAATTTATTTTTCCTCTTTATCTGCATATTTCTTCAGTATAAGTTCTCAAGTCCGGACTTTGCTGGGATCCATTCTTTCCTCTCTTTACAGAATACTGTATTTTCTTTCCTCTAACGATATATTTATATCCTACTAGTATAAATTGCCACATGACTCATGCTTTCATAGATCAGTTATTTGACAGCTCTGTGATTTTAATTGTCTAGTTCTTTCAATATAAACATGTCCCACTCTTTTACAACTTCTTTTCCAAGTATGAGACTATTTCTGTGCATTAATTTTTATTTTTTCTTTAGGACCAATGTAATCATCACTGTTGTAAGAAAAACATGAGGGAAAAATATAAGTATAGTTCTTCTGAGTAATGCCTGGATTGCATTTAATATTTTCCCCTGCCAAAAAAATGCCTTTTTCCCTCATGCTTTTATTCATTTTTATTTAATTTATAAGTTTGAACAAACTGTTCCTATTTTTTTTTTAAGTCCTTTACAATACTGAATCCAGATTGTCCGTTGGAAACTGTTACTGACCACTAAGACCAGCTTTCTCTTCATGGTCCTCTTATTTATTTGTTAGTTTATTTATTTTATGTTCATATCCTTTTTAGGCTTAATATATCTTCTGAGATGCTTATTTACCATTCAGGTCTGAAATATTTTACTGTAAGAGATACAGAAGAATAGGACAAAGATTGCTGATAGGACAAGGAATAATGTTTTTAAATTAAAAGAGGGTAGATTTAGACTAGATATAAGACAGAAATTTTTAACAATGAGTGCAGTGACACACTGGCACAGGTTGCCCAGAGAGGTGGCAGACACCCCATCCCTGGAAACTTTCAAGGTCAGGTTGGGCAGGGCTCTAAGCACCCTGATCTATTTGAAGATGTCCCTGCTCATTGCAGGGGGGTTGGACTATTGTCTCGGTTTAGACCACCTCTGGACCAAACTCAAGCACTGCTCTATCCCCCGAAAACCCCCTCTAAGTTGAGAAAGGGAAATTGGGGAAAAAGGAAACTTGTGGGTTCAAATGCGTTGAAATAGAAACAGATTTAATTGAACAATAAAACTTGTATCGATACTAAAGCAATATATAGTACACAGTTATACTCAGCCCAGATAGTGGGTGTGAGCTGCGCGCTCCCAGCAGTGAACGCTGGTTGGCGAACGCTGCACAGCTCCAGCACAGGGACAGCAGGCCTTGGGAGCAAAACCACAGGCGAAACACTCCAGGGATGGCAGCCATTGAGGGAGAGAGCGATTCCCAGCAGACTCCCCAATTTATAGTGAGCGCGACGTCTGTGGTATGGAATACTCCAGTTGGCCAGCCTGGGTCAGCTGTCTTGGCCTTCGTTCTTCCTCGCTTTATCACTTAGCTATCTCAAGACTGCTAAGAGTCCTTGATCACTATGGAAACCCACATATCATGGCTGGCTATGTACTAAAAGTGTCTTATCAACTTAGTTCTCACAGTAACGGGTGCTGGAGTCTTCTTAGAAATGCAGCTGTCCTGAACAGAAAACTGATTTTATGATTTTATCCCAGCAAAACCGAGACAACTATATGACCTTTAAAGGTCCCTTCCAACCCAAACTATTCTATGATTCTATGGTTCTATGTTCCAGATAAACTTTTGTATCTTTTCTTTTTTAAAAAAAATCTAAATCCCAACATTACAGTCCAGCTGTCTTAATTTCTTTGACTTATAAGAATTGCCTATTTTGAATTAAAAAACAATTATGAAACAATTTTTTTCTATTTCACATTATTTCCTTTTCACCCAAACCAAGACTATTTCTTTATTAATGAATTTTTGTAGTATTGATGATACTTCTCCAAACCAAATAAAAATAGCATCAACTCCTCTTAATTCATTGATATTCTGTAGAGAAATCTGTTGGATGTCATATTCCAGAGTTATCCAAGCCTTGCTATAATTACATTAACATAAAAAAAGCTTTAGAAAATTACTTATCATTACTTATCAACCTCTCTCAAGAACATACAAACTATCATAATTAAACCGAACATTTCTGAAAGCGATCTGAAATCTCCATGCTTCAGAGTTAAGTAATGTTTTGTTGTGACACCCAGATACAACGTATTGTGTGTTATCACAGGCCTGGAATGAGCACCAAGTTGGTGGTATTAGGATATTCGATATATCCATCCAGTCTTCCCTTGGACATGGGCAGCTTCCACCCCACCCTGCTGCAATCCCAGCCCTGATGATTGCAGAAACACACCATCTTTTAGTGTACAGTCAGAACAACAGGTCCGATTTATTGCTCTGCTCCAGCAGCAGTGAGCAAGTGCAAAGCTGCTTGATAGGGACCCCTGTGTGGTCCTACTCACAGGTTTTCCACACTTTACTATCCCTTTTCCTGTCACTTGGCCCTCCTTCCTGCCACCCTTGTACCTTTCTTTCTCTGACCCAGCCTTCTCACAGGTAAATAACCTGCCCCTCATTACTTTTTCTCTGTCAGTCCCCCTTTTGCCACATCCATTCCCAAATATGGCATTTTTTATTCCTTTACCTAGGTAACCTTGCCTTTACATGGTACTAGTGGCAGGTCCCCAGGGATCTCCTCCAACTACCTGTGAGGCTTGGCTTCTATAGGCACCTGTGAGACACCACCACCTGCTTGGCGCTATCCCTACCTCTTGTTTGGTGCTCACACTGTTGGCCGTCATGTCCAGCAATTCCTCATGCCAAGTCCAGGGGTTTTCGTGTTCCATTCCGTCAGTATAACCACAGGCCAGTGACCTGGTCATTTGCCTGCAGCCTTAACAGTGTTGAGGACAGCTTGTTCCATAAACCCACTAGAATGGTATTTCTGTACCTTTTTCTGATATACTGGTGCAGGTAAGTTTTTTTAATTGCATATGTGATCCAGCATGCTAATCTCATCCAACCCAAGAATGAATGAAGCACAATTAGATAAAAAAGAAGAAAAAAATTAATTTATCTTGTATTTTTTACAGTGGACTCCTCTTCCTGAATGTCACACGGTATGATTTCTTACCACTAACACTGCACTTATCATATTTCATTTTACAGAATATGGAGAAAGACTCTTTTACTTTTTTACATTCATGCACTTGAATGCATTCACACTTAGCGTGTATAACAGTGTGTGTGACTTGAAAAATACAGTCTTCAAAATGTAACAGCATTTAGGGAACTCAGTGAAATGTTCCGAGACTTTCTGATAAGTTTCTAATTTTATCTGAAATACCATTAAAACTATAAACACAATCTAGGAAAAAGCAATTATTTAATACACCCTTGTACAATTTAGTACACTTTATTACAAACTAAGTGTCCCTTCATCCAAAGGATACTATAGTGTTAGGGCTTCAAGGAAAAAAAAACCCCAACATTATGTGTGTGCAATTTTGTTTGTTTTAAGAATTTTTGTAGGGGAAAAATCCATTATTTTATGCAGAACCATACGTCTGATAGTTATTAGTGAGAGCATATAAACACTAAATTGCTAGCAAACTGTTGCAGGTCTAGTGTGTAAACTAAAAAATGAAAATAATATGACAGCAGTCCCTTGAGTTCCTGTTGAAGAAAACATCTTTGGCATTGTTAATCTGAAAACACAATTTTTTATGATCTTTTCACCTAATGGATTTTAATCACTTATTGTACCACACATTACAAGTTCAAATTATTAGAAAGTACTTCTGTTCTGATAGTTTTTTCCTCAAAGATGCTGTCTGTTAAGAGTTCAACCAGATAAATCAATGAACTTGAGCAGTGAATCTACAGTATCAGGGATATATCTTTTCAATAACTTAACAGTGAATTGTCTTGAATTGAAATTAATCTGCTGTAACCTATTGGTTTGTATTTATGTGTTCCAAAGGATTTCATATGTACTAATAGTCCCGATTAGAGTTTATAGGAGAAAGACTCACATGAAATGAAGAACAGGCCTGCACATGCTGGCTGAGAGGGATGCAGATTACATCTCTCTGAACTTGAAGATGCTGTTGCAATTTTGTACAGGTTCACCTAAGAGACACCCAAGGGACATTCACCTTTTCTTGAGAATTTACCAGGGGAAAACCAGACTGAAAAAGCAGCCTTCATTCAGGACAGACTAAATTAGGTCAGTTGGTAAGGAATGAGAATCCTTCCCTAACTTCATAACCCTATGTTCTCTTTCAGAGAATTATTTGGTTTATGATCCCTTACTTGCAACATGAAGACCTCCCTACTATTCCTTTGACTTAAATATTATTGACTTTTAATGGATAAAATAATTAGTCATTCAGTCCTAGAGTTCTTAAAATCATTAGCAGTGTCAAGATTTTTCTACAGAACTTGATTTGATTTTTATTTTGCTTCACACTTCAATCCATTGACTTACATCAATATGTCCTAAATTTCCTTAACATTAATATTGTTTATACACATATATGTACTTTTATGTGTACCTAGAATACTGTCCTATCTGGAATAATATCCTATCTGAAACAAGAAGAAAGCAAATTACACCTTCACGAACGTTTCCTTACTGTTTTTCTCAGTTGTTGTTCTGGAAAGTACTTTCCAGTCATCAAGCAAAGTTAATCCTGATTTATATGGGCATAATAGTAAAGCCATGGCCCATAGCTGGATGTCACAGACCTAATACTTTCTCTTACGCCTGAAACTTTAAAGGAATTCTACCTTTTTTTATGTTGCTATTTATGGGCTCAGTTATTGAGATCTTAATGAAATGTACACAAATAATAGCAAATGTCTACGTTAACTTCAGCTACTACATTGAGTTTACCAAGTTCCACGAGTGTAATAAGGCTATTGCAGAAACATTTATGCTGACAAAAACATTACAATCCTCATATGGCATTTAGATTAGGGAAAGGGGATGCCCCTGAAAAGAAGTCTTTTGAACAAGAATTACTATTGTGAAAATTTAACTAAAAATTTCAACAAAATAGATGTTTAAAATAAGATTTTGCTTCTTCCGTAAGGACAACTGAAATTATTTAATAATAATGAAAAAAACCTTTTCACGTTAGCTTTTCTTATTGTTTTTCAAGGAATAATTTGAAACTCCATTCCATAAAGTATAATAATGACATAATGAAATAATAAAAAAATGCTAAAATTTAAGGAAAGTTGAGAGTTCGAGACTAGCTTTTTTGTAGAAGAGGTTCCAATTTTGGCAGCTGAGTATAGACTTTTTAAATGTATCTTTATTTGGGTTGTGATGGGGAGCAAAATTCCAATATTACGTGGATTGACAAAATAAAATTTCACATCTTATAATATTTCATTTTGTGATAAACTGTAAACTGTTTTGTTCATCAAACTTTGTGTCAGATGCAATTAAGTCCTGTAATGTGTTATACAATTAAGTCCTGTGATATGTGTTAGACAATCTTGCATAACCATGTTTGCTAAAGTTCGCTAAAGTTTTCTTAAAGCATTGAAGTTTAGATGGTAACGCTAAGAATGAAAGAACTGCATAGTAAGATGGAACAGCATGATAAGAAATCGTTGCTTAAATCCTTGAATACCCCTGGCTACAAGACAGAACATGCCCTGAGGTAGAAGGGGAGGGGGGAGCGGAGTAGATTGCAATTGGAAGATTCGAAAGAAGGCGCGAGTGAAAACGGATTGTGATGGGAGAAACTGACAACCGACGAAAAGTATAAAGAGAGGACTGAAAGACTGTTAAGCGGTCGGCCGTTGGTGGAGCAGGAGACTCCCCGGCCGCCCCAGCGCTGTTTTGCTTACTTGTCGCTTGCTTTAATAAATCAAGAAATTTCTAATTGACCAGCCTCTGTCACTCAATTGGACAGGTAAATTTATAACAATTTCAGTGTATAATTTCTATTTTGAACACTTTGTCATAACAATAAAGGTAAATGCTGATGGAAAGATTATTTCAAGCTGAAAACCAGAATCCACTTCCGAAGATAAACAGACTCCTAACTATACATCACTAAGTTGTTGTAACAAAAATCTGTAATCTCACCATACAAGGTGTGAGAGGCCGAACCGCGGAGCGTTCGCCTTGGAGATCGTTCGTCTGGGCGAGAATTCCGCTGGCTGGCGATGGGCGTGGCTGCAGGGCCACAGAGGCCTGTGATTGGTGCCACAAGGCCCAATCGTGCACCACGGCGTCATGCGATACCGTCTGATCGTCTCGTGAGGAGCGGGGCGGGAGCCGCGTGAAGCGAATGCGCATGTGCAGACGGGCAAGTACGTGTCGTTGTCATGGAAATCGCATCCCGCGAATGAGAATAAAAGGGACTGCCAAGACACGCCCTCGTGCGCGCCGCCGCCGCGGCGATCGCGCGCTACCGAAGGATCGCGGAGCTTGGGCCCCGGGCCGCCGCGTATGCACGGTGGTGACTTTCCTTGCAAGTCTATCCCGAACGCTCGCTTCATTTCTGTCTTTTTATTCCGTTCTGTCCTATCGCTATTAATGTCTTAGTTTTAATTGCCGCTGATAATTTTTTTTTATTTTATTTTTGGTAATAAAAGTTGTTTGGGGTATACGGCATTTGACCTTGTTTGTGTCTTAATCTCGCTCTTGGGATCATATCGAAACCTCCCCCGACGTTGCATCGGGACATATAAATTGGCGTCACGGACAGGATCCCTTGAGACGAGAGTGCCGTATTATTTCCCAAATAAGTGAGACCTCTCAGGAAAGTAAGGGGTGCTGGTCTTGCGTTTGAAACTCAACGTGCTGCCTTCCTGAGACGACCGCTTCCCCGCTTTAAACAGGATCCCTTGAGGTTTCCTAGGTGAGTGAGACCTCTCAGGAAAGTAAAGGGGGGCGGGTGTGTGTTTGATACTTAGGTGCTGCCTTCCTGAGACGACCTCTTCCCCATCTTACACAGGGATGAGTGACCTTAAAGCTGTCCCTTTGGGGAGAGAAGTTTTGTTTGAATTTTTAGAAAAATATAATGCGCGACCCTCGGTACCGGGGATGGACTGGGCTCAGTTGTATAATTTGCAGAGCGTGGCTGATCGAACCAGCGCTTTGCGAAAGGATGCGAGAGTGCGATAGGGAGGGGAAAATCGATTATTTGTGCTGTTCTCGGTGCCAGTTCGGCTGCTGCTGTAGAGGCGAGGGAACGCTGCCGCGCTGCGGAGTCCCAAATTGTTGAGTCGCTCCAAAACCTCATTCGGGCCCTTCAGGGGCAAGTGGCGGATTTAAAGGAACAACGCAAAGGAGAGAGAGACCAGGTCAAACATCTGCAGGCTGCTCTTACGGAGCAACTCCTCGGGGGCACTGCCCACGAGGAAATACCGCCGAGGTCAGGAACTGGTTACCCTGACTTGTAGGCAGCGAGAGGAAGAGTAGAGAAATTGGAACCGCCCTCACTGCGACCCTTGGTTAAGACCGAGTATATTTACGGTGACGATCAGGATCAGACCCCGAGTCACAACCAAGGAGGTCCCCTATACCGCCACCAAGTTGCCAAAGTTAAAAAAGGATTTCGGTCGAACCCCTGGGGAGTTAGAGACGGACTGTGTGTGGAGAGTATCGTTGTCGGGGGGGGGCGGGATATCAGATTTTGCTGAGCGAAAAGGAGGCGGAGGGATATTGGGGACCGGGATTATTTTTAATTACTGAGAATCACCGCTCCCCTTGGACTTTAATCCAGCGGGCAGCCTGTTGGGCGGGGGGTTTGAACCGCTTGGAGAGGAGGGATCCCCTCACAATTACGGGAACTGTCATTCAATTGGTGGAAAGTGTGCAGAAGGCGGCTTGTTTGCAGATGACGTATGATCGAAAATTGGAGCCTAGGCAGGTGTCCCCGATGATGATGCCGGTAGACCCCGAACGAATGACTCCCCTCATAAGAGGACTCCCCGATTCCTTAAAGCTGATCGGTATACAATTACAGGGGAAAATACAAGCAATGCCTCGGGGCGAAAGGGTTGCGGCTGCTTTAGAAGGATTTACGCCCGATCGGTGCCGCTGGTCCCCGGATAGGAAAATCTGGACGTGGAGGGAGGTGGCCCACGAATTGATTAATTACGGGCGCAAGTATGGCCCTGTTAACATTCCAGCCACGAAGACACTAGGGGCCTGAGGTGAGCTGAAGTGAAAATGGTTCCGCGCTCTGGGGGTGATCGAAGAACATCCCTCGGAGGGAGGGACATCCCAAGTAAGCGTAATAGCCTGTGCGTAGAGGGATGGCAAAAAGGAATTCCGCCTGATTTAATGGATGGATTGTCAACAGACATGTTAGAAAAACTGGTGTCAGGATGGCCTGATAAACCGGCAGATACGGAGATGGGCTTTAAAACACCCAGTCCCAGTGCACCCTTTTCAATCGACTTATCAGAGACAAATGTCCCTCAACATTTGCAGGGAAACTAGATTCTTCGCCTTCCGATGGTGAGCGGGGGTGGGGTGGGGCGAAGGTTGAAGATGTATCAGACAGCTCACCGAAAACGGCTGGGGTGATTTACTAACTACAGGCATTGTAGGGCCAAAACAAGTCCCAGTCACTTTTTTGGTAGATACTAGGGCTCAAATTTCAGCTATGAAATTGAAAGATGCCACTAGCTGTGGGATTAAATTTCCTAAACAGAGGCTGTTTGTAGCAGATGCATTTGGCAATGTTCAACCACAGGCGTTAGCAGTGGTCAGCTTGCGACTACCAGGGGAAGATACTGCTGCCATGGTGGCAATGATTGTGGGAGAATTTCCACTCAACCTCCTGGGACTTGATGTTCTGAAAGGGAGGGCCTGGATTGATAATAAAGGGAGACAGTGGTCGTTTGGCTCTGTAACGACAGATACTCGGCTGCTACAAGCCGCTCCCCCACTTCCCCCTTCAAAGCTTATGAATGTTAGGTCTTACCCGATACCCTTGGGGGCCAGAGAGGGAATAACGCCTGTGTTAGAGGATTTAAAAGGACAGGGCATCGTGGTTCCGACCCACTCCCCTCTTAACTCCCTGGTGTGGCCAGTATGAAAACCCAACAGCAAGTGGAGGCTGACCGTAGATTATTGTAGACTTAATGCAAATACTGGTCCTGGTCCGTTGATGGCCGCAGTACTGAATATTGCTGTGCTTGTAACTGCAATCCAGGAACGAGCCCACCTGACATGGCGATATTAAGAACATGTTTTTTATGGTGCCCCTACAATCTGAGGACCAAGACCGTTTTGCTTTTACTGGGGAAGGTCAGCAATTTATTTTCACCTGACTCCCACAGGGATATAAGCAGTCTCCCGCATTAGCCCATCATGCGTTGGCGCAGGAGCTGGAAAGAATTCAGGTAGAAAAGGGGGTCAGTATTTACCAATATATTGATGATGTACTTGTGGGAGGGGATGAGGTAGAAAGGGTTCAGATAACTCAAGATAATATAATCTCCCATTTAGAAAGTTTGGGGCTGAAGATTGTGCCTGAGAAAATACAAATGCCCTCAAGTGAAGTGACATTTTTAGGGAACTGCTGGAAGGGGGGAATGTGACATGTATCCCACTGGACACCCTTTCCTCGCTAGATCAGATTAAGATGCCAGAGTCAAAAGGATTTACAGAATGTACTGGGGCTACTTGTGACAGTGAGGGAGACTTCACTGTGAGGTTCAAATTAACAGTTTATTTGAACTTCACTCACAGGTCCAATAACAATGTATTTGAACTTCACTCACAGGTCCAATATGCCACTAGTGCAGGTTCTTATGAATACAACGGAGGAATGCACTATTGCAATTCTAAACCACAGGTGTGCTAGATACTAATACCTTGAAAAGAGTGCACTAATCACAATCTTAAAGCATGCCAAATACCATACATATGTTTCTTAACTATTTACCCTCTCTCAGGTAAGGCCTCTTAATCCCTGGGAAGTTACCTTGTACAGCATCCTGGACAAGGTGGGAAAGAATCTCCTACAGGCCTGCTGTGCTGTTGGAAAGACTGCCCCATTTCTGCCCAAACCTTACGGTTTTTGTTTCCTGGTTTGATGGACAGGAGCAGGACTCTGAGTTTGAGTCTCGTGAGTCCCGAGTGGATAATTTTGTTTAGTCTGGTGTGATGCCCATTGGTCTACATTGACAGAAAGTTACTGAAAAGTGGTGGAATGGTGCTCAGGGCATTTGTTTAAGGATAATTGAAGGCTCCATTCAGGTTTTGGTTCTTGCCATGATGCAGTGTTCAGGCAACCTCGTGGCTGAGCCGCTTGTGCAGCTCCCCCCAAGTCATCTCTGCATAGATAAGGGTCTGGTCAAGGTGAGACAAAGCTGAGTCGATTCACAACTCCCTGCATCTCGCCTTTGTGCTCTGAAACTAGTCTAGCCAGGTGATCTCTTACAGTTGGACATTCCTTACACTTGCGTTCTGGAGAAAACATGTTCCTGATTTTTCAGTCATTGCAAGACCCCTACATGACTTGTTGCAAAAAGGGGCTCAGTGGAAATGGACTGAGCTCCACGAGGAGGCATTGCAGTTGCTGGTGTTTGAAGCAACTGCTCATCAAGCTCTGGGTCCCATTCACCCTACAGACCCTGTCCATATTTGAGTTGGGGATTTGCCAAGACCGGGCTATTGATACATTTATGGCAAAAGGGCCCCGAAGGACCTACTTGACCTATTGGGTTCTATTCTTGCAGTTTTAAAAATGCTGAAAAAAGATACACTGTGTGAGAAAAGGGTTTGTTTGTAGTCAGTTTAGTCTTGAGAGAGGCCTAATGAACTATTTGACAGCAATCAGTAGTGCTTAGAGGCTCATTTAAGGTAATTAGAACAGTTTTGGAAGGAACTCTGCCCCCTGATGGGGTGGCCCAAAGAGCCTCTGTGCGGAAATGGTATGCCCAGACAGAACATTATTGGGACATTTTCACGGTGTCCAAGGGGGCTGCAAAGATGTTAACCATTCAAGAGGAGACGGGCCCAGATAGGGGAAAAAAGTGAACTCCCATAATAGAAGTGGCTCCTCCATTTTCCGGGCAGTTGCAGAACGTTTGGTTTACTGATGCTTCTTCCAAGTGGGAGGGAGAAACCTGGAAATGCCGTGCTGTGGCACTCTGTGCAGACATTAATGAACAATTACTGAAGGGGGAGGTAGTACTCAAGTAGGAGAACTAATTGCAGTATGGAGCGTTTTTCAGCATGAAGCCCAATCTGCTTTTCCTGCTTCTACCTATATGTATTCTTATGCCGTATTTAAAGGCTGCAATGAATGGCTTCCGTTTTGGGAACAGAACGGGTGGGAGGTCAATAGGGTACCTGTATGGCAGAAGGAGAAATGGCAAGATATTTTGACTACTGCTAGGCGAGGAAAATTTGCAGTGGGCTGAGTGGCTTCCCACCAACAAGGTGGTACTCCTCTGAGCCAGTGGAGTGGCAAAGCTGATGAACTAGGCCAACAGGCTTCCCTGCAGAACATCCAAATAACAAGACTGGGAGCGATTGCTAGAATGGTTACATGTAAAAAGCAAACACTCGGGGACTAAGGACCTTTATTGCGAGGCTCAAGCCTGAGGTTGGCCAGTTACCAGGAAAGAATGTAAGACCTGTGTGTCTGCTTGCGAACAGTGTCATACCCGCTTAGAAAGACACCCCCTGGAGCATGATCCCCTGCATTTGAGGGAGGGGAAAGGGCTATGGGAGGCCTGGCAGGTGGACTACATTGGCCCTTTCCAGAAATTGGAAAGGAAGCATTATGCATTGGTTGGGATAGAGATAGTATCAGGGTTGGTCCAAGCCAAAGCATTTGCTAGAGCAAAGGGCAAAAACACAGTGAAAGCTCTGAAGGAGTGGTTCGGCACTTTTTCCAAACCACAGTCAGTTCAATCAGATAATGGTTCCCACTTTACTGCCAGAATCATCCAAGATCTGGCAGCTCAGGAGGGAATTTTGTGACACCCACTGTGTCATACTCCATATTACCCCCAGGCAAACAGGATTGTGGAAAGAACAAATGGTTTGTTGAAGCGTTTCCTTAAACCACACAAGCCAGGATGGGCTGAATGGCTGTGGGATGGGGTGACTAGTGTCAACAGTCATCGGGGTATAAATGGATGCCCCCAAATTACCACATTTTGTCCAAAGGCCCCTACCATTATACCAGCCTCATGCGACCCTGATCATCCTAAAAATTTGTCATGCTTTCTGGGCCAACCAGTTTTGGTCGAACTCCCTACTGTGGGACCTGTACCCCTTATATTCGAAACCCCAGTGAATAAGGATGCCTGGAAGGCAAAAGATCCTCACAGGAAAGAACATACGATTAACACGAGGTGGACTATTCCATCCTTCTGATAATAACCTGCTTCCGGTTCCTTAGAACAAACAGAGTTGGCTTTGTTTTCTTTTTCAGGTGGACACTCTGAAGCTAGCCAGAAGAAATACATGAAACTGTTGATTGCTTGAATAGTTTTGTTGGTGTTTGCTTTGTTAATGTTCATAGAGTGTCTGATATACCATCGTAAAAGATGTTTTGGTTGACTGTTATCACAGTCTTCAGTATATGGGGAAGCTCTTGCTCCCCCCGCCCTGACTCACAGTGGCAAAATGACTTTATTGTTTTAGGTCAACAAGTGGCCAGTGCTTTCAGCCTTACTGATTGTTGGGTATGTGGTGGACCCTTGGGTTTAGATAGCTGGCCATGGACATCCATTCCCCTGTCTCCTGAATGGCTGGTGAGTAATTATAGTAAAGTCAAGAATGACATCTGCTGGGATGAAAATACCCCATTGCCCTGGCCCATACAATTCCCAGCTGAGGGTGAATACTGTCTAAATTGAACACAGGAGGGTGGTGTTTTTGTAGGAAATAGCAAATGCAACTGGACCTATACATATGGAAACCATTGCCTCATTGCTGGCTGTAAGTCTATCAATTGTTCACAATCTGGAAATAGGTCACGATTATTGTACATTGTTTAACTCTATTGATGAATCTTTTGTACCTCGTTGGCCAGGCTGGGCTTGGGTAAATCAAACAGGGCACAGGAAAAAATTTTCTAACTTTTGGTCCAACACTAATCAATCTGATAGCCATTTTTGGCGCCTTGATTTCAGTGCCTGGGATTGTAAATTTATGGATAAGACGTATTCTCGGCTCCCTGACGGAAATAAAATTTGGTGGTCAGTTATTGACAGGAGTAGCAAAAGGTGTCAAGGATACACAGCCCGGTTGCCAACTGGTGACACACTCTGCTGGGGTGGTGAAGAGGAGGTCAAAACATCTGTGCACAAGTTGTTGGCAAATGGTCTGTCAAACCATCCTTTAGGAGTAGATTACACCACATATTTCCAAGTACCACAAATCTCCACAGGCCTGTTTGAAAATGGCACCTGGTCATTGAAAGGTCACTGTTGGATCTGTGGACATTATGCATACAAGCAATTGCCCAAAAATTGGTCTGGGGTGTGTTATGTGGGGCTAATTTACCCCTTGTTCTTTGTGCTCCCAGAGGATGAAGGTGGCAGGTTGGGTGTTAAGTTATATGATGATCTCAATCGATACTGGTGGTCCATTGATACCTCTGTAGCGGGTAGAAGTGGTCAAACATGGGGTACAGATGAGTGGACCCCTCAACGTATCATACAACATTATGGACCTGCCACCTGGAACCCCAACGAATGGATTAGCAGTGCTCGAGAACCTATCTATAATTTAAATCGCATTATCAGGTTGCAAGCTGTTCTGGAGATTATTACTAACGAGACAGCCCGTGCCCTGGATCTGTTAGCAGACCAGGCCACACAAATGTGAACAGCGATATTGCAACACCGCGTGGTTCTTGATTACCTGCTAGCCAAAGAAGTGGGTGTCTGCAGTAAACGGAATGATTCCAAATGTTGCTTAAAAATTGATGACAGTGGTAAAATTGTGAAACAAATCACTGCAGGAATATAAAAACTGGCCCATGTTCCTGTCCAAACATGGAAGGGCTGGGACATTGAGTTGTTTTCTGGCTCCCAGGCAGCCCATGGGTTAAGCAAGTCTTATTTTATTTGTTATGTGGTTTTGCCATGTTGTTGTTCTTACCCTGTATTATTCCATGTTTTATACTGCAAAATTCAACACGTTGAATTAACTATTTGTAACCACTGTTTCAACTGACGGTGTTAAACAAATGTGTGCTGTGCGGCAAACCACACCGCCAGTGGTGCAGATTGTGTAAAATGCTCTTTTCTGGCCTTTTCTACGTACCTATCGTTTCTCAAAACCACCATGGGTCCTGAAGCAATCTTGGAGCCACAGGGTGGTGTGAGAGACGGAACCGTGGGCCGAACCGTCTCAGAGATCGTTCGTCTGGGCGAGAATTCCTCTGGCTGGCGATGGGCGTGGCTGCAGGGCCACAGAGGCCTGTGATTGGTGCCACAAGGCCCAATCGTGCACCACGGCGTCATGCGATACTGCCTGATCGTCGCGTGAGGAGCGGGGCGGGAGCCGCGTGAAGCGAATGCGCATGTGCAGACGGGCAAGTACGTGTCGTTGTCATGGAAATCGCATCCCGCGAATGAGAATAAAAGGGACTGCCAAGACATGCCCTCGTGCGCGCCGCCGCCGCGGCGATCGCTCGCCACTGAAGGATCGCGAAGCTTGGGCCCCGGGCCGCCGCGGATGCGCGGTGGTGACTTTCCTTGCAAGTCTATCCCGAACGCTCGCTTCATTTCTGTCTTTTTATTCCGTTCTGTCCTATCGCTATTAATTTCTTAATTATCGCTACTAATTATTTTATTTTATTTTTGATAATAGAAGTTGTTTGGGGTATACGGCATTTGACCTTGTTTGAGTCTTAATCTTGCTCTTGGGATCATATCGAAACCTCCTCCGACATTGCATCGGGACACAAGGCAAATCTGAATACAAAAATTTGAGAAGTATCTAAATGCTGCAAAGCTGAAGTCCCAGATTTCCAAGTGACTTATGTGCCTTCAGGTTGCTTTGAAAGTCAGTGAGACTTAAAATTGTAGTAACAGAGTTCATACATATAAACTGGGTGGGAAGGTAGGGATGGTGGTTCTGTTCACCACTATTAATTCTTGTTCCTTTCTGTGCGGACAAGGATTTCAGAAATGGAAGCTAACATCAGTAATCTAGATGGTTATTTGCATTTCAGGCATCTAAGAACTGTAAATTCAGTTTTTAAAAAATGAGTGTTACACTGGAGTTTTATGTAAACATTTTATCTTCTTCAACTTACCTAATTTTAGCAGAAAACTGCAAGTTTAGCCAAAGTTCAGTCCATAGCTGCCCATTGTAATCACAACAGAGGCTTCTTCTCAGTGATTACAGTTAATTTCATAGGTTATTTCTATGTGGATTATTCCAGACATCATGAAAAATTACCTGAACATCTCTTGGACTCCATTGCGGTTTGTGTCATGTTAGTTTATCTTGGTGAATTTTGCCTCTGGAATTTGATCTCCCACCAAATCCCTAACTGCAACTATAAATTTTACCAAAGTGATACTCACATGGCTTCAAGAATAAAGTCAAGCAAAAGATATATTCTGCTATCTAAACTTTTTTTTAAGTCAAAACAATATGTTTGTTAAATGTTGATATGCATTTTTTAGTATCTCAGTTCTTTCCCTTCACAACACCTTCCCTTGAAAAATCTGAGACCAGACTATTTCTTCTATTATTCACCCTTTTAACAAACTTATTTTGAATACCAAAACTTTGGATTTTAGTTGTCCTTCAACACAATATTTTTATTTATTTATTTTAGCAGACTTTTTTGCCCTGATAGGCATCCTTAAAATTGTGCTTGAATAGAAAACTTCAAACACTTTATGGTACAACTCCTGTGAGCCACATTCTGAAATGAGCCACCTGGGAATGTCTTTGAAGCTGATGCTTTGATGTGTCATTCATTTTCTTCCATGTTTAGTTGTAATTGCTTGGAGGTCACTGTATTTTGTCCTTACTCTACTTTTCTGTAAATTTACTTCATGCCTGTAGAATCTCTTGTTATCACTAAACTAGTAGAATAAAGTGAACAAACTAAGCCATGGCTTACATGGCAACAAAGCGTCTAATTTTGACATTTGAATGTTTATTAATGATTCATATTGTACAGTAGTTGGATAACAAGTGTACTGACTTTATTTCATTTTACTTTGAATTCAAACTCTCCAGAGACTCTAGGTAGATCTGTTTTATCTAAATGTCAGTATTCCAATAAAAAGGAGTGTTACTATTGTCTCTTCTTGACCAATATACTCATAGAATCATAGTATCATTAAGGTTGGAAAAGACCTTTAAGATCATCATGTCCAATTGTCAACCCGACAGCACCATGCCCACTAAACCATGTCCTAAAGTGCCGCATCTACGTGTTTTTCGAACACTTCCAGTGATGGTGACTCCACCACCTTCCTGGGTAGCCTGTTTCAGTGTTTGACCACTCTCTCTGAGGAAATAAATTTTCCCTAATATCTGATCTAAACCTCCCCTGGTGCAACTTGAGGCCATTTCCTCTTGTCCTATCACTAGTCAGTTGGAAGGAGAAACCAACACCCACCTCACTACATGTGGGAACCAGGCACCCAAAAAGCCAAATCAGTTCACTGTTGACTGTAACAGACCGACACTGCATGATCAGCTGCAGTTAGCCTGAAAACCAAAATTGATTTTATGAAAAATGTTGCTATTTCATAATTCCTTTCCACTTGACACTAATAATGAGAAAAACAACATCTTATCAGGAAGATGTGAGTAACCCACTTCTTGGGACACTCCTTTTGGAAAGTGGAAGACACAGCGTCAAGTTTCTGCTGCATATTTTACATAAACCAAGGAATTTAAAAACTGAATATATATGTCCTACTTTCTAAATCAGTGCTCTAACTGATTTTGTACAGTTGCTGTTGCTCTGGTCCTCATCTCTCCAGTTTTACTAAGAGTTTCATCCTGGGTCTGGTGAAGATCTGATGAATTTTGTTAGCAGTTTTCTGCTAAAAAACAGCAGTGTTTTCCCCAAGTTTTCCAGCAGCTCTGCTATTTACAGTGTAAGTATGTCCAAGAGCTAAGTCTTAGAAATTAATAACCTACAGTAAGTGAATGTATTATAAATTCCAGCTACAGCTATTATCCTCAGAGTGTCATTTCTGAATAAACTACTTTATTAATAAACATTATTAAGGAGGTTTTCAGGTTGACAAACAATTTAAATGGCAGCAGAATTTTCTCCACTATTTTAAGATAACACAGAAATTTCATATTTAGAAGCCTGGGATACTTCATCCTGAGGGACCTGCACTTCAGACGTAGTTTTTCTTCAGTAGTGTTCCGTCTTCATTTTTCTCAAAACCAATCTGATCTCCTTCTATGACCAGGTGACCCGCCTAGTGGATGAGGGAAAGGCTGTGGATGTTGTCTACCTGGACTTCAGTAAAGCCTTTGACAGCGTCTCCCATAGCATTCTCCTAGAGAAACTGGCGGCTCATGGCTTGGACAGGTTTACTCTTCGCTGGGTGAGGAACTGGCTGGATGGCCGAGCCCAGAGAGTTGTGGTGAACGGCGTTAAATCCGGCTGGTGGCCGGTCACAAGCGGTGTTCCCGAGGGCTCGGTTCTGGGGCCGGTCTTGTTCAGTATCTTTATAGATGGTCTGGATGAGGGAATTGAGTGCTCCCTCAGTAAGTTTGCAGATGACACCAAGTTGGGTGGGAATGTTGATCTGCTGGAGGGTAGGAGGGCTCTGCAGAGGCATCTGGACAGGCTGGATCGATGGGCTGAGGTCAACTGTATGAGGTTTAATAAGGCCAAGTGCAGGGTCCTGCACTTTGGCCACAACAACCCTACAGGCTTGGGGAAGAGTGGCTGGAGAGCTGCCTGGCGGAAAGAGACCTGGGGGTGCTGGTTGACAGCTGGCTGAATATGAGCCATCAGTGTGCCCAGGTGGCCAAGAAGGCCAGCAGTGTCCTTGCCTGTATCAGCAATAGTGTGGCCAGCAGGAGTAGGGAAGTGATTGTGCCCCTGTACTCGGCACTGGTGAGGCCGCACCTTGAATCCTGTGTTCAGTTTTGGGCCCCTCACTACAAGAAGGATGTTGAGGTGCTGGAGCGTGTCCAGAGAAGGGCAACGAAGCTGGTGAGGGGTCTGGAGCATAAGTCTTATGAGGAGCGGCTGAGGGAACTGGGGTTGTTCAGTCTGGAGAAGAAGAGGCTGAGGGGAGACCTTATTGCTCTCTACAACTACCTGAAAGGGGGTTGTGGCGACGAGGGTGTTGGTCTCTTCTCCCAACTAACCAGCGATAGGACGAGAGGAAATGGCCTCAAGTTACGCCAGGGGAGGTTTAGACTGGACATTAGGAAAAATTTCTTCACTGAGAGAGTGGTCAGGCATTGGAACAGGCTGCCCAGGGAGGTGGTGGAGTTGCCATCTCTGGAAGTGTTCAAAAAATGTGTGGATGTGGCGCTTCAGGACATGGTTTAGGGGACATGGTGGTGCTGGATTAATGGTTGGACTTGATGATCTTGAGGGTCCTTTCCAACCTTAGTGATTCTGTGATTCTGTGATTACATGGATTCAAATGTACCTTATCAGTTTCCTTTAATCCACTCTTTGTCAAGTACAGCCAAAACAACCACAGCTCATCTTAGGTGCTATAAATCACTTTTGTTCATTGACCATGTGTTCTCAAAGTGAGAAAATTCCAACACTAAACTACCGTTTCAGTGGTCTTTTCTCCCCTTGCTGTCATTTACAGCATTCTGAGTAATGGATGGTAAAGCTCTCACCAACTAGAATGGTAATAGAAGTTAATTCTTCTTGCAGATAGGTATTAAAATTGTACTGTTTTTCTGTGTCCCATCATCTGGGATAATGGTAGTATTTTTTGAAACAGCAGCCATACTTTTTTCCTTAACAAGATGTCCCTGCGCTAAATGTACACAGTAGAGTTAGCAGAGATAAGCCATGCACTGCCAGAATTATTCTAAGGCAGGAAAAATAATTGTTTTATTATGTAAGATATATATGTATATGTTTCCAAAGGTAGAGGTAAATACGTATATTTTACCTTTCCAAGGGTATGTAAATACACCAGATTCTGGATCAGTATTTTCTTGGTGGACTTTTTTTAATACTTCACTTATAAATAGATAGAGAGAGAGATATATAGATACATAAAAATGCTTTTCTGAAGATGTCAGTGAATGATACTCTGTGAGACTGGCTATAATCGTCCTTACAAGGATTTTGAAAATCTGATTTACACTATTAGCAATGAAACGATCTTACAATTATTTCACTCCAGCTTATTTTCTTTAGTAAGATGCTTAACTCTGAATTTATTATGCAAAGTACAGAATGCTTGTTGTTTATACTGCTAGAATGGAATGTCTTAGCTTTGTACTCTAAAGAAATTCCCTTATTTTACTGGAGGCCATTTAAAATTTTCTTTCCTTTTTCGTTTTGTGAAGGGGTTCTAGTATAGCAAATGTGCTATTTAAACAACAGAGGAATTTGATAGCACCTGTGGTGTGATTTTGACTTGCATTCATGAACCAGTTGTAAATCTGTTAGCACCCCTATTACATTTTAAATGGATCAGCTTTGATTTCATTTGGAGGGATTTGCTGGCGCAAGAGAGACATAATTTCCATCAGAGAGTATAGTGTATCTTGGAGAGCAGGTCTCCTCTGTAGGTTAGAGTGAATCGGAGAATGAAACAGATCTTCCTTCTATCAAATTTCTAGAGATGTCCAGGTGTAATTAAAATAAACACCCCACATTCTCTGTATGGCTCGTTTAATGTTATAGAACATAAAGAGAGTGTAAGTTTGAATTCTGTATGATGACCTCTGGTTCACTTCTTAGTTATTCTATTAAACCATTTTCTAGGGTTTTATTACATCAATATAATTACATGAATATAATTCCTTTCAACATAACTGAAATAACCTGGCATCACGTGCTTCCAGTGTGAGTTAAAAACTAGTAATCTTATATATATTTATGCAAAAAACCCCTCAGAACTACCATAATCTTTTTTTTCTTTCTTTTTCTTTTCCCCAAGTGTTCTAAGCACTGCACTAAGCTCAGTAAGAGTCACGTCTGTTTTTTACAATCGGGTCACTTTCACTCATGTGTCTGGATATGGATTTAAATACCTTCAGGAAACTTCCTTTGAAACTGTTGGCCTTTGGCATCCATCCTCCATTTAACTGATAGGATATTTGTTGTTGAAAGCTGTAAGATCAAGGATAGAATCTGGTCAGTTTTCTGACATTTAAAAATTGCTGATGCCCAGTAACATTAGGATAAACAATCTCCAGCATTTCTTTTTCACTCTAACTTTGAAGCTGAAGTAGATTCAAAATATCTAGTAATTGTAATAATTTTTAATTCAAAGTATTGCATTAAAATGAGTATTGGTAATTTCTGAGCTTCCAGGATTAAGGAGAAACTATTTTATTTGCAAGAAGATGGGTTGTATATTTTTACAGAATGATCTATATGCATCGTCATTAAAACATGGTGGATTCCATAATCATGTTAGCTCGTATGTTTACAATGTATATATCCTGCCTACAGTGCCAGAATACAGTTTTTTTAGAGCTGTATTTGAACTGATGTTATTAATATTAATTAAATTTTCTCAGTGTTTGCACTGCCTGCAGTAAGAAATGGCCACTTATTTTGCCTCTGGTGGTTTCTGAACTAACTAGTAAAGCTGAATTCTCCACAAGTCACCTTAGATTATGAAAAAGCAAATGTCTCACACTTTCTTTAAGAAAAACATCACCAACATCCAACCAAACATCCTGGTGTGTTGGGTTCCTCAGGGAATTTTTGTGGAGACTTGCGGATGAGTTGGGAGCGGAGTCAGACTGAACAAAAAACCTGAACACATTGTTTCATAGCACATTGACTCTCTAGCCCTTTTTCCTGTACAAACTCCAACTCTTTGTACAAGAAACAGTGGGGAAAATGGCTGGTTATGCCACCGCAGTAATTATTACTTATGAAAAAATTAGCTTTTCCCCTTGACTGCCTTTACTAAGGGCAGTAACTTTTTCTATGAAAAAATTGTCCTTTTTGCCCCAACAAATAAATAAAACCACATTTTTGTCTAAAGGTTTGCTACTCGGATCATGAAAACCTTGAAGTGAAAAATTGTGCCAGTCTCTCATGGAGAACATATGAGATTTTTTACTTTGGATGAAGATATATCTTGTTTCTTTGCTGTTCGGTTATTCCAGCTGTGTATATTAACTGAAGTATATTTTCATAATGGTCTATGATATCAGACAGAACAACTTTGTTAAGAATTTATAATGTCTTCCTTCTAAATTTAAGCTTTTACAGGGACAAAATTTTGAATTTTACTTTGTTTCTCGTTTCTTCCACTTAAGCTATACAGCCTTCTCTTCCTTTTATTAGTAGATTTTATTAGGTCTGAGAAACCACCAACATTTAGAGTTATGTTATAATTGGTACAACTGACATTATAAAGTAAGGAATAATGATGCCAATTGTCCCAGTAAACTCAGGATAACCTGTTCACATTTGAACTTAGATAAAATACTGGAATAAACAAAGGTCTTTCCATTGTGTTTGTGGTATTTGTTAACTGCACAAATCTTTTTCAGTTCACGGTTTTGAAAAGTATTCATTACTGTTACCCTTTGACACAGTCTGTTGGTTCAGTGTAATTACACACCTTCCCGTTTTCAAAATTCATGCCTCCAAACCAACTCCATGATTATACAAAAGAAAATGTATTCTTTGATCTGAGTCAAGCTGAACCATATTTTTGTACACGTGGGAGCTGATTTATTGTATCAGCCCAATAAAGTAGTAAGCTTTAAGAAATAATGCTTATTAAGTGTTTCTGTTTAAAATAACAGTTGGTTCTTTCATTACCGCTCCCAAAGCAGGGCAAAGACCTGGTTCTTTATTTCTATAGCTGTAAACCATGCAGACAATGTATGCAGTTATCCATGTGGCTTCTTCAGAGCTAAGCATTCTTGCTGTGTACAAAGCTACACAGCATCTGGAAATGTGACTGTTGTTTCAGATGGAGTTGTTTTCATTGAGAAGGCATTGAAAAGACTAAATCTGTTTTCCTGTAAATAGATGAGAATAGGTTAAGGAAACCAGCATAAGAACGCTATGTGTGTGTGTTAACATGCGTTTATCTGGAGACAGAGGGAACAGGTTTATAGTTAATCCAAACAACAAGGGAGTGCTTTCCTTTGCTTTAACTGTGTAGGGTCATCAAGTTCTAGTAGAAATAAGACAAATGTTATAACAATTTGAGGATATCTTGAACTGGCTCCATTAAGATACAGCAAAAGGATTTTAAACTGTCACAATCAGCACTCTTGCGCAGTGTGATAACTCACTTAAGCCTGCTGTTTTGTTTTTTTTTTTAATAACCGAGAATGCTGTATGTCAGCCATAACATTACTTACAGTCACTGTCATACCTACAAAGTCTATAGCTTCACTGCGATTTGCAGAAGCAGCGGAAATGGCTGCTGTCAGCTTCCTAACAGATGAGGAACGAAATCTGTCATGAACCTTGAGAACTTAATATATCACTAAAGACAGTTAATTTAGCAGCCATGACCCATGTAGGCAACAGAATTAATAGCAAATCTGTTCAGCAATGATGTTCTCCCTGCTGTGGCTTTGGGAACGCAAGTCGATATTCTGATTTCAGCAGTGTTCCCTGTACAGCCTGCTCTGGCTCTGCTCCCCAGCACACACCTTTCCCTTTGTTCCATGGCAGCCAGGTACCATGTTTCTAAAATGATTATGTGTTTATTTTGATTAAGGCGTGTTCTAAATCTGTGGAATGTGTTGAATGAAACAAATTTTGGGGATACAACATGAAATAGACATAGGAATGATTTAAAATCCTTTTAATGCTGGACCCTTGTATTGCATATAGAAAGTACTGCATTTTCTCCTGACATCTTCTGTCCTTTGATGTGAAGTAAAATTAGGAAAACAGTTGGCACAGACCTTTTGTCACAGGTGTATGGTGACTATAGTGGTAAGACTACTACAGCAATGTTTCTAGGTTTATTTTCCAAGCTCTTCTTGCAGTGTTTTTACTGTCAAGAGATCCCTTTGCAATACTTTTGAAATGAATTTACCAACTATACAGCTGGATAAAACAGCAGGAAAAACAAATATAATGCAAAAAGCCAGCAGGTTTTTATCCAGGCTACCCCAAATAACAGTTTTATTGGCAGAAAGTGAAATTGTGTTATCCTGAAAGTAGTTTCATCTGTGTTGATTGATACCTAATCACTTTCACATGTTTAAAATGCTGGAAATACTAATAGGGGCTTAAAACACCAAAAAAGAACAGTATTTACAGTACTTCTAAAGTACTTTACCATTTCAGAGGTGCTTTTATAATGTATCTGTAAACAGTGATGTTTTCAAAATAGTCAAGAATTTTTGTGATTTAGAACAAAATCTTAAGGTTCTGTTCCAAACTACTAAAATTGTCTAGCTTGGAAAAAATAATTGTGACAAGGCTTTTTGAATTACAGAAATAATGCTTTCCCTTATATAACGTATGCAAGAAAAAAAAAATCTCTGCCCTAGCTTACATATTAAATAGAAAGAAGATAATTAAATCTCTTTAAATTCATGTCTTCAGTTACTGCAGTGCAAGTATGTGGTCTTATTTCAGAACTAGCCACATTTTGATTTAACTTTGTTTTTTTTTTTCTTTCTTCTGGTTTTATTTTTAACTTGGTTAAACAAAATCAGCCAGTTTTACTTTTTGTCAAAAGCTGCCATGCTCAGTGTTAGTCCTGTAGCTTATACAGCTGCTCTGAGAACTCAGCCCAACTAGAATTCCATATGCAATGCAGGTGCCCCCCAGAACTACAACTGTGGTTTTGAATGAGTGTGATTGGAGGCTTAAAAACAAATCAAATACATACATAGGCAGAAAGTTAGATGAACTGGTATAACCAGAATAAGCTAAATTTCAAGCATACAAGTCCTCTGTCAGATATGAAATGGAAACAACGTAAGCTAAGTTTAAGATGAGAACAATTGTTCTGCATTTAACTAGAAACATGTCAGTAAGATCACCTGAAGAGGAAAGGGAGATCTTGGGCACCTGTGGAGTAGTAGAAGTATTATTAGGGGAAATAGAGCTGATAAGGTGTTTTTCTCTTAAGGGAAGGCTAAAGATGTAACTTATAGCCTGTGAAACACAAAGAGATTAAATAGGGAAGGAGGGAGGGAGGGTGGGTTGGATGGAAGAGGGAAATATTGTAAAGTATTAAAGAAATCTCTGTGGAGTTTTCTGAGTACTAGGACTGGCAGTAAAAAATGGATGGATCATTCTGTGGGAAATGTTTTCCCACTGGTAGCTGCCTTTCTCCCTTTGCTGGAATGTGGGGTTGTTGAGACTGTGTTTGCCAGCCTATGAGACAGGGTGGATGGCAACCTCCCTGAGGGCTCTGGTGATGCTTGAGATGGAAGCAGGTAAGGGCAGCAACATTACCAGCGTGGAGCTGTTCAGAGCATCCAAGCAAGCCCCTTTGGAATGTATGGGACTTTGGTGTCAAAAAGAAGCCCTTTATCCTTTATTATCTAAGAAGGTAGGAGGGGATTTTGAAGATAACACTTTCCAATACAGCATTTGAATTTTCAGCAAGTCCTTTGTGAATTTGGGCAACAGCAATGTTCTTTTCTTTGTTTATCTTGTCTTTGAATCGCAGTGTGTAGATCTGTCAAACATTTAAAACCAGTATGAAAACTTGGTGCCAAAAATGCATTTAATTCTAGCCAAATATTAAAAAATACTTTTTGACTAAACTTAGGAAGTATAACCTAGTAATCATGGAAAAATACACCCTGCCCTTGACATATACTGATAGGGAAGAAGAATCCTATATTAGGTCATCAACATACTTCTAAACTAATGTGATTGTGTTATTGTGACGCTTGTACACTATCACTTCATCTGTTCTTTGCTCTTTAGCACAGCTGTTTACATAAACACTTCAGTGTAGAATTGGCTGTTTTCTGTATTGTGTATTGCTTTTGGCGGAATACTTTCTTCCTGTATTTCCAAGTGTTGCTTTCATGTTTTTATAAACCTTGAATAATAAATCTTTCACCCGATACAAATCCCAAGTTTTGTTTTGTTCTTCCCCCCCCCGCCTTGTATTTTGGAGTTCTAAAGTTTTCACATCTCTGAGAATTAAGTATCTCTCCTCTGTATCTTTTTTTTTTTCCTTTCACTACTCCGATTTTAATTTTCCTCTCTCTCTCTCCAATTTTTCTTGTATTTTTCTTGCTTTTATCATCTTCCATTCAAGCTCTTTTCTTTTTCTAACCTAGTTACTCACCTATTCTCTCATTTCTTTTCTCCAAGATTGTGTAGTTCCTCTATTTTCTTGAATAGTTCCTTCAAAATTCAGGATTCAACATCTTGTCACAGGACATGATTAGTAGTACATGATGGAAGAAGGGAATGTTCCCTAATATGGTGAAATTAGTGAGAAGAAAAAAAAGATGAAAATGCTAATTAAAAAAATAAAGAAGTAATTCTGAGAATGTGAAGAGAAAACAGAGTGCATTGTTTCTTTTCCTGAGCCACCTTACCTACCAGTGCTCAGACAAGAAAGGCTTACAAAAGTTTGTGATAAGGAGCATAACAAGGTGTTAGTGTTCTATTTTTGTTGAGAATGTGCGCATCGTGACCGGGATGATGAAGAGAGAAAATGGAAGAATTAATTTGGAAAAAGACATAAATATAATTTGGAAACAAAACAACAGGAAATCATGTCTATTAGCCTTACTGAAGTTTTAAATAACCTTCCATGGTATTGCTTACCTTTTACTTTACAGTTCAAAGTAGCCATTGCCTTTCCAATTGATGGCTAGGCTTTTTTTTTTTTTAAATCAATACATCAATCCAAAAAATGGATGACTGAAAATTTCTGACTAAATAGTCAATGCACTAGAGCGAACAAATGTGTATGTGTGTTTTTAATAAGTTCTTGCACACAGGTGTCATAGTTAATATTTTCAAAAGCTGCTGTCCTGGTTTCAGCTGAGGTAGAGTTAATTCTCTTCACAGAAGCTGGTGTGAGGCTGTGTTTTGGATCTGGCATGAGAAAATGTTGATAACATGCTGATGTTTTGAGCTGTTTCTAAGCAGTCAAGGACAGTCCAGCTTCTCGTGCTGGCCGGCCAGCGAGCAGGCTGGGGGTGCACAGGGAGCTGGGAGGGGACACGGCCAGGACAGCTGACCCAGGCTGGCCAAAGGGATATCCCATACCATACGACGGCATGCTCGGTATATAAAGCTGGGATGAAGAAGAAGGAAGGGGCGGAGGGACGTTCGGAGTGATGGCGTCTGTCTTCCCAAGAAACCATTATGTGTGATGGAGCCCTGCTTCCCTGGAGATGGCTGAACCCCTGCCTGCCTGTGGGGAGTGGTGAATGGATTCCTTGTTTTGCTTTGCTTGTGTGCGTGGCTTTTGCTTTACTTACTAAACTCTTAAAGAGCATGTGCTAAAGCACTGGTTTGTCAAAGATCTGGAACATGTATCTGTTTGATATACTCCTGTCTACACTTTCATTGTTATGTGAACATATATATAATAACTAGTATCCTGATCTTGCATTTGATCTCTGTATTTGTGCTCTTTTTAGAGCTTGTTTGGTTTTAAAATGCCTTTTGAATAACAGAGTACATATGTCCATTTACAAGTTGTGCTTGGATCAGTTAAACTAAAAGTTCCCTTGCCTTCAGTAAGCTTCCAAGATCATCTCTATCCAGCACTATTCAGAATTATTTTCTTTGTTTTATCACTCCTGCAGTGGCTAGAAGTTGCCATGCTGCCAGCATGGAAGTCTTGTGCAACACAATGATCAGTTCAATCTAACTCTAGGGTGAAAAGATGCTGAGAAAAGGAGGAGAAGACTTCAAGAACTGCAGGTTAATAAATGCCATTTATCACCTGGGGACATTGTACACACACCTGAGACTTATTTATTTAGTTGCTTAATCAGAGCTTTCAGATAAATCAGATGTAAAAATGTTTTGAAAACAGTTACTAAAACAAATAGTTCTGCTTGGGTGAATAACGGGCAGAAAAAATTCTTGTTAGCAGCTGGTTATTAGTTGTAAGGAAATGACTCTGCTGCTTTGAATTCAGCAAAGCTATGGGAAGGGCATAAGAGGTTTTTGAGATTCTCTTCACAGTGAAAGGGGAATCTTATGTTTACGAAGCCTGACAGAATCTTCAAAATCAAAATGACTGACACAAATCAAAGGACATGTATAAATTTACTATGGACAAGCTCATACTTTTTTGCAATGTTTGTATATTTAATCAATTACAGAAGAAAAAGCTGCTGGTCCTAGTTAGGAGAAGGGGATCAGCTTTTAGTCCAAAAAGAGATTCATCAGCTCTGTAGAACACTACCAGAAAAGATAATCATATATGCAAATCAGAGCATTACTCTTGCACATACACCATAGGGGTATATCTGACAGTTCTACAACTAAACACTAAATATTTCTGTGCATGACTCTCAGACAGTCTGTACATTTGTTTATATATGCATATAATCTTACTATTAATATGATATATGAATATATTCATTCATATTACATAAAATTATATCTTATTTTGGTGGTTGTTTAAAACACTGTCCAAAGATCTCAGTGTTGTGAAAGTAAGTTTGTATTTTCTTTAAGAAAATGTTACAACGAAGCGGAGTAGCAGAATGATTACTCATGATTACACACTAAGTCAATGGAAGAGACAGAAACAAAACCGGAGTTTCTGCTTTAGCCATTCATATTTCACCTTAGAATGTCCTCGACTTACTTTAACTATATCTTGTTTAGTTGGACATTATTTTTGTAGCTTCTCTTCCTTCAGATTAAGTGAAAGGAAGGGCATGAGGAGAATTATCGAAGAGATGGCCCAGGGGGACATTTGGTAATTTTGAGCCTATGATGCAGAAAAGTGAACTGTGTTTCTCTTGCTTTCTTACAGGAGATAATTTTTCAGTATTTAACAGTAGGCTATTGATCACTGCTGTCTTACTGCTGAACTGCTCCTTTTTAATCCCATTTAGCTGTTATTATATATGAAAGTTTTATATCAGCAACACGTGCTGCAAGCATTAATGTGTAGTTCAACAGAAAGACTACAAGACTTACATAATTAATACTTGTTAGCATACCTGTAGCATAAATGGAATGGGTTGAATTTTTGTCTTTTTGTAATGAGCTGTACTTCCAATGTGTCTGTTGTATTCTCAAGCCCATACTGCATGTTTTTTCATTACTTATCCTATTCATTAAAACAATTTAATTTTGCTTTCTGTGTGTAAGAGGCAGTCTCTTAAAGAAAGAAAACACTTTAAAACAGAACAGTGGGAAGCTATTCAATAGTATTAGTTTATCTGTGTGTCTTTATATCATATAGCAATGTAAATGTCTTCAAAACTGTGTAGTATTGGGTGAGCCTGCCCAAAAGAATCCACAATTAGAAAGTCAGAATTTGCTGAGAGGAAAAAATTAATATTTGACAATTGTACTCTGCATAGCTAGTAGGAATTTTAATGTTTTTCCAGGGAGAAAGGTAAAAGTCAGTCCATAGGTATTGCTAATAGGTAGGTGTGTGGAGAAAGAAATTTCATTTTCACAACTTTGAAATTTGGTTTTGTTCTGATTCAGAGTGAAAATAAAGAACATGGACCCTGGAACAGATATGGGTACTGTAAGGTTTGGTCTTTCTTGGAAGGAACAGCACTTCTGGTGGCTTGCCCTGCAGCAGAGCAGCTTGGGAGCCCTGGGGTGTTTTCCCTCTAAACAGCAAGCTATCCTAACCCAGGTTACAATAAAAATGGAGTTCCTCAGCCTTGTGCTCAGTGAAAAGCTGTATTGAGATCCAAGCAATATTAGGTTGTCTCAAGAATGATTCAGTTTATCTATTTGCTATGTAGAGAGATCTGCAATTTAGATGAACTAGGTTGTTTCCAGACTTACTTTGGTAGACCAGAGTTAAAATGGATGAAAGTTACAAGATGAAAATGGAGAGTGAACAGAAAACATCTAAGAAATGGAGATCAGTATGCTGCTTTATTCTCCACAAAGCTCTGCAGTGTATATATAGTGAACTTTTCTGTAAGAATATTTGGGGAAACTTACACCAGTTTCCTGTGGTGTAAACATTCACAGAAAGCTTTCTAGAATAACATGGCTATTTAGAAAATAATTATGGCATTTTGAATTGCTTCAAATAATTTTTAAACTCTTGTCACATATATATATTCAAAACTATTTTCACCTTCTTTTTAAATTCTATCACTATATTTTCAAATATACCAACAATAAAGTAATTGAAAGAAAATTCAGAAGAAATTATCTCTTCATAATTAAACAATAGTTTTCAGAAATACATTTAATTTTTTTCTGTTTCAGGAACCATAATTTGCTTAACTATTTCCCAGTTTTTTCTTTTCATCATGGACAATCCTCCAAAACCTCTTTTTGTTCAGAAACTATGAGCAGGCTTTTCTCTGACTTTACCCACCTTCAGCGTAGGAGGTGCTGTATCTATAATCCAACATAAATTCACATGCAATTGTATCTGTTTTTCTGTCTTTTGTCCAAAGGACAAGAAGTGTCTATCCCTCCTTTTTTTTTTGGCATTACTGTTTTCCTTGCCAAGGAAAATCAGGAGACTTTTAACACAATAGGACACTAAGGCATTTGTAAGTACATTATAAAAGTGGAAGAATACTCTGGATCCCCTAGCAAATTGGAGATGTGAGTGAAAGAACAAGACAGGTCTGTATTAAAATATCTAAAACGTGTACTTGTCGGTGTCTGCGAGTTTAAAAGATTTCTAAACTCCCCTTAGCATCCCTGAAATCTTGATTCAGTTGTGCACACATAGGTGTCTGGTACAATTTGAGGGAATTTATCATTATCCCGTATAAACACACAGAGCTGACAGAGAGGTCACAAAGCCTATGAGACTCCTAATGACCCCTGTGGAAAAGCCACCCAGGATACTAAAGACGTTCCATGTTGTGCTTGACTAGTAGGACAACTGAGGAAAGGTCCTGAGGAATATAATCAGTGGGAGCCTAGGCAGTCGCGCAACAACCCTAAAGTAGTGGTTGATTAACAGAGTAGCTCTCCATATATATATACATATATATAATATATGTTTATTATAATACATATATATAATGTAAGTTTGCAGTAGACATAAACACCCATAAAAATCTACATGTATATACAATGTATCATATAGAGAGAAATGTAAAATAGACAGTATTGAAAATGCCCAAAATGTGATCACTTTTGCAGTATGACTTATTTTGCCATGATAATGAAGAGACCGCTGCTTCCTGTTCTGATCTTTTATTTTACACATTTAAAGCACTTGATTCAAATACCATTGCATGATGTGTTGAGCTTCTGAACTTGGCAGCTATAACCTCTCTTTCTCTGCTTCACACTCATTGGTATGTACTGTAAGAACGTGTAGGAAGATTTTCAATGACTCATACAAAATATGTTATGTACCAATGTTGTAAAAATATGTACCTTTCCATCTCTCTGCCTATCATAGACCTTTTCCTAAATAAGTAATTTTTCAAGATTTAAATAGAACTATACAGCTGAGGTCTGAGCATAAATAACAAATACTTTTCCAACTCCCTCAATCTATTATACCTGGAGAAGTCATGGGGAAAGACAGTCTCTGTGACATATATGCAGTTCAGAAGAAAGTTTTCTTTCATAATGAACAAAAATTGTTTGCTTTTTTCCAGGCTCTTCCCTAAGAGTATGCAACAGGAAACAAGTCTTTCTCAACATTCAGAATCCATCTTTACTTACCAATGAAGAGACAAAGGGAGAAGTAACCTTTAAAATAGGTAAGAATCAAATGATAATGAGAATTCGTGTAGATCAAAAATGACATTTTGAGTTACCCCTCAAAATTAATCACAAAGCATCTCAGACTCCAGCAAACATTCATAATAAAATTGGAAATATTTCCAAGGAAGTAAGCAGCTCCAGTTTGCACTTGAAGTCTCTCTGGGTCTAGGTATAAGCCAAATGTACCAGTCTACAAGTACAAATTTGTTGTAGCAAAATCTGCAGTCCATGTAAACTTTATATACTATGAACGTTCTTAATCTTTCTGTCTGTTGGAGTCTTTTACTTATGTCTTTCTGTTTCAAGACAACTTAAGGCAATACTGAACTGTTCTGGTATATTGTCAAAAAGGTTGTCTTTGATGTTAATTTGTGAATGATTCATGTTTGAAAATTAAATATTAAAAATACAGTGGGTCAGAAACTGAGAACTTTTTTTTAAATGTACCTGTTCTTCTTAGATTGTAATTGTAATTTTTAAATATAAATTAGCCAGCTGAATTTAAAGAATTGATGCATAACAAAAGTTTTAAGGTTTAAGTTTTTACAAGGTCCTTAAGTGAGCAGAGAAGCACTTCCAAATGTTCATTGATGATATTTTACAGATAAGTGTGTTTTTATCAGTGCATACCAAAACAATAACAACACACCTGCTGCCGCTGGTTGAATACATTTATCTCTGGGGTCATTTTAGACACAAAAGAGTTTGGACACAATAATTACTGTATTCTGTCCACAGAGGAAGCAATCGGAATAGCTCAGTATATGCCCTTTATTATTATATTTCACATTTCATGGGGAAAAAACCAAAAAAAACAGACAAAAATCTTTGTTCTCATGAATCCTTCACATTTTGACAAAATTTTCACTGAGTTTGATGGAGACTATGTGGTAACATTAATGACCCTTTTACCTCTTAACCCTGCTTCTTCAATGGAACAAACACTAAAAGACCTTCATGGAATTTCATGTAGACAGAGCTCTATGCTGCAGATAGGAATATTTTTTTTCTCTTGTCAAACAAACATTATTCATTTTTCCTACCAGGAAAGTATTGACAATAGAGAAATATTAAAAGGTGTTTGCTTAAATAAAATAGCTTATATTGGTACATGTATGTTGGCTAAGGAGACTCAAGGTGTATACAATTATTTTTAACCTACAAAAAAGTCTGAAATACTTTGCAAGCCTTTACACTCCATTTATCAACACAAATGCAAGGATAAAAAATATGTATTGAAACATCTAAAATTTTTAGAGGTTCTATTGTACAGAAGTTTACTACAGTTTAGCCCATTGGTGATGAATTTTGTGTTGCTTTATAGCTCTATTTACATGAAAGAAGAATACAGTGTTTCTTTTTCCATTTTCTTTGTAGAATAGAATCAAATCAGAAGAGTTTTATTGTTCATTACAAGTTTTCTGGTGTTGTTAATAGCAGTGAGAAATTGTGCGCTAAAATATATTAATCTGTGATTCATTGAAAATTTTGTGAAAAATACAGAAAAATACCTAAGCTTTTTTTCATAATGATGAAAAATGTTGTCAGTCACTAGGATTTTATACTCAGTCACTCCATCAGTCAGCTGGACAGGCACGTTACTGGTGTTAAATTGGTAACAATTTAAATGTCAAAATTCTCTCCAATCCAAAATATACATTCCAAAATCCAAAGACTTGGTTGACAAATGTTTCTCTAGGCTTTTAAAAATTATACAAGTCACATACAGTTGCCTTTTTCTGTATGGATAGTTAATTTTGTAGGAAATTAGCCCCAGCAGAGTCATCAGCTGAGAGAAACAATTGGTACAGAAAACCAATGGAAATTGGAGATGTGCTTTTTTTGCTCCAGCCAAGGAGAAGAAGAAACAGTGAAAGACTGTTTCTTATTAAATACAGGAAGGAAGGGAAAAGGGAAAATGATGAATGAATTGTGTCTGAGTCTTTCTGTGAAAAGAGGTGGCACATTTGGAGAGGCTGTGAATAGAGAAATAATTCAGGTGATAGTGGGTCTCTTCAGTAGAATCAAAAACTCATTGACTGAACCTGAAGATAGATTGTCAGTACATAACATACAGGACAAAAAGGCATTCTGGCAATTGCCTCAGACATTATGAACAGACTTGTTATTAATATTACGTAAATAATTATTTTAAAGCCTAACCCTTTTGTGGAAAATTGTGTTTGATGCTTCTTCCAGGAGGTTACAACCCTATTTTTAAGGGCTGAATATATAAAAGCAATGTCTTTTAGACTGGGATAAAAACTGTGGTTCTGAACCCACAGGAACACGACAGACCCTTTTTTTTCCTCAAGAAGAAGACATGAGTTAGTTTTTTTTTTTTTAAGAAGTTTTCAATCATTGTTATGAATGAGGATGTGACTGAGAGTTCCACAGCCATCTTAGTCTACCTGTTCTGGTTAGGTAGAGGGGTGGACTGCAGTAAAATTGTGGTGAAGTTAACAAGATGTGAGCAGATGGACAAGTTTGGTATTCTGTCAGTAGACTAATTGATGTCACGTACACAAGCAGTTGAGAGGGAGACTGTTGCATAAAATGAGAGGGGGACTACTTTTTTGTTTTCAGGTTAGGCTACTTATTATGTAAGGGGAAAAGAAATCATGTATATTAGTTTAGTGGGATTCCAAAGGCATGCCTCGCAATCATATAGGAAAACCTTTTGAGTGCCTTGCTTCTTTCTGTGTTTTTCTAAAGAAAGAAAGCTAGTCTGGGTTTGGTTTTGTTGGGCGCTTTTTTTTTTTCTTATTGATACTTGAAAGCAGGAAAGCCTGTGCGTTTCTATTTTGCTTAAAAGATAGTCTCCTGATGCAAGTGTTAACCTTTTGTTGTGGATCAAATATATAGTGAAAAAGATCAAAATGTTATTTTCAGGAACTAATTTGCGTGGGAAGTTGCTTCCACAAGCTATAGATCAAAAATCATCAATGCCCCTGGAAGAGGAACTTTTAGGATGCTTGTAATTTACATTTCTTTCACCGTTTACTACTGTGCTTCTGGTACAGGTGGCAATCAAATGCTTAACATTGTACAAACAGGAAAAGGCAAATGCCTTCTATTGGAGCTAAATCTGTATATTCATGCTTATAAGAAAAAGAGTTGTCAGGATTTACATAATTCAGACCTCCGAAGGACAGAGATAAGATTGCTTTCTGCTTCTCCAAATGGAGTAGATTTTTCCCTTTAATGTTCCTATGTACCTGTTTTACATAATGTTACATCATTTTATGAAAACTCTCAATCAGACTCCCCAGGGAAAAATTTTACATCTTTTTAACAGTTCTATTTTTTCTTCATTCAGAGACCTGCCATCAATCTGATACAGATGATACATTCAAATTAATTGAACTACATATCCACATGTTTTACACTATGAACAGGTGGCTATCAGCCAGGGGAAATCAGCTGTGTTCTCCTACTGTTGCTGTTTATTAGATTATACATAACAATATGGGAGAAAACTTTCCCTTTTTCAAATGCTACACTTAGAGTAAATGGCCTACAAAGTCCTACAATATTTAGTCTTATAGTATGGTTTTAGGATCAACAGTGTACATAACTCTTGTGTACAAAACACAAGAAAGAGAAAATTTCAATCAACAGCTACCTCTTGCTTAAAAAAAACTATAAAAAAAAATTTTGCTTCTTGTTAGGATAATGGAGAGATTAACAACAGGTAACAGTCACTGAAGTTTCAATGATGCAAAGTTTGAGAAGAGAAGGAGATGTGCAGAACTGGTGATGTGAGGTCAGTCTGGAAACTAGCTTAATTTGCAGTTAGGAACATGCTGTGGGGACTTCTTAGCTTACTGATTGTGTAAGTGGATCAAAGATGTGACTCTTTGAGATCCAGATGGATCCCAAGTAAACCTGAAAATAAATGCTCATCATTGGAACTGAAGATAGAAACAGCTATCTGATGTCTTCTGTAGACATACTAAAAGAAAATTAAAAATATAGAAATAAAAATGGATCTTTTCTAAGTTCCTTCTATAATACATGTCATGAAAAGGTAGGATCAGTCTCTGTACTGGAGCACTGTACTTTATGACTTCTGTGATGCAACATATGGGAGACCCAGGCTTACATTTAACTGTTTGACAATACAAAGTTTCCAGATTTTAGGTAAACATTAACGACCTAGATTCCTATTTGATTTTATCATCTACATTCCTTTTATCCTTGCAAACAATACCTTTGTCCCGAACCTTGCTGCTTCCTGACACTTCTGGTAAGTGTGATTGTCTTAGCTTCTCCAATGTTGTTTATGATGCATCCTGAAGTACCATTCTTAACTGCTGCTTCCTACCTTGTCATCCCTCCCTCTTCGTTAGACTATATGCCATCTAATTCAAAGAAGAGGAATGCAGACATATTGATTTAGGGTGCAGCAGGCACTGCAGGTTCCAAGATGGGATTTCTGAGCAGGACCAAATTGGGCTGTGAGCCTCAGGCATGGTTCTCAGCGTCTCTGGGAGAAGTATCCCTGTTGCCCCATGTGAGTGCTCGGTGGACAACCACCCATATATTCTCAGATGTTGGGATGGTAATGAGATCATATAAGGGATGACAAATAGACAGATGGTGAAGTGCATCATCTTTATTTCACTTTGGGGAGGGAGCAGTAAGCTGTTACTATTCCAGGGAAATAGCAAGCAGAGAACGGCTGAAGTTCTACTATGCCATTAAATAGTCTCAGAAAGGAGCAAAAAGAGATCATTTCAGCTGAGAATAAGCTAAATGTCTTAAAGGCTTGACTTAGAAATGATGTTTTATCAATAAATCACTTTAAGATGTTGAATTATCTCTTTAAAATAATTGTGTGGTGGAGTAAACTACCCCCTCAAAGACCTTCATGCACATGGCCTAAGGTTTTCATTTAGCATTTTCATGCATGCAGTGATGCTCACAGGAACTGAGTTAAACTGAGTCTGGCAGTTTTGCTTGTTCAGTGAATATGTGAAAGAAAATAAGAGTTCCAATATAAACAATCTCATATACAAAAAGCTGGATTAAAAAATCCCTAAGCTATTTTGCAATTAATTGGTTTGCTGTGTGTTAAAGACTTATTCTTTTTTAGATGAGAATTTTCAGCAATACTACAGCAACCTGGAGACCTAATAAGTGAAGTGAGATGAATTCTGAGTGCTCTCAGAAAAACTCATCCAAAACCCACTGAACTCAATCTAAATCTTCCACTGACACCAGTGGGCTCAAGAGGAGGCCTATGTTTTAGGAGGAGGTAGATAAATGACCAGTTCTTCTGACATCTAAAGTTTCTAGGCAATTTAGAAAATCATATTTTCATTTAACAGAAAAAGAGAGGAAAGGTTTGGGTTTTTTTCTTTCCGAGAATTAAATTGACCCTATATTAAGGTTGGCAGAAATTACGTGATAACATCATGAGGAAGAAGTAGGGTATAAAAAGAACCCTGTTCTTCCTTACCTTTCTTCTTGTTATTAAATCACTGTAGTTGAGCATGGAAGTGCCAAGGTGGATGTGAGTGAGTCAAACTCCATGGGTGGCAGGTGACTGCATCCCTGCACTTGAGCATCTTTTATAACACCACCTGTGTAGCTGCTTCAGCTATGAGCTTGTCTGCTCTAGCTTTAGCTTCTCCATCTAGTACTGGAAAAGCAGTGAGAAAAGACGACATATGAGATGTAGAGATTACGATAAGGTGAAAAAGTTTGACTAAGCACTTCTGCTATGGATGCAGAGAGAAATCTGCACATTGACAGAAGTGTTTAGTAGGTGAAATATTAAGAGACAAAGGAAAGCAAGAATCACAGGAGAAAGTATTTTGTGTATGTTTGTGAAGATGGAAGGATATAACATATGTATTATTCCTGAGTAAATCCCATCTTACAATAAAGGCTGAAAGGTCTGTAAGTGACCATTTAATTGCCACTAATAGAAGAAGACTAGGGTGCTCTGTAGAGGTAAAAGGAAAAGACCTTTATACACCTTTTTTTAAAACAAGGCAACAGTTCTTGACATAGACAAACCATTGACTATCTCTTTGCACATCAGTGGCGTGACTGAGCCGTAAGACTCTGGTCACAAGTTTTCCCTCCAGAATTCTCATTCCGATACTTCTAGCAGTGTTATTTGGCTGAGGTCTCTTGGCATATAAAGTAAGGCTGTGTTGTGAGAAAATATTTTTCTTGTGAGAATCATCAAATGGAAATATTATACATGGTTTTACATGTTCTTAAATTAATGTAAGCAGTGTACATTGGCTGAAGAAACACTGTTTAGTTATTACTTGTGTGACACGTTTTCTTGGTGTGCATTCTGGCAAAATCAGGAAGAAATTGCTCTCCTCCATGAAGTTTTAATTAGGAATAATTTTCAATCATCTGCTTTTTCTTGGTGTTTGAGCTGAGACTTCTGAGAGAAGGGGGTTTCCTGTATCTCTGTGACCTACCATGGAGCCACTCAAGGGCGTGCACTCTATAAATAAACAAACTCAATAAAGCTCCATGTCACTACTTTTCTTTCTATCAGAAAGTTGCCTCTAAAAGACCAAAATAACAGGTACTGCTTGACAAAAGGACAGCAACAGAATACACTCTGCAGCTTTTTGCCAGAGCTTGAAATATACAAAGGCATCAGAGGTAAAGAAACCAGCTCAAGTAAAATGTCAAAGACAGAACAGAGGGGGATGTACTTGATTCTACGTAATAAAAACTAGTGGACCAGCCACCAGGTAGCTGTATGTTGCTATTTGTATAGCGGTTACTAGAAATGGTGGACATTGAAAAGTATTTACAATAAAACCCCCATAAATCTGAGGTTTTGCTGGCTTTTTTTTTGTGTTTATTGGCTTAGAGAGTATCATGGTTTAGCCCCAGCTGGCAACTAAGCTCCACGCAGCCACTCGCTCACTCCCCCATGGTGGGACAGGGGAAAGAATCAGAAGAGTAGAAGTGAGGAAATTCATGGGTTGAGATAAAGACAGTTTAATAGGGAAAGCAAAAGCCACACACGCAAGCAGAGCAAAACAAGGAATCCATTCACCACTCCCCATGGGCAGGCAGGGGTTCAGCCATCTCCAGGGAAGCAGGGCTCCATCATGCGTAGTGGTTTCTTGGGAAGACAGATGCCATCACTCCAAACGTCCCTCCGCCCCTTCCTTCTTATTCATCCCAGCTTTATATATCGAGCATGACGCCATATGGTCTGGAATATCCCTTTGGCCAGCCTGGGTCAGCTTCCTGGCTGTGTACCCTTGAAGCACCCGTGCATCCCCAGCCTGCTCGCTGGCCGGCAAGCACGAGAAGCTGGACTGTCCTTGACTGCTTAGCAACAACCCAAAACATCAGTATGTTATCAACATTTTCTCATTCCAAATCCAAAACACACTAGCTTCTGTGAAGAAAATTAACTCTACCCTGGCTGAAACCAGGACAGAGTGGCAGAGGAAAATATCTTGTCCTTTAATTTTGTGATGTTATCACCTAATTACATCTAAGGGACATTAGTTTCCCAAGTTTTAAAGTAAGTAAAACAATCTGGATCTTAACCTTAATTTACATTAATTAATTTAATTAATTATTCTGGGTTTATATTCCAAATATAATCTATTGTGATGATAACTTTTGTGGAAGAATAATGTAAAGAGTTACTCTTAGATCTTACGGGCTTTATATCACTCACGAGCTGTCTCAGGACTCCTCTTTGAAAGGAAATGGAAATCATAGTAATTTCTGTCATTTAGAGAGAATGTTGCTGGTTTTCACACCTTCACAAACTGAAAGTTACTAGTTCACCAACAGAAGCAAGAAGTCTGGTTCCAGATACTCACTAGTCCTCCATCTGGAAGAGGCAAATTGCATGCATACAGCCTCTGCTTTCTTTTTTTGTACTTCTGCATCTGCATCCAACTTTTGGAAAATCACACATAGATAAGTGTAGAAAAGCCAAGTCTCCTGTCCTCCTTAATCAACTGAATAGCCATGGTAACTAAGTAATAATGCGATTCACATAGCTAGAACTTAATTTAACTAGATGAACTTTGACAGGGAAGGATGAGAAATTAAAAATTAACAAATGATTGAGAATGTAATTTTAGAATTGGCAGTTTGGCAAACTGAAAGCTTTCTACTATGACAGTATGTTTTGCTGATTCTGATTTCACAGAAATCTGAGGAGTACAGTTCTGAAAGTCCTTGAATTTCTGCCAGCTTAGTGGCACAGATGGTGTGATGAAGCATCTCAGTTTCCATGAGGCCAGACTGGCTGCTCTGTGACAAAGAGCTTTACAGATGCTCTATAGCTTCTCCAGGGTTCAGGTTTACAATTGAAAATAATGTGGGCGCACAAAACCAAAATAAATTATATTGAAGACAGTTTGTAAATTTCAAAATATTAAAGTTTTCCATGAGTAGAAACAATCTCCCTGGCCACTGCCCTACTTAGGAAGGGAAGAGAGCTCTTCTGGAAATTATGCAGAACAAATCTGTGTCTTTACAAGAAAGGTGAAGAGTGCTTTTGAATATGTGGGAACTCTGGGATAAATACACCAAACTGCAGCGTCTTATTCTTCCTTTCCCAAGTTATAACTCTCATTTTGGCGGATAAGTAATTATCTTTTCAAAGGTCTTATTCTGATATCTATAAACTCTTGCTCCATATGGACTACATATAGCTTTGCTCTGTCAGACTCTATTAAGGAAGGAGCTCTGGGTTCTGCACAGAAAGTGATGCTGAAGGTATTTCGGGTGTAAGAAATACAAAAGATGATGAAGGCATGCTGTCCACCTGTCAGTGAACACCTCATGAGACTTGTTAACAAAAATCATCATGTTTGCTGCTAAAGTAACTTCTTGCAGCTACTAGAAAATAACTTAATTTCAACATAGCTCTTACTTTAACAAAGGTAAAGCGTCCCTTTAATTTTTAAAAGTATGAAATTAATTTAAAAAATATTTCCATCTCTTAATAAAATATGATCTTCTTTCCCAAACTACAGTTTCTTTCCTTTTACAACTCCATCTGGTGAATAACTCTTTAGGTAAAAGACTCTGGTAGATTTCCAGTGTGCTGGAAGTAGACTAGAATGATTAAAACAGAATAGTTTGTGTGGGCCTTTGCAGTTAAAGTTTCAAGCCCCCAACAAGCAACTCCAATTGTTTTAACTGGGGTTTTCCTTTGGTTCTGGTAACAAAGAATACTGTAAAATATTTCAAAAGGAAATTAACAGCAGTAGCTGTCTTTCTTGTTGAAAGGGAGATTCTGTGTAGTATGCATGATCTCAGAGATTGCTGAGGTTGCTGCACAGATACACAAATTTACATGTTTGCTATAAACAGTAGATAATAAGTATTTTTTTATTTTCCATTGCAAATCTCTTAATCTAGACAGATCTTAAAACGTTTGATACCTACTTTTAATTTTGACATATTAAAGCCCAAAGGCTTTTAGCTTTGTCAGATTTTGTCAAATTCATAGAATCATAGAAGAACAATGTTGGAAAGAACCTTAGAATTTTACTAGTCCACCTTCTTGCATGACTGTATTAATTTTTATTAAAAGTGATGCGGTTGATAATTCCAATTTGCATGTGTAATGCTAGATAATTTGGGCTCCATGTTTTTTCTCCCTGTTTGAAAAACAACTTAAAAATGCTAATACTGCCTGTGGAAAGGATGGGCAACTATAATCCACAAAACCTTTTATTTCTTTTTTTTTTTTTAAATTAAGGCACTAGCCTTGACTTTGAAAGTGTGTTTTTATTTTAACTTTAAGTTTCCTGGGAGACCTCAGAAAGTAAAGGTGGAACATGTCTGTGCAGTGCAACAGAGCCTGCTGCACATTATACCAGGTCTGAAATCAAAAAGTGCAGTAGCGTTGGTTTTGCAGCACCTGCAAACAGGCTGCATAAGCTGCATGTTGAGTAAAGTTTTGAGCTTATCTAGAATATCTCCCCAGGTCAAAACATTAAACTCAAGCTCTAGTATGTCTTTTGCTTAGGCTACTGAAATCTTTAATCTAGGCTTGAGTTCTTCTAGTCCTTGTCTTGAAACTAGCTAGTTTTTTATTTCGGCACAGAGAAGAGAATGCTGCTTTAGGTCACTGCACCATATTAATGTACTTGAGTGGGTGAGGTGTCACTTAGTCTATTTCAAGTACCCAAGCATTCTCCTCTCTCTACAAAACGCACACTGAAATCTCTTACACATTTATTTTTACAGCAGGATTTCTCAGCCTCAGCAGTTCTCAACTCCCACTTTACCACTTATCAAATGATTACTGAAGTAATCGTTTGTAATCTGAAGATTACATTAAAATAAAAAAATAAATACGTCCTTGGAGTTTTATTTATTGTTAAAAGGAAGCATAAAATTAGCTTACCCATATCAATAATGAAAAGAAAAAAAAAAAATTAACATACCAAAAAGCAAAAGAAGAGCAGTGAACACTTTACTAATTTGCTAAAAAGGCTGACAGTACCACATATAGAGTTGTAATATTTAAAAACTACACCGTTTGTGACATAATGTCCATTCAAATTGCTCTATGATGTAAATTAATTACGAGTTTATGAATGCAAAGGTCCTGTTAGAACTTGTTCAATATTTTTTGTATAATGCTCTGTCATACAAAATAGATATGACCTTACTCTCTTTCTGTATCAGAAATAAAAAATATAACTGTCTTATTTTGTTGGAAAGTTCTGAGAATAAAATCACAGAATCACAGAATCACTAAGGTTGGAAAGGACCCTCAAGATCATCAAGTCCAACCATTAATCCAGTGCCATCATGTCCCCTAAACCATGTCCTGAAGCGCCACATCCACACGTTTTTTGAACACTTCCAGTGATGGCGACTCCACCACCTCCCTGGGCAGCCTGTTCCAATGCTTGACCACCCTCTCGGTGAAGAAATTTTTCCTAATATCCAATCTAAACCTCCCCTGGTGCAACTTGAGGCCATATCCTCTCGTCCTATCACTAGTTAGTTGGGAGAAGAGACCAACAACCACTTTGCCACAACCCCCTTTCAGGTAGTTGTAGAGACCAATAAGGTCTCCTCTCAGCCTCCTCTTCTCCAGACTAAACAACCCCAGTTCCCTCAGCTGCTCCTCATAAGACTTGTGCTCCAGACCCCTCACCAGCTTTGTTGCCCTTCTCTGGACACGCTCCAGCACCTCAACATCCTTCTTGTAGTGAGGGGCCCAAAACTGAACACAGGATTCAAGCTGCGGCCTCACCAGTGCCGAGTACAGGGGCACAATCACTTCCCTACTCCTACTGGCCACACTATTCCTGATATAGGCCAGGACACTGCTGGCCTTCTTGGCCACCTGGGCACACTGATGGCTCATGTTCAGCCAGCTGTCAACCAGCACCCCCAGGTGCAGAATCATTAATTCTGGCAAGCCTTTCTGACTTTAAAGTGGGAAGGACCATGTAAGAATCAAGATACCTGGAGAATAAAAAAAAAATCATGTTCATATGAAGTTACTAGGCTAGGAATTCAGAAAACACCAACTTGAGCTTTTAATGCTCCTGTTCCCCTATAAGTTTCACCGCAATATAGAGATTTTGGACTCTTCAACAAATGAATGAGGAGAAAAAGACTATTTCTCTTTTCCTTCACCTCTTCTTCAGTGTTCTAGCTGGATCTTCATAGTGTCTAGCCTCCTAGACCCACCACCCAGGCCTTTCAGTCTTGACAAACTGACCTCAGTGTACATTGCTTTAGATATTCTTAGAGTTGGAACTTACATGCTGAAGAGAATGTCCAAGACCCTCAGTTAAAAAACATCAGCATTTGTTACTGTGATACCTGCTTTTATGTCCACAGTTCACATTGTATCATGTCATTTTTTTCCTTTTAATCAGGTAGGAGAAAGTAAATAATGTAAGTGGTACTTAAAAGATGAGAGGAAATAATAGGAGGAGAAATTAATGCAGGTCACAAGAAGTTTTAACTAAAATGAAAATACTTTACAGTAATATGGTCAAAATAATTTATCATAGAAATTATATGGCTGATCAGTTACTGGAACAGTTCACAGAAACAGCCACTGCAAATAACTTCTCTTACTGTCTATGGGAAGTAAGTGAAATTTTACTTTCTCTCATATACATCTACTTTTCTAAGGATCCCCTTGCCCCCACCCTGAATAATGCCATTTTATCTGAGAAGATCTGAAGCACTTATGCCAGATCTCACTGATACAGCTCCTGCATATCTTCAGTGAAGATTACTCTTGATCAGTATGCAAGCACTTGATCAGTATGCAAGCACGGGCTTATCAGGCAGGTCTACAATGGACTGTTCGGGACTAGAATCAAGGCTTTAAACTCTGTGAATATTGAAGTATTTGAAACATTAAACATGATATAAAAACAGAAGCAGCACTGTTGGGAGGTTTTTCAGTGAATTTCTCCTGTGTCTGACAATGGACTTTTGTTCTACTACTCCTGCAGTGTGACTTGGACCTTCATTAGCAATCACAGAAACCTCAACGATGAAAAATCTCAAAATGTATCATCTGGTGTCTAACATGGTAGAATCTCCAGTGAGGTTTCTGGGTGCTCCAGGATCCATAACCTGTCTGTCATATATACTTTTATATGAGCTCACAGAGCATCCTTTCCCTCACTGATGGCAATAATACAGTTTCTCTTTCTCTCCTATCTTCAGTTTCCTGGTTTCAGAAATAGTGTCAGAAAACAGTATCTTTGAAATCTATGTTCTGCATTTCAGTACATCAAATTAATTTTAAATTATATTATTTAACAATATTACTATACCAAATTAATATAAAATAAATTAATACTTTTGACATCCCTGTCTGTCTTAAAATTTATGTAAAATTGTCATACGCTTAAACATTAGGGGTAAGCAGAATTTAGAATGTAGATGAACAGAGACAAACCTGTCCGTAGAAAGTATGGTCACATAGATTTGAAAAACCTAGATTAAAAATAAGTATTTAGTGAATGTATTTAGCAGAATACAGAGCAATCAAGCCTATGCCTGCACACGTGTGGGAAGTAGCGCCATAAAACCCATAGCATTGTTGGCAAGGAAAGTGGCATGTTTGTTATTAAGATGGGAAGAAATCTATACAGAGTCTACAGGCCCCAGGGGGGAAAACCGTGTTTTGAAATTGTCTAGTCTATAAACTCATGCTATAGCAAAAAAAGCTGGACAGACATTATGGCACCATCTTATCAAGTGGTTGCCAAGGTAACCCTGAATGAATGTGCAAGAACAGGACAGCTCATCACTTTCCTAGGATGTGTGGAGCACACAGAGGAACTGAGATCACTGCTTAGAGGTCACAGTCTAAGACAGTCTGCTTGTTATATTGGAGTGAACAGGTAATTACACAAACCTAATTATTGCAGGTACTAAATTGTGTTGGAATAAATCTAATACACGCAACCTCCTGTTATTAGTAATTTTTAATTTTGTCCTTACCTTTGGGATGCAAAAATAAAATTTAAAAAAAACAAACCAATTTCTACATATTCATTTTTTTGAAATGTAAATGTAGTGCTTTCGAAGGTAAAAGTATGAATTATTGTTCATTATTCTTACACAAGATTTGTAAAAATCTATAAATCTTCACCCCTTATTTGGTTCCCAATCTGTGCAAACATTGAGGAATTAATTCTGATCTTTTTCATTTGAAGTATATCAAAACCATTAGTATTTTAATCCATTTTAAATTCCTATTCTGAGATACAAAAATTAATATTAAATATGGCAATATGGTAAAAATACATCAATATTTTATAGCAATATTGCATAAGGCTTATGAATAAGCATGACTTACATATTTAATGAATATATATCGAGACTTTTGAACTGTAAGTCATGTTTTTCCATGAATTCTGCCACATTGTTGCTGGACATGCCCAAATCATAAAGTAGGATAATAAGCACAATTAAAATGAACACATTAACTGAGGTATGAACCCATCTTGAAACCTTGAATTCTTTCTGGTTTTCATACCTTTGTGTACATATCTAACTTTAGTTTGGTTTTCCAATAACAAAATGCAAACTTAAACTATTTGTTTAAAAAGTGGATAACTGGCATGGTACATACGCCTTTAAAAGGTTATAGTTATGGGGGAAAAAAAAGCATGATCTTTTAAAACACTTCAAACACAAACTTCACACTTCAAAACACACTTCAACTCAAGTCTGGTTAGATACGATCAATTGTGTTAGCAGGATTGTATTTGCACACTGCTATGCACAAGCTATGTACTGCTAAAGAAATGAGCTTTTTTGTCCTGAGCCCTTCACTTTGCCTCATATGATTCTCATTTTGGAGCTTACTTGCACTGAAACAGCTAAAATTGCCGACAATATAAGCTCAAGTCTCCCTGAAAAAGTTTAAGTAGGCCTATTCTGCTTTAATATTTTGGCAAGACTTGAAGACCAAATGTTAGGTTCAGATGCCTTCTGCTAAGCAAACATACAATGAAAAAAATTATCCTTTCACTATGGGAATACGATATTGCTTCAGGGCCACCCTTGTCAGTGTGTGCACTTTTTTTGTGGCTTGTTGTCTCTAAGATGAGCAGAGGTACTTGACCTGGAGCCTGTACCATGCCCAAAAAACAGTAGCTGGGCATGCTCTGCAAGAGGTCCGCAACTCTTTACTTGCCTTTCAGCTTGGCCTGAACTCCATGCTCTTCAGAAAAGAAAGGGAAAAACGTGATTATAGGCAATTGTTGGAGAGACATGTGGTTAGGCTTTTCATCAGAATAACAGGAAAAGAGCAGGGACTGGGGGAGAAAGAGAGAGACAGGTTCTGTTGAATTGTGCTATTGCATTTCATCTAAGCTGGGCTTGACATTGTGCTTGTGACTCTGCTTTGTAGAAATTCATTCGTCATTTATCTCATGCTGATCTACTGCTTGGAAGTGCTAGCTTTTGGAGGGATAAACTAAGAACTGAGAAAGAAGTCTGGTCATGTACTTTCTTTACAAATGGCTAAAACAGTGTCCTGGTTTTGGCCAGGATAGAGTTAACTTTCTTCACAGAAGCTAGTGTGAGGCTATGTTTTGGATTTGGGATGAGAAAATGTTCATAACATGCTGATGGCAAATGGTCTTATTTCTCAAACTCCAGATATGATCACATTCATAAACAAGAACGAATTTGAGGCTCATCAGGCAGGTGTGTTTTTTTTTTCCCCAGTTACATAGAGTTAGACAATTTAAAATGGAAGGAAGCAAGTAGACTTAAAGAGCAAAACATATCAACTTCTCCAAAACATCTGTCAAAGAAAGTGAAAGAGGGCTTTGGACTGAAAGCAGAGTTTGACCTAAATCAAACCTCACATTCTCACACTGATGATAATAGTAGGTTTGGCAGATATTAGTTACTGGTGGATTCAGGAAATATTTCACAAGACCTCAATGAAATATATATAAGAATTATGGGAGTATGTGAGCAACTATTTATAAATTACCATTATCATTATCAAGATAAAATACAATTATATAACTATAAGTAAATAAAAAGATAAATATTGTAAATACAAACACATTGTTCCAATTTGTCAGTTCATTTGCAACAAGCAGATATTTTCCATGTCTTTCATTTTTAAAATGTTTTTATGATACATTCCCACCTATTCTATTAAAAGGTGCCTCAGAGGCACTCTACTTGTCAGCTCACCCAAAACAAAAAATTAAGTAGCAAGTTCTATTGTTACTCCACCGACTTCACTGCTAGTGATACTAAAAAATATAAACCACCAGCCCTTCCAGCCTGAGCAATTAGCCAGTACACGGAGCGTTTTCAATGGATTGCCAGAATAAAAAACATTTACTGTATGACTGATGTTTCCTAGGAATAGGTTGGTTTATTTAATCATCTCGTGTTTCTCCCAGTATGTTGGGAACAGTCAGGGAGGGCATCTTACATGTCAAGATTCCCAGATTTGCCTTTTGTGTAACTATCTTGGCTAATGGAAAAGGTGCTGTTTGTCTTTCTCCCAGGTCCATGCAGCACACGCCACCCACCACCGGCCTGTTGGCCTGCTGCTTCCTTCGCACAACTGCAGCCACTCAAACCACAGGGATCTCATGTTTGCGTTTGCTTTTCCAGCTAGCATTTTTGCTCTCATAGCTTAGCTTCTGGATAACCTTTCCAAGTATCATCTTGCTGCGGATGCTGTCAGCTCACCATTTCAGCATCTAATTGGCACTTAAGAAAGATTTAATTCCTCCTTCTATTTAATCTGAATGAAGAGTGGTAAGCAAGCCTCCACTGAGATATCGCTATGTACGGAGCAGATTAAGTGGCAGCCAGTAACGTAACTGAACAAAAAAATACAAGATTAATTTGAAGGATAATGAGATGAAGAAATGAAAAGCATGTATATTTGGTTTGCAATTGCACCTACGAAATATATTTGTGTCTGCATGTATATATATGAATACCTGGTAGGCACACAGATAAAATTGGCTAACTGAAGAGATTAGAGACTGAGGTGTCTAAATTTCTTATTACCTAAGGTTTCCAATTTGCGGATACACTTTGTTCGCTGAGCCATTGAAGCGTGCAAGAAATCTTTACCTTGTTGGATCAGAATGCAAAGCAAGTCAGTGTTTTTCAAGACTATGCCTTCTCAGTTTCCTTTAATCTAGCTAAAATCCCCTAGCTGATGAGTGATAGCAGGATATGATCTTAACACTTTGTTATAGAAGATGAGAGGAAGAAAGTGACGTTGGCTCTAACGTTCAGAGTAAAAAGCAGGGATTGATGTGTAGAGGACATCTTCTTTGAAGTCAGATACCACATGTGAACAAAGCAGAGACTATTTTCTGTTTTTTACATGTCATTAACCCTAAAGGATCATATCTCCATCAGGAATTTTGTGGCAAAGATAAGATTTGGGGGATTAACAGTGTATTTGTACATCTGTGTTCATCTCATAAAATACACAGAAGTGTGAAACAGTCATAATGCAAGCTAGCTGTAATTCTTGAAGAAAAGACATGGTGACATAATCCAGAAAACATACCTGGACAACAGTGATAGAACTTTCTCATTTTTAGATTAATGTATTTTTATTATTTTTATTTATATAGAAATTCTATATCAATTATATTAATATATAAATCTTATTCATTTCTATATTAATTATTTTATTATTTGCATATTGTTCCCTTGACACTAGTCACTTGGAATATTAAAAGATATGTGGTGAGTAGACACATGCAATTCCTCCCTAGCAGATGGCTCACCCCATAAATCCCACTGGGCTGCACTTCTGGCTCTCCTCCTGCACGGTGGCATTGGCCTTATGTGGTTACCCGGCAGGCCAGGCATCCACAGGCCATGCGATGATCAGCACCCCAAGAGAAGAGAGGAAAGGTGAGTGGGAGCATACTGTGGCTGCAGGCGTCAACGTGTCCCACCCCTTGCTCCCCTTTACAGCTGCAGGCCAAAAACCCAGACATAATATCTCCCACCTTGAAAGCCTATCTGGAGCATACAAGGACCAGTCCTGACCATGCACGAAATCTGAATTTAGATAACTTTTTGAGCACCTTGCCATACCACCCTGACAATGTATAGAGCCAGGATCTTACCCAGAAATGGCATGTGGTAAAGGACGAATATGCTATCAGCGCAGGGGATCCATCCTGGTGTTGACGTGGAATGTCAAGGTAATTAAGTTCAACACAAGGTAACTAACTGAGTGCACTGTAGCTTTTGAGAAGACCTCTTACCTGCTTGCTTCTGACCCTTCAGTTTATTTGAAAAGAAAAAATTAGTTGAAATGTGATTGAGCTAGCTGTTTTGTAGCTAGAACCTCAGAAGAGCTTTCATGTTTCAAATTATGATCAACACCAATTTTCACGGTCACTCATGCCCAGTTGTTTCTGAGAAAAGCCATTTTATTTTGATCATAATATGATCAACTGTTTACAGAAGGCATACTTACTTTAAGAGTATTTTATTGGGATTTCAGAGAGAAAAAATAAAGGATCAGCAACTTTGTAATATGGCAAAAAATTCTCCCTATATATAGGGGATAACATTTACATCTTTCATTATAACTATATAAAGGGAATAATATGTTGGAAAACCACAATGTTTTACTGTAGTGTTATAAAATTTAGGCAAGAATCCTGGGAGTTTGGGTTCAGTAATGTATGTGAGCAGATATCGGACACATCCCTGTCTCCCTTCCTAAGTCTTTTGTTCTTCAGCTGACATGGCTGTGCAGAAGGAGCTAGATCCTGTCTCTAGGGAGATATCATTCTGTGTTGAAAATTGTGATGGAAGGTAGTCTTGGAGAAATATAGGAAAATTATGAATTTATGAAGTTATCCTCTCTCTAGCTGCAAATGCTGCATGCAGGTTTTTTTCCCCTTCTTAAATTTGTTATCCCACAGGTACTGTCACTGTCACTGATGGGCTTGGCCTTGGCCGGCAGAGGGTCCGTCTTGGAGCTGGATGGCATTGACTCTGTTGGACACAGGGGAAGCTTCTAGCAGCTTCTCACAGAAGCCACCCCTGCAACCCCCACCACTACCAAAACTTTGCCACGCAAACCCAATACACTTCTAATCCCTCCATAGTTACATTTTATTTTACCTTGTCCTACTCATCTGTTGTAAGAGCTTTTCAATGAAGTGATTTACCTCTAGGGTTATGCTTGCAAACGGGAAGTTACATTTCAGGCAAAAACAACTTAAAGGTCAAGGGTGTCATAAGTGATTATCTGTGATTTGCTTAAGTTATTTTATAGCCTATGGTTTTAATTTTGTCCTTTCAGAGGTGAGAGGGGCCTGATGGATAGGACAGTGTTTTAAGACTGTATTTGTGAACACAGCAAGACTCTTTCAAGCATTGGATTCGTTTTTTATGTGCAGATATTTCTATTATTTGAAGGAGCTTGATAAAAATACAGTAGTGTTGAGTAGCTTAAGTAAAATCTTAGGAAACTTGAATTCCACCCAAGCTCTGTATATGTAGCTATTGGCAGTCTAAAAGGGGCATAGAGAGAATGGCTTGATGTCAGCTTGCGTTAGGGAGGTCCAAAATTATTTCCCTGGTCTGCCACTGATCCCTGGTGGTCCTTGACTGTCATCTGAACTGCCGGGTTATATCTACACTTTTATGAATGACCAGAAAGGTAATGTCCTCTTCTCCAAGACTTTTGTCACCTGCCTAACTTGCCTAACTACTTCATGAAGGTATAGATTCTTGCGTGGTCTGGAGGGCACTTTAACCAGTCCTTGAATTCATTTATGTGCTTGCAATATAGGAAATATCAAAGCCACTGACGCAAAGGGCTTCGGAGCGGAGGATCGCACCGGGGGACCCTTCCTAAAGCAGCAAAACCGCAAAGACGAAAGCGCAGGGAGAGAGAGGGTGCCCCAGCCCTGCCCCAGGCCAGCAGCACAGGCTCCTGGCGAGTGGCAGCTCTGGCTCAGCATGGGTGGAGACAAGAGCGGTGGCGGCCAAAGCCCCTCATGTACAAGAGCAGCCGCAGGCAGCGCGGCAGACAGGGCGGGCAAACGGCGCGTCGCGTCAGTTTGTGCAGCAGTGGGCGCAGGCAGGGGACACAGGGCAGGCGTGCGAGCAGGGTGCAGACCACCCCCCCGGCACTAGAGGATCTTTCAACGAGTGGCCACCGCTCTCCCAGCAGAGGCCCAGCCATGGTCTCCACTTGGCCGAAAGCCATCGCCAGGAGGGTGGCGACCCAGACCGAGCTCCCGCTCACGCACGCGACTGTCCCGGTGTCCGGCTGCAGGGAGGGCCCGAGCCTGTCGCTCGTGCCAGAGACCAGCAGAGACACCACCTGCGTGTGGTGTGACCGGGTGAGCGACTGCTCAGCCTGGGGCAGAGCTGAGAGAGGCTGCGGAGAGGCTGAGGAGCATCAGGGAAAACATCATCCCCCAGCCTCCCTCACCGTCCCAGCTGCCCTTACACAACAGATATGGGACTCTGGAATTTGAAGGCCAGGCAAATGAGGATATAGATGAAAGTCCATCCAGGGGGTTGCCTAGGGTGAGTCAGTCAGCCCCATACACTATAACTACCTCTGTTAAGAAAAAAAGGAGGGTAATTGTTGTAGGCAACTCCCGAGGGGAACAGAGGGCCCAATATGCCGACCGGACCCAACCCCCAGGGAAGTCTGCTGCCTCCCTGGGGCCCAGGTGAGAGATGTCACCAGGAAACTCCCTGGTCTTGGTACAGCCCACTGATTATTACCCACTGTTGGTTATGCAGCTTGGCAGTGACAAGGTTGTGCACAGAAGCCTAAAAGCAATTAAAAGGGCCTTCAGAGCGCTGGGGGCGCTCCTGAAGGATCAGGAGCACAGGTAGTGTTTTCATCAATCCCTTCAGTGGCAGGGAGGAACACTGAAAGGAACAGGAAACCCCACCCAGTTAATGTGGCTCAGAAGCTGGTACCATCAGAAGAATTTTGTTTTTTTTGACCACAGGGTGGTTTACACGGCACCGGGCCTGCTGGCAGCAGATGGAGTGCAACCGTCTCCAAGGGGGAAAAGCATTCTCGCTTATGAGTTGACAGGCCCCACTGAGAGGGCTTTAAACTAGATTTGAAGGGGGAAGGGGATCAAACCAGGCTCACTAGAGATGAGCCTAGGGGTGGTCTGGGGGGCGAAATGGATAGCCCAGCTCAAGTGCATCTAAACCAATGCACACAGCATGGGCAGGAGGAGTTGGAAGCCATTGTGCAGTGGGACAGCTATGACTTAGTCATCATCACAGAAACATGCGGATGACTCATATGACTGGAGTGCTGCAATGGATGGGTATAAGCTCTTCGGAAGGGATAGGCAAGGAAGGAGAGGTGGTGGGGTGGCTCTGTATGTTAGCGAGTGTTTTGATTGTATAGAAATCAATGATTGTGAAGACCAAGTTGAGTGCTTATGGGTAAGGATGAGGGGAAGGCCAACAAGGCAGATATCCTGCTGGGAGTCTGTTATAGACCACACAACCAGGATGAAGAAGCAGATGAAGCATTCTACAGGTGACTGGCAGAATCTCTAGCCCTTGTTCTTGTGGCAGACTTCAACTTACCAAACGTCTGCTGGAAATATAACACAGCAGAGAGGAAACAGTCTAGGAGGTTCCTGGAATGTGTGGAGGATAACTTCCTGACACAGCTGGTAAGTGAGCCTACCAGGGGAGGTGCCTTGCTTGACCTGCTGTTTACAAACAGAGAAGGACTGGTGGGAGATATAGAGGTTGGAGGCCCTCTTGGGCTTAGCGACCATGAAATGATAGAATTCTCAGTTCTTGGTGAAGTAAGGAGAGGGGTCAGAAAAACCACTACCATGGACTTCCTGAGGGCAGAATTCAGCCTGTTCAGGACACTGTTTGAGAGACTTTCTTGGGAGACAGTCCTGAAGGGCAAAAGGGTCCAGGAAGGCTGGACAGTCTTCAAGAAGGAAATCTTAAAGGCACAGGAGCAGGTGGTCCCCATGTGCCGTAAGACGAGCTGGCAGGGAAGACAACCAGTGTGGCTGAACAGGGAGCTTTTGCTGGGACTCAGGAAAGAAAGGAGAGTTTATCACCTTTGGAAGATGGGCAGGCAACTCATGAAGAGTACAGGGATCTCGTTAGATCGTGCAGAGAGAAAATTAGAAAGGCAAAAGCCCAGCTAGAACTCAGTCTGGCCACAGTTGTAAGGGATAACAAAAAATGTTTTTACAAATATATTAACAACAAAAAGAGAGCCAAGCGGAATCTCCATCCTTTATTGGATGTAGGGGGTAAACATCGTCACCAAGGTTGAGGAAAAGATTGAGGTACTTAATGCCTGCTTTTTGGCTCAGTCTTTAATAGGCAGGTCAGGTACCTGCAGTGTATTCAGCCCCCTGAGCTGGAAGATGGGGATGGAGAGCAGAATAAACTCCCCTTAATCCAGGAGGAAGCAGTTAATGACCTGTTATGCCACCTGAACACCCACAAGTCTATGGGGCCTGATAGGATCCACCTGAGAGTGCTGAGGGAGCTGGCAGAGGAGCTTGCCAAGCCACTCTCCATCATTTATCAGCAGTCCTGGTTAACAGGGGAGGTCCCAGATGACTGGAGGCTTGCCAGTGTGACACCTATCTACAAGAAGGGCCAGAAGGAGGATCCTGGGAACTGCAGGACTGGCAGCCTGACCTCTGTACTGGGGAAGATTATGGAGAAATTCATCTTCAGGGTGCTCAGAGGGCATGTGCAGGACAACCAAGGGATCAGGCCCAGCCAGCACATGTTCATGAAAGGCAGGTCCTGCTTGACCAACTTGATCTCCTTCTATGACCAGGTGACCCGCCTAGTGGATGAGGGAAAGGCTGTGGATATTGTCTACCTGGACTTTAGTAAAGCCTTTGACAGCGTCTCCCACAGCATTCTGCTGGAGAAACTGGCGGCTCATGGCTTAGACATGTGCTCTTTGCTGGGTAAAGAACTGGCTGGACAGCCAAGCCCAGAGAGTTGTGGTGAACAGAGTTAAATCTAGTTGGCAGCCAGTTACAAGCGGTGTTCCCCAGGGCTCAGTACTGGGGCTGGTCTTGATTGACTTCCATCACTGGAAGTATTCAAAAAATGTGTAGACGTGGCACTTCAGGACATGGTTTAGTGGGCATGGTGGTGTTGGGCTGACAGTTGGACTTGATGATCTTAAAGGTCTTTTCCAACCTTAACGATTCTGTGATGCTGTGATGCTGTGATGCTGTGATGCTGTGATGCTGTGATGCTGTGATGCTGTGATTCTGTGAAGTTGGACAGGATAGTTTTGAGGTTAGCTGTAGGGCTGCTTTTAAATTTAAAACTGCAAATAGGCGCCGTAGTTCTACAGAAGGATTATGTTTATTTTCCATCTCTAAGGGATCTATCGACAAAAAAGCATTCGTGTATGGGATGTTCAGATTCTGTAATAATGGGGAATACATATACCTTTATAAAAAATAATATAAATGCATTATTTATAAAGCAAGAGGACATTGAAGAATAAGATGTAGAAGGAAAGTGAACAGCAACAAAAGCCCTCCATTGTCTCTCCTTTTTCTTTCTGAGAAAAACAATGCTGCTGAAATTATGATGATTTGTGTTGTCTGTTATAGCAACTGCATTTGAGAAATATTTAGCAAGAGAAAACCACAAATGCATAGCCATAACTATAAATACTACCAAAGTAAACAGAAAGCTCAAGTGTTGTTTAATAGCATGTCTCCAGACAGACAGCTTTCATAACTGAATAACTTGGTTTCCTTATTACTGGATTTCTGCCTGAGAAATATTATACCACTAAAACTGTTATGCTGAGTTTTGCACAAGACAAAAAGATCATTACATATTGGGATGAATTTCATTCTTTATCACTTGGAAATATTTTGTTTCTTAAATGAGATAATATCATGTTAAATGACTATATAGATGCGGAGTGATTTGGTTTAGCTGAAAAATAAGGTGGTTGATTTTTTATGATTTTATTTTGATAGTAAAAGCATTGATTTTTAAAAAATTTCCATTTACTTTTAATTGCAATATCTTATATTAATACCATATTCTTTCCATAGTTTATTGTTTATTTTCCATAGTTTATCCATATGTTGATACATAGATATTTTTTCTTTATAAAAAAATATTTACACTGTGATTTGTACAATGTTCCCTCTTTTAGAATGAAAGACTTAATCAAAATGTCAAATATTGCTTGCATTCCTCCCAGTAACATCTCTGTCATTTATTCATATTCTTGAGTGTAGAAACTAAGTTTTAGCATCACCAAATAATCTATGTAATACAACCTTCAGAGTTTGACAATGTATCTGTTTATGGGTATAAAATATTTCATTAATGGACTTTGGCAATTTTTGTGAAAACAAACGCTGTATTCTTAAGGTCGGAAAATATCTATGCTCTTTACATAAATTGCATTCAAACAAACAATATGCAGCTTTAATAATGTTAGAATTGCTGTTTACTGCAGCTGGCTATCATTTAACATTACAATTAATTTTGTCATGACACTTCAAAATGGAGTCTAAATATCTGTCATAAAAGCAAAACGACATCTCATTTTGCATGTGATGCGAACGACACAATAATATTTTTAAACCCTTCATTATTTCATATTAAAAATGAAACCAAAATACTGTCTTGTTTACAGTCTGGAATTAATTTTACTCCTGCTCATAACTGGTAATGGGGACCATTGGTGAAGAGTGGTAATAAAATCACATTTGGGCTCTCTAGAATGAGAGCAAAGAGATGATAGTTCACTGTGACCGAAGCTTGAATGATTCTACATAACAAAAAAAAAAAAAAAAAGGCAAAAACCCACAAGTGTGCTTCTTGACAGACAGAAGGTCACAGGGGCCTCTGTAGAGGGAGAGGATGTGTGCAGTGGAGGAATGAGATTATATCCATACCCTTTTTGTAATGTTTTCTATGCAAAAATAAATAAATAAATAAATAGGTAAAAGAATGTTTTCTACATGGAGATTAGAGAGAACAAACTAAGCACCAAGACTGTCTCTTCTTAGACTGTGATTAAAATGACAGCTGAGAAAAAAATCTGCATTAGTGAAGCAATGATTTTACAGACCGTCAGAAAAAGAGCACATGAAGAGTTTTATTTCAGAGTGGTAATTCCAAGTGGAAGCAGACAAGGTGCTGCATAGTAAACACTTTCCAAACTGTGAAAGATGGTCGTTTAAGAAATGTTTACAATACTGCCAGATAGCCAGAATGAGACTGAAGAAGTCAGAGTAAGAAACCAGTAATTTAGTGGTCAAACTACAAATAGGACATGTCACAACTATCACTGTCCAGGCACAGATAAAACTGTTGGAATAGTTTAGAATGGGCATGAAATTACTCTTCAGAAATTGTATTTCTTACACAAGCTACATTCTTTGCAGTGGTTGACTGATTAGAAAAGCCAGCTATTATATCTGTGTGTTGGGTTTTTTCCTTCTATTATATAGTAGATCTACAAACTGTTGCACTGTTTTGTAGGGATTCTGTGTTTAAAGCATGGGCTCCCTCTGTCTGTATATTTGAAGCTTGCTTTAAAAAGGATGGTTTGGTCAAACAACATGACAAATGTTCATTATTCCTCTGCCTTCTTCCTTGTACATTTTCAGTATGAAAATATATCCATTTTATTGCACTTCTTTTAAATAAGAAAAGGTTACATTTTTGAAACTGGAGATCATCGATCACTTTGGGGTCTCTCAAGTCTCCTCCTGTGAAACATTGTATTGTCTTGGGTTAATGAGCCTATTTGTTAATGATCTTAGGCTTAGTATTGAGAGAGAGAGAGAGACGTGGAAAAGGTGTCAACATTTTTGGACTTAATGTGTTCCTTAGTATAGGAAAAAATGATTTAATGGCTTGATTGTCTTTTCCTCTTTTGCACAGGGAGGCATCACATCTATGGTTCTTCTCTTTCCTTTTTTTTTTTTCCCTCACTGATTTACAAATTTGACTGAACTATCTTTTGAAAAGCTTTTGGTTTTCCTTTGGATGAAACTTAGGTTCTACTTGTGCAGTAAGACATCTCTCATAGCGTAGGCTGACCCTGGCAATTATAAAGAAAGAACAATAAAGTGATTGCTTTCTTTTTTCAAATTCTGTACGTCCTTAATTTGTACACTGTGTCCTTCCCTACTCTGCAATGTGCAGTCCAAATTGCACACAGAATTGGTCTGTCATTGTACTTCTGTGTCCTCCTTCAGAAGAATAAATGAAATAACCCCTCACTGTAGATGTCTCAAAATATTGGATTAAAAAGATGGTCAAAAGTTTCAGTGAACAAGATTTATGCATAAATTTTATTTAGGATTATTTTTGCCTATATTGCAAGTGGTACATTTAATGTATATTTAAAAAAACCCTTCTAAATTATAGATGAGACATATGTTAATGAAAGAGAAACTGAAAAAAAATCATCTACAGTTCTGGATCTTTATAATAATTCTGAGAGAATTAAGTTAGTTTTGAAAAAGACCTGAAAAGAGAGTAGGCACTGAATTTCTATTGGTAATGACCAGTAAACTGTAAACAACGCTGTGTGACAAAGATAGATAGTACATGCTCATAGGGAACCAAAAGACCTAGAGGCAAAAAAAAGAGATGGCAGATTAATTGGTAGCAGAAACAAAAAGTCACATCACTCCCACATTCAGCTTTGGGATGTAACAATGCCTGAAACTGGATGAGAGAGAGACACATAATACGAAGGTGACAGTAGATGTCAGGCACATCTCTGAAGCATGTGACACTGTTACAGTTAGCCAAAATAAAATCAACAAGTGCAAAGGACCTGTTAGAAATGGATCTTCTCCCTTGGGGAAAGGAAGACATCAAGTCTGAAATTAGCTGCTCCCAGGATCTAATGTATTAAGAGGATAGGGCAATGCCTATTAAGCATTCCTTGCTCCCACACATGCATGTTTAAAAGATGCCTGTTCCTTACTAAAAGTAGGTTACAAAAAATAGGGTTCTGGCTAAGGAAAACATAATATTCATGCTCAAAAACAGTTAGACAAAAAACCTGAAGTTAACTTACTGTACAGTTATATGTCAAAGTGGGATATTTAGCAAGTTTTCAACTGGCTTATTAGTGTTACAGTGAAGTTTGCATCCGAAGATCCACAGAGTTTCTAACACCCCAACAAGCCCTGACTCCCAAGAATATTGGTGTGACAGACAAGTGTTTTTCCTTCTCAAATTTCTTCTCATCTTCTCATTCTTCTGGGGAGGAGTTCAGTGAGAAAAAAATAAACAACAGACTGTTCATTTAATATCTTTTCTGGGCCAGGAATGTTCAAGCCAAAAATAAATGAGGGAGCATGTGTTGTGAGTAGTCATACCTTCCTTGCTTCCCTAGAGACTCCTGAGAGCTAATATGGTTACCATGCAGAGGTGTTTTTCTGTATCTAAAAGCTGCAGGGAATATTATCTTGGACTGATGCTCTATTCAACCTCTGAATTTTAGACTATCTGCCACATTTACTTGTACTTACCAGCAAACTAAAAAAATAATATGTGATCCTTATTTATGAGATTAGACAAACTGGTTCCCTGAAAATGAGTTCTTTCCTATTTATTTAGTTGATTTGTAGTAAATCAGCTTGATACGTTCTACAAGGATTTTCCCTATTCCTGGTAGTTCTCTACTGTAAGTTAAGCATACAGTTGAAAGTTTGTATGTAGAAAATGAATCAAAACTAAACCAAACCTGAAAGAAGCACAAAAGGCCTCCTGTAGGCCAGTGCTTTGCAATAACTGCTCATGTATGACCATATAGGCTTGCTCTCCTCTTATTAAAGTCCTTTTTACTTCAGGAAGTGAATAATGACATACAGTGTCTGTGCATTTCTGTTGAGATTTCATCACACATGTCAGTTACTACACGGTATCACCTTTGCATGACAGAAAGATGCTGCGCATTTTATTTTGTGCTCTGTGTAGAATAATTTTTTTTAACAAGGCAGCCACTGTGGATCTTCAGTCTGCTTTAACTCTAATTCCATTCTTATCCGGGAGATGTAGAACAAAGAATTTCAAATTCAGGTGTGGGCCAAGTTTGCCTTACAGGTCTTGCTAGGACAACTCTGTCCCTCATAACAGAGTAGCCCAGCTCCTCTGTGCAGCAGTGATAGCAGACAACAATCTCTAAGCAGTACCGCCTGGTCTCCCATGGAGCAGCAAGTGAAGATGCATTTTTTATTTTCTCTTGCAGAAGTGATGTCAGTAGAATTACATTAGTACACTAATTCTTCAATACAGAGATATGTTTAGAAAGGAAATTTTGTGGTGCTGTGGTGTGTTCTTGACCGTGCCCAGGACTAAGGGGCTTTGTGCAAGTGGATCATGGCTACAAGAGTAGTGCAAGGGTCACATGAAGGCCGTGCTCCAGGCACCCAGCAGACCAGCTGGTTTATGCATCAGTTATTGCATCAGGTTTCATCTAGTTTTCTATAGAAAAGAACTGATGTTATTAGTTGATAGGAAAGGCTGGCAGTCTAGATCTAGACTTTTAGCTGCTTACATGTTATTCCAACTTTGCTAGGGAAACTATAACACAGGCTGTTCAAAATCATTGCCTGTGTTAATTGCTTGCACGTAGAATCACAGAATATTCAGTTTGGAAGGGACCTTTAAAGGTCATCTAGTCCAACCCCCCTGCAGTGAGCAGGGACATCTTCAACTAGATCAAGTTGCTCAGAGCCCCGTCCAACCTGACCTTGAAGGTTTCCAGGGATGGGGCATCTACCACCTCTCTGGGCAACCTGTGTCAGTGTTTCACCAGCCTCATTGTCAAAAAATTTCTTCCTTATATCTACTCAAAATCTACCCTCTTTTAGTTTAAGACCATTAACCCTTGTCCTATTGCTACAGGCCCTGCTAAAAAGTCTGTCTCCATCTTTCTTATATACTTAAAACCCCCTTTAAGTACTGGAAGGCTGCAATAAGGTCTCCCCGGAGCCTTCTCTTCTCCACGCTGAACACCACCAACTCTCTCAGCCTGTCTTCATAGGAGAGGTGTTCCATCCCTCTGATCATTTTTGCATCCCTCCTCTGGACCCTCTCCAACAGGTCCATGTCTTTCCTGTGCTGAGGGCTCCAGAGCTGACACAGTACTCCAGGTGGGGTCTCACCAGAGCAGAGTAGAGGGGCAGAATCACCTCCCTCAACCTGCTGGCCATGCTGCTTTGGATGCAGCCCAGGATACAGTTGGCCTTCTGGGCTGTGAGTGCACATTGCCGGCTCATGTCCAGCTTTTCATCCAACCAGTAGCCTCAAGTCCTTGTAGGTAGGGCTGCTCTCAATCACTTCATCCCTCAGCCTGTACTGATACTGGGGCTTGCCCCAACTCAGGTGCAGTACCCTGCACTTGGCCTTGTTGGACCTCATGAGGTTCCCACGGGCCCATGCCTCAAGTGCATACAGGTCCCTCTGGGTAGCAACCCATCCCTCAGGCATGTCAACTGCACCACTCAGCTTGGTGTCACCTGTAAACTTGCTGCTGGTGCACTCAATCCTACTGTCTGTCATTGATGAAGATATTAAAGTGTACTGGTCCCAGTGAGGACCCCTGAGGGACACCGCTCGTCACATCTCTCTGCCAGAACAATTGTTAGAAATCTATCAGCCCTGGCATTTCGTTTTAGAGTTACATATGATTTACTTAGCCATCAAACAAAAGAGATGCTGTAAGTAAGCTATTATATTTGAATGAGACAGTTTTGCTTTTAGAGATGGTGAATGTATCGTAAGAAATAGATTTTTTTGTTGTTGCCTAAGCTATTGATATAGACCTACATTGGTAAGGGTATTTGTTTTTATTACTTTATTCAAACAATGTTATCTACATTGTGAGATTAAAAAGTACAGTACACATGAAGCAAACCAATAAGGGTGAAAACTGTTTGCAGTTGAGTGACCAAAAGTAGATTTAGCTAAATTAGTAGTGATGATGAAACAGATGGTGTGTACTTAAAAGCACCATCCAATACGACATCTCTTAAATTATTTTTAAAACTGTCTTTAAGTATTAACTTTAGGTTTTCAGGAAAAAAACTAACTTCCAGTCCATGCAGTTTACTCAGTGGATGAATGAAACATTGAAAATTAAGAGGATGTGCAGGTATATTAAGTGGTTTTGAACTTATTTTTTTAAACATTTTCTTTGCTAGAAGACTTTGAACTTTTGTGGCCAAGTGAAGTATGTTGCCAGTGAAATCTTTGTCTTTAAATTGAACAAGGTTGAATGGTGTGGGAAGGGCAGGCACAAAAATGACAATACTTAATTATTCTCTCCCTCAGGTTTGTCCTGACTGCCACTCAGATAATCCACGATCTACTGTTCCACAACCTATTGTTTCTTTTTTAAAGTAATCTTACAAAATATGAGAGTAATTCTCCACATGTCAGGGAAGTTATGCCAATGGTGAATGTGTCTCTATTTTTTCCCCATTGACGCTCATTTCTGCATTTCAATCAGGTGTGTGATTTTAGAGCGGCGTTATGGAAAGACAACACAGTCCTGCTGGCGTAACTTCATTAGCTCTGATTGAGTTATGTTGAGGGTGAATTTTAGTACAGACTTTTTTATTATTTTTTCAGTTAATAATAGGCTTCATAACTTAAGCAGGTATGCACACTTTGCAAATACATTTCCAATGTAGTTTTTGTGCAAGTTTCTTTATTTTTACCATTGAAAGGACTCTCATGTTTTCATGTCTTAAGGGAAAACATTTCTTTCAAAGTTTGTATTTGACATAAAATTTTTGAAATGGCAGGGTTACACAGAACATTCCGCAAGGCCATAAATTTTATACCTGTATCTTTGTTGGAAACTTGCATTATACAGCATTATTAAATAATATATACACTACAAAAATAGATTTTATTAAATCTTCTTTATCCTATCTTCAAATACTGCCAACAAGAGAGAGCTTACACACACTGTTGGATTTTCATCACTGTTAAGCCCGTATATATAAACATAATTATTAAGCCCATAGACATACAATTATACTACCATTCATTTGCTGTTCTGTACATTCTTTACTGAAAAGATGTTACATAGAAGATTTCACATACTAGTTGCTCTGCAAAAAATCAAACTAATTCTTATTTTGTCGATACCATGTAAAAGCTTAATGACATATCAAGACATCATACAAGTTGATCAACAACCTAAACAAGCATAGATATTTAGGCGATAGAATCTAATTTATCACATGAAACTTCTCTTATGTAGTTCTGTTTATATTTTAATACATTTGAGTATTACTGATAAATGTGAAATTTTATTTTAAAACAACTTTGGTTCAAACAAAAATCTAAGAGAAATGTTGGCTGCCTGCCATTTTAAGATTTGATATTTTCATCTTGGCTGAAGTGATTTTTGTGGTATTTTTGTATGAGGAGAGTTCCATGCAAAAGTATCACACAAGGAGATAACAAAATAAGATTTGGGTACTTTGAGCGTTATGAAACAGAAGTTCGTAATTAAATGATCTCAAATTATGTTGTACTGAATGTCAGGGTGCCTTTTATTGAGAAAAAGGGAGAAAAGTGCTAACTGGTTTACAGTAGCTGTCTAGCTGTGCTCAAAATTAAGACAAAAGAGAAAGAGCTACCTCTTCAGTGTGTATGCTTCTGTGCATCTCAATACAGCTTGACAAAACTGCCAGTCCTGATGCCGTAGAATTGTTTTGTGAATTTTCCACTCCTAGATCACAAATAGTATTGGCTGCTTAATTTTCCAGTTCCAGTTTTTACTTGATTCTTGCTAAAAATTTTACTCATATTTTCAGGAGCATTTCAGAGGATGCAATGAATGAAATCACAGAATCATACAGAATCACAGAATCATTAAGGTTGGAAAAGACCTCTAAGATCATCAAGTCCAACCATCAACGCAACACCACCATGTCCCCTAAACCATGTCCTGAAGTGCCACATCCACACGTTTTTTGAACACTTCCAGTGATGGTGACTCTACCACCTCCCTGGGCAGCCTGTTCCAATGCTTGACCACTCTCTCCGTAAAGAAATTTTTCCTAATATCCTCCTAAACATCCTCTGGTGCATCATGAGGCCAGTTCCTCTCGTCCTATTGCTAGTTACCTGGGACAAGAGACCAACACCCACCTCACCACAACCCCCTTAAATCAGAGCATAACATTTAATTAAGAAAAAGCAAACCCCCTAAACACTGTCTTAAATATGTTATATACATGATAATAGGGTACAATTTAATAATGAATGTCTAATGGGAAGAATATTATGTTTTCTGGTAGTTGTCCACATTAAAGTCCATGAAAAAATAGCAGTATCGCACAGTATTTTTACAACACATTTCTTGACATTAAGTATTTCTTTTGTATTCTACTGCTGATCATATATTACATATGGCCTTCGTTCTGCACAACCAGTAGTTAAGCACAGAAGCAGGTACGCATGTAGTCATGTATATGTACAGATACTCAGTGCAAATGAGTTAACTCTGATAACATAGATAAATAACACAACTAAGAGGCAAATTACAGTTTCCAGAATTAATTGCAGCCTGTCCATATGTAGAAAACATATGGTGGTATATGTTACATTTATGCTCATTATACTCAAAAAGCTCAATAAGATCAACCTACAGTATTTAACAGCAGAGTATAAACACTACATATGCCTATAGGCAACTAGCTGTTTACAGCATTTTTTTCTTAATTTGTCCCTGTGCTTTGCTTAAAGGTATTTGCAGAATACTAAGATTACCTCCCTAGAACACAGAAGTGTGTGTATAAATGAGAATTCTTTTGGCTGATTAGCCAAATACAACAAAGTATTGTAGTTTATATCCTGAATATTAACAGGTATGTTATTAGGAGATGGAGATAATTAAGAGCTATAAATATATCAAATGGAATAAGTATGCACAGTTAAATAAAAATAGTTTTCGGAAGTCATATTCTGCTGGTTTGACATGTATATTTTGTGGTCTGGTGTGAGAAGGATGTTTATTTGCTTATTTACTTATTACAGTGTTTGGCACTGTTGCTTTCATTTCATTCCTTCTGACGCTTCTGGGTTTTTTTCTACTTAGCTTACATCTTTGTGTCAGTGCCTGTGGCAGTATTCTGAATAACTCTGATACAACCCACAGGCTTCTTTTAACAGGATATGAATGCATGGACAGAGTGCCACTGCTTCACAGAGCTCTATGGCCAGTTTTATATTAAAAGTCTTTTCCATGGGCCAAGTCCCAGTTCTCCTTGTAAAAACGGGGACTTTTTTAGCAGTGGTGCTTGTGATGCCAAGCAACCTGAACATGCACAGATCTATGGGACCTAACCAGCTGCATCCCAGAGTCCTGAGGGAACTGGCTGATGTAGTTGCCAAGTCACTCTCCATGATCTTTGAAAAGTCCTGGCAGTCAGGTGAAGTCCCTGGAGACTGGAAAAAAGGAAAACATTGTGTTTAAAAAGAGTAGCAAGGAGGACCCTGGGAACTACCGATCCGTCAGCCTCCCCTCTGTGCCTGGAAAGATCATGGAGCAGATCCTCCTAGAAGCTCTGCTAAGGTGCATGGAGGACAGGGAGGACATTCGAAACAGCTAGCTTGGCTTCACCAAGGGCAAGTCTTCCTGCTTGACCACCCTAGTGGCCTTCTGTGATGGGGTGACCACATCAGTGGGCAAGGGAAGAGCTACCGATGCAATCTATCTGGATTTCTGTAAGGCCTTTGACATGGTTGCCCACATCATCCTTCTCTCTAAATTGGAGAGAGATGGATTTTATGGGTGGACTGTTGGGTGGATGAGAAATTGACTGGATGGTCACACCCAGAGGGTAGTGGTCAATGGTTCAATGTCCAGATGGAGATGGGTGATGAGTGGTGTCCCTCAGGGGTCTGTACTGGGACCAGTACTTTTTAATATCTTCATCAGTGACATAGATCAAGTGCATCCTCAGCATGTTTGCAGATGACACCAAACTGAGTGGTGCAGTTGACATGCCTGAGGGATGGGCTGCCATGCAGATGAACCTGGACAAGCTCGAGGAATGGGCCCATGGGAACCTCATGAGGTTCAACAAGGCCAAGTACAGGGTGCTGCACCTGGGTTGGGACAACCCCCAGTATCAGTACAGGTTGGGGGATGAAGGGATTGAGAGCAGCCCTGCCAAGAAGGACTTGAAGATACTGGCTGCATGCAAAACTGGACACGAGTCAGCAATGTGCTCTTGCAGCTCACAAGGCCAATCGTATCCTGGGCTGCATCCATTCGGGCTGACCACCGTGGTCAGCAGGTTGAGGGAGGTGATTCTGCCCCTCTACTGCGCTCTGGAGAGTCCCCACCTGGAGTGCTGCGTCCAGCTCTGGAGCCCTCAGCACGGGAAAGACATGGACCTGTTGGGGCAGGTCCAGAGGAGGGCTGCAAAAACTATCAGAGGGCTGGAACACCTCGCCTGTGAAGACAGGCTGAGAGAGTTGGTGTTGTTCAGCCTGGAGAAGAGAAGGCTCTGGGGACACCTTATTGCAGCCTTCCAGTACTTAAAGGGGGCGTATGAGAAAGATGGGGACAGACTTTTTAGCAGTGCCTGTAGCAATAGGACAAAGGGTAATGGTTTTAATCTGAAAGAGGGTAGATTTCGAGCAGATATAATGAAGACTTTTTTTTACAATGAAGGTGGTGAAACACTGACACAGGTTTCCCAGAGAGTTGGCAGATGCCCTATCCCTAGAAACCTTCAAAGTCTTGTTGAATGCGGCTCTGAGCAACCTGATCTAGTTGAAGATGTCCCTGATCACTGCAGGGGGGTTTGGACTTAAAGGTTGTGCCTTTAAAAGTCCCTTCCAGCCCAAACTATTCTATGATTCTATGATTCCATGATTCTATGGTTCTATGTTTCTAAGTGTATAAGTCGATCACTTTAATGTTGTCTTCATTACAATTTAGGTCTAAACAGGGATAGGTGACTAATTCAGATAATATTCACCCCAGTTCTCCTTTTAACAAGCATGGACTCCTTAAAATTTTGAGATACTTGAAAGTATCCTATAGCTGTTTAATCCTTTCAATACATTCTATATATTTGGGAACTGGACTCCACTTGTTATACCAGGACAGAGATGACTGTTAAAGAGGTCAGACAAGCTTGTTGCAACAGGAAATTTGGCTTCATGATATCTAGGGAGAGGCTGATTCTGTAATATTTTTTGTTATGGATTTCTATATCAGAGAAATAATGCTATATCTTGAGAAATCTTGCTTTGAACATTTTGTGGAAATTAACCTCCAAAACTTTTGAGATCAACCCACTAAAGAACATCTACCCTTAGAAAGAAAATTAAAATTGATAAACCCACTAAAGAACATCTACCCTTAGAAAGAAATTTAAAATTGAGAGGTCCATTTACCCTCAGATAAACACAGAAAATGTTACTGGCCTGGAAATCTAGTAGATATAGATATGTATACTTTCGTTCTTTTGTGTACACATTGTGCAGTATAATAGCTTTTTATTATAAGTGTGGCTGTATATAATTTTCCGAGTAATTTAGTTAAAACAGAAGACAGTGAGTAAAAAATATTTACAAAGTGTATTTTCGAATTCTTGTATTACTGTCCTCTTTTTAAGCAGAGTATTATTATTATTAATCTAGAGAGATCACTTGTTATTTACAATATCTGATCATCTTCTAAACAGCAACAGCAACATAGTGTTGAACAGATTATTTTATATTTAATTTTGACTTGATGTGTATATTTAGTATTTGGAAAACTAGCTGTAAATTTACCATGGTTAAAAAACTCTGACAAGGCACTGAGACATAATTTATTTTTCTCTCATACTTACTTCCACTTGTGCTATTAAAAAAAACCCAAAACATAATCCTTCTATAGTGTGTGCCAAACACCCACTAAGATTAAATACACTCCTTTGGAAAAATGCTTAAACCTTTCAGATTTTACAAAGTCAGGTTATAGAAGCTCTTCAGGGATAAAATAACATGAAAATGCTGTTTTCACTTATAGGAATATATTTGTAACTCCAGACAAAGGAGAAAAAAGTACAACTTAGAACACCATCTCAATATGCATTTACAAATATGAAAACTTAATCAAAGTACCTGATAAAATCTAAAGAACCAGATGAATTATTATGAAGAACAACTCCTGCTACATCAGCTGCAAAAAAAGGTGAATATTAGTCAATTCAAGAACTGAATAAATATACTCTCCTGCTAGCTAGCTCTTCCACACCCCCCAGTGCCTAACCCTAACTATGCATTTCCTTGTGTTATATATCCCAAAGTGTGAACTGTCAGACTGAACTATAAAGGCACGGTAGCCACGGAGCTGAGCAAATTACTTGTAGTCTGGAATTCTTCTGTAATTTAAGTCTTATAATGCCTACATGGCATATGTTTTGGATTTGAAAAATATGTTGGCTAGCCTGAATTCTCTGAGCGGCAGCAGCATGTTGCTAGTGCCCGGCCAGCCTCATTTATTTTGCTCGCACTGTGTGTTGTCATGAAAATGTCACATGGACATCCTGTTCCTTCAAAAGTATTCAAGATCTGTTCAGCTCACAAGGATTTAAGCCTAAAGCTTTGCTTGGTTTTTAAATTAAAAGTTTTTTTCTCATGTTAGAGAGCTTTAGTGTAGGAGGCCATCACTCATTCAGTGTTCAGTGATCAGTGCCAGCCTGGCAGAATAGTTTTGAGCTGCTTCCTTCTCAAACTGCTGGTGCGAAAGAGTAGCAAGAGCTGACCAACCTCTGCTTCATACAGCTCAGTCCTAAAAAAACAATCCTTGCAAATACATTTATTTACAAGCAAAACTGAAAAAGCGTGTTAGTGCAAGTTTAAGTTTGTCTTTGCATTGTTCTGTACTAATACTTGGAGAAGCCCCTGCAAGTCATTAACACCACTGATAGGGAGAGGCAACTGTTGTTGAGCAACCGATGTTTCTATTTGTTGTGCTCATTCCTTCTCTGGCAATATTTAGGACAGAATGTTAGACTCAATGCATCTTCTACCTATTGTATAGTAAACTTAAACTATCTTATTTTCTGCAGAGTATTTATCCTTTGAGAGTGAAAATATTTTTTATCCTTCTTGACATCACAACTATTGTGACACAATTTTTTTCCACCCTAAAATAGAAAAGTTTTCACAAGAAAGCAAATTGATTCCTAAGTTATAATGACCATATGTGTTTGGTTTTCGGGTATTTTTTTTGTGGTTTTGGTTTTTTTTTTCCACTCACCTTATGTCTTTTTCTGCTTCTACCAGACCTTGGAGATTTTGCCAGAAGTTTTGAACAATGCATATGTTCCTGAGACTTGCTTTTCTGTGGAGAAATAGCAAGTCCTTCTATCCTTCCCTTATGCTGTTCCTTAATAAGAGACTAAATGGAGATCAGTACCCCACTTAGCAATACTTTATTCAGTAAGTGTCTAATAAGTTTTTTACAAAGTTGCTGAATTAAACATAACAGGAACCCAATCTCCATAAATTGACCTTTTAGCTTCAGGTGAGAAGTTACCTGCTGAATAATAATTATAAATAAAGAAACACCAAGAAAAAGAAAAACAATAAGCAGAAGCAAGGGAACAGCAAGGTTGGGCTGCTCCGTGAGGTAAAATATAAGCAAGAGCCAATGGTGATAGCAAGGCCGGGAAGATGAATGTCCTCACCAGCAGGGGTGCAGTCCAGCAGTACCTGAGCAAGGAGGACAGAGCAGGACCAATGAGAGGAGACAGATTTGGGCAACAGCCTCATGGTGACCACAGAATTCTGCAGTGACAAAGCAGGTCCAAGGGCAAGCCAGTAAGCCATGTCAACAAGGCAAGGATCAGCAAGATAAGGAAACTAAGTACAAGAACACCCATGGCACAGTGCAGACAGGGGGCAAGGCTGAGGGCTGCAGAGCCTCTTGGTGTATTCAAGACCCTAACAACAAAGGCCAAACTTACCTTGGAGTGAACCAAGTCCATATTCAGATTTTCTAGTGAGATATGAAAAAGTGGGGGGCGAGAAGGGGAGAAGGGCAAATGTTCCACTTCTCATGCTGAATATTTGTAAAGAAACCAAGAAAGCTCATTTCCTGGAAAAGTCAGTACTTGTGCTACTCCTTTTACACGAAAGAGCAGGTGGTGCAGTGCATGTGTATGATGTGTGAGCTCCAACTTTCAGCTCCTTCTTCTCCATTACAGCATCTAAGACTACATTTCCTACCTCTTAGGCTGTTCCCTGGTATGTCATACAGAATAAGAAAAGGTATACAATAGCATTAGATGACCTGATGTGGGCAGCATGGCAAGAACTGTGTCATCTTCATCAGGTAACTTGGCCTATTCCTCTAGACTCACTGAATCATGAATTTTGACCACATTTGAGAAAAAGAATAATTTCCTGATCTTTAGAAGTCCATAGCCACTTTAAAAGACTGCTTAGTGGTGATGACCATTCCAGCTAGATAGCCTTATTAATCCATGAAAGTTTGGTATTTTCATAGGCAATGCCCTTCCAGGAGCTTAAATAAAAGCTTCAGCTAACAAGCCAGGCCCCCTAATTTTAACTTTCAGGACAGTCTTTTCAGTGGAAAATTATAATATAAACAGACAAACTACCTTAAAAGGTATAAAAAAGTTAAACTGTGCATCAATACTGACATTTTCAGCACTCACATATTCTCTTACTCATTTTCTTTAGAGATTTTTTCTTCATTCCTGCTAATGAATGATCTTTGCTCTTATTTACAGTTGGCTCCTTTAATATATCGAAACACTTGTCTAATAATTGGAAGGACCTTAATTTGCATGTAAGTAACTGCTGGTCTTGGGGATTTTAATTTAAATGAGAATTGGACTCCTTGACTTATTTAGGATGAGAATGCTAAATATTTTATTTATTTAAGTTATTCACTACTTCTTAAGGAGAATGAGGTACTTCACAAATTAAATTAATGTAAACACTTTTAATAATGTCTTTTTGTTTAGATGGTATCTGTATGTCTAATACTATTGAAATCTGGAAGAGAGAAAGAGAAAATAAGGGTACTTCTTTAAAAATGCCTTTTGGTATCTACCTGAATTTTATTATTTTTTGTCTTATTTTAAAAAAATATCTGTCAAAAGCTAACTGAAGGATGCACAAGTTAAAAAGTATACTCGTCAAAATAAAATGAGGTTACTAGGTCTGTTCCAAGACATGTTAGCAAATAAAAAGCTGATATATCATCACTACATGGTTTTGTACAGAACTCTCTGATAAAGCAATTGAGAGTTCAGTCAAAAAATTAAAAAAAAAAGAGAAAGGAAAAGAAAAGATAATACTGTGTTCATTGCTATGATTTATTGGAACAATTTATATAGATGTTGCAGCATTCTACAAATAATAAATACATTTAGAAATCTGTTCAGTGAACATGACTTAGTAGCTTTGATTAGCCTAATCTTCCTAGATAAAGATATTTAAATCAAAATGTATGGAAGAAATAATGGCTGATTTATTACTGCAGAGTCTGCTATAGATTTATTTTAGTAGAAAATCCTGATGAAATAAACCTTACTATTTGGCACACACCACTAATACAATCTTGTAATAAATCAGGACAATATTGACAGAATTACCTGATTTCATATATTCCAGTACAACATCTGACTTTTTTCTGATATGTTTTAGTAAGCAACTGTTTCCATGCACATGTTGCACAAGAACACACTGTTATACAGTATACAGTTTTCCCTATTAATTCAGCATCTATCACAATTTCAGACCATTGAATTTTGATGAACGATGATAAAACAAAATCTTTGATGATTTCATAGGAGGAGAAATCTACTTTCCCCACAACAGTTCTGCTTAATTCTGTTCTCAATTTTTCCCTTTTTTTTGGCCTTACCAATATTTAACTCTTCAAGGAAAAATGCAGATTAGCCTTTTTTTTTGAGGGCACAATCCTCTTCAATTTTAAATTTCATTAAAATTTTTCACATTTCGTTTTAAATCAATGTGCATATCTATGTCTCTAACAGATTAGAGTTATGTCAGTAGCTTCTGGAACTAACAATTTTTTTGATGTTTCTTAGTTCTCTTATTGCTGGAAGGATCAATGAAATTTTACTAAGATTAAATAATGTTTCATTCTGACAGTGCTTTTGAAGAAAATCTGGTCATAGATGAACTAGATAAATGGTTCATTTTCTTAAATGATAAAATCTACTATTAATATACAGCTTTAGATGAAAATTTGTCCTGAATTTTAATAGGTTTCCAGTAAGAACTGTAACTGATCACATCATATAACATTTACCATCTACTAGTAGCAGAGAATCTGGAACCACTGATGGAAACACGCATTTTTAACAGTATGAGTGGATCCCACAGAGTGTTTGCTTCCAGTTACAGCTTGATGTAACCTATCTACCCTATTGGATATGTAAAGCTCTGTGTGTGTGAAAGATGTGTAAATAAGCAAAGTCATTCTAAGTGTAATTGTAGGAATAAGCAAATATAGTTTCACTACTTACCCTCAGGCAGCAATTGATGTTTGTTTTTTATGTCACCTATAGATATATCTCCATCCCAAAAGCATGTGAAAAAACATAGCAATATCAAGTAGACACCAATTTTGAAGGTATTGCAGACAAAAATTGCAAAATATTCAACCGTAAGATCACCAAGCATTTGTTCAGACATTTGCCAAGGTATAGTTTCATGTCATACCTAATCTGATATAACTTTGAGATGCTGCTCACTCTTTTTCCCTCCTCTTCCCCTGTATCACAGAATCACAGAATCATTAAGGTTGGAAAAGACCTCTAAGATCATCAAGTCCAACCATCAACCCAACACCACCATGCCCACTAAACCATATTCTGAAGTGCCACATCCACACATTTTTTGAACGCTTCCAGAGATGGTGACTCCACCACCTCCCTGGACAGCCTGTTCCAATGCCTGACCACTCTCTCAGTGCAGAAATTTTTCCTAATATTCAATCTAAATCTCCCCCGTTGCAACTTGAGGCCATTTCCTCTTGTCCTATCGCTAGTTACTGGGGAGAAGAGGCCAACACCCTCGTCGCCACAACCCCCTTTCAGGAAGTTGTAGAGACCGATAAGGTCTCCCCTCAGCCTCCTCTTCTCCAGACTAAACGACCCCAGTTCCCTCAGCTGCTCCCCATAAGACTTGTGCTCCAAACCCCTCACCAGCTTCATTGCCCTTCTCTGGACACGCTCCAGCACCTCAACATCCTTCTTGTAGTGAGGGGCCCAAAACTGAACACAGTATTCAAGGTGCGGCCTCACCAGTGCCGAGTACAGGGGCACAATCACTTCCCTCCTCCTCTGGACACACTAGTGCTGATACAGGCCAGGATGATGTTGGCTGCCTTGGCCACCTGGACACACTGCTGGCTCATATTCAGCTGGCTGTCAACCAGCACCCCCAGGTCCCTTTCCGACAGGCAGCTCTCCAGCCACTCCTCCTCATGGGGTTGTTGTGACTGAAGTGCAGGACCCAGCACTTGGCCTTGTTAAACCTCATACAATTGACCTCAGCCCATCAATCCAGCCTGTCTAGATCCCTCTGCAGAGCCCTCCTACCCTCCAGCATCATCCATTTTTATACAGCTTCCCTGAAGGATGAGCTGGTTCATCTCACTGATGACAGAAGCTACATTTCTCAGCATGTGGGAGGGAAGAGGGGATTAATTTTCTATCAAATGAGTAAATCAGCCAACTCATCCTGTGGGCTCAAGCTTGCAAGTGAAAAGATAGGAGTGTGTAGATGGTGAACAGGACCTTTCAGTAGCTCTCTGAATTAAGGTACAGTGAAACACTGTCCTTGTTATTCTGAATTGTGAATCCAAGAAGAGGTGTAAGATTACTTGGAATATCTTCAGCAAGAAATCGCACTGACAAGCAGTTTATTCATGCACAAAACATTTTTTATATTTGCAAACAGAATTGACATTTATCACATATACTGCATTTGTGACCCATGTTTGAAGTCTCCACTTTGGCCAGGTGCCATGCTGGCCAAGCACTTATGAGAACACAATCACAGCTCAGCAATAAGGTAACAGACACCAAGTTTGTCCTTTAGTTGGCAATTGCTTCTGTGTAGCTTCTTGTGCAGATGGAGTGAGGTTCTGTGTTGTTCTAGGGTTAAGGTGTAATAGTATAATATAGCTTAAATCCAATGGTTTCCATTAACTGCTTTCACTAGATGCTGGAATAGAGGTCGAAAAGTGGCTTGAAGTTTGCACCAGTCTTAGCTAGACGTGGGCAACTCCCAGCATAGATATCTGCCTAATGTTGTGTGCCCTCCCCTACTCTGGTAGTGACTTAAGTAACTGCTGTGAATTTCTGTTTGTGGTGGGTTAACTTAACTGAAGGCCAAAACCCCAGCCAGCCACTCTATCACTCCCCTTTCTCAACAGGACAGAGGGAGAAAATGGTATGGAAAAGCTCATGGCTCGAGATAAAGACAATATCGCTCACCAATTACCTTCACTGGCAAAGCAGATTCAGCTTGGTGAAAATTAATTTGATTTTTGCCAGTTAAAAAAGATTTGAATGGTGGGAAACAAATACAAAAATCAAAACACCACCACTCTCCCACCCCTTTTATTTTCCAGACTAAACTTCAGTCCTCTGTTCCCGACTTTTCTTCTTCCTTCCCCCCAAGTAGCACAGGGAGATGGAGAATGTGGGTTGTGGTCAGTCAATAACAGCTCCTCTCTGCCACTCCTTCCTCCTCTCACTCCTCTTCTGCTCCAGAGTGGTCATACCCACAGACTGCAATCTGGCAGGATAAACTTACTCCAGTATGGGTTCCTCTACAAGCTGCAGTGTAGATATCTGCAGGATATCTGCTCCGGTGTGGTGTCTTCTAGGGGCTGAAGGGTGCTCTGGTGCTTGGAACAAATACTCCCTCTCTTCTGCTCTCCCCTTGGTGTCTTCAGGGTTGTTTCTCACACTTTTTTTCCTTCATTCCTCACTGTTGTGCCTGATTTTGCCCTTTCTTATATATGTTTTCCCAGAGGGGCCACCAGCTTGACTGAGGGACTCAGCTGTGTCCTATGGTGGGTCCACTGGAGCCAGCTGTGTCCACCATGGAGGGCAGCTCCTGGTCCCATTGTACATAGACTACATGTTAAGGGCCAATTGCACCAAATCCTATTGCTTTCATTATCTTTAAAGCATAAATGACCTGTCTGTGAAGATATTACTTTTCCTTGGGGAGGGTGGATTTATATATTTTTGTAACAATGTCCTCACCCCGTGAGGTTCTTGTGGATCCACAGCAGTGATAGTGATGCTGTCATTGTTACCCAGGTTTGGTTTCACTGTCCTAGTCTAACCTTTATTCAAATGTCTGTATTCCTACTTAAACAAACAAACAAACAAACCTTTCATCAGTCCCACGTATTTTTCCTGAGGTAGCTTTTGCTTTAGCCATATATCATTCTTCTACAAGACATGCTTCTTAGAGAAGGCATTCTAGATTTTATTATTCTTTGGTGTATGATGAGGATCATGGCTAAGCCTAAGAATGTTTTGATGACTGTACTGAGCCAGTCTAAAGATCAGTCTAGCTCTAGCCCTGTACACTGCCTGACATGAGCAGGAGCAAATAACTAAAACCGTAGGAAAAAACTGATTATTTTAGGCCATGAAGGGAAGAAGACCATGGTGACCCAGGCTGCTCACCTGCAGCCCATGGAGGTCCACAGCAGAGCAAATATCCACACTTCTGTCCACAGAGGACCCCACACCAGAGCAGTCTGTTCCTGAAGGGTTGTATCCCATGGAAAGGACCCACTCCAGACCAGTTCTTGACGAACTGCAGCCCATGGGTGGGACCCCATGCTGGAGGAAGAGAACAGTGTGAGAAGGAGCAGCAGAGACAAACTGTTACAAACTGACTGCAATCCCCATTCACCATCCTCCAGCACTGCTCAGAGGAAGGAGGTAGAAGAGTCAGGAGTGAAGCTGAGCCTGGAAGGAAGAGAAGGGTGGATGGAAGGTGTTTTTAATTTTGTTTTATTTGTCACTATCCTACTCTGTTACAATTACTTGTCAGTAACTTAAATTAGTTTCCCTAAGTCAAGTCTGTTTTGCCCATGATGGTAATTGGTAAGTGCTCTCCCTGTCCTTACCTTGACCCACAAGCTTTTAATCATATTTTCTCCTTCTGTCCTGTTGATGGACAGGAGAGTGATAGAGCAGCTTGGTGGGCACTTGGCAGCCAGTCAAGATCAACGCACCATGAATACGAAAAATGAAATAAGCAATGTCTTTAACTTTAAGAAACCTTAGAAAATTTAGAGGAACTATCTCTCTCTCACACACACACACAAAATCTCAAGTTGCCAGATGAAAACAATTCTAGCAGAAAACTCTTGATTGATGTTTTCTTTGTAATAAAATAAATTAAAATCCAAATATTGTAAGTCTTCCCATCTTTCTTCCACAGAGAAATAAAAAACTAAGCTGATTATTTAAGAAGCTTGTTTTCCTACAATATCTAAGCTAGGTATCTAATACTAGATAACATGAATACTGCTTTTCAAGGTGCTCATTAATGTATGAAGTTGGAACCGAGTGTCCCTGATTGTGCTTATTTCAAGACAAGAGTCAGTAGAATTTGGGAATGAAATCTTTGCATGTTATCGGAAAATTAGTTTAAAACCTCAGTGGCCTAATGTATAATTTTTAGGTTTGCTGGTAAATTCTGTTCAGTTACATGACTGATCTTTAACCTGAATTTCTAAATTTTTTTCCGAATCTGAATGTTTTCTTTAAAAACTTGTGCAAGCAGTGTTCAACGCTGAGCCAGTGTTAGGAATTAAAATAATCTGATCTCTGTGATAGGACATTTGTTAAGCTGGTTTCCACATAAACACAGAGAACTATTAAATCGTGTGGTCATAATTGCCTAAAATTATGTGGGAAAAAAAATTCATACCCTGAGATGCAAGACCATTTACTTACAGGAAAAAAAAAAGGAAACAAAAAACCCTGTCCTTAGGTCTGCAATTTTTAAATTTACAAGAACATGTTTGATCCTGTTTTTCTCCTGTAGTGCTAGATTACAAATACCTTTCTGCATTTTTAATTCTTTTTCTAATGACTCTTCATATATTTCTGCCAATCTAGCAAGAATTGCTGTGTTTTTCAAACATAGTATCATCTCCTATTGGCCTATTGTAGAAAGCTGCATTTTTGAAACAGTATGATGGGAGAAACAAAAGCCTTTCTGAAGTTTCTACTGTAACCTGTCGTAACAGTCTTGGACAAGATGGAAAGAACAGTAAGTAGAGTCTAGAGATCAGAGGGAAATATAAGCAGCAAATGTGCCAGAGAACATCAGAAGAAAAGACAGGTCTTATTGGGTCAGAACGATCATCCATTTATCTATCTTCAACGTTCGCAATAGGAAATACATTGTTGGAAGACACCATGAGGCAGGCCCCTTCTCTGGCTCATAACCATCATACACTGCTAGTACCAACAGCTCTTGTTACAGAAATATTATAAGATACATCCCTGAGAAGGAAAGATGAAAAAATAGTAATTCAGAGTTTTTTTTAAAACTCTAATAAACTGATTTTTTAAACTTATTTAAAGCTATTTTATCCCTAGGTCCAGAAACTGTTTTTAACAAAGTAGAAAAATACTTCCTTTTGTGGGATGTGTCCTGTCAAATGCCAAATACACAGGCATGATATAATGCATGGCAGATTAACATTGCCAGGTATCTCAAAAGGAGCTGTTCATTCCCACTGGACAGGAGTTGGAATAAACATTCCCAGCACGTATTTCACTCAACCAAGTTTAGGCTCTCAGCCTGATCCTAGAACACACATTAAAAGATCACAGTTTCCTTAGATATATTTTTTTTATGTTTGCATTTTTTCATGAGTAACTGAAATGACATCTTCCCTTCTGAGCTGTGACTGTTACATTAAATCAGGCAATACTTTTCATATCCATGCATAAGTTGCATTGACATTTAATTTGCATTACATTTTGTCAGCATAATAAATACCCCTGATGTTTATAGAAGATGAATCCTGAAGATTTTAACATATATTGGAGTCAATGGAAAGATGGTTTTTAAAGGAAAGAACAATGATTTAGGATGGTTCCATCTGAGAAGATATGTAACAAATCTTTCTTGGCAGAAGAAAACAATTTAGAAGCTTTTAATCCATGGAATAGATAAAAATGTCAGAGTTAAAAGTCAGTGTAAATTATTGGCCAAAGCAGATGCATACTATCCAAACATGTAACTTAGTGGGAACAGAAAAACAGGACCATTTAGTTCTAAATAAATACATTCATTTAGCTGAATATGCGCTTACTATAATTCTGATATTGCCTTAACTGTATAGTTACTACCACTTTTTAAAATTAATGTTTTTGTACATTGTTATCTGTGAAATTTTCAAAGCAAGTATGTGGGATAAGCCTTCAATTCCTGCTGAGCACACAATCAGTCATGTCATGTTGCCTGGACATAAAAGCATCATTGTTCTGCATGCTTTTAGATGTGGCTCTGTTTTCCTTACTTAATCCAAGGTCATTATTGTCAAACCACAGCATGTTCTCACAAAGATCAAGCAATTTCCCAAGAATGAATAATTACAACATGGTACAGTGGAAATTAAAAAGTTAAAAGCCAATATAAACTACTGATCAAAGGATAGAAGTATTGCCAAAGGAGGAAATCATATTTTTATTTAAAAGACTGAGCTGCTTACACAGAGGAACAGAAAATTGTGAGGTACATTTTAGAACTAAGGAAAAAATATTTGTTTCTTTCATACCAAAGAGGATTTGGTTTTATTGTTGCTGTTTGATTTTGTTTTGTTCCACCCCCACAGGAAAAAGCATTTAAATAGTTTATGCTGAAACACCTCTATGCTGCAAGATAAACTTGGTGGTTAATATTTATATATTTGTGTCAGTATTATTCTGAGGTCAAAAACTTAGGTTATGTTGTTAGATAAAATGCTAATTTCTTAGCAAATTACTACTGGCATATATAAGGCTAAAAATAAAATCTAAGTACATCATGTTCCCTGTTTTATGCTAACAGTTTATCCATTTCTTAACTGAGATTGGTTACAAAAATTTAATTTTCACTCTGAATGATGAGTACTCATCAAAAGAATGAAAGATGTTGAGTTACAATTGTAGGAAGGAAAATGGATGTAAAGCCAGTGAAGTAGGATGAAGCAAGCACATAAAAGGCTGAAGTTAAATGAGTTTTACAGGAAGCTAGAGATGACAGTGGAAGATAAAAAAAATATTTCTTTTCTTTCTGAGATGGGGAACTGTCCTGGTTTTGGCATCCTGTAAATGTTATGTAACTTCCAGTATTTGCTCACACCAATGAGTAACACATTACGCTCCTTCCATTACTGATGCTGTCATGATATGTTGATGACGAGTTAGTTCAGAAGTGCAGATTCCTGCAGCAGACTGGTTGAATAAGATCCAACCATGGAAATAAACAACAAAAAAAAGATTATTTCCAAACTTGTGCACTGGTTTACCTAGAGTTTTGCCGTAAATCTTAGATAGGTCACAGAGCTTAATCCATATGTTCAGCCTTCCGAGAGCCTCCTCTGGTAATTGATCCACTCATAAAAGTTTGAAAAACAAACCAAGGATACTGCTCTGGTTTTGAATCCTCTTTATCCATCCAGATAAGCATATCAGATATAGTATAGATCTATTTGGTGTGGGCTTGAGGCAATGTGTAGCCTTGGTTACCTCTTATGATGCCTACCACCTCTTTGATCTGTCTTAAAAGCCATTCTTGTAATAAGATAAAAGACTATGTACTGATCATATATGCACAGACTTTAAAACCTATCTATCTAAAGGTCACAGCCATGTCAGCAGGTAAGATGTACATCAAAGATTCAATAACTTTTTCGTAAAGACTTTTCTCAACGCAAACATTTCTAATAATGATCATCCCAACTAAAAAGTATATGCATCTAGTTGTGGCTTCAAAAGTTTTCTTTGTTTGAAACGTGTTCGCATAAGCTTTTCTTCTTTTTGTTCCAAAGCATGTATGTTCAAAGACATTTAACACGTGAAAGAGTGAGGGATTTTTTAGGGAATCTGAGATAAAATATTGGACGTACAGCACTGCATAATGGTGATTATTCCATCTTTGCTTTGCAACAGTTTGCTCTGGTAAACTAAAAATGCTTGTAAAACATAATCTTTATTATTTGAATGTTTATCTTTTCATCTAATTATAAAGTAGAAGAGATTTTTTTTTTAATGTTCCTTTGGTATTAAATGGCTTCCAAATAGCTTCCAAGAATCTACTCTTTTGCAGCAAATAATGGAATGCAGGAAAATAATTTGTCAGATGGCTACTGTTACCTTCTGTGTATAAGTTTTTTTCTCAAAACAGTGATTTTCATCACTCTGGAATCTAGTTTGAACCATTCTGAAATGACAATTATTATGAACTGTATTAGCATCTTTTGTTTCCTGACACTAATGCTGTAATCTTTATGGACTCACCTGTCTAACATATAATAGCTCAGTGTTAGGAATACATTTAATGTATTACTGTATTTAAATAATTAAATATTTGAATTTTTTTGAAAAAGAATGGCACCAAATCCTATTATGAATCTCCAAGTGTATGAAAAATTATCCTTGATTTTTCTTTTTAATAGTTGTCAAAATGAGCTGAAGCTGGCAGTGGTTAAATTGGCAAATTCCCAGGGGTGAGGCGGTATTGCTAATGGCTTGCATCATAAATGTTAAATTACTGGAGATAAGTTGACAAGAAAGTTGATTAATGCATTAATTTGCAATACTGTGAATTCTTTATTAAGTGATGTGTAGGTAAATGTCTGCATTTGTGCCATCGCAAATCATTTGCTTTGCAAATAAAGGAAAAATATATGTATACATATACCTAAATAACTGTGAGGAGGAAAAACATGGAGATGCAGATCTCCTCATTTTAAAACCAAGAAGACATTAAACCATCTGTTGGTATTTCTTCACTGAGTAGGTACTACTCCATGCAAGCAACCTGTAAATAAGGTTCTGCAATAGGAATATAAGAAGTGATGTAAGAGTTAACATAGCTATCAAATCAAAGGTTGTCTATCTGGCTCTGAAAGAGGACAAATTCCACTGGTTCTTGCAATTCCTTCAGACTCCAGTGGGTTTTTTCAGGATTCCATCTGATTTTCTCATTTTGCATCCGGAATTGCCTATAACCTGTATCTTATAGTAACACTTAGAGTAAAAGTAGTATTAACTATTCACATTCCCTTCATCATTAGTTTCCCAGTCCCATGCTTATTTTCTCCCTAAATTGGTGGGAAGGGGTCTCAAAAATATCTGAGTTCCTAAAGTATCAATTAACCACAGAATTAATCAATTACCATATAGAAAAAGGAGATGGAGAATAGAGACTTCAAATTATGTGGAGGTAGAGACAGTATGTAAGTTATGAAAACAGACATTTGGCAGACGTGGTTCTAAGTGGTTGCTGAGGAACAGAAACCATGAATGAACTGCAGAAATAAAAAGGAAATGAGTATGGCAGTGAATATGTATGAAAATGGAATGAGAGAAAAAGTCAAAAGAGTTTGAGAGGTACAGAAGACAAAACATTAAGAAAAGACCCTTGTACAGTAGCTTGCAGAAAGGAAAAACAGCTGTGAATGAAATCAAGCAAAAGAGGAAAAAAAAGTAACATAATAAAGTTCTAGTAAGATTAAAATATATGTCCTATAAGTAACAACAAGAAGACATCAAATAATTCAGTGAAAAATGAAGTAGTTAAAATGGATGTGATTACAGACAAGATGCATTCTTTCCAAAAATTATTTGAAGATAGACTGGCATTTAATAAAAAAAAGGCATGATGTAGCTTAAATAATTATAATACCTGATGCTACAATTAAAGCTCTTCTTTTTATGCATCTTCTTTGATGCATATTTTTATGCATCAAGATAAAGTCAGTGTCACTTATTCAGAATGAACAGTTTCTCTTTATGTTAAACGCAAAAAACCTAAACATCTAAATAAATCCAGCAACTGGGTGGAGCATACTCACTATTTTGCCACCCCGGTTGTACAGGCTGACTGCTGTGCTGGAGTTGTGCACCCTGACTGCCTGATGCCTGCGTGCTACTGTGGAGCCAGTGGGTAAAAAGGAAGATTGGGAGACAGGTCATACTTTAAATCAAGTTCTGCAGTAAGTTTCCATGTTATTATTTTTTTTTTCTTTTCTTCTTTAACATATAACATTTATTTCATTATGTTTCTGCTTGTATTATAAATCCCAGGTTCATTAAAAGCATCTGCTGGCACAAATGCTCAGTGCAACAGTAACTGGAAATTTAATCAAGCAAAACTCTTAATTCATTCATCTCAAGCTGTACCTGATTATACAGTATAATATTTCTGGGACAGAATTCCAAAGGTATTTGTGTATTTGACTTCCATTAAAATAATGATATCTATATAATTTAAATACCAGAAGTTTTTGAAAAAAATAGTCTTTGTTCATCATTTGTAAGATTCCAGTTTACCTTTCACCCTGCATACAACCTGCTGTCCCTGCCTCACACCTATTATCTTAAAAGAAAGCTTGAAAATGCTACACAAAATCTACATTAAAAAAAACCCAACAAAATAACACACACAGATATTCACATTTTCAATAATGAAGACAAAACAGAAAGAAAAATAGATTGGTAAAATAATAAGGATGAATACATTTTTATCCTCCATATTTTGGGAAACAACAAAGTTATAGTGAAACCCTATTTATATGGAACAGATTATCGAATTTTTAAATCATATCTTCAGCCTCCAGTTTCTTCCTTTCTTCATAACACTCCAACTATGATTTTTTGAAATCAGTTGAAAATGAAACCACAATGTCAGTAAAAAAGTCAGGAGTTAAGCTGGTACCTCTGTGCCAAGAAAACAATTCAAGTGCTTCCTCAAGGGAAATTTGCAACACCTAGTTCAGGAGCTGCTCATTATTGAAGACAGTGCAGAAGAGCTGCCTCATTTATTCTGTCTGAGTCACCATCCAGGGGCAGGAGATTTCTCGCAACACATATCTGTGGAAGCACTGTTGCTGAATGCTGTGTACTTTGTTTTGTGGGCACTGCATACTTTGAGCTCTGGAGTAGCAAACAACCCAATTCCTATAAACTGATCATAAAAAGCAAGAAGGAATTTCGTATTTCACTCACACAAGACCATCAAGATTCTTTATATTTCTATGGAAACAGTCAAATATCTTATTAAATATTTCTTTATTTGTTCATGTATGTATGTTTTTATTTATCTTTTTCCATCTCACTGAAAGGGGCACATCTGTTGAAAGTGCTTTGTCTGTAGCAAAATTTGCTGGAAAAAACCAGAAAAGCAGCATTTAGAATTAGCGAAAATAGTAAATAATTCTGTAAGTCAGTGACCGTAGTCAGGCTTACTGGATGATATTTTAGGACTTATTCTGCAAGTTAAGCCTGCTGTGTGTGTGCCTTACATAGGTGTGAACACATCCAATCCAAGAAGAAGTAATTCACAGTGGAGAAAGTTATCTTGCTGACATAAACGTACAGTAGAGGATGCCTCATGTTTTCAGCTGTTTGTCTGTCTGAAAGCTGAAAGAGGAGGTAGGGAGAAAAACCTCCTAAAGTTTCCTTGTGGTGATTAGAATTTATTCCGAGCTCTGTGGTTTAACTACATCTATGAGGTAGTCTGATGCCAGGAATCCTGAACAGCCCAACTTTGACTTGACAGTATCAAGGTTTCTATTGTTTCAATTGTTTTTTAGGTAAGTCACTGTTGCAAGTGCTAAAAAGCTTTGAAATAGAAAGATTTGAAATACCATAAAATTTTGAAATACTAGAAAAAAACAGTTCTGCATCCTTAGCATCATCATAATTTATTAGGAAACGCAGCAATCACCATTTTTGTTTTATTTAATAAGACTGGGATGAAATTTTGACGACTTTCTGCATTCTGCCTAACAGAAAGAAAAAAAAAGAAGAAGAAATTGTTCTGTACTTAATTCTTTTCAGCCACCACACAGGCAGCTGAGACATACAAGGAAGAATGAGACCAACAGATGTTAAAAAATATAGTATTATCAGTATGGTCAATAGTGTCTGTCATTACCATATTGAGAATATAAGTATATAAACTCTCCAAAGACTTCTAAACCTTTTGAATTCCCCACTGTGTTCTTGAAGATAGTGTCATATTTTACTGGGGGTTCTTTCACCTTATTTTTATTTCAGAACACTCAATTAAATTTTCTAATTATCATCTTGACAGACATGGCTTTGGCTTCTTCAGAACAAAGAGTCCAATTCACATCAAAAGAGAAGAAAAGCCGGTGTTTTCTTTTTCCCTCCCCCTGCATTTTGCTGTGCGTGATTCAAGTTCAGCAATGAATGATTTTGAAATTTTTCAAGCATATGAAGTCATTGTAAACAATGACCAAAAGAAAGGTCACTCATTGTGGTTACTGCTGATTCTTATTCATGCAGTTGTAACAAAAGCAATCAGAGGCCTGCTGAGGAGTATACAACTACATCAAGGGGCACATCTTGAGGCGCTGTGAATCTAATGAGCAAAGCAAACAATCACCATCATTTTGGAGAGTTTCAGCTCTAGCAGGCCCTTAGTATGTGCTTGCTAATCAAATTAATTCTAAGACAACAGCTTATTGAGTGCAAAACATTGGGGAACTGTCATGCTGTCAAGAGCCATGAATAATGGGGTATCGCTCTATGTGTCAGAGCAAAGCTGAGGTCCCTGCAGTAAGGACTATGCTCTCTGCCTTTTCCTCTCCTGTGCCTTCCCCCACTCCTTCCAGCCTCTTTCCACCAAAGTTAGGGTTTTGCATGTTGGAATAACAGATATGATCAATACTTTTGGCAACAAAATCTGAGTATGACCATGAGAGAGGACTGGAGATTGCATCTCTTCAGTCCTATGTCTAACTCTAGGGGAGCTTTACACTGCTCTGTCTGGCTATTACCCAAAGATAACGTGCTGTCAAAGGCATCTTTTTTGTGTTTGTTTGTCTTGGTGAACAGGAGATGGAATTAAGACAGGTCAGAGTTTGACACAGGTTCTCAGGAAGGTAAGATGTGAACCTATCTGCTACTGAGCTGCCTCCAGCCAAAGGTTAGATCTCCCATTTAACAGCTGCCTAATCCCACTCATGACTAAAAGATTTCTTGTAGAGTCAAGAATATTTCTGTTCCTCAGACTGAACTAAAGATCACTCTGTAGCCATGTTCAGTTTGTATTTGATAATGAATGAAATGCAAAGAATTATAAAACAGCCATTTCAAACCCCATTCTCTGATGCTTCTGGGGTTTGAGAAAAGAAGCACAGAAAGACAGCAAATTGGAGAGAGAGAGAAATGATAAAAAAACTCAAGTGATTTTCCACTCTGCCACTATTTGAAGCTATAACTTATTTTTCTTATGGTTGTAAGAAAAGTGACTAATACAGATATCAGTGTACAGTCATACCACATATGTCACAAGAGTGTTGCTGCAGTAGGTTACACAATACTATGTGGACAACTGTGGGCTTAATTTACTACTTTTTAGAATAATTTTCTTCTGACTTGTTCTGTTGAATAAGTATAATTGCCTTTCAATTTTAAACAGTTTTTAGATAGTTTTAATAAGAGTATTCAGAATACTTTGAAATATTAATATCCATCTTCCTCTTTCTATGCATGGCTTCCCATATCAACTAAATACACAAGTTGCGTGATAATATCTTCTGAACACTGTTAAATGGTATTTAGGCATTTGAAATGAAACAGCAGGAGCAGTTTGAACCCTTGCTAACCAGATGTCTAGGATTAGAGTCTATTCCAATACTCTCTATAAGAGGATGGAGTTATTATTTTTCAGTTTTTGTAATATAATTTTGTCTTTCAATGAGTACATACAGACTCAGTCAGACACCACCCTCAGCTATGTCTGCTTTTCTGAACAGAATTTCTTTGTTCAGACAAATTTTGCGATCTGAAACATGAATCTTCAGATCGACACAAATCATTCAACTTCCTAAATTTTTGGTATCTGCCTAGTGCAATTAGTTGAACTTACTCTATAATATTATATGTAATATATAATTATAACATATAAAGTTATGTATTGTAATATTATATATAATATAATCTATATTATACATCATTACATGCTATACATTATTGTATATAATATAATATAATATATTCTGTATAATATGTAATATAATATAATATAATATAATATAATACAATATAATATAATATAATACAATACAATACAATATAATATAATATAATATAATATAATATAATATAATATAATATAATATAATATAATATAATATAATATAATATAATATAATATAATATAATATAATATAATACAATACAATATAATATAATATAATATAATATAATATAATATAAGCTGAGCTTACTTTATAATATTGATTGAGAATTAGGAATGTAGGAATGGTATCACTCAGTTCAGGCCTTCTTTTTGTCCTATTATCCACTGAGTCAGCCTTCATTTATTTCCTTTCTCTCTTGAGTTAATGCTTATGCAGATTTCCCCCTTTCTATCGGAAAATTCTAATTATCTCATTAAGCATTTTGTGATGTAGCACATAGTAAGGCACTCTGTGATGTGCTAGGTTTTATTTATAGATGTCTACATGTACCTTTTAAGGCTTTTACACTTAGTATTGGGTAATTAAATACCCCACTGTGGATGTGAGAAAGTCAGGAAAGGAAGGAAAAATGGTGTGTAATCCAGCAAGTGGGATACTAACCTAAGTATGAAGGAAACGTTATTGCTTTGGTCTAATAATCTTTTTGCCATTGTATAGTGCATACATCAAGCCCAGAAACTGTAACCACTTGTCTGTAAAATCCTTCTCATTTGGAATGAAAATACCGCCTTTACAGAATCTGATAGCTAAGGCTATGGGAAGAGAATGATCTACATAAAAATCCACATCAAGAGGAGAAACTAAAAAAAATGCTTCATGTATTGCAAGGGAACACATTCAGTTCTGAACTCTGTGACTGAGAGAAGAGTACCGTTTTGTAAAGCCTAACTGATTAGACATATTTTAAAAAAGCCCACTAGTTCCATCCCAGGAAATGAAAAAAAAAGTCCAAAAAGCTCTAATCACAAGACACTTACTAGTGCTGTCAAAAGGATTCGTTCTGTAGCATCACAAGGGAAGACGGTGAAACCTGATCATCAGTGACGAGAGAGACTGAGAATGAGGAAAAGTCAGTAAGAGAGAAATCAGACAGAAAGAGAGAGTGAAGCTTAATGAAAGCATGAAATGTAAGGGATGAACATTTTGGCAAGTCAGAGACCTGAAGTAAAGCATCAGAACAAATGAAGACAGAACCAGCAGTGGAAGCGATCAAATGGATCATTAACAAAGCAGCCAAGGAAAGGTACAGGGGACTGAGGGAAGGAGAGAGGGAGACTGAAGCTGAAATTAGAGAGGAAAACTGAACTGGAGTGAGATGATTTGCAGTGACAGGATATGGCAGCAGTTGTAAAGAAGAGAGGAGGCTTTCTACAAGTGCTGAAAGTGAAAGGAGAACTGAGAGAGTTTGCAAGAAATGATGAGGGGAGTGTCCCAACACCAACAGCCTGATGTGGTCTACAATGGGTAGGTGCAAAGATGAGAGGATCAGATGAAATGATCCAGGTCTCCATAAATCAGAATCTTGGATGGCAGTAAAAGTGCCGCGAATGGCTATATTTTTGTTCCACTTTATTTTACTATATTTTATTCTATGGATGGAGGGAATGTTCCAGAGAAAGTGTCATGGTTTAGCTCCAACCAGCAACTAAGCACCGCACAGCCACTTGCTGTGCCCCCCTCCACTCCAGGTGGGATGGGGGAGAAAATCAGGAAAAAACCCTCACAGGTTGAGATAAGCAGTTTAATAGGACAGCAAAGAAAGAGGAAAATAATAATAATGATGACAGTGATAATAATGATGATAATGACAATAATGATTATGATGATAATAATAATAAAATAACAATAACAATCACAATCACAATGATAATATCACTGATAAAGGAATATCTATAAACAAGTGATGCAGAATGCAACAATTGCTCACCACCCCATGACCGATAGCCCATCCCCAAGCAGCAATTGCCACCCCCTCGGCCAACTCCAGTTTATATACCGATGTTCTACGGTAGGGAATAGCCCTTTGACCAGTCTGGGTCAGCTGTCCTGACTGTGCCCCCTCCCAGCTTCTTGTGCAGCTTGCTGGCAGAGCATGGGGAGCTGAAAAGTCCTTGACTTAATATAAGCACTACAACTACTTAACCACAACTGAAAACATCAGTGTGTTATCAACATTATTGTCATACGAAATCCAAAACACAACACTACACCAACTATTAAGAAGAAAATTAACTCTATCTCAGCCAAAACCAGGACTGAGAAGGTTTGCAAGAAATGATGAGGGGAGTGTCCCAACACCAACAGCCTGATTTGGCCTACAACGGGTAGGTGCAAAGATAAGAGGATGAGACGAAATGATTCAAGTCTCCGTAAATCAGGAAATGGCAGTAAAGGTTCTGTGAATAGCTGTATTTTTGTTCCTTTTTATTTTATTATATTTTCTCCTATGGGTAGAGGAAATCTTCCAGAGAAAGGAAAAGGAGAATAGAAATGGCCATAGAATTTACAAAGACAGCACACAAGTAGTGGAGGTTCTGAGGAGCATAGATAAGTAGGATGAGAATAATAGGCATGCAGGATACCAATAGAAAGGAATCTAATGTCAGAGAGTTGGTTGCAAAACTATGGGTGTGGGACCTGTATTTGTGCTTGATTGAAAGGGAGGAAAACAACAAAGCAAAACAGAAAAAGTAAGACTCTCTAGTTTGTAGAGACAGAAAGGTAATGGGTATAAGCATGAGAAGCTTATGTGATACATTTGTTCTGAACATGGACGTGGATGAAGAACAAGGTGAAAGGTGTACAATATTTCTATGGAATAGGACTGGTAAAAAGCGTAGAATTGGAAAATGCTATGAAAATGTAGCTATTTTATTTTATTTTATTTTATTTTATTTTATTTTATTTTATTTTATTTTATTTTATTTATTGCTTTGAGTGAAAGCTGATAGACATTACTGCAGCGTCTGTGAGCCAACAAAAGCTTTCATGGAAAAAAAAAGAAGGGGTGGTTGGGTTTTTCTGTGCTTCTGAAACCAGATTATGCTAGATGTCACCCACTGTGTTCACAGAAACAAAAGTAAATGGTAATCCAACAGTTGAAAATGCATGAACCTTCTCTTAAGGCATATCAAACCACTGCAAAGTTAGTTGCAATGTTGAATGAAGTTGCCTTAGTTGTGCCTTAGTTGAATGACGTTTCTGCTGTTCTAACTGAAAGTTATAAATAATTGTCAAGGTTAAAAAACTTCTTCATTCCACAGAACATGCAACGAAGCTCGTTACATCATTGAGCAGGCTTTTGGATGTGTCCTTTAACGAAAGTTAAAAGCTTTCCATTCCAGTTTAACCTACTTCCACAGATTTTACATGTGCTCAGTATTCCACAGTGTATGTCTGCCAACTGTCTACTCTGTAGCTGAAAGACTGACATTTCCACTAAAAGTTATACTCAAATACTGGAAGTACATGGCCCATATTTTTAACTAAACAGTCAAGATTAAATACTGTTACCACCTTTCAGAAAGCTGGACATATTATTAACAATGACCAGACCTACATGAAATTGTGCCTGCTCTGTCTCTGTGTGTGGGGGGACCAGATGACTGCCAGAGGTCCTTTCCAGCCAAATTGCAATTCTGTGATTCTCAGATATTGCTGTGAAAGATCACACTGACTGTGTGCTACCCACACAGAGAAAGTTGAGCCTTTACAGACACGTACACTTTTCAGTCACAGAATTATTATAGGGTAACCTGGCAACCCTTGCTTTTACTCTTAATAAAACATGATATTCAGAGAAAAACTCTAGCTGATTCATATTTCGAGAATGTAATTCAGATACTGGACTTTGGTTTCACACAATCAGCCAAGTTTCTTTTTGAGTTAAAGTTGTAATGATTATATTTACGCAGCACAGAACTCACCCTGTATGGCAAATCACTGTGTTCTATTACATAAGTTTTGGATTCTGGATCTAAATGTCATATATTAGTAAAATCTTGATACTGCTATAAAACAGCATTTGATACTTAAATCTTAAGTTTAGAAATTGCATGCTGGTTTTAGATACACTATGGTAGGATCCAAGTGGTGTTTTCTGCAAATACTTCTGTCATCCATAAATATAGGACTATTACATCGTACTTCTTAGTCTTGACTGTTGCTCATTGATACAAGAGAATGTCAAAAGGACAACAGCCATCTCTGAACGTTACAGAATTGTAATACAGTGATTGAGCTCCATCTTGTGGAATAAAGATAAGCTTACAGCAGGATTTTTTTTTTTCCCTTCAGAAAGGGCATAATTTCATTAATTTCCTGTTGAAAGTTTTCCTAGTTGAAGTTTTTAACAGATAGGGAAAAAATTATTACAACATACTGCACATTAATAAGATGCATTATGATATGAGGAAGAATTAAAAGTATAGGGAGGTAGAGCCACAGCACATAATGGTTTGGTGAACATTTTTGTTAATACGGGAGATGACAAAAACATTGTTACAAACATGACTATTCATATTTTTGAATATTCACATAAATATTAGCTTTCAGCACTCAGGCTTTTAGGTCTGTTAATAATTGGCTTTACTCTGTGAAGAAAACATATTCAGGCATGTCTACTCTTGTTTTCACTCTCCAGTTATACTGTAGATGATGTGTTGCACAATCTTTATGAAAATAAGTGAATGCATTCTCAGCTGTGCATACAGACAGTCCAATCATGAGCTGTAGTAATCTGCTGTGTTAAACTTTTCTGTTGAAGACTATAGTATTTAAGATAGCTGAGGGGGAAGATAAAGTTATTATGTGGTGATAGTACATATTGCTAAACATAAAAAATGTTGTCAGTTCTCAAAAAAGTCCTCTTTGACTTTAAATGAATATACCACTGAAAGGCATTCAATATGATATGCTAAGTGCAGTTTTTTAAAACCTGAATAAACCTTCCAAAGGTTCACACACTTATATATAATCACTCATGCATACAAATATACGGCAGCGAAAGCGAGGCTGTATGATTTCTGCAGCTATAAAGATGAGATCATCTGGCATTGTATTTTTTTAATAGAGATATTCCAAGATAAAAGTGATTTTTATTTTTTTTAAATTGGTCCACTAATTTCTAAGTATCAAAACTTCAGACAAAGCACTCAGCAGGGGTTTGAAAAGTGTCAGGTATATAAATCCCATATGAGTCCTAGTGCTTTTGAAGATTCTCTTGGAAACTGTCTGTGTCTCCAGCTAAATACTTTTCCAAATCTGACTTTAAATACTATGTGTCAATTAAACTTTTGAAAAACCTCGCCCTACAATTATAACTTCAATTTTTGGTAGTTCTTTTGAGAGTGTTTAGGAGTTTCAGTGAAACATATGTTCCCAAAACTCTTACCTGAGTTCCAGCTTTGTCCTTGTTTATGTTACATTTCTAAAATAAAGGTTTGACTTGCAGTTCAATGGTTGTCACTCAGGCTCAGCGTTTGTGAAACTTTGGTACTCAGTGTAAAAGCTAAATATTTGAGTCAGTTTTCCAACAGTTTCCTTTTTAAGCTCATTAAGCGTGAAATGATGCTTCATTTATGTTCCTTAGAGCCTGCAATAAACATGACACAGATATGTGACCAATGACAAAGGACATAGACATAACTCCTCAATATGTGGGAAAATAGAATAAAATAAAATATAACCAAAATAAATAAAATAAAATCCAAACCAAACAACGTGTAATTCCTTTTCTCCTGCTCTCTCTCCTTCATCTGTGTGAACTAAGTAAAGGTTGGATTCAGTTTTGTAAATATTTTATAGCAGTGATATTGATTTCAAAAGGATTGCCAAGTTTACTGAAGACATTGTTAGAGTTTGGGGAAATTAATATGATCCACAAATCTGTTTTATCTGTTTTTTCCAATAAAGACTGACAAAATAAAATAAATAGTTAAACTGTTATCATTAAGTGAAACAATGACAATTCATACTACACAAAAATTTCCCTTCAGGAACACAGTTTGTAATCTCACAGCTGATGGGTCCCACTGATTTCATTTGGGTCTGTAGGCTTTACTGCTGTGGGGATGGGATGATGTTTGCTTATATGCACAAGTCATATTTCTTGCTGGGTAAATGCAAACTCTTCTCAATATCTTTGGAACAATTTACTTTTATAACACTTCTTCTGCAATTAATACCACTGATGTCCTTTTGCCAAACTGCCTCATGATATTCTGTTTGTGCTGCTAAAATTGAAAAGTGTCTCAAAGAGATTGAAGCCTAAGGGATTGTTCAAACTTATGGGGAAACAGGTACTTTCCTTTCCAGCTGAAGTAAGTACAAAATCTAGTATGAAGATGGAGAGGATTATTTGTTTACAAAGCACAGATTTTTCTAAATGCAAGGGGTTTAACAATAAATGTGTATGCTAAATGATAATCAAGTTTAGATTTACTTTTGTTTTTCTATCTCCTTTATTAGACAGGTTTTGCCAGAATTAAACTGTGCAAAAATATGTGATTCTTGTGTTTTCTCTAGTTGTTCATTTAAATTTTCCAAGACAACATGAAAAAAAAATCTCTTTGCAGATTTTTTTTTCTACTTGACTTCTTTTTTTTAGGAATAACTGTCCTTAAAAATGGGATCACTCTAGATGAGTTGCTATTGATTGATTTATTCTTGACAGTTTTATGACATGATACAGTTTCTTAGTTTTCTCGGTTGAGAAGTGCAGGACAAATACAATACCTCAGACTTCATTCAGGTCATCAATGTCTAAATTTATTTTTTATTTACCTAGTTGTCTTGAGAGATCAGTGAATGCATTTTTCCCACCATTCCTCCTTCTTTTGTAGAACATACATCTTCACATTACCGATTAAGATTTCAAAGTGAAAACATAGATCTTTTTGTGTTCCCAGGTTCTCCTTTTATAATAAAATAACTCACAGAGCTTTTAGAACATTAAATTATGTATATATAATTGGGAATTTTAGAAACCATGAATGTTAAATACTATCTGTGGCAAATACAGAATTGCTTTGGACTACTCATAGCTATTGTATAGGTAGGAGTTTGATTGTTAAGCTCTGGTTGTGTGATACTTCTTTGCTTCATGTTTATTTATCTAGTTCTTGTAATGGGTATAGCACAATAATATTGATTTAGTTTAATAGGGGACTAATTAGCAGATTAGAAAAGCTTAAATAAGATATACCTCAGAAAAATGTTTGTGGGTTAATAATGGAAAGCAATACCTATATCATTGATAACTTTTTTTCTCAAAACTTTCTGAATCAAATGGAATGCCAGAGAAGAAAGAAGAAACAAAGAATTGAGGAAAGGTGTTAAGAAGACCAAAATACGCAGAACCATAGAGGGCTTTCATGGGAATCAGCCTGACTGTACAGGAAAACACAAAGTGTTATGAACTTCATGTAGAAGCCCTGTTTGCTACTTAAAAAATCCATTCCTTTCCCTAGTTTTTCCTTCCCAGTTTTAAAGAATATTGACTGTGATGCTGTCACAGTTAAAAGAAAGGTCCAAATCCTTTACTTTCTATAATGAATAACACCGTGAGAAAGCTAGGTGAATTAATAGGAGAAAAATAATGCTATATTAATACATCAAGTTATTTGTATTAATTTATTTTAACTTATTGTTTTAATAAATAATATAGAATTATATTATTTAACTAGTTTTACCACTGGAAGTGTAGAGTTCTGGGGTACTTTTTATTGTTGAAGTAGCTGGGTGGATGATTTGGGTTTTTGTTGTGGTTTTTTTATGACTATTAATGGAAAAACAACTGACAATTTGTCCTCAGATTGTGAACAGATGGAGAACCTCCCATTCCCAACACTCAAGAATCTCCCTTTGTAGCTGAAATGGCGATTTTTTGTGAATATAATGTTGGGTTTTTTTTCAAATGGGCATTTGTTGATTTTTTGTTGAGAGCTTATATACCAGAATAATAAAGTCTTGGAAGTAGAAATTATAGAAAATTGGAGGAAAATGTTTCTCCCAAACCCCACAATTGAAACAGGGGATGGTCAGTGGGGCTATTCCAGTGTCTCTAACAACTTGGAGAATCTCTGAGGTGTCTGACTGGTCTCTCTTACATTTATGATTCAGGCAACTCTAAGGTTTGGGATAGAAAGAACATTTTCTCTCAAGTCAGAGAAAAAGGAATTGCTGTAAACTTCTGCCTTCCTCTTTAGCAGAGGTTCTGGTCTGCTTATTAGGAGTATTCAGCTGTTTGTACCTAAGGAATTACTCGATACTCTATAAGCTTATATTTTTAGCATTATTCTTGCTTTTCTCATGAAGTGCATTCTAGCTTAATAATGATCTTATGCTTGTTATAAGGTGCTGAGAAGTGTTTTCAGAGTTTGTTGAGTTCAGACAGGAATACAGAAAGCGGTTTTGTGAACCCTACTTAATTTAGTGTGTATTACATGACTACAGAGTTGCATAGTGCCTTCCATTTGTAGTGATCATTGTGTCTTGTTTTTCCTGTTTAAACAACAACAAATTACATAATTATAAGCAATGAGAAAAAACAAAGTAAATGTTTGATTAAACTCAATCAAAACTGATTAAAAACACTTTAATTACACACATGTGTCTTGACTATTTGCTTTGGGTCATGTGGATAAATTATTTCACTAACACCTCAGCTAACTGTAATATTTAACTCCATGCTGAAGTCTATACAGGTGGAAATGAGGTGACCCAGGAAAGGAGTAAGGGGAACATTTTAGAGCATGTTGGGAATACCATTCCTACAAAATTCCTTGTAAATAACTTATATTTTCACTTGAAAACTCCTGAAGAGGATGTGTCCTCTATAGCAGCAGTGCTTGTGTGATTCAGACACTGAAAGACAAGTAATAATGGGCAAATAATGCACCTGTTTGATCCCATCTCATACCTTCTTTGTGTCCTCATAGATTTTTCTTTCTTTTTTTGAGATTTGTGGAAGATTCAGAAATAGAGCAAGGTCCCTATAGTGCCTTGGTGAAAAAAACAAGCCTCCAGGGATAGAAGTAATGTTATAGAAGCAAAATATTATTTATTACAAATGCTGGAAAGAACCTGGCAAAAAATTAGAAATATATGGCTAAACTGGCGCAGTGAGAAGATCTATGACTTGTTTAGAGACAGGAACAAGAAATCGAATGGAGCAGACCTTAGGTTTGGGGCATATTTTTCTTTATTGCTATCATGGTGGATGCCTTGGGTCACATAGTTCAATTTCTTCTGAATCTTTATTAAAGATTAATGTCTTAGTTGCTACACCTAATTATTCAGGTTATATTCATGTGCATACTCAGATGTGTGAGAGAGAGAGGAAGGGAGTTCCCTCTGTAGTGATACGTATGCAGGAACTAACATATGTCCTGAAATTTATCTTGAATGAGAAGGAAAGCTATGTCTTTAGTGTGAAGGATCAATGTGTCTGAAATGCTAGGCAGAGGTTTAGAACAGAATGTGATGAAATATAATCTGTACAATCATCCATTTGATGCTAGCTGTCCTGCCTGGACTTAAATTGCAGGTGCCTGACAGACGTGACACAGCTGACGTAAGTCCAGCATTTAAATGATGATAGACACCCAACTATGTGAGAAGATTCTCTAGAGAGCTCTTTTGCAGGTTTTGTCTGCTTGAAATGAAATAGATGAGTTAATCTCTACCAGCTCTCTACCAGCAAAGTAGCTGACTTCGGGTCTTATCAATGTCAAGTAGGGTTATCTCTCCTGCTTTTAAATTAAGAGTATCTTAACTCTTTTTTAAGCAAATGGTTTCACCAATCAACCAGAATATAATTATCCTTAATGCCTAAAATAATCTGCATTCCTTCTAGAGAGCCTCCAAAAGACCTTGAGCTAGATATTAGCCCTAGTACAAGACAAGGCATGGAAGGTTCCCTTTTTGAGAAGTGCAGTATCTTCCTCAGCTTGAAGCAGGGAAAGTTCCAGTCTGAGAGAGCCCTCAGGGCTCGCCCTGGACTTCTGGAAAAGGTATAGAAAAAATTATATTAAAGTTACACAAGAGAGTGAAGCATATACACTGTCTGTCTTCTCCTGGCTGTGGTTATCCCAAAGCACAGCTTTGTAAGGCACTTCTTTGTCTCTGCTGTGAGGAGGCTCAAAAATTTCACTTCTCTTCAGCTTGGGTGGCTCTTGTGTCTCTCTTCCCAGCTATATAACCCCATGTGACCTGTTCTTTTTTAATGACTTTAAATTATTTTTTAATGACTTTAAATTATTTTTTAATTGTTCTAATTATTTTTAATCATTACAAGAAAATATTAACATTACTTTTTAAAAACAGTGACACAACAAATTTAAAACCTTCACAGTTCCAAATAAAAGCTATAAATGTGTTTTATATGTACAGAAACAACAAGTTAAATGTAATGTCAGCATGAATTTTATGTACACAAGAATAAAGAATTGAACATTATATGATATTCTAATGTATTAAGGGCATAATGCAATTAATATATCCTGTAGTAAAGGTATAGACTGATTTATCATCACTCCCAGTTAAATCACCTTCTTAATTAAAAACCTGCTCTGAAATGTGTAACAGATAGTAATAGGATGAAATTTACTGCAAAAACATCATTATTTTCTCTATAATTGGCTGTATAAATGAGTCATACTTAGTTCTGAAATAAATACTTTGGCAGCTGTAACTCAGTATATGTCATAGGTTTACTTTCAATTTGTACTTACATTACTGGAAGCAGAAATTTCCTGATAATCTTATCTAGAATAACTAAGAAGTCAAAAGCATGAAAAAGGAAATTCAGTCCGCTAAGAGTTTTTCTAAAGGAAATAACGTGTTATTCTTTTTATTGAGGCTATGTATTGTTCTTATTCAAAGCTAAGAATTTGTGGACTAACTCCAGTTTCAATCCTCATTGTGTCAACTTTTACATTTGATTTTTTGATTGTTGTCTACATTAATTAAATCACATTGAAATATAACCATGCTCTGGCCTCCCTGAGACAGAAACAGGAATAGCCACCAGAAAAAACCCAAGATCAAGGGGGTCCTGTATCCTCCCCCTGACAGGCTGAAGGCAGTAGCTCAAAGGAAAGGAGCTAATGGAGGTATGTCCATGCTCAGGTCGGCAGGCAAACACCCTCCTTGCTCACCTCACCTCCCCAGCTGCCTCTGTACATCAAATATGAGGCTCTGGACATGGAAGGACAGTCCACAGATAATGTGGACAATGGTCCAGCTACACTGGAGGTGTTGCCCAGGTCAGAAAGGTCTACCTCCCACAACATGACCACCCCCATAAGGCAGAAAAGACGGGTTATAGTTGTAGGCGACTCCCTCCTGAGGGGAACTGAAGGTCCCATATGCCAGACTTCCCTTTTCTTAGGGAAGTCTGCTGACTTCCTGGGGCCCTAGTTAAAGACATCACTAGGAAATTTCCTAGCCTTGTATGGCCCTCAGATTATTACCCACTACTGCTCTTCCATGTGGGTGGAGATGAAGCTGCAACTCATAGTCCAAGAGTGATCAAAAGAGACTTGAGAGCCTTGAGATGGTTGGTAAGGGAATCTGATGCACAGGTTATTTTTTCCTCTCGCCTTGCAGTTACTGGCAGCAATATAGGGAGAAACAGATGGGACCAGTCTATTAATACATGGTTCCATGACTGGTGCCACTGCCATGATTTTGGGGTTTTTGATAATGGGATGACCTACATGGCACCCGGTTTGCTGGCATCAGATGGGATTAACCTTTCTCAAAGGGGAAAGAGGGTCTTTGCTCACAAGCTAGTGGGGTTTATTGACAGGGCTTTAAACTAGACAACTGAAATTTGGTGGGAAGAATCCCATGTCTGGAATGTAGCTATCGATGGCTACAGGCTGTTCAGAAGAGACAGGCAAAGAAGGATGGGCAGAGGCATTTCTCTTTACATCAAGAAATGGATAGAGTGTGCAGAGCTGTCTCTGAAGAATAGCCACAAGCAAGTTGAAATCTTACGGGTAAAAATCAGAGACCGAGGCAACAAAAGGAAACTTGTGGTTGATGTCTACTACAGGCTGCCCGATCAAAGGGAGTCTATTGACAAAACTTTCTTACTCCAGCAACAGGAGGCATCATGCTTACAGGCTCTCATGCTGCTGGGGGCTTTGACCACCCTGACATCTGCTGGAAAAGTAACACAGTGAGCTGTAGGCAATGAAGGAGACTCCTGGAATGCACTGAGGATAGCTTCTTAAGCCACGTAATAGCCAGCCCTACCAGAGAGTTTGCAATACTGGACCTGTTGCTCACCAACACAAGTGAGCTAACTGGTGACATCAAGATTGGAGGCAGCCTGGGCTGCAGTGACCATGCATTGGTAGAATTCGCAGTCCTGAGGCATATGGGGCAGGTGAATAGTAAAGTCAGGACCCTGAATTTCAGGAAAGCACACTTCCAGCTCTTCAAGGAGTTAGTCAATAGTCCCCCTGGGAAACTGCCCTCAGGGGCAAGGGAGCAGAACAGGGCTGGTAGATCTTTAAGGATGCTTTCCACAGAACTCAAGAACTCTCAATCTCCAGGTGTAAGAAAACGGTAAATGAAGGCAAGAGATTGGCCTGGCTGAGTCGAGACAGGTTGGTTGCCTGGTTGCAGAGGCTGCTCAGTTGCACAGGTTGCCCAGGGAGGTGGTAGATGCCCCATCCCTGGAAACATTTAAAATCAGGTTGAATGGGACTCTGAGCAACTTGATCTAGTTGAAGATGTCCCTGCTCATTGCCAGGGGGTTGGACTAGATGACCTTAAAAGGTTCCCTCCAACCCAAACTATTCTATGATTCAATGATTAGAAGGAACTGGCAATAAAATAAGAATATCAAAAATTATTCAAAACCCTCAGCACATTAAGCATGAAAGTCATATATATAAAAAGGGACAGAATTTATGGAATGTGTACATATCATGTATTTATAGATATAAATGTGCATACATATACATATATATGCAAAAAAAATACATGCACAAATGTGTCATATACAATAAAGCTTCCTGACTGAATTGTGGAAATTCGTTCCATGAATAATCTAATGTACAATGACGCCATTATATAATCTGCTTAATGGCCTTTTACACAGATTCATGGAAAGACTCATTTTGGATAGGAGGTCTCAAGGTAGTCCTGGGGAAGCTCTGGTTCAAAGCAGGGCTGACTCCAAAGCTGGAGTAGGTTGCCCAGGTCTGTGACTAACCACGTTTTGAAAATCCCCAAGGACGGAGACTCCACAGCCTCTGTGCAATCTGCCAGTGCTTAACAACTCTCCCACAGAGTTACAGTTTAAGACAATTAATTCAAAACAGATTGTTATAAAAGTCTTAGGAGCATTAAGGATTCGGGGGTGGTTGTTTGTTTCTTACATAATTGGACAAATTCAAAAAACACATTAATCTTGAAATTAAGGGGGATTGCTGAGAAATTAGCCATGCAAATAAAATAATTTCTCATTTGGAAGTGAGATGCAAATTATTATAACGTGCTGGGATCATCATCACAAACTGAAATTAATGCAATACACAAACTGTTACTAAAAATAAAAATGTTATATTGATTATAGCTCAGCAGCAATATAATGCATCTTTTTAATCAGAATTGAAGAAAAAAGACCATTAAAGAATGACTAATATAAGCTGGAAGCCAAATACTGCTCATCTTCTTTTTTTTTGTAATATTGCATGTTCTATGTTTTAGCCATTAATTGCTCATTACAGCAAATTAGACACACAGATGTTTATCCTAGTAATGTGTAACATCAAAATTGAAATAATCCTTTTCTTTAGTTGCTAAAATGTTGTAACTTATTTTTACATGTCCACAGTATAGCCTTATTAGAAAAACAACTGGTCTTTATTTTTGTTAACAAGTTCTCAGAGATTCTTCACAGGTGAGGAATTCATCCACATGTTTGGAGGAAGCACCTGGCAGACTGACTAATAGATGTCTTGCACAATTTTTTCAATGATACCATTCAATTAATTGTAAGACATCCTTTTAATGTAAGTAAGGATAAAATTGCAATTGTTGAGCAAAATAAAATGTCTCAGAGCTACTTGCCAGAGCTTACCTAGCCATGGAAAAGTCTCAGACATTTTAAATGAACATTCCAGTTTGTCTACAGAAGCAATACTTGGGTATTTACTTTGTGTGATCAACAGATTTCTCCATCTACTTGGCAGGTTATTATGGCATGATAGGCATTTTCAGTGACATCTACTAGTAAAGATACCATAAAATGGTAAACATAGAACAGACAACATCTAATACAACCCAGCAATTTTGAAATTCAACTTTCACCACGTGTGTAGGAGATAAAGGCTTGGTCCTTTCCTGGGGTTTAAATCAGTATTCCTTACTGATTAAGCAAATATTCCAATCACTTGTCAGTGGGGTGTGTGAGCCTTTGTGCAGTTGTGAATTGCCATATTCACTGAGTCCAGCAGTGAGGGATGGGGAGTAATATCATAAGAATGTTTTTAAGGAAGTTCACATGCCAAGTTTAAAGCTATACTTCATTAAATAAAAAGAATTTAAGTGTCTAAATCCTGGTTTGCCATACTCTCCCACCACCTTACCACCACTTAAACTAGGTTAAGCACATTTCTGTTTGACTTTAACTGCTCCTAGCCTGAGTTTTCAAATAGATCTGTTAAATTCTATGGTGACAGAGAAACACAGTGTTCCTCTAACTAAACCTTTTAAGGGATTACATCTAATAATGTACAGAACTGAACCTCTCACAAAATAGAGCTAAGTGGCTATCTTAGAAAAAAACCACCACAAACAGTCAAGAAGCAAACAGAAAACCCTTGAAGTCGGTTTAAATTATCATCTTAATTTATCTTTTAAGTTATCATCTGCTGGTTAAATATTCACCAAGGAGAAAGACTCACTCCTAATGGTCTTCCAAAATTCAAGAATTTTCATTGCCCAGGAAGAAATCTTTGACAACACTATTTAGACAGCTTGAGGTAATACTGCTTTCTTCTCCTTCTGATACACGATCATGACGCAGTAAAACATAAGAATTAGAACAGAGGGGAAAAAAAGAACAGAGCTGCATAGCTTACTTGTTAGCTCATTCATCAAGCAAAGGAAATTTTTGGATTCTGAGAAGAGTTTCTGGACTGTAAGTGTTGTACTTATATGTCCTAATTTACAGATCAAGGGAAATATTTGTTTTTCCCGTGACCACCTTTTCTTTCATAACAGGAGGCTCTCAGCCTTGAAATTCTCAGCCTTGAAATTCTCAGCCTAAAGTCTCTCTTTAAGTGGCTGAACAGAGTTTTTCTCTTCCCACTGGAATGATGATTTCTATGCTCTTCCCTAGTTCTTGGTTAGGTTTAGAATTTTTTCATATGCACTCTTTGTGCAGTTGTTATAGTTTATTTGCCAGATCTGAAATACCGTTCAAGGAGTTTCAAGGGTATAAGAGACCATTAGACTGCCTTACTTGACCAAAAGGAAGTGGCTTCTAGAAGCAGTAATTTGAGAAAAATCTCCCCTTCCATCCTTCCCAGGACAAGAATTTGTGGATTTAATACAAACTTCAAGAAACAAGGTCAAATACATAAAAGAGTGCAACAACTCAGACTGAGGGAAACAGAGTCTTATGTCTTTAGATAATGATTAGGTTCCTGACTCTGGGAAAGGTAAGAACTCTCTCTAGTTTTTCCTCCATGTCCAAAATTGTTTGGGCAGAATTAGTTGTCTGTACTGTATATATATGTACTGTCTGTACTTAATGCCTTCTTTGTCTCAGTCTTTAATAGCCAGACCAGGTATCTGCAGGGTATTCAGCCCCCTGAGCTGCAAGACATAGATGGAAAGCAGAATAAACTCCCCTTAATCCAGCAGGAAGCAGTTAATGACCTGCTCCACCACCTGGACACCCACAAGTCTATGGGGCCTGATGGGATCCACCTGAGAGTGCTGAGAGAGCTGGCGGGATTGCTCGCCAAGCCACTCTCCATCATTTATCAGCAGTCCTGGTTAACAGGGGAGGTCCTAGATGACTGGAGGCTTGCCAATGTGATGCCCATCTACAAGAAGGACCGGAAGGAGGATCCTGGGAACTACAGGCCTGTCAGCCTGACCTTGGTACCAGGGAAGATAGTTTCTCTTGAGGGTGCGCACAGGGCATGTGCAGGACAAGCAAGGGATCAGGCCCAGCCAGCACGGGTTCATGAAAGGCAGGTCCTGCTTGACCACCATGGTCTCCTTCTATGACCAGGTGACCTGCCTAGTGGATGAGGGAAAGGCTGTGGATGTTGTCTCCCTGGACTTTAGTAGAGCCTTTGAGACCGACTCCCACAGCATTCTCCTAGAGAAACTGGTGGCTTGTGACTTAGACAGGTGTACTCTTCACCGGGTAAAAAACTGGCTGGATGGATGAGCCCAGAGAGTTATAGTGAACGGAGTTAAATCCAGTGGCAGCCAGTTACAAACTGTGTTCCCCAGGGCTCAGTTCTGAGGCCGGTCTTGATTAATACCTTTATTGATAATCTGGATGAGGGGATCGAGTGCTCCCTCAATAAGTTTGCAGATGACACCAAGTTGGGTGGGATTGTTGATCTGCTGGAGGGCAGGAGGGCTCTGCAGAGGGATCTGAACAGACTGGATCAATGGGCTGAGGTCAGTTGTATGAGGTTTAACAAGGCCAAGTGCCGGGTCCTGCACTTGGGTCACAACAACCCCATGCAACACTACAGGCTTGGGGAGGAGTGGCTGGAGAGCTGCCCAGCAGAAAAGGACCTGGGAATGCTGGTTGACAGCTGGCTGAGCCAGCAGTGTGCCCAGGTGGCCAAGAAGGCCAACAGCATCCTGGCCTGTAACTAGTGTGGCCAGCAGGAGTAAGGAAGTGATTGTGCCCCTGTACTTGGGACTGCTAAAGCTGCACCATGAATACTGTGTTCAGTTTTGGGCCCCTCACTACAAGAAGAACATTGAGGTGCTGGAGCATGTCCATAGAAGGGCTGGTGAGGGGTCTGGAGCACAAGTCTTATGAGGAGTGGCTGAGGGAACTGGGGTTGTTTAGTCTGGAGAAGAGGAGGCTGAGGGGAGACCTTATCGCTCTCTGCAACTACCTGAAAGGGGGTTGTGGTGAGGTGGGTGTAGCTAGTGATAGGACGAGAGGAAAAGGCCTCAAGCTGGGCCAGGGGAGGTTTAGATCAGATATTAGGAAAAAATTCTTCACTGAGAGGGTGGTCAAACATTGGAACAGGCTGCCCAAGGAGGTGGTGGCGTCACCATCACTGGAGGTGTTCAAAAAACTTGTGGACGTGGCACTTCAGGACATGGTTTAGGGGGCATTGTGCTGTTGGGTTGACAGTTGGACTTGATGATCTTAGAGGTCTTTTCCAACCTTAATGATTCTGTGATTCCGTGATGTGGCATAATGAGATCTAGACATTCCTCTGTCCTGTATAGATTTCATTAATAAAAATTAATAATAACATTATCTATTTCAGGGAAAATGGTAATTAAGTAAAGTTTTACTGCCACTGAGGAGTAATCTCAGAGATTCAGAACAACTGTTCTTCTAATAAGGCTTATTGATAAGTCTTAAAACTTTTCAAATTAAATGCCAATGAGATCTTAAAATATCAATGTTCTTCATTGCACTGTCTGTCAGTGAAATTACTTTGAGATCAGTTATTGGCATTTTTCTCCAAAGTGTGTAATACTAATTTCATTAGTATCAGATTTTAATCTATCAGATTTTAATTTTGGATGTACCTTTTCTATTTAAGTTGGTTTTGGAGTAACACCATTTACTGATGGACTAACACCATCAGCCAAACTGCATTTTCTACATTGCTATCAAACATTAGAAATGGTAAGTACTTCTAATTTTCTTTTTGTTCTTTCAGGTTTTGGTGCATGTTACTGTAGATAGTAACATGTTAGTAGTTCTTATTTAGCATGAAACGTAAATCAGGCTTGCCTTTTAGACAAGTATGTCTGGCACAATACTATGCAGTTGTTGAGTCAGGTTTGCAAATACTTGCTTCAAAGGCTAGCAAAACTTGATATGCAATTAAACAGCAGTACTGGGAAGCTCCAAGTGGAATGGAAACACCATTCAAGTCTCTAGACATTCCAGCAGTGACTGAAGTTGGTGTCAGTATTTCTAATACATGCTTTGCAACTAATTTTTTTAGAGAACTTTCCAAAATATGGATGATAAAAAGGCTAGGCAATGTTGTCATTTCTTTAAGGATGCCCTTAAGGGACTATGTGGTTCTATGCCCTCACTAAATCATGCTACCTAGCCATAGGAGTAGTTATAAGCTTCAGTTCATTTGTGTATCCTTTTCTGAAATACAAGATTGGTGTGCCTGTGAAATTGGCCCATGAGATCAAATTATTCTTCACTTCGGATTTTCAAACTGTGTGCAACAACTTTTATTCGGTGAATATAGTGATTTTTCCTAGTTAACATACCTTTTCCGGCCAACTGAAAGAGACAAAGATTGGTATCACCCTAGGAATTGCTGTTCATCTCTTCATCATGCTTATTAAGGTATGACTTACAAATGGAAACGATCTGGGCAAACTAGCCCAATCTCCTGCTATTCTGTAATGACTTTCACAAACTTATTTGGACGTATCTTGAAAGCTAATAGATATTTTTCCTTCACTATTCCCTTTGGGAGTTTGTTCCATACTCTGATTCTTCTAATCATTAGAAATCTTTTAATTTCCAGTCTAAAATTATTCATTGCCAATTGCCAACATTTTCCTTTATCTTAAATAGCTCTTTCTCCTCCTGGGCATTTTACTATCCTGCTCACTCCTGAGGTATTTATAGACAGCAATCATGTCTGTTCCCATTATTTGTTTGAGTATTTGCATTTTTTAATGTGCTGTAAATGACATGGTGTTGCTGCTGCTCCCTGATTAGATTGCTGAACCTCTTAAAAGAAGGAGGAAGATTGCTTAAACCAGCTAAAAAATGGTTGTATCAATACTTGGGGAATGGTCCTTTAGGCAAACATCTATTTGTATGAAGTGCTTTGAGACTGAATGCTATGCTGCTCATTTTATGGATTTTACCCTTATCAGCAGCAGCTTCATACCTAAAGAATGGCACCTGCCATGTTGCAACAACTCCTGGAAGTGAAAAGCTCCTTGCAGGAACCAGCCTACCTCAATGGCTGTCTTTGCTGACGCACAAGTAGGGTGGGGAGGGACAGGGAAAGAAAGATGAAGGGTACTATTTTGCTAGTGTTAAAAACTGTTCATTAGCATGAACTGCTTCACTGCATATTAGTGGCTTTTAATCCTTTTAGCTTTTTTCTGAGTGTTTTCCCACCATAAACTTGCATTTCATTGCTCTCTGTACAAAGCGATACCTGTTTGATCAATGTCTAATGAAATCTTACCTAAATCTCAAAAGCAAACTATTGATTGAACAATTATACTTCATTTATACTGAAGTGTTATTTATCCCCTCATTCAGTCCTCTCTTCCTTTATCTGACATTCTTAGATCCTTGTTATAACTCTATTTATAAGAACTGACACATTTAGATTGTAAATCATTTTTCCATTTTCATTGCATTGGAGAAATTGCTCCTCAATACAAATTTGCTCCCTTAAAGGACAGGTTCAGTGTAACATTTACGTTTAATTGATCCACTACGTCCACAATTGAAGTACTTGCCAAGGTTGCACACATGAAGTAATCTGCAGTATTCTTATTGCTGAAAAAGCTATTCCAATTTAAAATTAATGTTGAACTTTCTCACCTAGAAAATGAACAGCTCTTAGATTGGTTTGTGTGATGCTGAAATCATTTCCTGGTTCAACACCATGTTGAACTTGTACATCCTAGTTGATTTTTTTTTTCTTTCAGCTCTGTGAAATGACTGGGACTAGCTACCTCCCTACAATTTAGGGGCATTTGTACTGATAACTAATTACTGAATATGAATAAGTATGTTTGTTAATGTGGTAAACGCAATACCTGCAATAATTTGCAATCTCATTAAACTCTTGAAAAAAGATCTCAATCTAAACATTTCATAACAATGTCCAGAAAATGTCCTGGAAAATCCCTCATTAACAAAAAGATTCTCATTCTTTATCACTCTATACTAAGCCTTGCAAGACCAAGAGGTGTCCCAAGACCTGCTTCTCAGAGTTGTGGGGGGAAAAGAATGAAAAGAACATTTTAGTTATATTTTATGTACCTGAAAGCCATTACTACACGAAGACCTTTACTAGATCATAAACCTTGTGATGACGTTCTGAACAATGATTCTTTTCACAGCCATCTGGTCAGTCTGATTGGTGTATACCTGTCCTGAAGTACTCTCTTCCACAGAGCACTGGAATTGGCTTATGTTATTTTCAGTACATAAATAAGCCTACCAACTTTCTTTTCATTATTTGTTTGGAAATCAACTTCTATGTGAAAAAAACCAAAACCCTCTCTATATTTTTGAACATTTTATTTCTTGTACATTTTCTTGAATATAAATATAAAAAATACATCTTCCATTTGTTTCTTGTCTACAATATCATATATGAGTAAAGGAAATGTTTTACTAAAAAATATTTCTGGTTTTTTAACTTCATTTTTAGTTCATAACATTCTTTGCAACTGTAAGTCCTTACTTGGATCAGTGTTATTCACCATCTTTGAAACAGCAGTGCTTTAATTAGTGCATAATGAGTTTTCTTAATTTCCAGTGAGAATAAGTCCAACTTGCTTAGTATTTCTTTGTAAGTTGAATCTTAGAAGCTTGACATCTGTTTGATTGTGCTACATTGCATTAATGATGGCATGAAAGGTATGAATAAATATTTAAATGCTTGGATCTAATAATTTTAGCTTCAGATCATTAATATCAAAATCTTATAAAATGTTTGTAGTCGCTGCTTAGATTTTTAAATATATTCTCTGTGTAGCCCTGGCAAAGCATACAGAGTCAGAGTTCTCAGGTGGTCTTAAATGAATGGAGGTAGATGAATGAACTAAAGTTAAATAAATACAGTCTTAAGTCTCTGTGGGAGTATGAATGCAGCACGACTCACATTTTTTAACCCTTGAATACTTGTAAACATGAAAAAACTATTACATTTGACTGTATTACTTATATTTTTGATAACTGTTGGAAAATAGTTCTTAGGAGTTTTTAAGAGATTCATTTGGATCTCAACAAAACTACAGTCATAACCTTGAAATTCAACTTGCCTTTTCTAGGATTTTCCAGTTTGATGTACTGAATTCCATTTGTTAGTATTGTCTCTCTGAAAATAAACATATCAGTTCAGTACAACAGTTAGGTCTCTTAAATCTCAAATTTGAAAAATTAACGTGAGATAGGCCCTTTGGATGTTTTAGGACTATGGGATCACTTGGCTAGAAAAGATTTCATAATGTGAAAGATTTCGTATATGTGAAAATGTCCCATGCTTACAAAAGGAGATAAAATTCCTACATAACAGGAGTTAAATTATAATGAAGAGTGTCATGGTTTAGCCCCAGCCGGCAACTAAGCCCCACGCAGCCGCTCACTCACTCCCCCTCCCGCAGTGGGACGGGGGAGAGAATTAGGAAGAAAAACCTCGTGGGTTGAGATAAACACAGTTTAATAGGACAGAAAGAAAGAAGGAAACAACAATGATAATACCAACAAAGGAATGTACAAGAACAAGTGATGCCCAATACAGCAATTGCTCACCACCCCGTGATCGACAGCCCGTCCCCGAGCAGCGATTTCTGCCCCCCGGCCAACTCCAGTTTATGTACTGGGCATGACGTCGTATGGTAGGGAATATCTCTTTGGCCAGTCTGGGTCAGCTGTCCCGGCTGTGTCCCCTCCCAGCTCCCCGTGCACCCCCAGCCTGCTCGCTGGCAGGCCAGCACGAGAAGCTGGACTGTCCTTGACGGCTCAGCAACAACCCAAAACATCAGCACATTATCAACAGTTTCTCATCCCAAATCCAAAACACAGTCTCACACTGGCTTCTGTGAAGAAAACCAGCTCTATCCTGGCTAAAACCAGGACAGTATCCACCCCTTATTCCATACCATTTACGTCATGCCCGGGTCCTATACTTTTCAATACATTCCAATTATTCATTATTACTCTTCTTGTCTTTTAATATATACACACAGATATCACTTTCTTAGTCCATGGGCCATCACTTTAAAATGTCTGTGTAGTTCATTCAGTCCATGACTCTGGGCTTCATCCATCATAGCAGTCTCTCAGGGCAGGGGAGATGGTATGTGGTGTTGGATTGTCATCTGGCACAGTCCATGTCCATGATCTGCAGGTCGAAGATGTCGATCTCGAGGGAATTGTTGGGCGCAAGCTGCTGAAGCCAGTTCTGGTTCCATCACTGCTGCACATTGCTTGGTTTCAGTGAAGCTCATTCTTCATCTCACAGTCTCACACTAGCTTCTGTGAAGAAAACCAGCTCCATCCTGGCTAAAACCAGGACAAAGAGAAAAAAAAAAATCTGAACATGTTTTTGTTCCATCGCTGTTGGTATCTATTGTTCCCATGTGGTATTTTCCATTTCTTCTTTTTTTGAAATAAACTTCGGGGGGGGGGGGGGAACCCAAACAACAAACCAAAAAAGAGCAAGCTGTGTTTATTTTTACTATTTGTTTTTCTTCTGGAAACTGCCTTTGTTTCTATATTTTTGCTATAATAGTCACTATCTAAATAATGACATTTGAAAATTCTTGCACTTTGAATTGTGATGACCTATGTGATTACTGTAGGTTTTGTGGGAGTGTTTCACAGAACAATATAAATTTTCAGAAAATGTTTCCACTCACATGAAGTCTGGTATCACAAGCACAAAAGATTCATTCCCACATTAAAGATGTCCACAAAATTGATATGTGACTAATACTCACCAGATAGATACATTTTGAAAACTGAGACTTTTAAAAAACAATAAATCTCAAACATTTTAGGTAAGTCAGAGAAAGAACATTTCTACTACAATGAGTGTTGAAATAGAGAATCTCTCTTTTGCCCGTGTGTATACAGTTGAGTAGCTGGACTGTACATGAAACAAAACATCCTGCCCATGACATGAAAAAAACAGCAAGACATGTTAGGTTAAAATTATAACACAAACTGAAGTTTATAAAATTGTAACCATGAGTTAACTATTATACGTGGTAATTTCATGTTATGGTGAATTTCAAGAGTTAATCTCAGAACAGATTACCCATCTAGCATGCAAATATCTGTATTTCTGCAGAGAAACATGGGAGACTAATGGTGGGCATAAATAACACAATATACTAATTGCTGTAATGTAAAGATTACTGCAGTGATGCATGTGGGTGGTGGTGTGAAATTTATTCACTTCAGTTGTGATTTGTGAGGCTGAATTTGTCTGGTTCTTCTCCTGCATGTCGTATTCTCCAAGCCAAATGCAAAGGAATTTAAGTGAGGCTGTTGAGGAAGATTTTAGTGTGCCCAGGTGGTTGGTGTTCTTGTTCCAGGTATCATCTACAAACTGCTACCAGAATGGCAATTAACATGAAGGCTATTACCGAACTACAATTTCAAATTAGATTCTGACTGATTATTTTTTGTCACCTTTTGTGTACCTATTAAGAAACACTGCCTTCTGACATGAGAAGGAATTTTAGAATGGATGCAAAAGATAACTTGTATGGGTACAACTAGCAAAAACAAACTCCTTCAACTGTTTTGCCAGTTAAATCCCAGCTTACTTTCACAGACTGTATTCAGTCTCAAAGAAATCTTAGGAATAGGGAAAAAGCCACCACCACCCAAAAAAAAAAAACCAAACCCCAATATTTTTTGAGTCCTCATTAAAATTCTTGAAACCACCATTGTCCCAGCTTCAGCACTATATCATTTTAATTAAACTGCTAGCAAAAGCCAATAATAATAAACAAGAAAAATAAAGATGAGACAGCTTAAAAGGTTAACTGTAATTACTGTAATATTTATCTTTCTTCTAGCAGATAAGAAGTGAAGGAATTTATCTGTATGCTTCATAACCACATAGAATATAGTTCAAAAGACACATGAGGAAGTGAACTCAATCCATTCAAATGTTGGAAAAACTGTATAAGTTTCCTCACTGATGTTTGTAACATTCCAATGTTCTCAGTCTAGAGATTACAGCTACATGCTTTTTCTTAAATTCTTTCCTAAACCCTAAATCTTACTTACTGCCACCCTGTCTCCTTATTATTTGTTCTAGCTTCCATGGAAAACATGAATTGCTCTCTCTGTATATAAATGATTTACAATGCCAGGCTCAAACAAACCAACAAAACAAAAAAAAAAAAAAAGAGAAATTTGTTCACACACAGCCTTAGAACTTACTGCAGATATTAAAAAGTTAACACTGGTTAAGCAATACATGGTACTTCTACAGTACATGAAAGGAAAATCCACTGAGGTTTACTAAACACATACAGGAACTGTATCTGACCCAAAAATTCCCTTGAGCTGGAAGTATTTGGGTGATTAAAGAATACTGGGGAGTAGCATTATTATCCTGTTCGTGTTCTTTCCTCAACATCTGCTTGTGGACAGTTTCACAAACAGAAAACTGAATTTTATTTTGTGTTGGTGTGCTCTTTCTTAAGTTATTTTTTCTACCTCCTCTTCTTTGTAATAAACAGGTCTACTGATTAAAGAGGGATGAGAAAAAAGAAGAAACAAAAAATGTGTTGACAAACATGAATGCAAGATGGATGAAAAGCATTAAAGATGAAGCAGATAACACTGGGTGAGTGTATAGGGGCAAAGACTAAGAAGAAGTGATGGTAAGAATGGTAAGAAGACTGCTAGTCACAGAAATAAATATTTCTAAATTAATAGACATAAGGACTGACTGGGACCCATATATATCCTTCATATACTCTTCTTCTACCCACTATATTATAGAGGCCTGGCCCTTTCCCTCAGTTTTATGAAGGGTATGCCTGTATGAAGACATTGCATCAGTTACAACGATATGGCTCTTCATCTGCTTTTATGGTGCGATATTGCAGTCATTTGTTTTTCTGTGTTTGATGAAGACTCTAATTTTATATATTTGTCATGGTTTAGCCCCAGCCGACAACTAAGCCCCACGCAGCTGCTCGCTCGCTCCTCCATGATGGGACGGGGGAGAGAATAGGAAGAGTAAAAATGAGGAAATTCATGGTTTGAGATAAAGACAGTTTAATAAGTAAAGCAAAAGCCGCGCACGCAAGCAGAGCAAAACAGGGAATCCATTCACCACTCCCCATGGGCAGGCAGGTGTTCAGCCATCTCCAGGGAAGCAGGGCTCCATCACGTGTAATGGTTTCCTGGGAAGACAGACGCCATCACTCTGAACGTCCCTCCGCCCCTTCCTTCGTCTTCGTCCCAGATATATATACTGAGCATGACGTCATATGGTCTGGAATATCCCTTTGGCCAGCCTGGGTCAGCTGTCCTGGCCGTGCCCCCTCCCAGCTCCCCGTGCACCCCCAGCCTGCTCACTGGCCAGCCAGCATGAGAAGCTGGACTCTCCTTGACTGCTTAGCAACAACTCAAAACATCAGCACGTTATCAACATTTTCTCATCCCAGATCCAAAACACAGCCTCACACTGGCTTCTGTGAAGAGAATTAACTCTACCCTGGCTGAAACCAAGACAATATTAAATAGACTGGGATAGCTGGACATCCATCGCTTTTTGACACTTTCTTTATGCATATGAGCTCAAAGGAGGACAAATAATTGCACCTTCTATGACAAACTGAGGAAAAATATTTTAAATCCTCTTTGCAGAGTGAGCACTGGGGATGCCTTCACCCTAGGAATATTCAGTGCTACTACTTGTTTAAAAACTGATATCTATTCTCCGTCTTCTGTACCTATAACACTCTTAAATCTGAAGAAAACTTGAAGCTCTCTTTATATTGTTTGAGTTTAGTCTCCAAAACAAAAGTATGACAGTTATCCTGCTGCCAGCTCTATGTCATTGTGTGAAAAGAAGGTAAATTGCAGACATATTAAATGGAGATGACATTAATTAGAGAGGGAATGCCATGGGGTGAAGCCTATGAGAAAGCACCATTTAAACAAGACCTTGACTACATCTACCCAGCTCGATTTCATTAAATTATTGGGCTGGGCACACTCACAAAGAACAGCTAATTATTATGGAGAATGCTTACCCTAAAGATCTGGACTATATCTGCCCTCCTCTAATGGTTTAGAAATGCATTCAAAAGAAATAAAGATGCACAAATGAACTGTTAACAGTTTTTCATCCATGTTATACATCTAGGACAGGAGCCCAGAAGATGATAGTGGTTTAGTTAACAACAGGTTATTCACTTAGAACATGGAGAAAGTCAAGAGATTTGCCTCATGTAATATAGCCAAGACCTCTGGTGGTTTAAGCAGAAATTTTAGGTTAGAAAGCAATAAACAGTGAAGACAGTAGCTCCTCTTGGGGGAAGCATATATATGGATGTGTTCTTCACTGCCAAAGACAGACTCACTTTGCCATCCAGGGTGTGGACACCTCAACCAGGTGGAACAAGTGTCCTGTTCCCTTGAGACCATGGTGCTGAACACAACTGGACTAGAGATCTTGTCTGATATGGGCATTCTATGCAGAGTGTATGTGTGTACGTGTGTGAGATAGACTAGAATTTGTTATCCACCTGATACATACATCTCATTTAGTAAATAAATCTTAGATTTTATGTCACTGAGTGGCTTGGTTCCATTACACCTAACTTTCCCCGTGACTGAGAACTAAAAAAATTAAACAAAAAAGGAAGCCACTAACATTGCAAGATAATACATTTTCTCATTTGCCTATATTTGATCAGTTATTGTAATTTGCAAATATGTTCACAAAGCCTTATTGTTTCCTTTTAATGTTCTGTCTTTGGGCCTCGCAAAAGCTGATTGTCCACATAGGGAAAATGCAATTCACAAGAAATGTCTGTGGGTGGGAGGAAGATCATCTGATTTCCAGTGTTGTAAAAGTATTTAGAAGGGGACAACGGGAAGTAAAGAGTACAAGTTGGGAGAGTGCTGGGTAATAGAAGAGGAGACAACCACGTTTTAAATAAGCTGCAGTGTCTTCTGAGATTGCTATGGAGGCAAGAAGGCAGCTGTGGGTCCTGCTGCTAAGGCAGAAAAGGAGGGGTAGGAGCGGCAGAGAATCTCAGAGAGGTTTCTGCTGCTGCTTATCAAAAAATTAAGGGCTGTAATGGTGACTGTTGTAACAAGGGTAACTGTCTCCCTTTATCTGCTTTTGCATCTTCCCATGCTCTGTAGATAGTGATGGTTATTCCTGCTTTAGAAGGAACTCTTAGATTTCCTGTGGAAATACAATACAATAAATATATAAAATAACTGGAAATATATAATGTAATGTAATGTAATGTAATGTAATATAATATAATATATAAATAAATTATATAAATTATATAAAATTATATAATATAAATAGAAAATATATAACATAACTGGAAATATATAAAATAACTGGTTATACTACCTCTTCCTAATGATGGCTCTCTCTTTTGTACAGTCAGCATTGTTAGTATCCTTATTAAAGTTATCCTACTAAATAAGTGACTTTGGTTTTCATAACTCTTTTGTCCATCCTCTGCCACTCTCCCTGCTTCCATGGGAATCTGTATAGATGTAGGTGCCTAAATTTTGTCCATGATATGAATGTCAGAATGAATAATGAGATATTATATTGATAATGCATGTTAAAGACATTCAAGATAAGAGAAAAAAAAAGCCACAAAAAAAGCCAACCAAAAGACACAAGTGGAATTGCTAAGTTGATAATAGTAACTCAACAACTTCAGAGAAAAATTTTCTGATTTTGACACTTATAAAATCCTGAGTAAAAAGCAGATCTAGAAGACAGCAATTCAGCAAGGCTGGGGATCTGTCTATACCCTAGAACTACAGACACCTGTATCTTCATGACCTGTTTGGCCTTCAGAGACTCACCGTGTGCTTGCACTGAAAGTGGTGAGCATACTCATCTTTAACTTAGTGGCATGTTAGTCTAAGCCAACTACTATGTCTGTTAGCTAGTGATTAAATTACGTGTTCACATAAGTGGTCTATAATTCTGCTCACAGTATTTGAGTGCAGCTAAGGATGCCCAAATAAAAGTGGTTTAAGACAGGATTACACCCCCCAGCACTCTAACGACACTCACTGTAAAATTGTTCGGATTCACATGAAAAGAAGCAGCCCTGAAACAATGCAATTTTGCTCCTTCCCATCCAGCCCTAAGGTTATGAGCTATCATATTAGCAAACACAAATTTAACAGTGGATTTTAATTTAGCCTGGAAATGGTGTTATGGACATCAGCCAGGACTTGGAAAAAGCCAGGAAAATACACCTCACATTAGCTTTTTTCTTGTAAGAGTTTTATTATTCAGTCATATTAACCTGCAGTATCTCAAAGCTCTGGGTTTAATTTCTTTTGAACTTCAACCATCTTCCTAGATGTCTTTAAATTCTTTCTCTAAGGCTTATTAGAGATGAAAGAAATATTTCCTTGTGCTTTCTTCAGACAATATTCACAAGTCCAAATGGTGCTTTCAACATTATATATTAATATTAAATTTTTGATTACCTCTGAAATTACAGAGGTAATGACATTTATTCTTTTTTTGTACCATTGGTGAGATTTTCATAGAAAAAAGTATTGTTATTGCTAACATAAATGACTGACTTGGTTAAGAAAAAAGAGAACTATATAAATTCAGAAGATTATATCAGATTACAGGTTTCTTTTCTGTATGCAAAATAAAGAAAGATTCATATAAGCCTGTGGTCTCTAAAACCAGAAATATTAAGCTATGACTTTTAAATTAAACTTCATGTACGATGTTCTTCTCAGGAAGCCCTAACTCTTTCAATTAATTGAAAACAGGTTTTCTTTTAAACAGTTTTTAAGAAAAGTAAACCAGCCTCGATATGATGATAATACAGTGATTTTGTACTTCTAAAGGGGCTTTTCACCTCAGGCTTTCAAAGCTGCTTAGAAGTATTAAGGACGAGATTCTTAAAAGGAAGTAATATTAGCTTGCTGATGCTCTTGTTAAACTCTGGAAAATTCTCACTAACTTCAGCCAGAGTGAAACCAGGCCAATGCTGAGTGTCTTGGGACACCCTTCCCCACATCTTGCACACCCTTAAGTTACTTTGCATAACTGATCTTTCTAGGAAGTAAATACACATTATTCATACTTCAAGCTGAAGCACAGAATCATGATGCGTTTTGTCAAGCAGCACAGAAAGAGCTATGGTGACCTTGTTCAGAGGTCTGGGCTTGAATTTCAGAATAGTATCATAAGTACGTTATGACATACTTTGTTGCATGACTCATCCAACAGTTATATGGACTTCATTAAGCAGTGACAGTATTTTTGAAAGTTGATTTTCAGCCCCCAGATAAAAGCCAGGTAACTCTTGTTGACAGAAATCAGGAAGGGACTCTTAATTTCTTACCTGTTGTTTTTTGTTTGTTTCCACATAGGAAAGATTAAATAAAGAGCAAAGCTGTGCAGAAATTTGCTTCATGGGAGGGGAAATAATTTAAACTATTTTTCCTTAATAGAGCAAAAAGCTTGTGACAAAATTCAAAACATGAGTTTTGGAAGTATTCAAAATTTCCATTGTCAGTTTCTCCATTTATGGCTTTTTAGCCGTTTTCCCTTGGGCTTCTATGGAGACAGGAAAAACAAGTGATTTCTCACTTTCTCCAGCAGCTGCTGGCTGAAATTGCCACAATTTCTCCCAGCAGCACAGATCTGCTCAGTATGGCTCAGAGGAGACAAGCAGAGAGCAGTGCTGTAAGCAGTGTCCCTCTGTCACCTACCTTCTCTCTCTTAGAGTGACATTTACACATCAATGCATGGGGATGCTGCAGAGTCCTGATGTGAGATGTGGTCCTGCAGCTCTGAGCAAGGAGAACAGAACAGGTCCAGTCAGGGTTGCCGCAGGATGGCCACCCAAGGCATGTCAGAGCTCAAGTCAGGAAGGCAGGTTGGCAACGCTCTGAGCAACCTGGTCTAGTTGGAGATGTCCCTGCTCATTGCAGGGGAGTTGGACCAGATGACCTTTAAAGGTCTCTTCCAACCCAAAGATTCTATGATTCTGTGATTCTAAAGCAAGGGTCAGCAAGGGAGTGTCATGGCACGGGCATCCCTACAGTGAAGCCCAGGACAGGGCCAGGGCAAAGAGTCTGCGCTCCAGTGCAGCCCTCATGGGAGGAGGAGAGACCCATGGAGGCTGAACCCAGACCTTATCCCAGGTCACTGCTGTCCCACAGCAGAGGTGGCCCCAACCTCCTGCACTGCAGTCCCAGCGAGGGAAAAGAGAGGGATGGGATGGGATGGGATAGGGGAGACTGCAGAACTTGTTTTGCTCAGGGCCTTGGCAGTCTCATTATAAGTATTTTAGCTTAATAGAAGTGCTAGAATACATCACAGCGTTTCCTCTCTCAAATATGGAGGAAGAAGTCTCTCCTACAACTTGTTAAATTTCCTGCAACAGTGCTAAGTTTCACGCAACATCTATCCATTTTCTGAGTATTACGTATGATCTCAGTTACTCAATCACATATTTTTACAAGTGAATGCTAAACCTTTGCATCACTGCACAAGTAAAAACATTATTTAAGCAAAAAAATATGTGTAGATGACTTAACGGATACAGTTAAGTAATTTGCTAAACTACCTGAGGTACAGTTCTTGATCATATAATTTGCACTTCTTGGCCATTATATGTTTTTTAAGATCATGGGACTATGGGTAATATAGACTACTCACCATATGTGTGAAATGGCAGTCCTTTGCAATCTTCCCCAATTCCCCATAAATATTTTCTAGTTTATTATCCAAAATCAGCTCATTGCAGATACTGCATCTGGTGAATATTATCTTGGTGATTCACTAGAGTGTTGGCCTATGTTTTGATAAGTTGTATTACTGGGGAAAAGATGACAGCATAATCAGCTGTCAGATATTTCTTCTGCATCTGAATAAATCATTTGCCTGTTGATGCCAGATATATCATGAATTGTCAAAGAGAAAGATGGCTGTTTAATACAGAAGATGGAGCTCTGGGACATACAATATGGTATTAAAATTAGAGGATGTAAATTTTTTCACAACCAGAGCCAAGAAGGAAATAATAGGACTGTTACAGCAACAGTGAAATATTGGAAGTTAAAGCTGGCTATGGATTTTTATGAATTGTAGATTTATCAGATTGATTTTAATATTCAAATTTGGAAAATCATTACTGATGCACCTTTCTTGATAACATCAACATTTTGAAAATGTGACAAAGGAAAAAGTGACAGAAATAATTTGATCTGAAACCTTTTACTATGTAATATGAAAATTAAACTTTATAGGACAATGGTGATTATAATTTTGGAATAGGAAATTAAAAAAAAGCAGCAGTGACTTATGATTTGTTTTCTATTGATTTTTATTTGTCAGAAAAGGAAGGTTTACCAAATTTATAAATATACTATTTTCCTTACCTTATTTTTTCCTAAGTTATTAATAATTCAGTAATATAGATTCTATAAATTTCTAATATTTAGAAAGGTTGTAGAGCTTGTTTCTTCCCATTTTCATTCCTTGTATGTCCTAGCATTTTACACTCGAATATTGCAGAAGTTTTATGATTTTGTACGTGATAGAAGGAAAGCTTGTTAATGGTACAGATAGGCTTTCATATTAGTATCTTTAGCAATAACTGCTGATCTTTGTATGTGAAAAATTTTTTATGTAGTCTTAATTATTTGGTACACATAAAGAAGATGGTCATAATAGGACTATGTGTGTGTTCTCTCTCTCTCTTCCTCCTTGTACGTGTGCTTATAATAAATGTTGCATTGCTAAACTTTGGTTTGTTTCAAATCAGTCCAAACACATGATATACTTACATAAATATATATTACGTATGTGGTTTTCATTTTTCCACTACTATTCCCTATTGTGAAAGGGGTTAGTATGATCTGATGCCCCAGGACATGTTCCATCTTGAATTACAGCTTATCACTAAAGTCAGAGGGACACCTTATGCCAGCGCAGTTTGTTTGTCAGTAAGCTACAATTAGATATAGAAAATGTGCAGCCACTGAAGTCCACAAGTGACAGATCTGTTCTTTCAGCATAATACAACTGTCTACAAAAAACCCCAAATATTGCCTTTGAGACAGAATTTTCTTAAATGTCTAGTTCAAAGCAGTGAATCCTCACCTCTTCTCACACTCACAACGTAAGGATACGTGATGCATCACCACTTTATGCTCCATGTAGTGTAACGGTTTGGTAACACATATATTCAGAGACTCAGCAAACAAACTTTGCCTACTTGGAAGATATTTCACAGCCAATGTTTTTCTCCAAAAGAAGAAAAAAACAAACAACAGGTGACAAATGTCAGTCGTATGTTTTAATGAATTCAGGGAAGGTTTTCAGGTATTTTGGTGGTAAGAACCTGTGTAGATGAGGACATAGCATAATAAAAAGAAAAGCAGAACTTCTTACTAGAATTAATAGTACCAGTCCTGGACTGCAACCTCAGCAGTGCCACGTGTTGCTCACTGAGACAAGAAACTAGAGCACCGAGAGAGAGACGTTTAAAAGTTAGCGAGGTTCTTTCCCGTTACCGTCTTGCTACGTGTAATTTGGTGAAATCGGATCCTCAGCTGACAATAAAACTCACCCCGTTCACCCTTACAGAAAGCGGGAAGAACTGCCATCCCTCTGCTTGGTCGCCCTTCTCTGGGACTCTGGAAGGAGTCACAGGGTCTGAAAAAATCGGACTGCCATTAGGTCTCTGATCCTCGCGCCGCTAGATGTCCCTGCACGACAAACTTTCAGCAGGGCTGCCGTGGCGTGCCACGACACTTGGCGAGGCAGAGCAGCAGCGACAGGGCATGCAAGGCTAGTAATAAAATTGGATTGAGCGGAACTTGGCCATTTTTTTTAGCTAATAATTGCAGTAACTAGAAACAACACTGATGATTATCCACCCTGCACCAAACATTGTTGTTCATTGACACAAATGTAAGGTCCGTGGCGTATTATTGACAGTCAGCATCATTTAATTGTCTATGTAATGTCTTTGCCCACAAGAGTGAAAACAATGCATGGAAATCAGCCTGTAATGCCTGGCCTGGCTATCCTACTTGTTCATCCAATAAACTTGAAATGCCCTTGGTGCTCTGTATTGGAAAGACAGATTTAAAGCAACAACAGTCACAGCTATTTAAGAAAATAACCATGGTGCTACTTTAATTAAAGGAAAAATTTGCATATACTGATTTGAATACAATAAAATAATTATTCTTAAAGAATTGGAACAGTATATTTATACTGAAAAGCACCATTTCTAAATTACACTCACTTAGAGCCAAAAAACCTTCTCCTTTAATAAATTAGGATTTTTTAAGGATTAGAAATATGTCAAATGTTTGCAAAATAATTTGGACAGTACTGTGCTGCAGGGATACTCGTGTTTGAGCAGCACTAGAAAGCTGATGTGCAGCAATTATTTTGTTGTCTCCTGGAGGAATGAAACTTGGCAAGAAAATCATTACATAAACCCAAACATTAGATGTCTGCTTGTTGTGGGTATAATTTTGTTTGTGTTCTTCAAGAAAGCATTTAGGCTTGGCTCTTTCCTTTCATAAACACTAGAATATTGCTTTGAACAGCATGTTTCCTGTGGATTCCTGCTTCAGAAATCCAGCTTCAGGAAAAAAGGCAGGTCACATCCATAGGAAATGTTAAAATATTGCTTCTTTCACTAAAAATCACAGTTAGTTTTATTTGGAAGACAACACATATTATTCAAGATTTTAGTGTAAGTTCTTTTTAGATTTGCTTGTGATTGTTTGCTATTTTGTTGTTGGTTGTTTTCTTTTTTTGAAAGTTTTTTATTTTCTTTTCCCAAGAGATTTATTCATCCTCTGTCAGTGGTTCTTCATTAGGTACTAGAAGAGTCTCATAAAGTAATTTTGATAATTTCCAAGTTATCTTCCACAAAGCACGTACTGTATTGCCTAGGAGAAATACAGAGAAGTTCTCTGAGCAGTCAGGGATCGGGTTAGGAAAGCTAAAGCCCTGATAAGAATTAAATCTTGTCAGGGATGTCAAGAGCAACAAGAAAACTTCTACATGTATGTTTGTGATAAAAGAAAACCTAGGGAAAACACAGGCCCTCTCCAGAAGGAAATGGGAGACCTGGTTACCCAGGATATGGAGGAGGCTGAGGTACCCAATGACTTTTTTGCCTTAGTCTTCACCAGCAAGTGCTCAAGTCACACTGCCCAAGTCACAGAAGGCAAAGGCAGGGACTGTGGGAATGAAGAACCACCCACTGTATGAAAAGATCAGGTTCAAGACCATCTAAGGAACTTGAAGGTACAGAAGTCCATGGGACCTGAAGAGATGTATTTGCGGGTCCTGAGGGAACTGATGGAGGAAGTTGCTAAGCCACTACCCATCATATGTGAGAAGTCCTGAGAGCCTGGTGAAGTTCCTACTGACTGGAAAAGGGGAAGCATAACCCTCATTTATAAAAAGGGAAAAAAGGAAGACCCGTGATACTACAGGCCAGCCAGTATCACCTCTGTGCCCAGAAAGATAATGGAGCAGATCCTGCTGGAAACTATACTAAGGCACATGGAAAAGAAGGATTTGACTGGTGGCAGTGAACATGGTTTCACAAAGGGCAAATCATGCCTGACAAATTTGGTGGCCTTCTACGATGCGGTTACAGCATTGATGGATAAAGAAAGAGTGACTGACATCATCTAGCTGGACTTGTGTAAAGCATTCAACACTGTCCCTCATGACATCCTCATCTCTAAATTGGAGAGACGTGGATTTGACGGATGGACCACTCAGTGGTTAAAGACCTGGCTGGATGGTCGCACTCAACTCAAGAGTTGCAGTCAACGGCTCAATGTCCAAGTGGAGACCAGTGACGACTGGTGTTCCTCAGGGGTCGGTATTGGGACTGGCTCTGTTTAGCATCTTTGTTGGCAACATGGACAGTGGGATTGAGTGCACCCTCAGAAAGTTTGCAGATGACACCAAGCTGTGTGGTGCCGTCAGCGTGCTGGAGGGAAAGGATGCCATCCAGAGGAACCTGGACAGGCCTGTGCAAACCTCATGAAGTTCAGGCCAAGTGCAAGGTCCTGAACATTGATTGGGGCAATTCCAAGCACAAATACAGGCTGGGCAGAGAATGGATTGAGAGCAGCCCTGACGAGAAGCACTTGGGGTTGGTGGTTTGATAGGAAGCTCAACATGAGCCTGCAGTGTGTGCCTGTAGCCCAGCAGGCCAATAGCATCCTTGTCTGCATCAAAAGCAGCATGGCCAGCAGGTCAAGGGAAGGGATTCTGCCACTCTACTCCACTCTGGTGAGACCCCACCTGCAGTTCTGCATCCAGCTCTGGAGCCCTCAGCACAGGAAACACATGGACCTATTGGAGCAGGTCCAGAGGAGGGCCACAAAGATGTTCAGAGGGATGGAAGACCTCTCCTATGAAGACAGGCTGGGAGAGTTGGGATTGTTTGGCCTGGAGAATGGGAGGCTCAGAGTAGACCTTATTGCAGTCTTCCAGTACTTAAAGGGGGCCTACAAGAAAACTGGAGGAGGACTTTTTACAAGGGCATGTAGTGACAGGACAAGGAGCAATAGCTTTAAACTGAAAGAGGGTAGATTTAGATTAAATGTAAGGAAGAAATTCTTCACTATGAGAAGGGTGATGAAACAGTGGAACAAACTGCCTAAAGAAGTTGTGGATGTCCCATCCCTGGAAGTGTTCAAGGCCAGGTTCGATGGCACTTTGAGCAACCTGGTCTAGTGGTAGCAGAATTGGAACTAGATGATCTTTAAAAGTCCCTTCTAATCCAAACTATTTTATGATTCTGTGAAAACCTGTCTTGACTGGAGTCATCTAGCAAAGGTAATTTGCAAATAGTCATTTGCTATGTATGAGTTATTTCTTTGCTCATTTGTTTGAGTGTAAAAAGAATTATTTGAATAATTGTATAGATTATTTCTTCATGCAGTCATTTTCAATGATGTTAAGGTCAACTAACTTTACAGGATTTGATAATTATAGAAACAAGAATATCCGTAGATATCTCTTGTGACTTTGAAAATGTTTCTCTTTATGTACATCAGGAAAAAAAACCTGTAAAGATTCAGGAGACCAAAGGCCAGAACAATACTAAATGGCGAAGTAAATATACATATTTGTCAACATAATAGTAACAGAAACAATGCCAAGAAATGTTTCCAGGCACATGATCTTCCATAGAGCTGTTTTCATGTTCTAGGCATGAATTTGGTGAGGGACAACTAATGCCATTAAAACCAGGGATTTAGGAATAGTTTCTAGCTCTATGGGCATTCGCATGAAAGGGACTACTCTTCATAAAGTGTTTTGGGACTTGATAGACCATAATAGTATGGACACAGTCCATTTTGTCCAGCTGACCTTTGTGTCAGAGAAACAGCAGAGACGTGTTTGATTTACTAAGACATAGACAAATTTTACAGACAAACCTAGTTCAGAGCACTTAAGAGATTTCTTAGGAGTGTTGTAAGGACAGGAAGCTCATCACCTGAGCTGTACGTATTTACTTAAAGCCGTGAAAATATCTAAACAAACTGTTGCCATTTTTCGATAATTTCATCTGTGAATTAAGGTGGACATGAGCATTTTTAAAATCTTGCAATTCTTCGTACTGAAACAGTGGAGTAAAATGCTACAAAATGTTTACATTTCTTTTCCCAACATTTTTGTTTATCTGGAAATGTCCTGGGGATCATTTGTGTATTAATCCTATATTAAAGAAAAAAAAAATCTATTCTCATCAGTTCTGGTTAAGACTAGCTGTTAAGACTGCAAAGTTTGAATTATATTCCATTCAGGGAAAAAATAAATGAAGAGGAAAATAACAATCATTAAGTTAGTAACAACTGAAAGAATGTCTCTTTTAGAGAAATAAATCAGTACTGCTTCTTGGTTTTCATGCGGTACACTATTTCAGTTCAGTCAGTTGTTGCAGCTACTTATTTCAGCCTGTTTGATTAGGGAAGTAGCAAATGATCAGACACTGTTTGCTGTTTCTCCTACTGTGGAAAATGCTGTAGATAGCTAACACTTCCCTGAAAATTAGATTTGTGAAGGAGTCAGGAGCATCTGGATGCAGAATAATCCTTCCCCTAGTCCTTTGTTATTTTACATAGAAGTTATGATATTGAGATTTACTCTGACCCTGCCATCTTTTCTTTTTGTTACATACTCTTGGGTGTTTGTTTGCTGTGTGTTGGGTTTTTTTTGGGGGGGGTAGGAATGTTTGGGGGTTTTTTTCTTCTTTTTTTCTCTGATAAGTATTCATTGTAAACACTTTCTCTTTTCCCTTCAGGGCTAGGTAGACACTAGGAAAATTTCATCCAATCCTTTTTGAGTCTGAATCATGAAAATGTAAAACTAACCCACAGACTCAGATTATGAAGAACACGCTGGGGAAGCATCACTATATACTTGTCCTGGTCTCAGATTCTTCCCTAGACAATCACTATCAGCAGTTGGTGAAGAGTGAATATACGGCTGGAGAGGCCTTGAATAGGAGATTAAGTATTAAGCTCAAATTTGAGGTAGGTATGAAGATACATCTACTATTTCATTAGAATTGCAATGGGAAAGCAGACCCATGTATTGATTGCTCCAAAGGGAAAACCCACACAGTGAATGTGCGAGAGAGAGACAGTGTCCACAGAGAGAAAAAAATTAAGGAAATAATTTTTTCCATTAATAAAATTCCTTCTTCATTTTTAGAAGAAATGAATAACTTTGTTCTAGTAAGGAACACATCACATGTGGATCTTCTGTGTAGCAACCTAATGCACTGTTACCAGACTGCCAAGCTGTCTGCTCAGTTTTATTCTAAAGAAAGTTATGAACAAGTAACAGCAGTGCTATATTTATAGCTAATCCACAGAACACTGTTTTTGTGAGACTTTATTCTAGTCACTGCATCCTGTGTGAGCAGCAGGAATTGTGGAGACATCAAATAAACCCATGACTTTGGGTTAGGTTCCCCACTGACATGTGTGTACCACTAACTCGAGCAGTCAAATATGTGACAGCAACAGCATGTTAGGCAGGAGTCACTAAGACTTAAAAACAGCTGCTTCTTCCTTATTATTCTTCTCAAACAGCAGAAGCCATATTTCAAGAATATATTCAGATTTATACAATAATATATTTGTCAGACAATTTTTCATTACCATTCCGAAAGAACCTAACAAGACGCAATTTTTCCTATTGCTTGTGCCAATTATTTATATTTATTCTAATGGATATTTTTGACTGATTTTTATGTTCTACTAGATAAAATGGGAAATATACCAGACCTATACTGGAGCAATGTAAGGGTCAAGAATCTTTGCAGCAAAATACTCTCAGGCTTTAAAAGGATGTTTAAGTTGAACTCGATATTTGAGATTATCATAGGTGCATCTCAGAAGTAGAAAGATTTTAAATAAAACCACCATGGAGTTACATTAAGTAAAAATTTGCTGCTGCTGTCAGGTGGTCATTTCTGTGGGGGAACACAGTAACTGCTCAGTTGATTACAGCAGCACTAAGCAGATCAGGAAGTAAAAGTATACAGATGAAAAGTATGAATGAACTTTATATTGGAAAGGCATAGTTATCTACCCCAAATCTGACCAGTAACTGGGTACTAATATTGCTAATTTTGTGAAAGTGCCTGGAGATGTTTAATACCAAAACGATGAAGACATTAATTTTCTATCTCATACAGAATATGTCACTTCCAGCAGCACAGCACAAGGTGATTGACGATTACTTGCTAAATAGAAATATTCCCACATGCTGAATCTCCAGTGTCACTTCCCATAGGTTCCACAATTACTCTATGAGACAACCACCTAAACTGTCCTATGGAAGAGAAAGATACTTGGTCTGGTTGAAAATCACATATTTAACAAAGAAGTTAAAAGGTGTCACAAACAATGTTCTTGTCTCTTAACTTCCATTCTGGCTGTCAAGGGAACAAGGAAGTCCAAAATAGCTTTAATGAGGGTCAGGGATCACTATAGCAGTGACCGTAGCAGGAGGAATGGAAGCTTTATAAAGACTCTCCTGATATTTTAAATTAAATTCTCTGTACTGACATATTGCTATAAAAGAGAGGCTTTAGTAAAGGCATAGAACTATATTGAAAACTGTTGCATGGAGCGAGAACCCAAACACACTAAACCAGGAAAAGACCTAGAAATTGAAAAAAGCCTCTCTTCTCCCTCAAACACTTTGTTCTGCAAAGTGACTCATATTCTGATTTAATTTTTAAAAGAAGCACAAACAATGGGGAATGTAAGTCACTTTCTTTTAATTGTTTGGCTTATCATGAAGTATGACTTGTGGCTTCCCAGAGCTTGAGCAGGTCTTGAGGTTATGACTAGTTCCCAATGAGCTGTACCCAACAAATGCAATCATAGCTCCCTTTCTTAATTTTCTTCTTATTTTGATACTATCCCTCACAACAGGATAGAAGCAAACACACTAAATTTTAAGGGACACTCCACAAGAGATGACTATGTCAGCAGTATATCATAGACTTTGTAATGATTTTTGCACATTGAACACACACAGATAGTTCAGCTGGGGAGGAAACATCTGAATACAGGATTTTATTTTTTCTTACCTTTTTTGACAGGCAGTGGTGGTAAAAGTATTAGAAAAAGGTCTTATAAAAGTGGTTCATGATGGATAATTGTTTATAAAAATACAGACATGGCAAGTCAGGAATTTCAGAACTCCCAAGGTTTGATGCTCCAGGGAGGTTTACTTTCCTGAATTAGAAACTTCTGTGGATGTAATCTCAAGAAAGGGCATTCAAGGTCTGTAGAGTTTTCTTGTCAAAGAATATGAAGCCCTTGGATTACTGGCAGGAAATGGGAACCCAGAGCTTTAAGGTTTTCTTGTGTCAGAATTCCCTGGGGGAATTCAAAGTGTTTCCAAATCCCTCACTCAAAATAGAGTCAGAGACCTTTGCTAATCCTCCTCCCACACACTTACATGCGCATCTGAAGAATCACAACATATTGCTGTTTTGCTTTATTGAGAACTGAGAGGGAGGGAGGGAGAGAGATAACATTGATTAGAGTTTTACTGGTTATGGGTCAAGGAGAAATGTCTCTTGCTAGTCCTGGAGATGAACTTTTTAGCAGGGTTTGTTGCGATAGGACAAGTGGTAATGGTTTTAAACCAAAAGAGGGTAGATTTTGAGTAGATATAAGGAAGAAATTTTTCACAACGAGGGTAATGAAACACTGGCACAGGTTGCCCAGAGAGGTGGTAGATGCCCCATCCCTGGAAACATTCAAGGTCAGGTGGGATGGGGCTCTGAGCAACCTGATCTAGTTGTAGGGGGGCTACATTATATATATAGTAAATATATAGTGTGTGTGTGTATATATATATACACACACATACTACAAGGGATCATTGCAGGGAACTTGGACTAGATGACCTTTAAAGGTCCCTTCCAACCCAAACTATTCTATCATTCTATGATTCTATGATTCTTAGCTCTTGATCTGCATACCAAAGACATCTAAAAGACATGTGCTCTTTATTTTTCAAAGTGCCAATGTGTTTAGGTGTCTTTCAGGGTCACTCTTTAAATACTTCAGTTTCTATTATCTAGCTTATGTGATTTCAATTCTTCTTTCAGGCTGCTTTGTAGACAAATAAAAATGTAAACCAGAAAAGACAGTTATGACTACCTCAGAGCCATTTACTTCTGCGCACCACTTCTCTAATTTCTTATTGCTTTATTTGCAGAAGAGTTTAGGAAGCCTAAACTGAAATCTCTCCATCCTTGATTACGCCAAAATTATGTTCTTGTTTTCCTTAAACTCTCTGTGGCTAAATAAGCAGATATTATTTTAATGAATACTTAGAGAAGTTCTGCTTCTCTAAGAGGTTCTTCCTGTCAGATTTTCTTCCTTCCTTTTCTATAGATTAGTCTACAATATCCTCACAGTGACAGGAAAATAATGATATATTACACTGGCATGTAATCAGCATGGTGTTTCTCCAGCAATATATTATACCAAATCATCAACATAGTAGCATTACAGCAGTATCACTTTGACAATTATTTAAACTAGCATATCATCAGTGCTACTGTACAACACTTCAGAGACAGAGTATGTTAATGCATCATCAGATTGATGTTCCTGTAGCAAAAAGTATTAGCATAATGCAGGGGTGATGTAAGTACAATAGGTAAGCTTTCTGCTGCTGCTGTAATATTAAGTATTAGCATAATGCAGGGGTGATGTAAGTATGGCAAGTCCAATTTTTCCTCTTAATCATTTTTCCAATTAATTTATCTGTGGAAAGTCCATATGCATTCACTTTACACATCAAGGTCAGATTGTGCTACTCTGGTGCTTATAACTAATTTAATTAGGACAACCAAGCCTGATATTTGCATCGCTTAAGTGAATGAAAATTTTGCTGTTGACTTAAAAGAAACAAGATAAAACTTTAGTTGAGAAATGCTGTCTTGCTCATTATAAGAAACTTTGATGGTGAAAGTCTAACCTAATACATTGGAATTTCAGGTAGATGTCTTCTGCTTGTAGTGTTTTCCTATATTAAAACTGTGTTTATGATTTGGTGCAAGAACAAACTGACTGAGTCATCATGTTGTGAATTTTTTATCACTAGTATTAATAAAATACCTAGCACACCAGAATTGCAATCTAGGGTCTATAGCCTTCTAAATAATACTTGATTATTCTTAAACAAAGACTTCATAAAGTGATCCAGAATACAAAATAAAAAATTCTTTGTTTCTATGTGTTTTTGCTCTTTACAGAATAAAATTATCTTTATTATAAAGCATGATTCTAAACTTATCTCAGTAATTTTGCCTGTTACAGCAGCAAAGTTGTTCGTACAGTAGTGAGTGGAGAATTTTTAAGTTGAAGAAAGTAGGTGACACACAAAAAAACCACCTTTTTGATTCTTATGACAGAATCACAGAATAATTAAGGTTGGAAAAGACGTTTAAGTTTATCAAGTCCAACCATCAACACAACACCACCATGCCCACTAAACCATGTCCTGAAGCGCCACATCCACACAATTTTTGAACACTTCCAGAGATGGTGACTCTACCACCTCCCTGGGCAGCCTGTTCCAATGCTTGATCACTCCCTCAGTGAAGAAATTTTTCCTAATATCCAATCTAAACCTCCCCTGGCACAACTTGAGGCCATTTCCTCTCGTCCTATCACTAGTTACTTGGGAGAAGAGACCAACACCTACATCTCCACAACCCCCTTTCAGGTAGTTGCAGAGAGCGATAAGGTCTCCCCTCAGCCTCCTCTTCTCCAGACTGAACAACCCCAGTTCCCTCAGCCACTCCTCAGAAGACTTTTGCTCCAGACCCCTCACTATCTTCGTTGCCCTTCTCTGCACATGCTCCAGCACCTCAGCATCCTTCTTGTAGTGAGGGGCCTGAAACTGAACACAGTATTCGAGGTGGGGTCTCACGTTGTCTTATGGGGAAAAGCATCCTTACCTCGTGCTCCTGAGAGAGGGATACAGAATGATGCTGCTTCTCAAAGAGATATAGGAGAGAGTAATTGACTTAGCAGAGTACTATGGTTCTGCCACCAGTCAAGGAGGCAGTAGGGCCAGGGGATGAGGGGACAGGACTGGAAGAAATAATCTTAAGATAGAGGGGGAAAAAAAAGCATAAAGAAAGGAGCGTAGTGCTAGAAATAGAAACACTGGAAGTTATCTGCAAACTTGCTGAGGGTACATTTGATCCCACTGTCTATGTCATTGATGAAGATATTAAACAGTACTGGTCCCATACATACCTCTGAAGGACACCATTTGTCACTCATCTCCATTTGGACATTGAGTCATTGGCCACCCTTTTAATATCTTTACAGTTATATCTATATTTCTGTCTGTGCAATTCGAGAACCTTGTTAAGTCTTTAACTAAGTTATGTTAGAAAATTATCTAACTTGTAATTTACCTTAATAGTGTTAACCACAAGTGACACATCAACCCCATTGTGACTCAGTTTCCCTGACTCTGTGTAAATAATTCTTCCCGATCCACATGTAAATTATTCTAACCAAATTCTAATTTGATTTCTCTCTTTGAATACTTTTTCCATGTTGAATAAGTAATAGAGTGGACCTTGCCATGGAATTCTGTTAAGTCACACTTTTTACAAATTTATATTAAAATCAATTGCTTCCTAGTATCTTTGTCAGTGATTCTTTAAGCGGCCTGAACCACTCATTTGCAACAGTGACTTAGGCACCTTTGACAAGGATATCCTGAGTGTTCTCTTTATGGAAATCATTGAAAAAATTTTAATTGGATATATTTGAAATACCAGTAGACAGGATTGAGATAGTTTTCCATAGTTCATAAGTAATTTGCTGAACATGGAAGGCTTTCTGCATATTCCTTTTCCACTGGCAAGATGAAAATCCCTTTTATCTTTTGTGTCTGCTGCTTTGAGATTTAGGGTGTGAGAACAGATTGCATGGAAAGGAATTACAGGGCAAAGGCAGGTAGGGCAGAGGTACCTGATAAACATGATTTATAACAGACCTCTGTGACTCAGCACATCAGCTTGTTATGTGATAAATATTACACATGTAGCCCAGTATATTCACCCTCCTCTAGCTGTGCAGAAAATGAATTTGAGAGCAACGTTTCAACAGGCTTGGTAGCAGGTCTGCACTGGAAATCAGTTCCCAAGAATCCATTAGCATTCCGAGTCACTGAGCAGCAGGGTAATTCTCAGCCTCCCCGTGAAACACATCACAAGTGATTTAATGTTAACACTAAGAGGCTTTGTTGTGGCTAAGCAGCTCCACGAGTGCTGTGTCACTTACTTCACTACCCCTAAATGATTTAAACAAGGCTGCTCTGTCTGGTCCATAACCAAGCAGGCCTGCTTGTAATTTGACCTACTAAATAATTATGCTCAGCCTCCTGTTTTTGCTGCAGACAAGCAAGCTGTGCGATTTAACATTTTACCTCTTACTCACCCAGTCTTCTCTCCTGGCTCTGAGCAGACTTGACTCAAATGCCTGGCTCCTTGACTATAATAGTGAGATGACAGTTACATTTACATCTGAAAAGCAGAATTGCCAGTCTGAGCTCATGGGAGACTGTATGTGCATGCAAAGAGTAATCGGGGGGTATTCATTACTACTTTTTCCTCTTTTGCTGTAACACTACAAGAGTTTGAAAAATAATGAAATAATCTTTTATTTGTTGCTCATACAGGGACTTGCAAGTATCTTTCAGGAAGATGATGAGGTATTAAGTATCAGCTTTCTATTCTTTCCATCACAGACTGTGACAAAAACTAGAACAACCATTAAACACTAACAGATGTTAGCACCAGCTAAGCCAAATGACAGGTCTAAGCAGCCTTCATCTAAACAAGTTCTGTATTAGTGGATGTTTGTTCTCTTCATTCAAGCTGCTCAAAGCTGGCGTTCAGTTTCTCAGAGCACAAAGGCTCGAGAAGAATTCCATTGCATTCTGACAGTCACCATATTCTCCCCTAACAGAAAGAGAATGGATGGTGTTAGGATAAGAGCAAATATTACATAGATGCCTATTATATTAGGCATCAAACCTTGGTGATTAGAAGCTGCCTAGAGGAAAGCAGTATCTCAGCTTTCTTTGGGGAAGACAAAAGTTTTATCAACATTGTTATAAAAAAGCTTGATAGCGTATCCTAAGATTGGCGAACGACTAGCTGTTTTAAAACAAATAACTTTCAGAGAACTGACCATTTGTTCCAGTCATTAGCTGGGAGACGTGCCATCACCCCACCAGCAGCAGATTCAGCATGCAGCTTGCAATGCAGACTCACCTCACTCCTGAACTCCTCTGCTGTCACTCCCAGAACAACTCCTCGGGCACCCTAATACCATCCTGGCAGAGACATTTCAGAGTAAATATTCTCAGCTCAAAAGACACAATCTGTTTGGCTTTTACTGTACTGTTTGGCTTTTACTGTACCATATATATACATGTACATGAGGCCAACTTTGAAAAAAAATTACGGTGGAGTGGCAATATGTGTCTGTGGCAATTAATTTGTTATGCTGTTCCAAAGTATGCCTGTGTTAGATAATGTTGTACCCTGTGACTGTACAGTGAGTTCAGATATGGGTCTTGAAAGGTTTTTTTCCCTGGGATGACACGTTTTCATGTACTCAGGTTACTTGATCTATTCCTACATTTTAGGAGCTTATTTAACCAACCAGAATTCTTGCAATGCAAAAACTGAACTTGATGCTGTGGATAAATTAAGTGTGAATGCTTTAAAGTGAGATATCCAGTCACGGCTTAAAGATGTCTCATGAAAGGAAATTCACCACCCTTGATATGCTGTTCTTGTAGTTAAGTTTCTTATTAACAAAAAGAGAGATTATTGTTCCAGCATCAGCTTTCACTTATTAAACATAGAAATTATTTTGTCTGTTAGATTAAACTCATATTTTACTACATACGCAATTAGGTAACACTTGTTTCATTTTACATTCTCTAAATATTCTTCCTTTAACAAATTCTTGATGTTAGAAAGAAAAAGTGTGTGTGCATATATATATAATATATATGGAAAATATTTAAACATTTATCACTAGAGATGTGGAGACAGTGAGCAACAGAAGGTCAAATAGATACTCCTATTCTATTTCTTTCCATTCTGCATTGTAATTAGAAATGTTAAGTAGCTTGCACGGGATCCATGTCCTTTCTTCTCCTTCTATGACCTTACTCCATCTTGTCTGAAAGAACACCATTGATCAATGCATCTGAAATTCTTCTTGTCAGGCCATGACAAGAACAGACGATGCTTTGACATGCAAGAACTTTAGAGTGCCTCTTCATTTTAGTTGACATTTCCAGAAAAAAAAAATTAGGTAGAACAAGGAAGAAACAGTAAGCAAACAGACTGTCAAGATTTCAGTAAGATGACTCCTAACCATGCTTGTGTTGAAATACAGTATGTCTGCTCTCATTTAAAATGAAAAGCATAGATTTGATTCTTCCTTCACCTTGTAACACTCCTGTAGGGCTCTGGAGGAACAGGTAGCTTCCACACTCTTCATTTATTAAGGATGTTTCTCTTTGTCTGTGTTGATTAATAAAGCTCACATTGACAAGAAAGGCTACTGTGAAACAAAGTGGTTACAGGGGAATTTTTAAAGAACATTTCTCATATGCCTAGTTTCTTAGTTATCATTGTCTTGCCTTCTGCCATTTTCAGCCAATCTGCTGGAGCTAACTCAATGAAAAAGTGTGTCTTAATTTGCCAAAAGCAATTAAAGTAATTCATCACAGTGGAAAATTCATGCAGCCTGTGTACAACTGAAGTACATCCTGTAGGTGAGGAGGTTCTATTACCCCTTCAATTATCATTTTGAATTATGTATATTCATTGTTTGCAGTGTATTCAAAGAAATTACAGAGTGTTTACAAATTTAATATTCATGCTGCTTGAACTTCTGACAAACTTTACTTATGTTTTCCATCTCATGGCATCAGACAAATGAAAAATAAAATTGCAACTGGTCAACTGTGGAGCTTTATGAAGCACGGTGCTTTTGTTTTCTATTTCATTTCCTTTGGTTGTGGTGGTATATTGGGTTTTGTTTGGATTTGTATTTTGGTTTGCTGACCCATCGCCATTACTACTACAAGTCCATTGATACTCTTTCTAGCCTGTGGCCTACATTCATTGAACCTCATAGGAGCTCTGCTGCTGATAGCAGGTGAAGAACTAGTTAGTAAATAAAACTCTGATCCAACAAATTCTTGAACAAAAGCTTAAATTCCGATACCTGAGATATATCTCAGAATATGCTTAAATTACTTTGTAATTTAAGCAGAGAAATCCTGTAAAATGTAGAAAACTTTGGACTGTCATCAACTCCAATAGGCCCAGTACGATAGAAACAGAGGTTCTTACCTGACCAGGAAGAAGATACTGGTCTTTCTGGATTATTCCTGGTCTCTCTCAGGTCACTCCTTCTCATTTGCTTAGCAGTAAATATTTATATTTTCCACTTAGACTGAGTTTTGGGTCACCTCGCTCTGTAATCAGAGCTTTTTAGTAGATATTGATTAAATCAAATAACCTACATTTCTTCCGTCCAGAAGCTGGTGAACAGCTATGGATAAAATGACTGAACAGGCCCAAACAATGTTTATTTTACTGCTAGAATTAAAGCAGTTAGAGAAAATAAAGAACTGTCATGTGTATACAGTAAACTTATCCCCAGACCTACCATCCCCTGCCTGTAACCTGTGGAGATGTAACTTCATTAGAAACCATCAGCAGGTCTCCGTATGCTAAACTGGTCCCTTGTTCAATCTTCTTCCCACTCTTTAAAATTGCAACATCTCCTTTGGACTACTAATTTTCTGTGTACAGGAGTTATTCTATAGCAGGCGTACTAAATATTTGTTGACACACGAATCCTCTGTTGTCTGGCTCTTTCCTTCCAGTTTCTTTTTCCCTAATGGTCATATTAAACTATGTTTAATTTGTCTGACTAAGAAATACAAGTCTAAACACAAGTCTGGATTTTTTTTTGCTCGTTCATAGGCAAAATGGAAATTATTTCCTTTTACTATTTTTTTATTAGTTTATATCTGTTTAGTCTGAGCAAGAATTCCAACACATGACTAAGATAACAGAAAATACCACACTGTCTTTAAAATCTGTTTTTTAATCCTAGGAGCTAGTTTCAGATGTATGAAAGAGAAGAATTTCATAGGAAATGTATCTGGGATAATTTTTCAGCGTTACCTTGTCTTATTCTGACCTTCAGGAAGTTTATGTAGTTAAAGTTTTGATATTAAACTAATATTAGTTTTATCATTAAAGAAGGAAAATTCTTTAAAATTAATAATACTTCTGTCTTTTGTAGGAGACTGAGGGAATGGGTATACTGAAATTTAAATAAATATTACAATCTCTTTCTAAAGATCTATATAGTTGATTTTTTTACATGTTGAGGCTAAAAATATTTCAAACACTTTTATCCTGATATGGTTTACATCAGAATGAAAATGTATGGCATTAGTATTTTCCACTTAATTAATCAAAGTACAGTCTAATTTACATCTTTGACTGCTTAGAAAAAAAATTATTTGGGTTCATGACTGGATAAACCATTACATCAAGTGAAGGACGTGGAGATGAGAGAGCAGAAATATTTCTATGGAACAGAAATATTTGTTGCATTCTGAAAACAGAATAATTTGATACAAATTTTCTAACTTGCATGCAAGCCTGCCTATCATGATAAAAATAATATGAATTTTTAGAAACATGGAAGGGAGAAGAAACAGTTTGGTTCCTTTCAATGGCTGGAAACAATACAGTTTACATGTACTTTCAAAAAATCTACAGAACATCTATATTACATACTGCAGACTGCAAAACATTTCCTGGTAACACATAATAAACATTAAATTAGTAATAAAATGCCAAAGCTTCAATTATAATGTGCCACAGGAAGAGAAAAAGAGAGATTAATCAACCATGTTTTGCATTCTAAACTTACAAGGAGTTTCTTATGTAATTAAAATATTTACATGTTATTTTCTCCACTGTTTATGACTGATACTGTACCAAAATCTTCTTCAAATTTATTTTATGCTGAGATGATATAGGTTCCAGCACCGATGGTTAAGAAGAGACTATACTTTGATGTAGTGCGTGGTTTTTAGCAAGTGTTACTATGCTCCGTAGCTCAGAAGGATGTACAGAAATGCAGGTCAACCTTACATCTCTGTTTACATTTTCAACACGTGTTTAAGCATCTGCTTAAGACTGTATATTGTATTCTTGTTCTAATCATAGTCATAGAAGGTAGTTATAACCATATTTATCATCTTTTCATAATTTTGTTCTCTGTGTATTCGTACTAAAAAAAATCGGTTTTAATCACTCCTTGAATGTCTTTTCTTATTTTTGGCATTTTATCGTAACTGGTAATTTAAGTCTACATTTATCTATTCATTGAAAACTGATGGTTTCATTTCACTTATACAAATCTATTTCTGACAAAAATAAATTATCATGCCTTTAATTAGAAGAAGTCTTAATGACAGTGATTCGATGTCTTCTTTATAATAAGTTATCCAATTTTCAAAATATCAAGGCTGAACACAGTTTTTAGATTGGTTACAGCAATTTAACAGGAGTAAATGCTCAGATCCCAGTAGTATACTTTTAATGAAGCCAGAGGGTTTGATCAACTAAAGAAATAACTTCTTCAAATCACATGTATTTTGTGAAGAGGTAGACATGATATTACAAGAGGAAGTAACAGTAATATTAGAAAGAAAATGAAATAAATAAACATAGATGGTTTTGAATGCATTGCTTATTTGAATAAGACCTACAATTGAGAAAGTTTCGATTAATTTTTTCTTTTTAATCTCCATGGAAAAAAAGAACTTTTAAGATCTGATGCTGGTCAAACCACAAACTATTTTGGTAATTTTTTCCCTTTTGTCTTGATTTAAGATTTTTAACTTTCTCTGATGCTTTTCTGATAATATAATTAAGCAGTAGTGTTTGGCAAGTTATACATTTTGAAGAAGTTAAAGAAATAATATAATTTAGTTTCTTAATTACATTTGTGAAAAATACTTAGTGTTTAATGATTTCCATATATTTTGTTGTATATTAAAACTGAAAATAATCTGATGAGTAGCGATTACATTTTTTATCTCTTTACCACATTTTTCTTTCTAACATCTCCATATTCATATTTCCATAAATCGATAAAGTGCATCAATAAATGCACTTATGGAACCTTAGATTGTTTTGTCTTTGCAGGCAAAAGTGATAGGGTGAGACAGAAGTGGTGAAGCGCTGCTTACATAAGTCAAACACATCAAAAGAAAGTCTATCTCTGTGATGCATATAACCCTTTTTGGTTAAGGTTTCACTGTCTGTAGCTGCATTGCCATGTCTCAAAAATATAGTCTTAATTTCATGTTTTTGTAACCTTAATTGCCTAAATATTAATAAACATGACATGCTGCCTGTGCTGATTGCAATGTCAAATGCTCATCTTCTTGAAGGATATTTTCTATGAAGACTAGAAATCATATTTATCTCACCTATAACTAAGTGTGGTATTTTTTTCAGTTAGTGTGTTACTAAACTTGATTTTGGTTAACTTTATTCTCTAGTAAACTTGATTTTGGTTAACTTTATTCTCTAGTAGTTGCAAAGAATAAATTGCAAGCAGGTAGCCTTTCTCCCAAAAGATATTATCTAGCAATATTCTTTACAGTTCTATCTAGCCTATTGCCTTATTTAAAAGGTGGGCTGCTGGAGAAGATCAGTGAAGAGAGAGGATTGTAAAGGATTTAGCACGTTGTTGACCCCAGCTGTCTGTCACCACATAATCTGACCTAACAGCTTGATTTTTGAAGGTGAAACACATCAATGAAAATAATTTGCCATTTCTTCCAAAGACCATACAAAGCTGTAGAAAACAAAAAGTTGAAAAGTTGCACATGGAAGATTATAATAAGAAGATTTATTTCATAAAAATACAGTAATTGTACTGTTTGTCTTAGGAAATTTCACAAGTATAATTGCAAACAGAAAAAAAAACCAAAATGAAAACTCAATAAGGGATTAATTGATACTGAATCAAAAATATCTTTCAAATTGATTTTATTCTGAAATGGTGTAAAATCCATTACACTATGATTCTGAAAATTATTTTACATTGTTTTTTTAGTAACTGATGTCAGCGTGAGTGTCAAAGAGAAACATAGTTATCATTTGTTGAACTCCATAGTGCTGCACATTGAAGAGAAAGCTGCTATCTGATCTGTGGCAAACAACTTCTAGCAGCATTAAATTTTGTCTTGTTACCCCCTTTCATCATTGCATTTGTGATCAACAGTGATTTCTGATAATATAAATGAAGACTTTTAAATCCAAAGAAAGTGAAGTAGAAATTTTTAATATCTAACCTCCAGCATATTTACTGTTTTGTGGACATCTTCTGATTGACTGATTAACATTTTGCTGGTTAATAAAAACATTAGCTGTTTCAAATAGACAGTTACTAGTTACGGAGATTAGTGGAAGATAATCTTCCACTCGCATAAGTAAAGCCTTTGCTCTGACCTTATAAGTTATGTATTTGACACAGATAATAGTCTTTAGGTTCCACACAGAAGTCTGGATGGCCTGAATATTTAATTCCCTTGTAACTCAATTGAGCAAAAGGCTCCATCGGAAAAAAGATAAATTCTTCTTCCAGTCACTGCACAGAGTGCTTTTATTGTGCCACACGTGGACTCATTAATTAATGACATATTTTAAAGTGTCCTTTAGTCCTCTGCCGTGACAGTTATCCAGTTGAGTTATGGTTCTCAGGTACTAGGGGATGGCAACCGGAGGCTTCTGCCAGGAAGTGAGCCTACAGAGTCTTGAAAACTAGTGAAGCTTCTCTGCACAGGCACATCACCTGTAAAAGTTAAGCTGTTAATAATTTATCAACTGTGAAGTGGAATGAAGGCATATTTATTATCTTTAGTATGATTTTGTCATTTTTTTTCCTAAATATTTGCACAGCGCTCTGCAGCTACAAAGGCATTGTTAGGTGATTGGCTTTCTGTCATTACTACTTTGTCTGTGCCCACAATCAGTCATCAGAAAGTTGACTCAGGAGCTCACTTGTTCAGCCAGGCAAGCCTGTCTTTGCTGCCTCTGACACTTCTACAGGATAGTGAAATCATAAACCTATCATTTGAGATAAGGACTTGAAAAATATAGTTTCATGACCTTTCAGGTATTTCAGCTCCAAGTGATCCCATTAATTTCCTCGACTAAAAGACACAGCACATGTTAAAGCAGTTTTATTTGATTGGATAATCCCTTGAGTAGTGGGCTCTGAAATAGATATACGTCAGATATGCCAGGTAAACTAGCAAAGCTCTAGTGTAACCACTATTGCACTAGTCAGACTCATCGAAGTTACTGATGATTTATGAGCACTAATGAACCAAGCCTTTAATAAAGGTGCTGTTTGGGTACTTCAGGTCTGATCCATGAATGACTTTCCTTCTTTAGAAAAGGATTTAAGAAGTGCATCTAAAATGCATTTCTCTTGTCCTTAAATCTTAAAGCTCTGAGACAAAAGATCATGGTAATTCACGTCTCTGTTCTGTAATGCTGTACATAGTAGGTGAGATTTACAGCAAATCTTAGAATTGAGCATGGACTTAGATTTAGAAAGCCAAATATAACTGTTGCTGCTGTCTGGAGCAGCACAAAACTAAGGACCTGACTCAATGTCAGCTGTTACTCATTAACATATTGTTGCCTCTGCTGATTCTACCTATTGTGATAAATGATTCATAACAACGCGAGTTCAGCCTGTACTCTGTCTGCAAGGACTTTGGCAAAGGCACTTTTTGAAGAATGTAGTAAATTATACCCCTCCCCACTTCCCACTTCATGATAGGTGGAAAAGGAAGATTGTTTTACTTCTGTAATATACTATTAATCTTAAAAAAATGTTTCTTCTGGTTTAGGTCTGTTATCCAGTTCCACACAGAATTTTTTTGAACAGATATTTTCATTGTATATGGTAGGTTCGCACTTGGTGGATAGACAATCTTCAAACAAGTCCCAGAAGGGAGAAATTGATTATTTCAGAGCATATCAAATACAGAACATTTAAAGATCGCTTTTTGGGATCGTTTCTGCAGAAGAGTCTGCCAAAAGTATGTCACAGTATCATGAAGTACTGGTGGCACTGTGGTTAATGTCAGCGGCACTCAGTTATATCTGTTGTGATGAAAATGACAAAGGAGATACAAGAGTTACTTCACAAGCTCTGCTGAGACGTAGTTTGAAGTTCCTTGCTTTAGAAGGAATCTGCTTTCCCCTCCACTTTGTTATGAGTGTCTCAATATCTGACTCACTTTGTCACCCCAGTGAGCAGGCGTGGGGTCCACAAGGAGCCGGGAGGGGACACAGCCAAAACAGCTGACCTGAGATGACCAAAGGATTACGCCTTACCACATGACGTTGTGCTCAGCAATGCAAGCTGTGGGAAAAGAGAGGAGACAAGGGATATTCACGGCTCTGGTGTTTGTCTTCCCAAGGAACTGTTACACATGATGCAGCCCTGTTTTCCAGGAAGTGGTGAAATATCTGCCTGCCAACGGGAAGTAGTGAATGAATTCATTACTTCGCTTTGCTTGTGTGTGCAGCTTTTGCTTTATTTATTAAACTGTCTGTATTTCAACCCACAAGAGGGGGTTTTCAGCTTTCGCTCTTCTGACTCTCCCTCTCACCCCACTGAGGAGGCAGTGAGCTGGGAAATGCTTAAGGTCTTAGCTGCTGGTCAGGGTCAACTTACCACATGAAGGTTTGTTTGTTTGTCTTTTAATTAATTTGCAGCAGATACTCAACAAAGTTCTAATTAATTGTTTTTTTTTCCTTTCAGCTTCAAGTAATGAAAATACTTATTTTAAGACAGCATCCCTGCAAACCTTTCTGTATTAGCACTCAGCAAGGTACTGCATAGAACATGCTGAGAGGTTCAGCCACTCTCATGTATTGATTCACAGGTGACAACACACTGAATTAGAGAAACAACAGATCGAACACCAACAGCAGATCAGCTGTAGTTTGTGCAAGATTCCTGTTGCTTCTTGTAATGCCATTTCATACAACAAGGTTTTATGAGAGATCTGCAAGTAAATCTTTTGATGACTTGAGGGTGATTGACATAGGCACAGAAGAAAGTGGACTTCTTTTAAGCAAACTTTATTATTTTACTTTGACATAATGCAGTATTTTATTAGGTCCTATATTAGGATATCACACACAACTCAAGTAAAATTTCTTCCATCTGATTGAGTCCCATTACACTTATGACAATTTCCAGAAAATAATATATTTATCTATATACATACTGTAAATTCTTTAGCTTTATATAGAAATACTTTTTTTTTCTTTTTGCCCAACACTGCAAGTATTCTTCCCTAACTGACAAAGTAGTCAGATAACACTTGACTAATGTATATGTATATATATGTTTTTACAAAGTCACACTTTGTTAGCCTTACAACTCTTAGTTAACCTAGCCTTAATGAAGACTGTAAAGAGAAGAAATCAACACATAAAAGACAGTGTTGCATATTGAATTACAGTCTGACTGCCCCACTCTGTGAAGTAAGAGCTCTGATTTTCTAAGTCTCCACTGTGAATTACACTTGCTTCTTCCATAATTGCACATTAAAAAACCGACAAAAAACCCAACCAAAATACAAAAATCCTCACATCAGAGCATTAAGGCAAAAATCTGTTTTCACAATATTGTGTTCATGATTCAGAGGAGAGGGACAACCTAGCAAAACTGATCTTGTATCCAGATTAAGTAATGTTTTTATCTTGGGATCCTGACTGCTACCAGTGACTATGCAGATTATATAGGCTCAGCACTTCAGCACCTGTGTTAAGCATCTGAAGTTAACATGAATCCCCTTTTGAACTCATTTACATTTTTCCTGGAAATGCATTCCTTGAGTACATCTCCCACCTGTTATCTCCTTCTGCCATTGTATCACTTCCATATTTCATCTTTCAAAGGAGCACTATACACAAAGTGGTATTTCATAGTCAGTAGATAAATTGAAATGACTTCTAGCAGTCATGCCAAAAAATCACAGTGAAATTCTGGACTTTAAGTAGTAAATTCTGAGCTGCCTGTTGTTGATCTCATTTCATCTTTGTAAAATCCATGGCTGGCTTGTGGTCTAGCCAGCAAGAACGGAGGTGAGAGATAGGTGTAATCCTGGATATTCATAGAAGTTGGTATCAGAACAGTGGCACCCTTGTCTCTTTTAACACATAGGGGGAATATCACCTATTTCGCTTTCTCTTTTATTTATGTTGGGATATGTACATCTGTTTGGAACAGCTTCTGTTTCATTATGCACTCATAAGACAATTCTGGATTGCTAGCTATATGATTACCAATGTTTAACAGTTACTGCTTCTATCTCAAAGGTCTTGAGTATGTACTGTGTACCTTTGATATTCTGCTTTGAGCAATCCCGACTGAGAAATTCCTGACACATCATGATAGCATGCAAGCCAGGGAAGGTAATACATCAGCCTCTGTGATGATTAGCAGGAGTAGATACAAGGTGTATAAAGTACAAACAAAAAGATAGAAATTATAAAAAAAAAGTTTAATTTTAGGAGAAATGTAGTATTTGTTTTTAAAATTTGCTAGAAATTGAATGCTTGTCATGGTGAATGTCTACATGAATTACTTTCATATGTGAGTTGTACTTCCTGTGGTGCAACGAACTGTCTATTCAATGTTATAGCCAGTCTGTTATAGATAAATACCTCACTTTGCATCCTCTTCCTGCCCCACAGCATGGAAGATTTCTCTTCAGAGAAATCTTTCCTTACATTCAAACTCCATTGTTGCCTCCCTGCAACCAAATGCTCAGAAGAGTGAATTAGCAAGTTACATTCAACTAATTGTGTTTTTTAGGTATTGTGGTTTTGGGGTCATTTCACTTCCACTTGTCTCAGTGCAAGTCATTCAACTGAAATTGATTGGACATTTTTTATTGTGTTGTTTCTAGCACTATGTGCAGCCCTTCACAGTTATAACTTCGGTAGGAGGACTTTGAAGGCAAAGTAAATCACACAGAATCACACAGAATCACTAAGGTTGGAAAGGACCTTCAAGATCATCAAGTCCAACCATTAACCCAATGCCACCATGCCCCCTAAACCATATCCTGAACTGCCACATCCACAAGTTTTTTGAACACTTCCAGAGATGGCGACTCCACTACCTCCCTGGGCAGCCTGTTCCAATGCCTGACCACTCTCTCAGTAAAGAGATTTTTCCTAATATCCAATCTAAACCTCCCCTGGTGCAACTTGAGGCCATTTCCTCTTGTCCTATCGCTGGTTACTTGGGAGAAGAGACCAACACCTACATCTCCACAACCCCCTTTCAGGTAGTTGTAGAGAGCGATAAGGTCTCCCCTCAGCCTCCTCTTCTCCACACTGAACAACCCCAGTTCCCTCAGCCGCTCCTCATCAAACTTGTACTCCAGATCCCTCACTATCTTCGTTGCCCTTCTCTGGACACACTCCAGCAACTCAGCATCCTTCTTGTAGTGAGGGGCCCAAAACTGAACACAGGATTCGAGGTGTGGCCTCACCAGTGCCAAGTACAGGGGCACGATCACTTCCCTACTCCTGCTGGCCACACTAGTGCTGATACAGGCCAGGATGCTGTTGACCTTCTTGGCCACCTGGGCACACTGCTGGCTCATGTTCAGCCAGCTGTCAGCCAGCACCCCCAGGTCCTTTTCCGCTGGGCAGCTCTCCAGCCACTCCTCCCCAAGCCTGTAGCGTTGCATGGGGTTGTTGTGACCCAAGTGCAGGACCCGGCATTTGGCCTTGTTAAACCTCATACAACTGACCTCAGCCCATTGATCCAGTCTGTCCAGATCCCTCTGCAGAGCCCTTCTGTCCTCCAGCAGATCAACACTCCCACCCAACTTGGTGTCTGAAAACTTACTGAGGGAGCACTCGATCCCCTTACCCAGGTCGTCAGTAACGATATTGAACAAGACTGGCCCCAGAACCAAGCCCTGGGGACCGGCCGCCAGCTGGATTTAACTCCATTCACCACAACTCTCTGGGCTCGGCCATCCAGCTAGTTCCTCACCCAGCGAAGAGTAAACCTGTCTAATCCACGAGCCGCCAGTTTCTCCGGGAGAGTGCTTGGGAGATGCCCTCAAAATACATGCATTGGACTTTTTTCCAATAAAATTTATGGTAATATGAAACTTTCAGTCTGCTTTGGACTTTGATTGGACTTTGTAATCTCATAGCTTAAAGACTGATTTTCTTACTGCCTCGTATTTTTTTAATAAAAAATATTGTGAAAAAAGAAAGCTAAAGAGTATGGAGTTTGCAGCTACCATATGTGCTGTGTTTATAATTTTAAAATATATCATCTGCATAAAGTGTGATTTTGGCTGGATTTGCATTTTTATTGTGTCCTTTTTAGTACTGACTCACTGACAAAAAGAATTCTTAATTTGAAAAGAATTTGAGTTTTTATCAACATTGAAAAGATTAAAACTTTATGACTTTTACTTTTTTAAGCATATGATTTTACTGCAGTGTCCTGGTTTCAGCCAGGATAGAGCTGGTTTTCTTCACAGAAGCTAGTGTGAGACTGTGTTTTGGATTTGGGATGAGGAATTGTTGATAATGTGCTGATGTTTTGGGTTGTTGCTGAGCCGTCAAGGACAGTCCAGCTTCTTGTGCTGCCCTGCCAGCGAGCAGGCTGGGGGTGCACGGGGAGCTGGGAGGGGACACAGCCGGGACAGCTGACCCAGACTGGCCAAAGAGATATTCCCTACCATCCGACGTCATGCCCAGTACATAAACTGGAGTTGGCTGGGGGGTGGAAATCGCTGCTCAGGGACGGGCTGTCGATCACGGGGTGGTGAGCAATTTCTGTATTGGGCCTCACTTGTTCTTGTACATTCCTTTGTTGGTATTATCATTATTGTTCCCTTCTTTCTTTCTGTCCTATTAAACCGTGTTTATCTCAACCCACGAGGTTTTTCCTAATTCTCTCCCCCGTCCCACTGTGGGAGGGAGAGTGAGTGAGCGGCTGCGTGGTGCTTAGTTGCCGGCTGGAGCTAAACCACGACATGCAGTCTTGTCTTTTGTTAGAATTCCAAATCAGTTTGTCAATTAACAGTTTATTTATTTCCTAATTTAATCTATTGATTTCATTGGACATTCAGTGAGGTAGTATTAGAATATCCCAGATGGGTAAGGAGAAAAATGTAGACCCCTTAGGCAGGATCCAGTGAGTAAATGTTGAAAATTTTAATAATCCAGTATAGTTATACTTTAACTTTTAAAACTCAAAACCTTTTTCACACTTTGCCATCTTTTTATATTAGATACTGATGAGGAAAAGAAAAATTAAGAGTCCTTCAACCTGTGTGTTTCACTGGTTTGCATGCTTTTCCCAGTGTTTTCTGCCTGAATTACAGTCTTTTATCTGTGTTGACATTAATAACACTTTCTCTAAAGTCCTAGTTCAAGGCATATTTCAGAAGTGCGTTTTGCAGAAGTTGCGATTCTTGCCTATCAACCTTCATGTTAATCTGGTCCTCAGTAAAAAAGAAAATTAAAAAAGAGGGTTCAGTTGTTGAGTAATTAATAAAATAATACAAGGTGACTTATCTGGATTAATTCTGCATATTCCTGAAAAATGCCTGGAACACTTGTCTGAATATATCGTGCAGAATATAAGAATTACAGTTTCATATGTTTCATAATGGAACATATCTCATAATACAAACATCTTTTCAAAGCTATAGAGACTTTTTAATATTCCCATTGTAACAAATGGTAATAGCCAAACAAGAATAACAACAACAAAAAAAATTATTGACTAATTTTTTTTTTTACACTAATGTAACTTTGTCTATTTAAAAATTTTAAGCATGTCAGCTATGTGTTTATTTTGGAAAACTAAGTTTATGGTGCCTGAACCATAAAAGGTTTTAGAGCTTTCAAACACATAAATGTATTCTCCTCCATCCAGCTCTGTTTCTTTCTTCTCCCTTTTTGGCATTAAAAAAAAATAAATTAAAAAAACTGTAATATTTTGTAACTTTACCTGTACGTGAACCTACAAAGAAGTGTAATCACTGCAGAAAGTCAACCTCCTCCAACAAACCCACCAAAACCCAGCACCAAAGCCCCTGCCTCTGAACTCTAAGAAAAGTAGAACATTTCCCCCGAATGTACTTAAAGAAAGAAAAAAGAAGAAAAGGTATAGGAAGAAATTGACCAGTGTATCTGCCTGGCACATTCAAATGTATAAGTAGGCTGAATACACTAAACATACTTCCTTTCTAAAATTATATTGTTTATAAAAGAACTTCTTATTGTATACCTTTATCATGTAATTTAGATATTTAAATTAAAAATATAGACATTAAAGAAGTGAAGACTTGGGTTCTGCAAACATTGTTTCCATACACATTGTTGTTCTGTTGTTATTTTCTACAAGATTTATCTCTGAGCAAAGAGTTAAAGAAAAAGGAATCTAAATATTTCTGAAGTACTGAAATCAGTTGTCTTTGGTTCCTTTTGTCTTAATTTCATTTTGTTGTTTTTCAGAAATTCTGGATTACCAGATGTCTGGCTTCTGCTGCTTAATTTTTCTTTATTAGAAAAGTTTTAATTAAGATTTATAGAAACATATTCTGGAGAATGAGACATGCATACATTCAGTGAAAAGAAAGATATTAGCTTTAAATATGGTATAAAGATCAACTTCTGTCAGTTACAATGGTTACTTAAATTAAACTTAATATGCATCTTTCATTAAATGCTTGCGAGAGATTCTGTAAACCAGAGTTTATACACAGGAGATTAAAGCTTCTTCTCAATTTGCTAGCTCTTAACTTCATAAGAGTGCTTGTGTTTTGCTCTTGACTTTATTACTGAATGAAGGTTAAAACCTATTGAGACAAGGTTTTAGCTGCCATTACGTTTGATTCTTTGCATGATAAGGTCATATCCGATCAACTAATATGCCTCTTCATAGCTCTGCCAATTCAAATGTAGTACATGCTGATTGTGATACCTTTGATATGCTTAGAAGACCAGGATCCAAACATTTCATAGAACTATTTCTGTCCCACCTCACACTGAAAGAATGTCAGTGCTATTCCTATTAATAATCAGTCAGATTAATGCCAGTATGGTTAGTTTGAACATCAAAGTGTAAAAATCTGGAATGAATGTCTGAGAGCATAAGATTCCCAAAATGTTTCTGCTGTATCTATGGCTTGCTTTCCACATGAGACCTGGTACTAAGATGGAAATCTATGCGAATTGGTGTAAAACATAATGTTTTAATATTTGTTCTCTAATTATGACTTGATTATAAAATTAAGCCTTTAAAACAGAAAAGCATGGGATATTTTTGAGGTGGAAATGTTTTCTCACCAGTCTGAGTTTTTTTCTAGAATTTCATAACTCTATTTTTAACCTTAATGAATTCTATTAAACTTGTAACTGCAATATCATATCATATTTAATACTTTTTAGTACAATAACATAGTTCCACCCCCTACCTTCATCACCAAAATAAATAGATTTTAAGGTTACTACAGGAATATTAAATCAATCTAGGTATATGCAAGATCAAAGTGGAGTAGATAAATCTGTGCTATCCATCATGCTTATCTCAGTTTGTTATTCTGCATTCGAATTTGACTTCATCTTTTTCACATTTGTGTGTATATATATATAATTATACATGTATGTTATACACAAACATGCATAGATCCATTAAATTAAAATTTTTATAATTGAAAGGAACAACGATAGCAACTTTTTGCACAGAGTAACTGCATCACATAAAAATAAATTGTCATTGCTGTTAAAGAAAAATTATGGTAAAAAGCAGCAAATGTAGTTCTTCCTTGAAATTTTATACCCATTTTCAAAAAATGAAACAATGTGTTAGTATGCAATATGGCACTTACAAATACTGGCATAATATTTGTGGTTTGTTTGGGTTTTTTTCAGTGTTTTGTGCATGTGTCTGCACCCAGAGATTTATTAGCTAACTTGCAATCTTCAAGAAATTTTCTTATCAAGAAGGAAACAGTAGAAGATACACTCAAAACCCTTAACAGAAAATTTTAAAATCTAAAATACATAAATGTCATATAAGAAAAGAAAGAACAAACGTACGTTGTCTTAAAACCAAGGACCATTTGTCCAAGAAAACAACTTGGCAAAAATAGTTGTAATTTGCCCACCATCTCTTATACGTGTGAGTGTTTTTCCCATCTAAGGTAAGAGAAAATGGCAGTCCGTTAATTCTTTAAATTGGAGCCAAGCTGCAACACCCTTAGTGATTTTGAATCATGACATATGTCTTAAATAGTCCCATAAAATCCCATAGTGCCATGAAGGCACCTGAATACCTGGTGAAGGAAAAATACTTCAGTGTTAGGAAGACAAGCAGGCTCATACAGTTTATAGGGCATGTTGAATAATTTCCTTGTTTGTGTCTGCTTTTGCACAGATTCTTTTTGATCCATTGCCTTCTATCCTACTAATCTTGCAGAAACTAAATGTTAGAGAAAAACTCATTTATAACTCAAACCAAATTATTTTTTTTCTAATTTGGAAACATATGTTGATCATTCATTAAGATCTTTTGCAGATAAAGGAGCTAAACATTAACCTTGTCTTTTGATAAAAACCCTCTTTGAGAAGCTTCCTTTTCTGAAATGAGCAATACAGAGAAGGGAAAAAATCATTGCAACAGCATGATGTTTGCATATTTGGGCCTGGTGATTCTTGAACTCAGTACAAAATAACACTTGCTTTCGTGGCACCTCCAAGAATTTCTAGTTGTAGAAGGGTAGGAGCCCAAAAATATGTCTCCGATCACAGTGAGAGAAGGCCTTTATATGATTAGAGATGAAGGCATTCAAATACTTTTTTATCCTGTGTATCATTACATCCTTCTGAACTCATCTGTCCAGTTCCCCACTTTGCAGCCTGTACTCAGTTTCTCAGCCATTCACACTGGGAATTTAGCCAGAGCTTGCCTAATACCCCTTGCTTAAATATGTAAATTCATCTTCTATAGAAAGAAAATCTTCTGCCTAGCACCATGGTTATAATATGAGAAAATATTCAGTGAAAGCTTCTTTTAAAAATGCAACAATTTTATTGTACTATGTCATGCTACGGTTTTGAAATGTTTTCTTCATTTTACCTATGCTCTTACATTTCTTTGGAAACCAAGACAAGGTGTAGGCATACTAGAGTTTCACTTTGGTAAATAATTTGGGTTCAAAAAGGAATTTCATCCAGATTTGAGAACATAGGAGTATTCCCTAATGCTGACCTATTTATCATAGTTCATGGTTCAAGGACCTCTTTGCTCCTTTCCCAGGTTCTTTGTCTCTAAGTGGCTGACACTTTTGTTGCTGTAATTAACTTAGTTTACAATAGTATATAGGGGATACGAAAAAGTGCATAGTCTTTTTGTTCCCTACGGATACAAGAATGCAGAAGGTATTTGTGATCTAGCCCATCTGTAACTAGAAACTTGTGAAACTTTTGTGTTATTCTTGTAAATGTGTTCATTGTTTAAATAGAAGTAATTATTTTTCTGCTCCTCCTGGAAGCTTCAAATTGAGCCAAATGTCTTTAGCATTTTGCTAGAAGATATAACATTTTAGAATAGTGCACATATGTTCAATTGTTTTTATAGAAGAGATGGCAGGTAGTAACAGTGAGTTCCTTAAATATGTAGATTCAGCTTCTAGAGAAAGAAAGTCTATCCAGCAGTATGTTGATGAAATGAGCAAATACTTGATGAAAGCTGTTTTTAAAAATGCAGCACTTTTCTTGCACTGTATCATGCTATGATGTTGAAGTGGTTTTTTCCACTGTTTCGCTGACTTTCTGTTGTGTCTAGAACTGTCAAAGTGTAAGTTTTGTGATCACAATGGACTTTTCCTTTCTGCTGCATTTTGTAAAAATCACACGTGGAAACAAGAGGGCTGAATGCTTCCATAGGTTATGCAAAATATTATACACAGCTGAACGTTTTCTCCTCACTGCAGGGCTTATTAGTGAGCTAAAAACATTCTACTTTTAACAACTAATAAGTTAGATCCCATAGAAGGACCTAAATGCTTTACATAGCCCTGGGAAAGACTTGCAAATGCTTCCCTGCTGAGCCTGGAGCAGTTCCCCAGCTCTGATTTGACTTCAAACTGGGGGAGAAGCTGCGCTTTCATTAAGAGCTCTTCTCATACCTGCTTTAAAACAAATGCTTTAAGTGATGTATGCAAAAATTTACAATTTCAGTGGGAATATCACCCATTCCACAAAAATATCTTATTCTTACCTCTTCAGAGTTCATTCTTTTCCAAAATAAACTGAATCACTTACTCAGCTCAGACCTTTCATACTTCGGAAATGAAGCATTTTGTGAAGTAACTGCTAAAACCTACCTGCTAAGCTTGAGCAATATCAGCAACATCTGTGCAGACTGTCCGCTGGAAAAGGCAGAATGGACCTTGTTTGAAATTTTGGAGCAGACACCCAATCGTAGGTAAATAATTGAAAGACTTGCAATCTTGAGAGGCGGAAAGTATAAAAGCACTTGGAGAGACAGGTAACTTTAAAGGTCAGTCTTATGAATTATCAGGTGAGCGCTAATTTTATTGAATCCACCGGTTTTAACCTTTGACCTTAATTAAGGTGTCTAATTCTCCTCATATATTGTATAAGGGGTGACAAGGGCAAAATGGTAGCTGAGTATGTCTGATTGTTTATTATCCTCCTTCTATCTTTTCAAGAGTGATGTTTAACCTGTGTTAAAATCCACAGGATCTTTAAATTTATTTAAGCAAAACTAAGATTTTATTCATTGGATAAGCAATATTTTTCTTTTTTTATTCTTTCCTTTCTTTGATTTTATAAGATTTACCTTTTGAATATTTTTAGGTTTGATACTGTTCAGCATAGGGACATTTTGCCTTTTGAAGGCTTTTGTTTGTTTGACTGTGTTTAATGAGGAAGTTTTCTGTGCTTAAAATGTGTTTCTTTCCAAATTGCAGTTATACAAGAGGTATGACCTCCTAATTTTTTTGACTTATTTAGTTTATATCCATCGATTGCCTGGACTACAAAGCTGCTTCTGGTATTCCTTCCTACTTCTCCTCTTCAGTTTATCAATTTTATCAATTTCTTGTCTATTTGAAACATGAAAAAAAAGCTTAAAGGAAAAAAAATGCAGCTATTAGAATTTTTATTTAATTCTTCTGATATGAATTAAAATAATTATTAACTTCCATGTTTATTTCTCAGTGTATACTACCAGTAATATTGTCCCAGAGTATTTTCCTTTGTGTGTCCACTGTTTATGTGAAAATTGGCTCTTCTATTCTTTTTGTGTCCTTGTAAAGCAAATTTGCTATGTCATAGGCAAGAACTACCTTTCTTCAGGGAATGCTTTGTTACAGTTCCTATGGTTCAGTAACAGCAAATTTTACAATCAGGACGTTTTTACCCCGCTGTGTAAATTTGACTTTGCAGATAATTTTCACTTCTCCAAAGTTAATAAAAGTAATTTTCTTGTCCAAAAGTCTTCAAATAGTTATTAGATTGTGTTAAACTTTGAAGTCTTTCTAGACAGACAGCCTCAAAGATGTAAAGGTTACTATCTCCCATGATAGTTGCCTAGTAAACATAAGTCATTTTTAAAACATTGTAGATAGATATTACAGTTCAAACTCTCTGGGGGGTTTTCTGACAAGGAAAATGATGATTTTGTTTTTTTCCCATAGTCTTGATTATTTAAAATACTACTGAAATGAGTCATATCTGTTCAGGTTTCTCCAACTAAAAGACCAATTTAACTAGTTTTAAATTAAAATTAAATCTCTTGAGAATTATATTCTCTCCTTCCATCCTTACCATTCATTTAAGTTATGTCCCATCTGTAATTTTACCTTCTTAGCAAAGAAAACCAAAATTATTCCCTTCACAGGAAATTAAATTTCACATCTTTTGGAAGACTTTACAGACCATAAGAGATCTCAGACTAATATTTTTTAATAAAATAAAACTCCTCCCCTTGCCCTTCCTGTTTATTTCTGTTGCAGAAAGATTGCTGACACTTGGAATGCTATATAACTGTGGGCTACTAAAAAACTATAGGTAAATTACCCATGTCTTTCATCACATATTTTCTGTTTCTTTGTTTTACTTTACTCTTCCCTCTTCCTTCGTCACTCTTTTCTGTTTGTTATTTAGGCTATTTCATTAATTCTAAAGAATAAATTATTTTAAAATAATTATTTTTTCTTGTTAAAGTGATATTGTTTTTTATGCATTCTATATGGAAAGTGTAAATGGTTTCAAAACAAACAGATATTTTACACATATGTAGGTATGACAATTTACTTGTATATATCAGGTAAAGAGATTAAGTTAAAGGCACTCCATAACTGTGAGCTTCTGCTTCTCTCAGGCATTCATTAAAGACAACCCAGAAGATAATATTTGGAAGCTTCTGTGAAAGTAAAGAATTTTTATTTAGCTGATTAGTTTGTCATTTGCCTTTGAACTGATTAAATGTCTTCCTTGGAGGAGTTTGTTATCATGTTGTAAAAATGAAGAGTTTTTGTATATGAAATAGTGGATAGACTGACTGCAAGGGATTGTTCTCATCACTGGGATATCAAAATTTCCTCTCTGATCTCTCTTGCTCTGTCATATACTGACCGCACCCCGCTTACTTAGCAAAAAGTGTTTTGAGGCAATAAGGGATAGATGCAAATGTAGGAGTATAGAAATACAGGAATCACATTTTCTATAGAAAATACTGGGATTTTATGGTAGATCTAGTGCTCTACAAAGGGATTCTGCTGTTTGTTCAAAAGTTTGATTCAGTATTTTCACATTTCGTCACAGGCTGCTCATCAGTTTGTCATGACTGAAACACAACACTTTTCCCTAGTTCTCCAAGAAGAGATCTATTTTTGAAAGGGTGCAGTTCTGTTTTCCTGTGATGGAAAACACTTCTACTGGCTAGTATGTACATGGTGGGGGAATTCATCCACCTTTTTCTGTCTTCACACAGTCCTTTTGTGTGAGCATCTAAATAGCAGCCCTGCTTTTTTTATGACCCCCAAACAAAAGTTCCCAGAAATCCTGAAAGTCTACAATGGTATAAATTTCAAAAGTATAATAATTACAAGAGAGGGTTGAAAGTGCCATCAATTTAATTCCAGATCTTACTGAACTACAAGTTTTTCACTTGAAAATATGACAAAGTATGTACATCTGTAAAATGTTTTGAATCCTTCAGGAATGAATGTCAGTAAAACAATTAATCAGTTTGCAATAACTTTGAGTTCAGAAGTTGAAAATGACATATAAGAGCAAAGTAGTTTTTTTAACAAAGCAGTAATTCAGTTTCTAGAAAATAGTGAAAATGGAGAATGATGACAAAATATTAGATGGTATAACCTAACCCAACATATAAATGAATGAATGAATGAATGAATAAATAAATAAATAAATAAATAAATGTCTTCTAAAAGAGTGGTTTAATTTTCTAGCAAACTGAGTGTATATGCACTGAGCTGAAAGCCTGTTGCAGTCATGCAGAATCTTCTGAAATAGTCACTTATGTAGCTTCCTAAATAATGTCATAAAAGCCTGGTTTGCTCTCCTACCTTCAAAGTTTTTAGTTTGACATTTACTTAGTGCAGTAGGCTGCTTTCTACTCAGGGTTTTATCTGGGTTCAGACTAGGAGAAAATGAACTCATTTGCTATATGCAGAGAGAGATTCCAAAAAAGACACAATAAGAGAGAAAGAGAAGAGACAAAGAGGGGTGGGGGAGCATTGAGGGAATCTGATGAAAGGAACAAACTAAACAGTGCAAAGTGGGGGAAAGATAAGAAATATGTAGACAAGGAATTGTGATAAAAGGAAAAAAATAAGAAAGGGAAGCAGATTTTAATGGATATTTTAATGAAAGAAACCCAAAGCATATCTCCTCTTAATGTCTTTTAATACTGCTGGCTTTGGTCTGAATGAGTAGGGATTAAGCACAGAATTATTTTGATCTACTTAATGTGCTGCCTTTACCTGGGAAAAATAAACATGATTGCAAGAATACTGAATTGCCATTGGCAAAAGGTATTGCCTTTTTTTTAAAGATGACAACTGAGATATGACATTATCCTTAGTATTTAAACAAAGCCTTGAAACCAGGGTCTGAATTCTGTGCTAAGGCGGCACCACTCTGAATACCTTTGCTTGTTTCTTTGGTTTCATTAGCCTTATTTTTGTCATGTAGGTTTTGCACAATAGGGCCAAGATTTTATGTACATGATTGTTTCATACACATTTTCTGGAGTTTGTGACCCTGCTCCAGGTTTGGAGCTTGATTTTAAATCCCAGTCCTGCAGCTGTTGAGACTAGAGGCAAACTCCCTTTGATGTCTGTGATCCCACTCCCATCAGGGTACCCCTCCTCCTGCTAAGGGGACAACAGAGCCATCAGATTTTAGGCTGTTGTTTAGCAACACAACCACACACAAATTAAACAAAAAAACCCTGAGCGTACGGTACAAAATTTTTGGGTTAAATGACAATTCAAGTCAATTCATTATCCAAGCTTAAAAGGAACTTGAGTTGGCTTTTTTATTTCAGTATTTTAATTTTTTGGGACTTGACCAAAAGACAGGTTATAAATACAAAGGCAACTTATCAAGCAGATCATCGTATTATAGAAGAGCACAGCATTTGTTCAGGTAGCTGATTTTTGCTGCTTCATAACCATTCTAGACAGCCAGTTTATACCTTGAGCTTATCAAGGCCTTCCACTGTAATGTTCAAATTTAATTATAAAATAAGATGACTGCAGAAGTCAGGCACTATCATACCCTAAAAATCCAGAGAGCCAATGACAGCTAAGGAAATTAAGAATCACCAGTTTGAGTGTTTGAAAAATATATTTGTAGGGCTTTGAACATACCAGCACACATACCTATAATGTTATCTATTTTTAATGCTATTTTAATGAGGGATGTAATAGAAAACTCACCAGTGCTTAAAGCAACATCTTTTTCATTGTTTTCTACTAGCTAAGCTTGACTGCTGGTGAAAAATGGTGTGGAAATGGATTGGACTAGAAAGATACATGTGCATAAATAACTACTCAAAGTAAACTTAAGTTAGAGTTATAATGACTGAGGGGAAGTAGCCACAGGCTAAAAGGATTACAGCAAACTGAAATCTCATTCTCCAAAAGTGATTATTTCAGCAAGAAAACAATGCAGTTCTTGTTTACTGGCTAGGAAACATGGATTTATAGTGATGGCAGACATTAAGACCCCCTAGGGAGATAACGATGAACTAAACCCCACATTTTAATTGCAAAGGAATGCAAAAGCTTACCTTGAAACTTTGCTGATATAGAAATAGTCAAATTTCTGTGGAGATGAGATGTAGAGTTTCAGAAAAGAATATACTACCTTTTTCGAGTGGTGATATGATAAACATCGATGTTAGAAGACCAAGATATTTTTCAAAAGTAAGACAACAGGAGTGATTGTCATCGCTTTTCTAACTCAGTAGTAGATACTATGTTATGGATGGAAACACTGATTATTAGCGCTAGTTCACATTCATCCTTTCATATCCCAACTGTTGTTGAATTATGTAGTACTAGACAAGAATTAAATGCATCAGTCACCAATCTGTTTACCTGATACTGCACTCATATTGTATTAGAACTGCCTTATAAAGGTCTTCACCCTTCCCTCTGATATATGTGGATTTAGGATGAAATATTTATGCAAATATCATACAAAACTACACAGACTATGCAGTGATATGCTTACTGATTCAACTCACCTCTAAGGGGTTCCCTTGGCAAGACCTGAAAACAAATACACTTTGCATTATGCAACCTGTGCCTCAGTAGTCCAATTTTCTGGTAGCTGAGACATCTGGATTCTAATCTTTGCTTTGAAACAGTTCTGCTGTCATCCTGGGCAATCACTGGGGTCTAAATTTCAGAAAGTGACCTTTAATAATAGTGTGCCTCAAACATGAATTTCTGAAGAAGGGCACAATAAATTTGGGACTACGAGTATTAACTCAAGCTATTTATTAAAAATTGTGACTATCAGTATTTTCCAACTGTTCTTCATGTTCTAATTTCTACTCTTCCTCTTATCTGCATGAGGGAACAAATCCACTAACCAGAGACTGTTACGGTTTTATATAAAAGGTGCTATACATTTTCATTAATGAAATGCCAATGATTGATTAAATTATACAGTGTCTTTAATAAGGGATACCTCAAAGTTGAAGACATCCCAAATGATGAGAAGCTAAGATGGAAGAAAATCATTTCAGCAATTTTAGACATAAACAGAGTAAGGAAATATCTGCCTAAAGGAACAAGGATTTAATTACTGTCTTAACCCATTGAACACAAAGGAATCATAAAAGGTGTGTTTAAAATCACCCACCTTCAGATTTCTACATTATATATAGACAGCTAAATCTATACTACTTATCCAAGGCTTTTTCATACACAGTGGAAAGGAAGAGGCATCTTCCAGACATTATTTTTGACCTATGTTAGACAACTTGATCAGGATGCGATGACTGAAGCTCTATAGATCCTACTTTCTCTTAGTGACTACAAAAAGAGGTCAGGTGTCTGATTCTGTCTTAGGCCCTGACCTTTTATCTTTTAGATTTATAAAGTCATCTGAGACAAAGTGTCTTGGCATGGGTTGACCTTTGGCTTTCTTCAAATACCCAGAGGACTTTTGTCTCCTGCAAGCTCCTCCTTTTAAATTTATTATTAGAAGGAACACTATCTAATTGGAAACATAAATAGATTTTTTTCCCCAGAGCATAATGTGCAACACATTTCTTTTAAGAGCCTTGCCAAATTAACAAATCTAGCAAATGAAAAAGAAGATCTAGGGCAAGAGAAGGAAATGGAAAGGAAAAAAAAAAGGAGAGATATATAAAGAAGAATAAATAACAAAAAAAGAAAGAGATGGATAGAGAGGAAGAGAAGGAAAGAGAGAAGGAAATAAGGAAAAAAGGAAAGGAGGAAGGAAAGAGAAGTGAACAAAAAGGAAAAGAAGGAAAGAAGAAGAAAAAAGAAAAGGAAGAAAAAGCAAACAGAAAAAGAACAAAGGAAAAAGGAAGATGGAAGGAAAGGAAGTAAAGGTGGAAGGAGAAAATTAAAAACCCCAAACCTACTTAGTAGATGTATGTAACTTTAAGAAGAGCCTGGAGCAGTAGTTTTCTGAATGCATTTAACAATTTGAAATTACACAGTTGGCATAAAGATACTATTGTTAATAGGCACTTTAGAAGTGACAGTGATAATATGCTAGATTAGGCAATGACCATTTTCTGATCATTATTAGCTCTCTGTTTAAGGTAATTACTACAAGTGACCCTAATTCCAGTGAGGAGTTGGTTTTCTAAAATAACGCGTCTAGCACCGATGGCAAAACTGTCTCATATAGCTGTTAATGTTAGCACATTTATTTGTCCAGAAAAGAAATGAGAAAAAATTGTCAGATAAATCTTTATCTGATGTAAATTACCATAGCCTACATGTCTCTTAAGTTGATTTACACAGACTGGTCAATATGTACCGCAGTTCACCGAAAGCCAATATTCGCTTATTTACAAATTGGAAAATAAGCATGCTTGCTGCAGGGAAGAGTAAAGTATGTCTTTGATTCTTCCTTGAACAAATAAAAAAAAAAATTAACTAGATTCTTCCGAATGTAAGGGTACTGAGTCATATCGGAGTGTCATTTGCAAAAGAATCCTGAGGCTGTGGCAGGCCAGCTTATCTTACTGTTGCCAGGTTTATTACTAGCAGAGTTTTGAATGCTTAACACTTTTTGAAGGATTTCAGAATGTCAGACCCTGACTGACAGCTTTACTTGGTGACTTCCTTGCTTGTGAGTATATGACAGTTTGACAGGCATCCTTAGGATTCATTTAATTATTTTATGCAAGCTTCCTTACTAAATAAAATTAATGACCATTTTACTTTATATGCACAGCAGCAGCAAACTTGAGCTGCCACATTGCATTCTCTCCTGCGTCCCCCATTTACTAGCTCTGGGCATTTTTGTATTTTTCCCCTTTCTCCTCCTTTAGCCAAAAAATAGATTTAAAATAACATATGCACACAAAAAGGTAACAGAATGAAGACTAACATTTATATGGGTTCATATGAAATTAAAATATCATCAAATATTGCAAAAACTTAGCAGAAATTTTTCAACCATTATTGTTGTTGTTATTGTCATTGTTACTATGGTTTCGTCTCCAGCAGGTTAAAAGTATATATCTTTCTCCAGAGCTTCTTTAATTTAGACAAATACTGATTTTTTTTTTTCTCATTATGGCAGGTATGTTCCCTTTCTTAATACCCACACAGTCTTGCAGCAATTGCTGTTGATATGGAATGGAAGATATAATTTACAGAGTCATTAGAGTAGCTAACATGCTCTTGAAATGCTCATTAACAATTCTGAGGTTCAGAGTATGGAAACCTTACACCCATTCTTTCCAGATAACACAGTGACATTGTCTTTTTCTGTGACTCATCTTCTGTTTGCAAATTCCTTGCCATTTTTATTACAGCACTTCAGAAAACCAGAAAGACTGTAGTTTCAAGACTTGAAGAGGTTCAAGTCAAGACAAATCATCATAGATTTGTCTAAGCTACCATCTAGTCTGGTGGGAGGTGGAGATGAAAGTAGTAAATAATTGAATATTTATTTGACTGTTCTGAAAAAAAGCCAAATTAAAACATTCAATAAAACAAAATTTGAAAGCAAAAATATTCCTATCCTTATAGGCTATAAACATTTCTCATGGGAAATGTAGGTATTGAAATGTCGTTAGGTATCCAACTGCTGTTCATCTGCAGAATATCTAACACACAGTTTAATCCAGGATGACCTAATAGAAACCTCCTGTTCTCTTTGCTTAAGAACAAAGTACTTAGTCAGGATTGGATGTTCATCAATGACACTCTTTAAAAGAAAATGAAGCATTTTTTTCTGGCCACACAAAGGATCCACCTTTTTCCCCTGTCACAGTTGTGATCCAAGTTCCTACATCCTGGTCCACAGAATTTCTATTTCCATGACCCACTCAGGTGGTCTGGATGCTGTGTCAAAATCCATGGAATTAACCACTGTCCAGGAAATGTCAGAGTTGTGCAGAAAATGATGTATTAACAAAGCTGTTGGAAGTTCCCACAGGAAACTGAGGAAAAAAGATACAGTAATTTGCAGTTTTTGTAGCTGAATAGTGCTGAGGAGAATTCAATATTAACTTTGGCTCCATCAAACACTTCCTATGTAACCCCAGAGAAGTTGTGAAAGGCAAACTGTTGTTTCATGAACTGTACGTTTGCTTCTTTCTAGAAAAGCAGTTTCAGATATGTACTTTTTAAAATTATTATGCGTTAAGTGTTGAACAGTTATAGCTACGAATGAACTTGGTGACAATGCTCATCATTTCTATCACTGGCGGAATGATCAAGAGAATCAGAAAATTATACACTGGAGACACCCATGTCTGTTTCACCCACTGTTGGAAAATCAGTTCTATGATAAGTCAAGAGGCATACACATAAATGAATAAAGCCAATTACCAAAATAGAACCATGTACTCAAAGTTATAAGTTCACATATGCTAATATTGACACAAAAAAGGTTCACCTGGAAATTCTTACCTGTAGAATGATGTCTGGTAGATTCATACACTGCTGAAAAGACGTGTACTTTGTAGCCACTGGACACATTAAACACTTTAATATTAATCTTCAATACAGTGGAGATCCTATAGAAATGACTTCTGAGAACAATTAAAGACTTTTGACCAGCTGTTTAAGTGTTATAAAGCGCTATGGCTCTTAGGCACCTCTGAAGAAGTTGCACCAATTTCTAGCTCCTTAGAATGTGCAACTGAAATTGCACATGTGGAAAAGCAGAGTCATTGTTTTGGCACTCCCAAACTTGTGTGTGATTGACTGTGCAATCTTGGCAATGCTGTTTTCTTCTGGAATTGTGAGTGTAATGTTGAAGCAAGTGTGAATTATTACTAGACTACTGTCTCACACTCTAAAGATTCCTGCTCTGGGTAGTTGTCTGACTGGTATTTTTCTCATAATAGCAATAATAATAGAAATGGCTTTCATTTCAGTGCAGAACTGGATTGCTTGATGACTTTAGTCTGTAGTCCTCTATAATAATTAGTTAAATAAACTAATTTTTATGTATATTATGTGACAATAAGACTTAAAGAAAATAACAAGTTTCCATATTTTAAGTACTGTCTTGGTAAAAAGAGAGTTTGCAGCTAACTTCATGATTTAGTAGTGATTTATAGGGAGTTTCTAAATTGTCTGTAGATGTCAGGATCAATCTTTTAACATAAAAGATTTACCATGTTGACTTCTGTCTATACTTATTTTCTCTGAAAGATCATAATTTTATGTGAACATCATGGAAGGAATACAGCTTATTCTACTATAGCTCAGATCCTCTCTGTTCTCAAAGCAGCTTAATATTTGTTACAGCAAAATGGATTTGGTTGCAACTTATAGGTAGGACTTTGAGTGGGAGGCCAATGATAGTGGTTCTTGACAAAAATTTGATGAATAGTCTCTGTGGTGAAGACATCGGTTGGATTTGATGATCTCGAAGGTCCTTTCCAACCTTAATGATTCTGTGATTCTGTGATCATCAGAATGTAGACAAAGTGCAGAAGTGGTGATTCATTCCATTTTCTATAAGGAAAGATCACTACCAGGTAACACTATGTTGAATGGCACTGTTTAATCAGAAATGGATATCAGAATTGGGATGAAGAAAAATATTTTTATGCCACCATTCTTGAAAGAGACCTTCTACCCTCTGTTCCATCCCTTGTCCTCTTTCATGGAGAAAATAAATAATTTGTGTGAAAATAATAGATTATGCAGACTATTCATTATGAACATCACACTTTCAGGGCTTCACTGACAACTCCCATCTTGTGATTATGTTGTGTGGAGGTAAAAACGTCTGCTGAATTAATGACAAATCTGTCAGTGCCTTTATCCGCTGCCCTGTTTGAAATGATTAAACTCATCGAGTGTTTGCTTAATCTATTTTCCTTTTTCATATACCATGCTCACTGCCTGGGGCAAACCCATCTAATAATTTTAAATTGAATAAAACCATAACTCATGACCCAATAAATTATTAAAAAACCCCACGTTGCATCAGATTCATCATTCATCTTACCACAGTGGCAGAAAGCCTACAGAATTCCTTAACAGTTCTTGCTGTGATAAATAGTTCTATTAAAATTTATGAATACAGTGATATATATTAACACATATTTTGTTACTGAATTATCTGTCATACTTTTTTTGCATGCACCAACATGTTGCATCAGTAATTTCATTGGTCTGAAAAACTCTCAGTCAGCTATCATCATATGCTTTTTTGTTTGTTCTTTTATTTTACTTAACCCTGAGATTCCTTCAAAAATGTGGCAACATTGCTGCTCTGTATTGCTTTTGCTCATGTTTTCAGTCAAGTTCTAAGAACTATTAACCTCTACATCCATCTGAAGTGATTAATTGTAAAATAAAATGCTTGACACACAATAGAAAGAATAAATAATGAATAAGTAAGGAGCTGCCATAAGACTGCCTGATAACATATTTTAGGAGATACCTGTTTCACTATACAAGTACATTAGAAACGGGTAACTTCCAAATGTAAATTCTATTAATTAAATCTTTTGAAGTTGGACAATTAAATAGCAGCTACTGCATAGAGATGGCACACATTTCTCCATCCATTCTTTTCTCAATAGAAAATCAAAGTTTTTAGTAAAATACAAATACAAAGGGATTAATTTTTTTCATCACTGAAATGAAGATAGAAGGCTTCTTCAACATAGAGATGCAGGGGTGAAAAGAAATGGTGAGGGAAGTGGAGCAAAAGGGAAAATCAACAATCAGCCTGATCATTTACTTATCAGAGGTCCCAGCTTGAAGAAATGAACAGAGTGCAATTACCCAATAAAATGCATTTGTACGTGGCGAAGCTAAAGCACACTGGTGAGGACATAATGAAACCTTTGCTATTACTTGCACTATTTTCAGGGCATCAGCCTAGAAGTGTGTGGAGTGAATGTGGATTTTTTCTTCCCCATATTCTTTTGATTTCATGAAATCTGTCATTACAAGTAATATTGCCTGTAGTGCACAGTTTTCAGAGAAGATGCATAGTAGATCGAGAATAAAGACATTGCAGTTTTTAAATAATTTTGGACTCTCTGTTCTCTGGTTTGCAATAACAATCCAGTTCCTTTCTAGAAAAAAGGTACATACAGCCCTTCCTATTTTCCTTTGCAAGCAGAAGCAACTCTACTTTGGAGGCAGCCTCTCTTCCACAGGGAGAGATGTAAGAGCCATTGTTAATCTCAATAACCCTTCATTTGATCTGGGTTGATGGCCAAAGTTAGTTTACCTGACATTGCATTGTATAGCCCTTTAGCAGCAGAACCTGAACAAGTCCCTAAGGATGGACTCCATGCTCATCAGAAAAATGCTGGAAAAGCTATCAAAAGTATATAGAGGTATTCTCTTCCTACTTGCTTTTATATTTATTTCTTCCTGGAAGATATTTTCACAGCATGATGAAAAGGATTTAGCCCAAAGGTATTATTTAATAAGTACACATTTCAGTCAAAGACAGATATTTTATGCAGATAATCTTATTTGATGAGTAATCTCCCTGCCTGTACACCAGGTTTTGACTGTTCCAATAACTTCTTAAAGCCATAAAGATGGTTTTTAAAAACTGTCTTACACAAACAGTGAAGATATGTGCTTTAGAAAACTTTATAAAACATAGCACTTAAATACTCCTAAAACCATGTCATTTATTAGAGTGTAAAACCATAAAGAAAACTGGTTTGGGCTAATTCACTTTTACCAATCAAAATACTAGTGTAGGACTGCTCGGTTTTGTTTTAAAAGCAGATAAAATGAATAAAGACATTACTGGGTTTTAAGGCTTAACACCATTTTTGCTAAGAAAGGAAAGGTCTTACATATTTTTATCAAGGAGAACCTTAATGACAGAGCCAGACTTGGTGATGGAAGGACCACATATGAACTCAGCTCTTTCAAATGCCAATATTTGGATGTTCACACCAGTCCCAAAAAGGCAATTACAGGTCCTTATATAAGAGCTGTATCACCCAGTGTCTGAGAGCCAGAAAGCAGTCAGTGCGGGCTGAGGAGCAATCTCTGCTGCTTCAGCACAGGGTGAGGGGAACGGAGTCACTTCTGCTCAGCTTGAACCCTCATTGTGTTTAATCTGCATCCTCTTTTTAATCTACATAGTTGTAAAGACCGACCACTGGTGCTCTGCTCCCTCCCAGAGGAAAAGCTGCTTGTTTGCCTGTGGTCAGGAAGACTTAGAAGCTGCAGCAGCAGCACTGGGGGGCATTCAAAATACACAGTTCATATATAACGGCACATTTAAGTCAGATGCCTTTTCTCAGGGGGTATAGGCAGACAAAGTCAAAAGAAATAATTGTATGTTCATGACCGGGTGTTCTCTGAACCCAATTACCGGATCAAAAAGCAAGTTTTACCTGCAGTTGTACCTCAGCAGGGGTAGCAAATTATAGTAGCAGCACAGAAGAGCTCTGCTACAAAGTCTTGGAGATTTATCATTCTGCCTTGCCCTTTTCACCTCCTCCCTCCTTGAGATTTACTAACATTTTTTTCCTATAAACCATCAATTATTAACTATTTCCCTCTCTGCCCACAGAATGATCACCCCCATCTCTTCCAGAAGAGTGCATAGGAGAATGATAAAGGTCATGAGCTGATTATTTTGTTTTATTTTAGAAAAAGCTTTAATATTGTTAAAAATACTCAGAAGTGGGTATGGTGGCACTCAGATGGCCTCTCCTATACAAGGAGGCCCTAGCTCTGCTGTACATAGAATCACAGAATAGTTTGGGTTGGAAGGGACCTTTTAAAGTCATCTAGTCCAACTCCCCTGCAATGACAGGGACATCTTCAACTAGATCAGGTTGCTCAGAGCCCCACGCAACCTGACCTTGAAAGGTTCCGGGGGTGGGGCATCTACCACCTCCCTGGGAAACCTGTGCCAGTATTTCACTACCCTCATTGGGAAAAATGTCTTATATCTAGCCAAAATCTACCTGTTAAAAAGTCTGCCCCCATCTTTCTTATAAACCTCTCTTAAGTACTGGAAGGCTGCAATAAGGTCTGCCTGGAGCCTTCTCTTCTCCAGGCTCAACATCCCCAACTCTCTCAGCCTTTCTTTGCAGGAGAGATGTTCCATCCCTCTGATGATTTTGGTGGCCCTTCTCTGGACCTGCTCCAACAGGTCCATGTCTTTCCTGTGCTGAGTGCTCCAGAGCTGGACCCACTACTCGAGGTGGAGTCTCACCAGAGCAGAGTAGAGGGGCAGAATCACCTTCCTTGACATGCTGGCCATACTTTCTTGGATGCAACCCAGGATATGGTTGGCCTTGTGGGCTGCAAGCACACATTGCTGGCTCATGTCCAGCTTTTCATCTACCACCTTCTTGGCAGGGCTGCTCTCAATCCCTTCATACTCCAGCCTATGCTAGGGATATTCGGGATTGCCCTGATCCATATTCAGGACCGTGCGCTTGACCATGTTGAACTCCTATCGTTTACATGGGGACATTCCTTGAGCTTATCCAGGTCCTTCTGGATGGCATCCCGTACTACAGGCATGTCAACTGCACCACTCAGCTGCCATAGTCTGAATACCCACCATCACCTCCAAGGACAACATCACCAAAAACTCAAGAAAAGAACAGCCACGTCTTGTCCCTCCAGGGACGACTCTGCTAGCAAGAGAGCTGTCAGTTCATCCTGGATCTCAGCTAAGAATTTGGTGAAGAAACTAAAACACTGTTCTCAAGGAAAACCTCTCTGCTCACCAGATGCAAACGATACGGATTAACCAGTTTGCTATCTCTGCCACAGTGCTTGCAAAACACTTATGTCTTGCAGGGGTAGGAGGGTGGCAGAATGAGTTTGTGGTTAAATAAGTTTCCTTTAACCATGCTTGACCTTTCTTTTGGCACTTAAAAATGAACGTTGTCATTCTGTGTGTTGCCATTTGGCTTCCCTTCAAGCTGCATGGAAGAAGGAACAGTCTTACTTAAAGGTTTGTTTGTGCAGCTTCTAGCAGCACAACAGCTCTGTCTTGTGTGGGATTTCATAGTGCTACTGCTATGAAAATTGGAAAAGCTAAGAAGCCTGTAGCATCATGTACATCCTTAGAGTGCCAGCTTAAACAAAAATTGATTTTGTAGGCAGACAGAATCCGAACAAGACCAGCAGACCATGATTCCAACATTCTAGTGTTAACAGCTAGGTATAGTTTGGGGACATACATCAACAACACTCAAATTTTGGTGAGGCAAATATATTTAGTCTAACTGACTTTGGGAATTTTACCTTCATTTTGTTTACAAAATATACCGTAGAAAAAAACACATGAAGATTAAAAAAGAAGAAACAGCTTTTATTTGAATGATAACAGGATCCAAATGTGACATTAAACCAACAAACAGGTATAACTGCATTTTAGGCCAGATTCTAAGCTGGTGTGAATTAGCAGAACTCCCTCAACTTCAGTACTTATTGATACTCTGACAGCGTAACACCCCAGGACGTGGTTTCAGCATGCAAAACAGCAACAGAATAAAAGCTTCTTATCTGAGCTGTTGTTTCATCAAAGCATTTTCTTGTTTGCAGCCAGTTTTATCTAGTTTACACAGAACAACTGAAAGCCTACAATGTTTCTCTTTTCAGGCTCCTGAAGTCCATGTAAATCCCTGAACCGCATATCTAGATGCTTCTGAAGGCTTACTGCCAGCCCGGGGTGGGTGGTGGGAAAGGAACTTTGAAATAGAAAGATTTTAAGCTCGCTGGATCTGGACCAGACCGTATTGTAATTACCAGTTAAGAAATCTATAACATAAGTCTTATCAATGTACAAGAGTATATACAAGAAGGCCCGAATATATGGCATGTCTTTTTAGTTAAGTGGCTGGTTGTTAATCTTACAAAAAAAACCCAACACCCAACCAAAAGTACACCCCCTCAAAAAAAACCCCACAACCTCCCTCCAAAAAAGTAAACAAAAACAAAAAAAAAACCCAAACAAGCAATATTTTCAGAACTAAAGATTGAATTTTATTGCATCTTACAGGGTGGGGTGGTGCATTTCTGCCCCGCTCCGCCCCCCTCCCGCTCCATAAACCTTGGCCTTGGAGCAGAAAGTTTGGCAGTTAAGGGCCCCTTGACTGTACCTAGCACTCTTGAGTAGATGGGAGTAGCTCACCATCCCCTTGGAACATATCTTATCTAACCGTGATTTGGGTGGATCAGTACCAGCATCACTGGGATGTCAAAAATTCTAGCAATTACCAACAAATGGGATGGGAATTACCAAATAGCAATTACCAAAGGATGGGAATTTACTGATGCCTAAAGTCAATCATCTCCCAGTCCTATAAATAATGGTCTCAGATGAGACCCGTTGAGCTCTCCTGGACTGCAGTAGGCTGTGACCAGCGCCTCCCTCTGAGTGGGACACCTCTCAGAGTCCATAAACCGTCAAGTTCACTATCAACTCAGAGGCTCAACTGACCACTCGTTGGGTGGTGCAAAGCATTCCATGTGAGTATTCAACTGAATTTCAGGGGGATATTTAAAAGTACCTTTGTACATATGTATCTCTTTTCTCTATATCTCTTTATGTGTCTGATCTTAGTACATTGCTATGATTTAATACTGTGATTTATCTCAATATCATTAATCTTAGTAAGTTTTAGGTTAATTATGTTACTAAGTTTTATATGATTTGATATTGTGATTTATCTCAATACTGTTAGTGAATTTGATTGCTGTTATGTTAACGTTACACCAAACAGTACACCAGAATCCTCCATACCCTATCCCTTTAGTCGTAAACCGTTGACCAAATCTGGGACTAGGAGTGGATTCAGAGGTACCTGGACTCCTCTCTGAGAAGGAGTTTAGAAAGCAAAGGGGTCCACTCTGAACCTTGTGACTCAATGGGAGGGTCTCCCCTACTTTTCTCACTCCTCCACAGTGGGATGAGGGAGAGAATCAGAAGAGTAGAAGTGAGAAAACTCATGATTTGAGATAAAAACACTTTAATAGGTAAAGCAAAAGCTGTGCACACAAGCAGAGCAAAGCAAGGAATTCATTCACTACTCCCCACGGGCAGGCAGGGGTTCAGCTATCTCCAGGGAAGCAGAGGTCGATCACATGTGATTGTTTCTTGGGAAGACAGATGCCATCACTCCCAATGTCCCCTCTCCCCCTTCCTTCTTTGTCCCAGCTTTATATAGCGAGCAGGATGTCATATGGTAGAGAATATCTCTTTGACCAGCCTGGGTCAGCTGTCCTGGCTGTGTCCCCTCCCAGCACCCCGTGCACCCCCAGCCTGCTCGCTGGCAGGGCAGCATGAGAAGCCGGACAGTCCTTGACTGCTCAGCAACAACTGGAAACATCAGTATGTTATCAACATTTTTTCATCCCAAATCCAAAACACAGTCTCATACTAGCTTCTGTGAAGAAAATTGACTCTATCCCAGCTGAAACCATGACAAGTAGGTAAAGAAGATGGGGCCAGCCTCTTCTTGATTGTACCCAGTTGCAGGATAAAAAACAAGTTTAAATATAAGAAACAAAAAAACTAAACCAACCTTTGTCACTATGAGAGTGTTCAAACACTGTAGCAGGTTACCTAGAGAGGTTGTGGAGTCTCCATCCCAAGAGGTATTCAAAATCCAACTGAACATGGCCCTGAGCAACCTGCTGTAGCTGATCCTGTTCTGAGCAGGAGGTTGGACTAGATAATCTCTGGAGGTACTTTCCAGCTTCAGCATTTCTGTGATTCTGTGATGCTGTGTTCAGGATCATTTTGCCTGAACAGGGGAAAATTGCTAAGCTCTGCTTCTGTATTTTAGGCTTCTCTAATTATTTTTTCCTTCCTGTTACTTCTGCTAATGAAGCATAATAGTTGACATGAGATTCTGAAAACAAATGTAAATTTTGTGGCATGTGCAATATTTATAATTGCATTTAAAGAGATAACTGACACCATATAGATAACCTCTATCTTATTAGCTAGCTCCTAACAACATATATCCGGATACCTGACAAACTGTAAATTATAATTTGTTGCTTGGAAAGAAAAAAGTACTAAAAATTGCAGTGTCATAAATCTGTGAGTTAGTTGCAAATATTTTCCTGGAATTAAACTCATTTATAGCTGGGAAAAAGCAAAAAATGGAAAAAGAAATGACAATACTTAATAATAATCATTCTATTTTAATAAATGTAACAGCCCAAAATTGGATAAAATAAGTTTTTTAGTTGCTTTCTGACATTCCACATAGAGCAATATTTTGACTGCATTTCATTTACAAGCACAGACAGTCAGGAAGTGTCTCATTTTGCATGTCAACTCAGCTGATTTTCCACCCACACTTCATTACTTCTGCCATATAATGTCACTTTTATGATTTTGCTTAAAGTGATAGCTATGGTCAGATAACAAAAGAAAATGGTGTTTTCCACCTCTGCTAATTGCATTTTTTGCTTTGAAAAAATACAGGAATATTTTTCTATAATATTTAGCTCAATAACTGGTATAGAGAAATTTGTATAAATTGCATGTAACTAGGTATATATAGTAAATGCACAATATTTATTTTTATAGTTAACTTATTTTTTAAACCAAGGGAGATGATAATTTTCAGACTACATTAGTCTCATTTATCTCCATGATGTCCTTAATGTTATAAGATGTTACAGCAACATTACCAGCTCCTGCAGGCCTGTATCAGCCTTTAGCTACTCAGGCGCATTATTAGATTGTCAACATAATTCAGACATCTCATATAAAAAGAACCAACCCACTGTCTCCAGTTCTTTGTAAATGTATTTGCCTGATTTAATAGCTTTAAATTTATTGAGTGTTCTTTTTTTTTTTTTCCTTTTTGGGTACACATGCACTACTTGGAGAATCTTGTTTGAGACTGCTAAAAATATTAAACACAAATTCTTGTTATTGTCACACACTATGCTCCTCTGGTAAATCACTGCACAATATCTGGATAAAGAAGAAAAGCCGTAGGATATTTTTGAAACAAAACTAATTAGAGAGTATTTTGAGATGACTCTTCCTCACTGATATAACTGTATAAGGCATTTTGATTTTTTGAGGAATATTACCCATTTTTTGTAGGATTTATTCCCAATTAAGTTTTTTTGCTTTTTTTTTTTCAATATGATAATTAATTTGTGTTTAGAAAAGATAAGATTTGAAAGAAAGAAAATTCAGGACAAATTTGGTTGTTAATGAGTAGACAGAGAAAGGGTGGATTCTTAACAACATACTTTTGAAATAAGTCACTTTGACTCACACTTTTCAAAAATAGTACAAGTGTTCAGCTATTCTGTTAGGTTTTTTATTTATGCACCAGAGAATAAAAAGAATTAATCACCAAAGCCCAAAGATACAAAGCAGATTATCAGTAAAACCCCTTATATAAATGCACGAAGCTGAACCAGGCCATCTCTGAGGCAAAGCAATGTAGTTTTTCATTGGAATTCAGGGCATTTTCCCTTCTCAAACCTTCTCTCTAAAACGAATCAGATAATGCTAAACACAGAAAGCATAGTAAGTCAGCAAACTTCAGTTCATTGTGGGAAACTGAACCCATTTTCAAATATATTATTTTTGTCATTTGCTGCACACCCATACACTCACTCACACAACTGCATAGCTCACACATATGGTGTGTGAAATATTATTGTTACATTTTCTCAGAAAAATATATTAGCTTCTTGTGGTCATTGTAACAGCTTTTGGAAGCAAGTTACTGAAAGAGAGTAAGTCTCAGGGATGCATGAATATTTGTGTATTTTGCCTAATATATGTGAACCTACTATATAAAAGGCAGAACTTTATATAAATTAGCTATGTATTATATAAAAGACAGAACTGTAATCAAATTAATCACATAAGCAAAATACGTATTCACCTTCCAAACCTCACTCAATTCCAATAACTATAATGATGAACAGATCGATCATGGAACAGAACTGAGTAGATACTCTAAATCCATCTAGCTTCAGCATCTGGAACTGAAGGCAGTGAGTTAATAAATGAGCTAGTTTCAGGGGAAGATGGATGTGCCCAGAATCTTAAAAACATTGAGCAGGTGCTAAACGTAACAGGATAAGACAAAGCAAAATCTTATTTCAAAAACTGAAATAACTTCTGGGCATTAGTAAAATTCTCTGCATTTTCATAATTTTCTCATGTAATCAAGATGGAATGTGGATAAAAAAAAGAGCCTAAAAATATAGTAAATAATAATGAAAATTATTTGGCTAGGTTTCTGTTCCTTGGCTACTCTTCCCATGTATAGTGTTCTAGGCAGCTTTTTGCTGTTGTGGGGTTTGGGTTTTTTTTTGAGGGGGGAGGGGCGAAGAATGTCTGACAATAATTATTCAAAATCTCTGTAACTTCAAAATGTCTTTACTACTGATTCTGCCTTCTCAGCCTCTGCTGAAGTCGTAAGAACATCATTATTCCTTAAAACTCAGAAACCTTTTGCTTAAATGGAGAAGACAATATGAAGGAAGTCGGGAAGAAGGAATAGAGGGAAGGAAGGAGGAGGGAGGGAAGCAGATCCCATGCAGAGGCATGTTTTCAGTTTTGTAACCTACTATCCAAATTGTTGTCCTGATTTGTAACAAGCTGTCAGTTAGTTGTTAATCTGCCTACTGTTTTACTGGTGGCATTTACAACTAAAGGAGAGAGTTGAACAAATTTTACTGATGGTGCAGTTTTTCCTAAAGTTGAGTGAAGAATTTGCAGAGGATAACACACTTATGAAGTTCCGGTCTTTTTCATGGTGGAATACCTGCAGGTCAGTGTAAAACTCTCTGTGTGTCCATTTTCACTTGTAATCTATGTCTTTTGTCAGGTTTTATTTTGTTTTGCTTTCCTTGCAGTGATTTTCTTTTCAAAGCCAATAACAAGGAAACAATTTGGTAATGTTGTCCATCTCAGGAGCCAAACATACCACCTGATGCAAGCTGATACAGACAGTTTATATTGTAGCACTTAGGAAGCAGGAACTATTACTTTTACTTTATTTGAAACAGTGTGGAAAATTATAGCATTTTACTTAGTTTAAGTGTTTTTTTTTCCCTGCAAAACTTTTTCACAGTCATCAGTATATTATCATCCTACCTATGGCAGAAAGGAGAAACTAGGTTTTCTGTCTCTAGCTTTGGCATTTAATTTGAACAATTAAATCCATTGCTAAAGTGATCTAGTAAATCTAGTGATCTAGACTTAGTTGCAGCCATATAAAACCAATGTGAATTTATTTTAAAAGAATATCAGTAAAAAGTTCTGGAAAGAAGAAAAGTTATAATTCGTAAACAAGGAGAAAGACCAGTGTCAGTTGAAATAAGAATCTTTTTGGGCTAACAGCAACATAAGAGCTTGAACTTCTCAGTAGCAGGTGTTTCAGCAAGAAGTGACATTTATTTGGGAACATATGAGCCAAGGGAATGATGTTGCTAGGACACGAAAAAAAAAATTATTAGAAAAGATGAGTTTATTAATACTGCAGATGAAGACAATAACAATGTATAGACATTAATTTGCATTTGTTTTTCTACATTGTATAAAATGTTACAGTTTCAAAGTCAAGCCCTAACATAATATCATTTCCTAAAGGATGGACACAGCAAAATCAAATCTATGATATGGAGATATGAACTAAACTTTGCTTTCCAAAGAAAATTTAAAAACAAACACATAACATTGAGTGGGAAAAGAACTGCCTGTAAAGCAATGTAAGCTGCAGCTAATGCAAACTGCAATATATCTTGTCTTAGCCATTCTACTGGTTGACTTCTCTGCAGCTGCAGAAAAAAATGCCTGTTAGAGCTCTGGTCCTGACTGCTTAGCAGATCTGAAGTGATGCAGTATTACCAGAGGGGACACGTCCATCAAACAGGAAGGGGAAGCTTTCTTTCACTGTGAAACTGCATTAGGTAGTGCCAAAAACCTCAAACAGTAATTATTTTCACATCATCATTGCAATTTAGATGAGCAATTTATCTTCCAGCCAGAATTTTTCCATTACAGGTAGTAATGTACATTTCCATACAGTACAATACATTCCAATGTACTGTTCCATTCAGAACAGGGGGATGTACTGAAAAATTATTAAGTAAACCAGAAACAGGTGTAAACAATCTATTCTTTGCATAGTGTCATATTTTACAGCTTAGAAGATACAAGGTAAGCTAGAGAGATATCAGCTGAAAATAATACAGAAAAGCCCTCATATCAGTGATAGAAGTATGTGTGATGAAAGGTTTTCTCCAGATAATGCAAAAGGAGGTCCACTTGGCACTCTGCAAGATGTTGCCAATTGCATGGACTTTTAAAATATCATTTATAAATAAAAGTTTGACCTTCACATTTTTGCAATATTAATTAAGCTTTTTCCAAAGGTGACACAAAGTCCAAATGCATGCAGACTACATGATAACGTTTTTATGATGCTCAGAACTATTTATGAGATAGGAAACATTTCTTTTTAACAGAGAATGTGACTGGTCATTGCAGCAAACTATAAGAGAAAGTGGAGGATTTTTGATGCCTTTGAGTCAGTTTGGTCCCTTTCTGAAAGACGTGTTTTATCCAAACATATATTAGAAGATCCAATGACAAAATAAATTGGTCACATAATAGAATTCATGCTATGCAAGAGGCAAATTAAATTACCTAATGGCCTCTCCTGGCCTTAATAACTAAGGGTCTGTTAATGAATGACACAGAAAGAATTAAAAGTTCAGAAGAGTAATTTATTAATTACAGACAGATAAACAGGCATAGAGATCACTATTCTTTTGGTTATTCTAAAAGTGGATTGATGATTGCCAACTCTGCAAGTTGAAACAGACTGTTCTCATGCTTTAGGAGGTCATTATGAATATAAAATACTTCTCCTGGGCCTCTTTGCCCTTCAGGGCAGTCTCCTACGGGATCCTGCCAAGCAGTTCCCTAACAAGCCAATATCTGTTCTTCTCAGGTCCAGGGCTGTAACTCTATCAGTCTTGTTCACTTCCCTCAGGGTTTTAAACTTCACAGTCTCGAGGTTTCTGCTGCTGAGGCTGCACTCAGCATTCGCAGCTCTGACTGGTTCCTCCTGATTTCTAAGTAACCAACAGGGGACAGTTGGCTTGTTGATCCCCTGTGTCATCAACACACTCCAGAAATCTGAATCACACCACCATGTTGCCCTTCAAAAAATTAGCAGTGTGGTTTAAGTTCCCCATCTGTACCAGTGCCTGTAATCATAAGGCTTCTTCAGTTGTAACAAGGTTTGTTTACTTCCTTTTCTTGATCGGTCAGTCCATAACACATACCATGATGTCAGCAGTTTTCATCTGCTTTTTGATCCTTATCCATAAGCTCTCAGCTGACTCATCATTTGTCTGCACACACATTCAAGCCACTCCTTTGCCTAGAGTGTAACCCCTCCATCCCATTTTCTTAAAGAGCCTGAATCCAGACACGGAAATCTCCATTCATAGTTTTCCACCATCTCTTTCTAATCTCAAAAATATCATAGCTCTGCAGCTGTGTACAGGCTTCTACTTTCTTCTTGTTGTTTCCCAGGCTGCATGAGTTTACATACAGACACTTGTGATGATCCCTTAGTCATGAAGCTTTCACAGCAGGAGTAGCAGAACTTTCTGCATTATACTGAACCATGAGGGATACTTTCTTACTTTGGCCTCCATGTCTCTTTGGGCTACTGTTACCATCCTCAAATGAACCTAGTTTAAAGTCCTCCTCACTAGGTTAGCAAGCCTGTTGGCAAAAAAAAAAGGTTTTGTCCTACTTTGCATCTTCCCCATGCTTTTTTCTCCCCAGAAGTCTTTATTTTTCAGAAATGATCCCATGCTCTTAAAAGACGAAGTCATGTTTCAGCATGAGCCATGCAGCCAGGGTTTTCCTGTGGGACCCTATTACCTAAGCTTTTCCTTTTTACCAGCAAGACCAAGAACATCGCCTGCATTCTCATGCTTTTCATCCCCACCCCAAGGGACTTGGTATCATTCATGATACACTAAACCTCTCCTCGATAGCATCATTTGTCTCGACATGGATGAGCAACAAGAGACAGTAGCCTGCATGAGCCTCGCAAGTTTCTCTGCAACATTCCAGACCTCAGCCGCTAGCAAGCAACAAATATGTCAAGACAACAAATCATTTGTGTTTCCATCCCCTGCAGTCCCCAGCTGCCAGCAGCCACTGCTTACATTTGGGGCCAATTGTTTACACAAAAATGCTATTGCTATGTACAGATATAGGTATGAAATGTTTTTAACTGTAGTGACATTCTTGGCCAAGAGAACAGGAAATCAGGAGTCTTGGCCCATTATTTAGAACTTAGAACTTTCAGCTTTCATATCTTTTTCATTTTACTTAAATGTCCCTTACTATAAATTTCTAAGGAGAAAAAACATTCAGGAAGTAGTATTGAGCTGTGGGAACTCCCTTTCTTTGAGTTAATTGATTGCTGTTAGCTGCTAGTGCTGCTAGCTCCTCTTAGTGAGCTGAATTGATTGCTGCATCTCCTAGTAGGTAGGCACAAGATAAGTTTCCACTTCACAGAAAACACTACAATAATTTGACTCTTTCATTGGAAGTCCCTGCAGAGAGGCTATGGAATGAAAGGACTCAGAGGAAGAATTATCCTCCCATTCTACCTTGAAACAATCCTTCAGGTCAGGGAAGTAGGTTGGTAGCAGCATGGGAACTTTTTTATGCTCAGGCATGTGCTGCATCTGTTCAGTGAGGGGAATAACTTTTATGTACCCCTTTAATTCTTTCAATAGGGACTTAAATATTGTTGAAGGCAGCATATTGTAATGATGTCTAGTAAAGATGTCCCAAGTGGGAAAAATATTCCTTATTGTACTATTGAACTATTCCTTCTTGCATTTGTCCGGAAGTTTTCTGTTACAGCTTCAGCCAGAGGGAAATTATTTTCCAGTTCAGCACTAGTTAAAGCGCTGGGCAAAGCTTTAATCTTGTCTATAGCTGTTTCCTTTCTCATTCTTGAACATCCATTCATAGTTCTTGATTTCCATTAATTCCTGAACTCATCCAAAGAAAGGAAATGAAACAAAATTAATACCATGGCTAGGACCAAGGGGATCCCTTCTCTCTGTGTCTCTCTCCCTCTGTCTCCTCCCAATCTCTCTCTCTTGCTCACCCTCTTTCACACATTATAGTAGCATTAATCATTCATATGGCAAAAAGAGACTTCAGAGAAGTGCATAACATGAACAAGAAATATAATACTTATATTTTTTCTGACTGTTACATTTTCTAATCTTTAGAATTTTCAGCATAAAAAAAGGTCAATCACTTCAACCTTTTGTCTCCTTCTCAAAAAATAAACTTATGAATAACAGAAAATATTTAAAAATGTGTGAAAGTTATCGAGTGAGGTCATAAGACCTAAAAGAAGACTGCTAGGCTAAAACAATAGTAACTTCTCATTTTAAAAGATAATGTAAATGAGGGAATTCTGGAAGGTATGTTGATTCATCTAGATAAAGGAAAGTTTTTCTGGGGAAAAAATGAGCTGTTTTTAAGATTTTTTTCAGTGCTTTTGAATATTTCACTTTTAGTAGATATAGATATATACATACATGGAAGGTTTTCATGCTCAGAGTAGAAACTGAAGTACTTGGCTGAACTAGCCTTCTGTAAAAAGTCTATCCAAACGCTACTGAGCAGCAAATAAAAGACCAGATATGTAACTTGTGCAAATCAGAATACCTCTCTTCTGTCCATGGAATTTTGCTACTGCATCTAAGGTAAGGATCTGAAATAGTAGTTGTTTGAAACAAACAAACAAACAAACAATGCCTTCTATTTTACCTAGAAATTAAAATACATTAATGCAAGAATTGTCCTAACACTAAATGAAGCAGTGTGGCAAATCCTGCAATGATCAGATTGCATTTCACCTCTTATTAATAAAAGGGAGCACTGGACATTTTTTATGTGGGTTTTCCTATCAATGAGGCTTGTTCATCTTTTCTTAGAGGTGCTTTGGAAAACAATCTCAACGTAAGTCCACAAAAATGAACTTGTTTATTGTTTTATGAACAATTTTTATTTCTTATCTTTGGCATTCTGGTAATCCTAAATAACTTCCTGTTGTTCTAGAAATAGAAGATTACATATTTGTATTTACTTCTTATAAATAAAATAGAGATGGCTGTTGTAATCAGGTAAATGGATGGTGAATGAAACCCTAGCATCTTGTAAATGCTGTAGTTATTTAACTATATGCCTACATATTCCCTTTAACAGTTCTTAAAAAGGGAGAATAGGAATAGAATAACATCCTTAGTATTTGTCCCAAACAGACAAGAAGAGTGAGAATTAAGGAAGCAATCATCCAAATACAGAATTAAAACATAAGGAAATTTATGTCAGGAAGTCCCATGATTATTTCTCTGTGTCAAACCTCCTTCTGTGTTAGTGCTTTATTCATTACCATCTTGAACTAGGAAAAGACAGCAAAAACATAAAGTAAAAATATAGCTTTTGGATATCTATAATAAAATATGTAATGAAACTAAATGCACATGTAGATTTTATCCTCTATATTATATTTACAGATACTCTGCTCTTGGTATTAGTGGCATTTTTGCTGCAGATTGAGAGATGTATATGGCCCATTGTATTAGATTGATAGGAGGAGCAGCCAAAATGTTATTTAACCACAGGAGGCTTTGCTTGTTATCTGAGATGGAACAGCAACACAGAAGCTAAAAGACGTAGACAGGCATTAAGTCTACAAAATAAATAAATTTGAAAAATAATGTGTTTAGCACTTTTCTGTCATTCTAAAAATGTATAAAAACTTGTTTCCACTAGGAGGTTGTTTTTTGGTTTGAGTATTTTTTTGTTGTTGTTGTCTCCCTCACTCACCCCACCCCAGTCCCTACTTTAATATGTATTTTTTTTTAAAGTATGGCAGACTATTGAGAGGAATAAGGAAAGAATATCTTCCTTATGTTCTCTACTTCTGGTAGCCAGCCTAGAGGAAGGTATCATTTAATCATTCCTGTGAATAGAGTAAATTCATTGTTATTCTTTTGTGATAAGCAACAAGGTATACGTACTAAAAATTGCACCCGCATGCTATAATGTTATAACCGGTTAGAGGCTGCAAAGGTTTTCCAGAGAAATTTCCCTCCATTAAGCAAAAACCAGGACACACAGCCATCAATTAGTAAGGAACAGTTCATAGTTGTTTTGTCCCTGGATTGAGTTCAGAAAGAAATTAATTGTTTGCTTGCACAAAGCTCTCAGGAGACAGACACAAGTTGCCTTTTTTACCTTGCAGCTTACCCATCCTCTGCACTTTTCACAGCAAGACTTCACTTTCCTCATTCTCAGCTGAGTTTTACAAGGGGGAAGGATTAGTGGACCTGTCATTTCCCTTTCCCTGGAATCCCAACTACAGAGGACCAAGCCAAGATATGAAAATATTCCTGTTCTTTCTTTCTCTGCCTGCATCAGGACAGCATTCTGTTTATTTTTCAGAAAGTTTGAAGTATTCTGAGGAATTGTTTATCAAGAAAAAAGATAATTAATACAAATATCAGAAATCCACCAGATGTAGACCTTGGGAAGTGTCCCTCTGGTGAAAATTCTGCTGGTGGAAAAGATTGAACAGCTTCCAAAATAAGCCAGCTGCTGAAAAATATGGTTGCAGAGACAGGAAGAGGGTTGGACCAAGGTAGATGTACGTTACAGTAATTCACTGCCAAGTGCTGGGCTTCACAACTAAAATGTCAAGTTATCGCAGACAGCCCTGTTAGGGGAAATTGTAGCAAACTTTTTTAGAAGACATATGGAAATGAAACAAATGTTAATAGATTAATCTAGCTTGGGGGAAATTGTGTTTCTGGTTTGCTATATCATTCCGTCCACCTTTCTCACAGCCCTCCTTCTCTCACAGTTTCTGCCTGCAGGCCACCGAGTCTATAAACAGGAACAAGGTCATTAGTAAAACACAATTTAGCTCTTCTGAGAGCCTGATAATTAGTGTTTACATTATTGAAATGGAACTGGCTGAATTTGGTGTTGGCGGTGTACTATGAGTCGACTAGAACAAAGCCAGCTGCATCTGTCACCTTGCTGAAAATGCATCATTCTGGGTGAGTAGATGTTAGTACTCGTGCATTGTTATTAGTTAAAAGGACTCATGGACTCCTAGTTAAAATATATGTTAAAAGAAAAAAAAAATCCCTTTCTTGCTGTCTCTCAGACTGAGAGGAGCTGTTATGTATTGACCATAATGCCCCATTTCCCATCCCCTTTTCAGCACTCATGAGGGGTGGTGGGGAGACAATGCCTGTGACAGTGACAACTGATCTCCCTGTCCTTATTTCAACCCATGAGCTTTTTCATCTTATTTTCTATCCCCGTCCTGTTGAGCAGCAGGAATGAGAGAGTGGCTGGGTGGGTGCCTGGCAGCTGGCCAAGGTCATGAATAACTTTGTATTGTTAGGTACGCACTATATACATTACCATATATATTACTAGGCTTGACTGACAAAGTTTCCAGCCCTAACTGAAATGAAAAGACGCTTGAAAAATTATACGATGAGTTCTGGAGGCAGTGTTGAAAATAGTTTTAGAACAGAGAGAGTGAAAGGAAGAGGCAGGAGAGGGAAAAACAAAAAGATAAATCTGGAAAAAAATAGGAGCAGGCTCCAGCATATCTAAAAAGCACCATGATAAGAGCCAAAGTATGACATCTGGGGGTGATGTGTTTGCTGAAGCCTGGTAAAGCAAGGAAGCTGTTCGTACTTCTTTGATTCCTCCTTTAGCAGTTATACATATAAAAGTCACCTGACTTTACTGTCATGAATTCCAGCTTCTAATGAGAACAATCTGCAAAACCCACTATTTTGGCTAGCCACTTATGTCAAAAGGGAGAAAATTCACACGTCATTAATATAATTAGTTTTTAATATTGTTACTTTTACACACAGATATCGTAAAGATTGTTTCTTAGAAAATATTTGCGAAGTTCTTGATGTTATTTTTAAATTCTTAAGGTTATGTTTTTTTTTTTTTTTCCCCTCGGTAACTGAATCAGAATGAGACCAGGGCTTTCACTCCATGAATTTGGTTTCACATTATACCCTATGCTGCATTCCTTTTCATGAAGAGAATTTTTCTTTAAATCATTCAGTTCCATAAAAGGAACATTGTTATCATTAGCATTTCCTTTGAATCAGACAAGAGCCAATATATAATACTGTTGTAACTCACTTTTTATATGGTGTCACTTTACCTTATCACTTGACCTCTTAAAATGTGTCAGTCTCAACTTTAGAAATAAAAAATAAAGTAGGAAGTCATCTAAGGCCTTCTTCAGGAAGGTAAACAAACATTCAGAGATATGAGTAGAGAAGCTTCCAATTCTAACTGTAGCTATTCTGAGGGCGAGAAAAAGGAAAAAGAACTCTCAGTTCTCTACTTATATCTTTAGTATATTCAGATGTGTGGTTTGTTTTCTTTTTTATACTTTTGTTTGTTTGGGTCATCTTAAATATCAGTGTTTACTGTTATCAGCACTGAAATAAGCATGTCATTTAAAATGTATATTGTACTTTAGTTTGAAACAACACAGAAGACTTAATTTATACTTTTCCCTAGATACTTTAATTTTAATAGAAAAGGTTTTCAGATGGTGCCCTCATTGCATCTCACTTGAGATTCCCTTCCTAATGCCTCTCTTTTCCCACTTCATTCCCTCTATCTATCAGTCATAGAGCTCTGTTCTGCTTTTATGAGAATGAAAATATATTTTATGCTCAGAGGCTTTGCTCTTCCCGAGTGAATGATAACCAAAAGCAAATTCTTTCTCTCTTCTCACTGAAAGCAGTGTTTGGTGGTAACACTACGGAGATTAACTTTCATGTTGAAAATATTGTCTTCCAGACTTGAAAATGAGTTAAGTAAAACCTAGGATTTTAACACATAGTGCCAACAGTCTTTCAACAAAGTGTCTTTGAAGCACTAGAAACTAGAAAAGCTAAACCTAAGACCTGAGAAAACAGGCAAATATATCTGTCAATACAACATCACATATATGGGTAGAAAACATTCATAGCTAGCCTGATGAAATCACAATCAAGGCATATTAGTCAAAAGTCTATACTAGTCAGAAGAACACAATAAAAAAACTCACACATCCATAATAAATAATAAGGGATAAAACATATTCAGATCCTACTCCAGCCTCTTTATGATAATGCACAGACCCTAGTATTCCTCCTCTGCTATTACGTCTGCTTGGCAAGGTTGCTGTCTTCATACTGTGGGGTCTACTAGAGACCCCAGATGGCATTTGCCTGCCTCTAATCAGCACAAGCATCTTCAGTATTTCTATTTAATAATACTCAATCAACTTTCTGTTTCTAGTTCAGATCCAGTTTTGGTTTATTTTGAGTTTATTGGATTTTATTTGTGACCTCAACATCACTTTTTGTGAATATTCATTCCTGAAGGAATGTTTTTCCCCAGGACACATAAACACACCCTATGGTCTGACTGTTTTGGGAAACTGCATCATCTGGATGACGTGTGGTAGAAAAAATTTGGTAATTATTTATTTAATGAAGAAAGGGAAAATTTAAAATAAATTAGTCTTATGTTGTGATGTTTTCTAAATAACTTTTTCAGAGATGTTGGTTGTTTTTTATTTGGAGAGAATATTTTTTTACGTTTTATGTCAGTACTTAATTAAAATTACTTATGCATGAAAATATAAATTTTGAAATTTAGGTATCTGAAAAATAAAGCAGAACACTTTGTCTAAGACTCTCCCCCCAATTTATCTATTGGCTCTGCTATACTGTAAAATCCTACCCTTCATTTAAGAATTGACAAACTTCTTGATTTCATTGGCACCAGAGAGAAACACCCTATCTGGCAAATAGTTTCTAATTACAGTTGTATTTATCAGTGATGTAGTTCCCTCATGTCTCATTCACTTTACTATGACTCATAAGTCATACATTGTCATGAATAATGACTTTCTTCATGAAAGCTCTGAAAATAGCTGTTATAGGTAATCTATCTGATGCAGCTGTGAAAATGACTAACATTCATTTGAGTTCCAGCTGAGGAAGTGGAGGGAACGCTCACATGACTCTTATTCTAACAGAGGTAGAATAGCATCCTCTATCCATATGCATGCAATGATAGAAACGAGTGCTTAAAGAGCTCTAGTTGCCTGAGGCTCAAATCTTGAGGGCAAATTATATCAACACCAAAATCTTCACAGAATGGATTTGAGAAGTTACTTTCGTACCTAGATATTTTTCCAACTGACAATGCCAAGGAAAAGTGATTTCGATGTGTTCTCACTTTTCATTCTCCCTCTGAACTTTTATCATGAGGGTGCTCACTGCAGTTCAACTACCAAGTTTCATGTCTTGTTTTTATAAAGCCTCTGAACATTGTCCTCATTCCACGGTAATGGGGTGTTAATTTTTCAAATACAGCTTCCCTCATGCCATACTCACTGGGTATAGATTGCTTCAGGGACTCTTTAGATGTATATTCCTTTATCGAGTTAATGTCACCATTAGTTCTGATTGCCTCTTTAAGTGTCTTCTTGTGTTCTGCTCAGGGTATTACAGATTCTTATTGTTGTCTTCTTTTGGGCAATTTTACTTTAATGCTTTGTTTGTTTGCAGTCTCCTTGATTTGTACAGGAGCTTTTGCTTCAATTTTCCTCCAAAGTAGATTCCAGTTGTGTTATTAGGTGGAGTACAAAGTGGTTTTCCATCACTTCAGACAGTTTTATACTTGCTTAATGAGGTTAGAGTTTCTGTTTCTGGGGATGTGACTTGCCTTATTTAGTGGGGTTTTAATCATGCACACTATTCAATGACTTTGTTGGCTGAATCTTTTCAATTCCCTTCTGTGTATTTGGTGGTTCTTGTAATATTATTCGGAGTTATGACCAGTTGCAGCTGTGTGATTTCATGGCTGAGGTCTGCAGAAAATTCTGCTTATCCATAACTTCTCAACAGCTGATGAACATCTTTATTTGTGTATAGTACTAGACTACAGAATTCAAGTCCCCATAACAAATATTGTTTTGATGTAACTTACCTGTGCATGCATGGGTAAGTGTCATTTAATAGGAGTTGTATGTCAGACTAGAAAGGCTGCATTTTTCTTGTTGCACTCTATTCCCTGGTTAGGAATCGCTTTACACATTTTAGTGCACTCATAACAAACTGGGATCCAGTATATAAAACTCTGCGTTTTAGAACTCTGGGTTTGCTCATCTTTGAAGAACTGAGTGAGCTGAGACATTAAAACTGCATCCTTCAAGAAGGAAGATATGAGAATTTCAGTATGTGACTACTAAATTTTCCTCCTGGAAGCATTATTAGATGGACAGAAGTAAATTTAGCAGGATACTAAAAAACCAAAGGACTATGTCAGTAGCCCCATTGCAGACATTTAAACTATTTAGATTTTAGCAAATGAAGTTTTCACAGAATCGAACATATTACGGAGGAAAATGGCCTACTTTCACTGCAGGTTTCCTCTGGCTTCCTAAAGAAGAATATTTGATTCAGACCCCCAGGGTGGATGCTTCTGACATGGCCACCACCCTTCTTCTGCTACAAAGCTCAAACCAAATCAGGCTGCCCTGTGACAATGTGATTTTGGTGTTCTAAAAGCTGTTTATTTTTTATCTTGTTTTATCTCAGCCCAGCTAATGAGTATTAGTCTTCCAAAGGTAAAAATACAGTGAGGATAAAGCACGATAGTTTTACTTTGAGGGTAACTTCAAGTACTACACCAGGTGATGTATCATATCACCTTAGGTAAAAAGCACACCGTTTACTGCTTTTTCTTCTTTAAAGCCATGAAGCCATGAGACTTGGTAGCTGTGGAGATCAATTATTTAAGTTCTGAAATGCTTCAGTCGGAAAAGCTTCCCATAGCCACATTTTAAAGGTTATTTCCAGGGGAAAAGGAATTTGTCTTGGTTTATGTTTCTACATGGCTCATAAACAAGTCTGAAGAGTTTTGTTTACTTTAAAGGGATGATTAGTGGAGTCTCTAATATCAGAGACTGACTTAAAACTAAATAGATATTTAAAAAAAAGTGATAATTTTTACTTTCATTCAACATTGCAAGTCCTTGGATGCAATTACATCATGTTTTAAACTCTTTTGTAGTGCCTGTTAAACCATTTCTTTGAATCAAAACTCACTGAGGAAAAAAAAGGCTGTTATGGAGTAAACATGGGATCATTGTTGTGGGGTTTCAGGGTAGATCATTCAACAGACTCCCTCATGAATGGGATTATTGCATTATGGGATATATTACTTGAAATAGGCTTTGGAACCTGTGCCTTAAACATGAAACAGGTTTCTTCTGCTCAGATTCAGGAGTTTCAATATTAGATGTCCAAGTCAAGACAATCATCTCTAGTTCTCCGCTAGTCATTTACTCAGAGGAGAGTAAAAAGCATTTCCAGGACATAGCTCATCTCATTCCAGAAACAGTGTTTAGGTGTTCTAGTTTTGGCTGGGATAGAGTTGATTTGCTTCATAGTAGCTAGTATGAGTCTATATTTTGGATTTGTGCTGAAAACAGTGTTGATAATACAGGGATGTTTTAGTTACTGCTGAGCAGTGCTTACACAGGGTCAAGACCTTTTCTGCCTCTCATGCCACCCCACCAGTGAGTAGGCTGGGGGTGCACAAGAAGTTTGGAGGGACACAGTCAGGACAGCTGACCCAAACTGACTACAGGAATATTCCATATCATATGACATCATGTTCAGTATTTAAAACTGGGGGAAAAAGAAGGAAGGAAGGGAGATTTGGACGCATGGCTTTTGTCTTCCCAAGTAGCCATTCTGTGTGGATGGAGTCCTGCTTCCCTGGAGATGGCTGAACACCCGCCTGCCCATGGGGAATAGTGAATGAATTCCTCATTTTGCTCTGCTTGCGTGCGCGGCTTTTGCTTTACTTGTTAAACTATCTTTACTTCAACCCACGAGTTTTCTCACTTTTACCCTTCTGATTCTCCTTTCCATTGCACCGAGGGTGAGTGAATGGTTGCGTGGTGCTTAGCTGCTGGCTGGGGTTAAACTACAACATTAGGCTAGGTCAGATGAATCACCCTTCATCTGCTTTTATCTATTGGCTATTAAGGGAAATTAGATTTATCTCTATCCCTAAAAATAAAGCAATAGTCTAACCATCTTAATTAATTCTCTGTGATCAGTCTTGAGATCCTCGAAGAACTTGGTCATTGTCTTCATAACAAATCTGTGAACCACACCTTCAAGACAGTAATTATGAGATGTATTAATGTGTGTATCTGGGAGTAAAATATTTCATGTTTAAACAACTCTTTGTAATTGTCAAAACAAGAGAGTACAATTGTGAAGACAGATCATGGCTCAATTTGTATAAGTATCGTTTATGTTCTTGAGCACTGACACTTGCAGGTATAAAATTCTGTGATGATTCAGTGCTCTGGAATCAAGTACTGTAACTAAAAATAATTATTTCTGTGCATCAGAAGACACTAATTCTTCAATTACCTTGCAAACATTGAAAGTATAGACTAGGCTAGACAGCTTTTTGAATTTGCAGCCTTTTAGTCTTGCAAAATTTGGAAGACACTTCAGCAACTGTCAAAAGGCACTTTTTCACTTCTGCAGCCAGAATACACCTAGAAGTTCATGCTCTGACAGGTTTGTCTGACATGGTTTTGGAGATTTATGCTACCAAAACCCCACAAATTAATTCCCTGTGAGATTTGATTGAGCGATGTCATATCAATGACAATATTCAACCTTGACTCAGGAACTAGTATCATTGTAACTCACCAGCAACTACATTTTGACATTTTTTAACATCTCTTAATGATGATAATGCTTATTGTCTTCTCAGAAGTACTTGATTTAGATCATTCTGTTTTAAAAAATAGTACTAAGAATGAAAATCTATGTTGGCATAAGCTTCCAGTAAACAAAGATGTGATCCTGCAGATGCTTGAGTTTGTTTGAAAAAGCATGTGCTGAAGTCTAACAGCATCATATATGATAGAATAGAAAATTGAAACCACTGTCTGAATTAAAATTTTGGGAGCAATTTTTGAGAAATATGAAAATACTATAAAGAGAAACATTTACCACAGGTAATGATGGCTTATAGAGATCAAACAGGTAGAACATTAAATTTGTCTTAGTTTTCATTATTATTCTTGTGGATGCCTTAGAAATATATAGTATTTTCCAGCTTTCTCCAAGTACAACGGGGTGAAAGAAGCAATCGTACTGTAGAACTTCAAATCTGCCTAAATGATGTGAATGCCCTTTTTACACCAATGTGAATAAAACCAGGTTGCTCAAATGACAATGGTCTCACACCTTTAGGTGAAGTCTGGACAAAATGAAAGGAATTTTTTGAAGATATGTTTGTTCCCAGGTCCTTTGCATTTGCATTAGGATGCAAAAAGTACATTGGAGACATAAAGCCAAACAAAGCAGAAGTGCTAGGCTGCTTGTTCCCGCTGATGCTGTTGTGAGAAGTGAGAGGTCTCCTGTAGGAGCAGTGGCCATTATTCACAGCCTCTGACCTTTTCTTCAGGATCTGTATTAGGAAAAAAGTGAGCTTTCCAGTGTTCCAGAGCAAACTGGGTAGCGTCATAAACATTTTGTTTCCCTTGGCAACACATCGATCTGGGCTATTATTTATCTTGCTTATGTCTACAGTTGATCCTGGCTGATAAGTAATTACAAAATCATTATTGGGGAGGCAGGGGGAGGAAGAAGAGACTCTTTCTTTGCAAAAACAAGGGAGGTGGAGAAGAAAGGCTGCTGTAGTTGATATGTGTATGAATACATGTATACATTGTTATTTAGTCATTTTGTGAAGGCAAAAGAGAGAAAGTAGAAAGTATGGAATTAAATGCAGGTGGTAATACGTAGGGGTGACAAAGGATTCTGCAGGGACAGAGAAACACTGCCTTTGGCAAGGAATTGGACAATGCTGCATGAAGAGAAATCACTGTTATAGTGGCAGAATTCTGCAAAAGAAAACAGCTCAGAGCAGATTATGCTGAATCACGGGAAAGAATATGTTGACGAATATTGTCAGAGAAATTGTCCACAGTCCTCATCTAGTTCAAAGTTTCTCCTGTAGAAATATAAGTTGTCTTTTTTCTAATTTTGTTTATGTCACAACTATATGACTTTCCACAAAAATAAGTTACTGTCTTATTATATATCTTATGTATTTGCAATTTATCACTTTCTTCCAATGACTATTCTCAGAATATTTTCTAAATATATTTTAATTAAAAGTTTTCAAATATTCCTCTTTCATGTTAGGATAGCTTTGCATTTATGTTTCTAGGTAAAGAGATTTTGACAATTAATTGTCACTATGCATGTGACCCTTTACATTGTGATTATTAATACTTTCTCTCGATAACTTACAACCATTTTCATTATTTGGTTTGAATAAAAAACATTTTTTGCAACCAGTTTTTCTCCTCTGTAATTCATTTGAAGCTTTAGTAGGTTTTCATTGTTTATTTTTCCACTGGTTAAAGTAATGTGAGTGGGAAAGATTGTTCAACATATTTATATCTCAAGAATCTCTACCTTCTTGGAGAGATTGATTACTCCTTTAGAGAGAAATGTTAATTATAAATGATGGAAATTCCTCTTTGCTTTTCAGAGTATATCACAGAATCATAGCATAGTTTGGGTTAGAAGGGACCTTCAAAGATCATCTAGTCCAAGCCTTCTGCAATGAGCATGGACATCTTCAACTAGATCAGAGCCCCATCCAACCTGAACTTGAATGTTTCCAGGGGTGGGGCATCTACCACCTCTATGGGCAACCTGTGCCAGGGTTTTGCCACCCTAATTGTGAAAAATTTCTTTCTCATATCTAGCCTGAATTTACCTGCTTTTAGTTTGAAACCATTACCCTTTGTCCTATTGCAAGAGGCCCTGCTAAAAAGTCTGTCCTCATCTTTCTTATAGGCCCCCTTTAAGTACTGGACAGCTGCAGTAAGATGTCCCCAGACCTTTCTCTTCTCCAGGCTCGACAACCCCAACTCTCTCAGCCTTTCTTCACAGGAGAGGTGTTCCATCCTTTTGATGATTTTTGTAGCCCTCCTCTGGACCTGCTCCAACAGGAGCTGAGGGCTCCAGAGCTGGACACAGTACTCCAGGTGGGGTCTCACCAGTGTGGAGTAGAGGGGCAGAATCATCTCCCTTGACCTGTTGGTCACGCTTCCTTTGATGCAGCCCAGGATATGGTTGGCCTTGTGGGTTGTGAGCGCACATTGCTGGCTCATGTCCAGCTTTTCATCCACCAGTACCCCCAAGTTCTTCTCAGCAGGGCTGCTCTCAATCCCTTCATCCCCCAGCCTGTATTGATACCGGGGGTTACCCTAACCCAGGTGCAGGACCCTGCACTTGGCCTTGTTGAACCTCATGAGATTCACATGGGCCCATGCCTCGAGCTTGTCCAGGTCCCTCTGGATGGCATCCTGTCCCTCAGGTGTGTCAACCATACCACTCAGCTTGATGTCATTTGCAAACTTGTTGAGGGTGCACTTGATCCCACTATGTCATTGATGAAGATACTAAACTGTATTGATCCCAGTACAGACCCCTGATGGATACTACTTGCCACCAATCTCCATCTGGACATTGAGCCATTGACCACTACCTTCTGGATACAACCATCCAATCAGTTCCTCATCCACCCAACAGCCCACCCATCAAATCCATATCTCTCCAATTTAGAGAGAAGGATGAAATAGGGGACCGTGTCAAAGACCTTACAGAAGTCCAGATGGATGACATTGATAACTCTTCCCTTGTCCACTAATGTGGTCACTCCATCATAGAAGGCCACTAGGTTGGTGAGGCAAGACTTACCTTTAGTGAAGCCATGCTGGTTGTCTCAGATCACCTCTCTGTCCTCCATATGCCTTAGCCTAGCTTCTAGGAGGATCTGTTCCATGACCCTTCCTAGGATAAATTTGGATAAAGTATTGGACCAAATAATTTTCCTGATAGTTCAAGAACCCTAATTTTCCAGCCCATTGAACCATTTTCATAAAGGATATGTTGTAAAAGCTGGTGATATTTGCTCAGTTTACTTTATCCAGAACTGTATATAGATTTTTATGTTTTGTTTGATCCAGAGTGGTGTTATTTATGTCATTGCCTCCTAAAATATATTCCACCACTTTCTGTCTGTTTTGTGTTTAAACTTCCCTTTCTTGTCAGTCTTGTGTGTTCTGCTATTATCTTCAAGTTGTTTTGGAATGAAAGTATCACATCATTTGATATTTACACATATCTTTCAATATTGTTCTCATATCAACTGAGAGGATACAGTGCCTTCCAAGACCTACTTCTCTCAAATTTATTAATAAAATAGTACTGCTGGGTTTGTTTTTTTGTTTTTGTTTTGTTTTTTTTTTTCATTAAAACTCATTCTCCTTTTGTCAGTAGCTCAATAGAAACAACAACAAAAAAGAGATTCTGTGGCAGTAAGGCTGAGATAGGATAACTTTATGAAATGGAACCATCTGTGAAACTGTCTACTTGCCACTTTCACAGACCCTTTATTCTCGATATCATAATATATGAATCTGATTTCATCTTCAGGGATAAAAGACTGCAAATTTGGCACCAAAGTTGACTGAACACAGAACCTGTGTGTGATGAAATAGCTTTTGAAACAATCTCATTTAATTATATTGAAATTAAATTTAGGTAAAGTAATTGAGTTTGTGACATTTAGCAGGATCTTGTTTTGTGTTTAAAGAAAACAAAAATTTATTGTTTAAACTTAGATGTTTTTGTCACATGCCTCTCTTTTAAAAACAATGTGTAAAAAAATGCCTTTGCATACAGTTACTGAGAGTAAAAGTTGGCTAAGGGTAGTAGAAATTTAATCTGCTAGTGGAATTCCAGAAGGAAAACACTGTAAAGTTGCTCTTGTCTGGTTAGCAATTACAAGCCCTCCATAAGATCAAACTTAATATGTTATATAACAATTCTTACCCGAGGAATATAAGTTAATTTTGACATAAAATATAAATAAAAAAAATTTCAAATTGCAGAGCATCCATTGCATCCATTTATACTTTTTTCCCAATTTTTAATTAAGGTAATTATTCCAAAGACACCTTATTCTTGGATTAAATTTGTTTAGTTATACTTTCTGGATATTAAACCTTTCATACATAGTCCACTCCAGGCTTTAAGTAAATATTCTACTATTTGAAAGAATCCTTGGCTGTTCTTATGTACCAAAATTTCCAGTAGTTTCTGAAAATTATCTAGAATTTGTGTTCATTTTTCCCAAATGAGGAATTCTCTGTTCAATCATTTGTTATATGATGGCTATCATGAATATGAAGTTATTCACAGATTATTGAGTCAAAAGGATTCATTAGGGAAGCTTTGCTGGATGGGCTTTACTGGGGATATTTTCTTTCAAAAGTCTATTGAATGTCCTTGAGATGTAATAGAAATGTATTTCCAGCATGTACTACGTTAGTGTCTGCTTCATTGTCAAGGTGCCTAACAGACATGAAAAACTAGTGGGAAGCTATGGGCAAATCTCTTCTCTCAGACGGTTGAAGTGAGAGTGATGTTAAACCTGCCTTGATTTCTTCAGGTATGACAATGTTACCTGTGTCTTGAAGTGATTTGTTTGGATGCGTATTTTTCTAAGTAAAACAGACCCTGAAGAAAGGGATATGTCTATCGTTAGCGCTTCATGTTTGTATTATTTACCTGATAATTGCTCTTCATCTCATAATGCCCACTCCTAATATAGGCTGATTTAGACTCTGGAAAAGGTAATCCATATTTATCTCCCACCAATAGCCATATCACTAATGATGACTGCACCCCAGAATACAGTATGGTATTTCAGTGGCACACATTGGTAGAACAGCTTGATGGAATACAGAGAGAGAGTTTCAGGAAACTACAGGTGCTGTCTGCTGTACCTTGTGGAAAGCCGGAAAGATTTGTCTCCCATTTGACAATGACATACATAAAATATGTGGCAGCACAGCTTGAAAAAACTAGGTCATGACCTTGCTCTGTATTTATCTCCACACCATTCTTGAAGCCATTAATAAAGACAGCACTGACAGAATTCCTGCTGAGTAGGCAGCTGTAGGCAGATCGCAGCACAGTGAACTGAGCTGGACATTTAACACAGGGCTTAAAAGTTCTGGGTATGTTTTGGCCATATATACCACCGGATACAGAAAGTGCAAAAACAGCTTTTCACAGTGGAATGGAAAAACCCTTCAAGGAGTCAAGGAACTAAGGAGGCTCCCGCCATGGTGGCTCTCTGTTTGTTTCCAAAGCACATTCATCACTATCACAAATGGGGATAAGCCAGTTTTAGTACTTCTTTTCTGCCTGTGACTACTGGCATTGGACATTTTTTCATGACTCAAAAATTGATGTGCTCTTTAATGTAGGACACGTTGTACACCTCTGAGTGATAATGCATATGTGATGGATAACCCTGTTAATTGGTAGAATAGCTCAGCCGAGGAGTCAGCAGAGTCAAACTTCACATTAACCTCACTCCGGCTCAGGAGTATCAAACACCTGTCAAACAGCAGAAGCCAGAGGTTGCCTGTTATAAGTAAAGCTGCAGAGCATGTGGAGATGATATCAATGATTTGAACCCTCGTATACCTTAACCTGTCCTTGCCACATCGTTTGTAAAATGTGTTGCTTCTTAACGTGAGTTCCTGTCACATTACCTAGTTTGAGTTTTCAGACAAAGACTAATAGTGAAACTATGAATATGGATGACAAGGAGCCATTTAATGATGAATATTCCATATCACACATGACATATAGTTCATCTTACCGAAATATTTCTAGAAGTATTAAAACTGACATATCCATAGCTCATACTAGAAGATGCTAATTTAGAATCTGAACCATGGTTTTAAATAATATTAATTAAAATGTCTTAGGAAAGTTGTACAACCTAAACTCAAAAAAGTAAATTTTGTTTTAAAAAATTAGACACAGCCAGTGATCCACAAGCTATGCAGATTAAAAGAAAAAATAAAAATGTTGTATTTTTCAGATCTGTTTGTAAAAGTTATTAAAAAAATAGTTTAGCTTTATGTGACACATTTATTCTATGTATTTCAAAATTACATACTTGATGTAAGTAAATACAGCAAATTTACAGAGAATAACCCTCAAGATGTGAGAGACTTGTCCAAATAAATCAACAAAAAATTTAGAAGCAGGGTTAAAAAATTCTGTCAAATTAAAAAATTATCAATTATTCAATTTGAATATTGATCAATTCTATCAAATTAAAAAATTTGATAATGGGTCAAATGTGCATTAGTCCTTGACTGTAAAAGGACGTGAAAATTAAATATAACTACAGCAAGAAATTAATTCTTGCTGCTGCAGACTGTTAATGCCTTTTTAATTATTAATGGTTTTTTGTGGTAAATATTTTTTACATTATAATTCACAAGGAAGTATGTGAAGGTTGCAAACACAAGTAACAGTTTTTGCATTCTATTACTGCAAAATGTTCAAAATACTAATGATAAAGTTAATTCTAAAAGGTCACAGACAAAATCTGAATGGTTAATTTAAAAGAGATTTAGAGGTTAAACTATTCATTTTCATTTTAGACACTTCAAACATCATTAGAATTCTCTACTGGACTTTCTATGTTATGCTGTTTCTGATTCTTTATGTGTATGTAATTGATTTTCATCACCTTATCAACAGAATATGTTATGTTCCCAGTCAGAGTTGGTCCACATCTACATCAGGATGAAATGTTCCCTTTTTCTAAAATACTGTTCTGCCCATATGATATTCTGGTTTTGATTTTTTTAAATTGTGGTATGGAACTTGATGTATCCTTACTAGTGTTGCAGTGATAAGCAGTAAAAGTTAGTTGCTATTCTGTTTCAATATAAAGAAAAAAAAGAAATTCCTGCTTCCTCTTTAAAAATTATTAGTAGGCCATTTTGACAGGATTCTGCAAAGTAAACTATCCAGTCCTAGTGAGAAAAAACTTTGTTCATGGGTTGTTTTTTTTCAAGGTATGATAAAAAATAGAAAAATAAATAAACAAATCTGTGGAAAAATAATCTCCAATTGCATGCACTAGGAAGAAGATGTGACTTTTCTTCCCCATTTTACTTCTTAAAACTGAAAATAGGATAGAGGACTGTTGATACAGGATGATAGATAAAAAGAGGAACGATCAAAAATCAGTGGCAAAATGAAGAAACTATAAGCAAAATAGTTAAAAACTAGAAAAAAACCCAAGCAAGCAACCCAAAAAATCTGTGGGAGGAGAAAATTTAAATTAAGAAAGGGAAGAGCTAAATCAGAAAAGAAGAACACAACCTAGAGAAAAGAATAATTTTTAATTTAAAAAATGAAATAAATTCTGAAGTATTGTACTTAATAGGTGCTGAATTTCAACATTTGAACAATAAAACTTTAATTGAAGCAAATATCAAGAAAAAAAAATGTCTGAAAAGAGTCTCTGTTCTGAAAATCCGTTGCTATTCTCTGATTAGAAGAGGTTTTTAATTTCAGTCACCATAATGTTCTCACAAGTATGTATATTTTGCATATAACACTGGGTGGACTTCACATGTTGATAGAAGGTATAAACTTTTAGATCATTTGTATTTAGTCCAAAGGAAATTTCAGTTTCAGATGTATGAATTGTCAACACACAAGTTAAAAAAGTGAACAAAACTTATATTTTTTATTATAAAATGTTCTGTTACAGAACACATTTAAAAAACAAAAGTAAACCTCATGTTTATAAATTGAAGAATTTTAATGTTATGGTCAGATATAGAAAGAAATTACACAGAAGGGAAACTGTGTGATTTTGAAGCATTACAGATATTTTCCAGGGATTGGCACTAGGCACAGTGCAATCCTGTCAAACAACTTAGACTGAAAAATCAACCTGTTTTTGTAAAATTAATGCATGTTTCAAACACTGAAAACTTTTCTTGGACATAAAGATTAAATGCAGGTGAAACTACACTGCTAGATGTCATACTAGCTGGTGTAGAATTTGCTCTTATTAATGCAAATTTTAAGAGGTACAGCTGAGAAAGTGACCTGTTATTCTCTCAGATGAATGTTAAATGATGTCGCTTAGTCAGGCAGAATGAACTATTGTGCTCATCCAAAATCAGATCAACTTCCTGGATTAAAATTACTCCAATTAATAGCTCTAATCCAATAACTCCAATTTAAATAGTCTTTTATATTATTTTCCAGTACCTCATGATGAACTCCTTGAAAAATGAAATGTGATTATTATTTTTAAGTCCATATAAATTTAAATATTTATTTTATTGATATTCTTGTCAAAAATAGTAGTAACAATGAAAAGGTAACAATTCAGTCTGTGTTCACTTGGGCTCAGCTATTTTCTTAGCAAAGAGGAAGGCAAACTAATGAATGAATTGCCCCTTAAATTACTGTTTTTTCTCAGTTTAAGCATTATAGCAGTTTTCTAAGTTTAAAATACTTAGAAGTCACCTTCTTGATATGATTTATATAGCAGAATCAACGTTAACATAGCAGCACCTTTTTTTTTGGTGTGTGTTTGTTTGGTTTTTGTTCTTCTTTTCAGAACTTTATCAGAGTGACCTAGTAAGTGGCCTCACAGCCAGATGTACTGGTACTCGCTCATTTGGGTTGTGCTACATTTTTCTCATGGTTCAGGAGTGTTATTCTAGGAAAGAATGCCTCCTATAACCGCAACCACCACCCTCTACTCATTGAAGATCAGCTCAGATCAGCCTCTTCCCCTTCCTTACTCTTCTTTCCCTCCAGCCTAAGCCCCAGGGACCCTCACCCCAAAACCAGCTTTTCTGGTCCCATTCAGCTCAGCCCTGACTCTCATCTTTCCTTCTCCCCTTCCCTGTTGTTACCTGCTCAGGAGTCCTGTACCGTGAAATTCTCACTTGTGTAACACCAGTCATGGGAGTGTTTATTTGGCAACAATAGCTGAGGCTGCAGAAATAAAAATAGAGAGGCTGTTGCTTGTCTGGGAGAGAAGGTAAAAGACAAAAAGGTGGAGGATGATACAGCTCAATTCCAGGAAGCTGGAAGAAGTAGCATACATCTGGATCTAAACCCCCAGTGCTGCTGAAATTGAATCGCTCCAAGTCCACTGTGAATATTGACAATATTTTACCTAACTTCCCAGGGAAAGAAGAAACATATGATTTTTCTGCATTGCTCTGCTCATAATTTTTGAATCTATTTCCCAATTTTGTCCAAACTTTGCAACTGCTAAAAGGTCTGACGTTGTTTATTTCTTGTAAGAATTGTCAAAGAGAATGGCCAGATACATAAACTCAGCTCATTTCTCGGAGTGTCTATAGTTTACATGTTAGCACACTATTAGATATTGGAGAACCCATAGGAGAGGTATTACATACTCTGGCACTGTGAAAAACCTCAGTCTTATGGTTTGTTGAAGGACTGTCTTTATTAACTGTAGTTCCCATTGAAAAAAATAATCTTTTCCTTTGGCTATACGGGAAGGTATGATGACAGAGAAGGGCAAGAACAGTATATTTCTGGGAGAGTTCACTGGGTGTGCAAAAATGATACAATTGGAGGCAATCCTTACATGTTCAGTACTTAGGGACCTAGCTGAAGGATATTTATTTCTTATAAACTATGATTGTGTTTAATTTTCATTCATACCTTAAGTACACAGAATGTGTCATAGTAGATAAGCATATTTCAAGAATGGAAGCTTGAAGATAATTCAAGTTATATCTTGAAGCTACAAATATCAAAAATTGAGTTCCCATGGATTTCTCCAGAAGTAGGATTGGAGATGCATGACAAACAAGATTTGCTTGCAGCAAAAAAGTATATAGTTGTAATTAAGTTCAAGACACTGTAATTATTTTGATGTATGAAAGCAGGGAGCAAAATAACTTAAGAAACAAAATATGGCTGAGGAGATTTAATGAGAGGCTTGTCAGTCATCTAAGAAACTATTATGCAAAGGCAGGAATAAGTCAGTGAAGAATTGCAGACTCCTTTAAAGACTGCTTATAAGAACTCAAGTCTGGAACAAAAGGAAAAAAAATAGAAACACTTGAAACAAAAAAAAGAGGAATGCTAACTGGGGAGAATCAAAGAGGTGTTTAAGCACAGACAGTATTTTTTATTTAGCAGATTATCTAGGTTTTTGGTTTACAAACCTGTGAGCTCACAAGCCAAAAGTTGAAACGAAGCAACAAACTACAATCTGCATGCAACCTGGAGAAATTTATCTGAGTTTTAAGTTAGTTGTCTTAATCAATCCAGCAGTATAAGTGGGTTACTTGGATAACCTAGCTACATTGTGATTAATAAAACATATTATGTCTTCCCATACAACTTATTTCTCATATCCTAGACCTTGAGAACCAGGATAACTGTATTGGGTCTAGCTGAGATGGAGTTAACTTTCTGACTGTTTCTGGTAAACATTTTTACATAAAACAAGAATTGTTCAGGGTCAGTAAAAAATGTAATACCTATATTAGTAAGTGCTTGTCTGGTAAAAATACAAGAAATATAGTGACATATAATTACATTCCGCTTTGAGAATACCTCTCCTGCAGGAGTTTCAAAGTTATTTATTAGAAATAAAAGTGTTCTACTATAGTAAAAAAGAAACTACCGGTTACAGTGAGAGGTTACAGTTATCAATACCTTAGATTAAAGATGATGTTTTTGCTCATGATTTGATGTTCAATGAGTTAGGTACATAAGATGAAGTCATGAAAATATTATATATCAACAGTAAAGTAATTGTTTTGGGTTCCCCCCCAATAATGTCACAATCATCATATTTTCCTCTATATTTTGAAAAGTACCAGAAGTGGATACTTATTAATATGTATAGTGAGATGAAAATCACTTGTAAGAAGAAAAGGAGTCACATCTGATAAAAACTCATGACATTCAATGTTTGTGAATTAACGTGGAAGCCAGAAGCTAACATTTTATCCTGCTGGAAAACTCCAAGAGCAAGAAAAGTATAGTCATCATTCTTCATTTTAAGTTAAATATATAACCTCAGGGTAACAAACAGGCATTAATGCTTGCCTGAGGAAAAAAACCCAACCAACCAACATGTTAAATGCTATGCCACCAATCACAAGACAGTGTTGAAAATATCACTGGAAGCTGGAGAAGTTGTGGTTCTAGCTGTGGAATTTTAAGGAGAGAGAAAAAGCAAATTCTTGTACTGTAAGTGCATCAGGGACAAGTAAAAATTTAAATATTTAAAAGCCCCAGAAGTATATGTTAGTACATACAAGGAATTTGATTTCCACAGAAAGATGTGAGAAGTTGAGTTTGAAAAAATCTTAGTGGAAAATTAAAAAAAGAAGAGGGAAACTGTATTGCCAAAGAATTAATAGTTATTCAATACAAATGATTTTTTGTTTATGCTTGTACAGTGTCAGCTGAAAACCACTAAAGGAAGGAAAGCTTAAAAAAAAAGTGCCTTCAGCCTTATTAAAATGTCTGCATTCAAACTACTCAACATTTACGGAAAACTTGAAATTTTCTCTGTTGCCATTAATGCAATATGTAAATGTAAACATACCAGCTTAACTTTAGTCTCACTCTCTAACATACAGTAATTTGCATGAAATAACTTGGAAAACAGTTTGTTCAGAAGTCTTCTCAATAAGACAGAAGCAAATTTTCATGGTGAAATTGAAGCATCACAGGTGAATAAAAAGATTGTGATTTCTCAGCCCTGCTACCTTCATCCACAAAGCGGAGTGTGTATGCCTACACATATGAGGGTCTTCATGTATATATGTACATATATATAACTGTCTCTGGAAGGTTTTCTGTCGTATTCAATCTTTTTTTCTGGGTTTATAAACATGAAGGTGGATTTTGGGGTTTTTTTTGGCTTTGACTTTGGCTTTCCATTGTAGTTCTTCCCTTTCTGGTTTAGACTTACTTAGGTAAGTTATTAAAGGGAATCATCAATTCAAAACTACTGCAATGCACCCAACTATTGTGTATGGAAGCTCCAATGTGTTCCTGATTTGATGCACTGAGTTTAGCAAGCCATTCAACACAAGTGAGTCAGCACCACTGTTGTTCTCAATGTCGCCAATCAAAACTACTTTATATTAATAGAATCTTTTGTGATTTTTAACAATAATACATAATTGTAGATACAACAGGTTTTAGGTACACAAATATTGTATTAAAAAGCACATTGTTCTTATTACATATAAAAACACAAACAAAAACATGTTATAAGATATTACACCCTCTATGTTATATATTATATACTATACTCTTTGTAATGTATTTCCATACCTGGAAAGGTGTCCTGTGGATAAAGACAGGGAGTTTTCAGCCGAGCTCCAAGGGTTAATTTGCTAGAAGATTTATTAACACAAGGAATAAAACATTTTAAAAAATAAACCACTTTTTTTCCCTGATGAAGTAATTTGTTCAGACTAAGGTCTTTCTTCAAGGTCACAGAAGTAAAAGCTTGCTTGCTTTTTTTGAGTCTTTCATATATCTAAAAAGAAAATTCTAAGAAATTCCCTAAAGGAAATAATTACTTTGATAAACAGCTTTTACTGAATATAGTTGGAGGAGTATTTCTTTAGGGTACATTGCATTTAAGGTATTTTTCAATGGAATTAATTAAAGTCTTGTTCAAATCACCTTTCTTCATTTTCTAACCAAGCCATTCACTGTCCAGCACAAAATCAAATTGAGGGTAAAACAGAATCAATTTGTCTGACAGTAAAATCACGAAAACTCATAATTAATTGAGAAACTTCAGTTTTATTTATCAAGTAAAGGACACTATGGGCATGATGTACTAAACTTGGTAGGAAGCACATTTATGGAAACCTTGGCTCATAGTTGAGCTAAATCATAATGATAAAAGTTTTTTTAATATCCTTGGACTCTGTTCAGAAATATTTGTGTCCTTTTCTTGCATCCAGGGACAGAGCTATCACCATTTTTAGGCACTGTTTAGAAAGTCAGATCTCTGTGCCCACATTAGGTGTAGCTTAACTTGAAGGCCACCACTGTGGTAGACAAAGTAATTCACATAATTCTATGAAGAACCTGTCTCTGAATATTGGAGTTTTTCTAGCCTGGGCAGCTTGGGACTTCATAGTCAGTGTAGTTCACTGTATGTGTGTGTGTATATATATATATGTCCACATATATGTGTATATATATATATATGACATAGAATTTTAATTTAAAATAATATAAATGTAATTTTCTTTCATATCTAGAGTTGTTAACAAAGTATTAAGCATTATTTAAATATATTTAATTTAATGTATTTTTAATTTATATATAGGCAAACTGAGGTTTTGATGTAGTGATCAGTATAACAATTAACTGATTCACTATTTGTAAATTTAAAGACAGTCATTTCAAAATAGAGAAACTGTTGACCTCTCTAAACATGTTGAAAGAATAAAATATTTCAATGTAGTTTGTGTGTACTAAAATTCTATATAAATACAGTCAATACATGAACAAATCCTTAAAAATTCTTTTCTAAAAATAGGGTATTAACAAATGTGGACCAAATCTGGCTGCATCATAACAGTCGTACTGTGATTTTTTTTGTGCTGAGATGAAACCAAAATGTCAGTCTCACACAATTTGAGATTTTTTTCTTGTCCACTAGAAATCAGGAAGGATTGGCTTTTTGGTTAGTGCCTATAGTCTTTTTGGTTAGTGCCTAAAAGGCAAGATATATACGAGGACTTGTAGTTAAAATACAAAGACAGGTAAGTACTAAAAATCATAGTGGTAAAAAAGGGAAGAAAAAAATGTTTTCAAGAAATTAAAAAAGTGCTGGATAAAAGCATTCAGTGCAAACTGCTACAATCTGGGTTTAAACACTAAAACCCACTTTACTAAAGTAAGAAGTAGGATTGAAATAAATCTTGATCACTTTTGCTGTGTTGTACAACAAATGCTCTAATCTCATTCTCTAAAGTTTTTATTAATTATATGCAGAAATAATTTCTCCTTCTAGCATGAAAGCATTTGATATCTAGTTTTGCAAAATGTTTTTTGTCTCAGAATTGCAGGATTTTGATTATGTTTAGAAGTAAGCTGATGAGGAAGCTATATTGGTGTGTCCAATAATGATAAAAAGGTGTTGCTTTTCTGGTTACTGTATCTTATTTGCATATTTAAGGTCAAAAAACCGAGACAGATGTGGGATGAGGAAGGAACTTTCCGCAGTTTAAGTTGTGAAGGCCCCCATTTTTTCCTCTGGAGCACGGCTTTGACCTTTCTTGTAAGGGAGACCGTATTTTCCCAAGGGTCTTCTAGAATGGAGATTAAGGGCTTTCCCACAATATGTAAATAATTAATAGGCATTAAATCTTGGATGTGAAATTTGGAATCAAGAAAAAATACTTTTGCAACAATAACATATTTTGTAATTTTTTGTCTTAGGGAATTCTACCAAAGTTTATCTAACTTACATGTCTTTGAAAATCCCTGCTCATCAGATGTGCTGAGAATTGACATTTTGCATTTCAGCAGCTGTAACCTCTTAAGAGTTACAGATTTCACTAATGGTAAAAAAAAATAGAATGGGATCTCTTCAGTTCAGGGCTTTTGGGGCTATTTGAAACACATGGATTATAAGCAGGGAGGCTGTATTGTGGAAGGAGAGACCTGCTTAAGGAATGAATGTGTTTCATTATCATAGGATAAGGAGATTGGGCAGGATATAGAAGAAAAATTGGATAAGGAGATTCAGAAAGAATAGGAAAGAATAGGGGAATATTGGCAAGCTTTACTGGGCAAAAGGGGTAAGAGGGACAGGTAAGTATAGTGTGGACTTTGGGAAAAGGTCTTGAAAGATATGAGAAAATCCTGGTTGCCAGAATGGGAATGCCATTCCAGCACTGTAAAATAGTGTTTTCAAACAATTCTGGGATGAACAGCCTGAACTTGGAAGTGTTCAGTCAGGTGTGATGGGGCTTTGAGAAACCTAACCTAGTGAAAGGTGCCCCTTCCCATGGCAGGGGGATTGGACTAGATGATATTTAAAGGACCTCCATTCTATGATTCTGTGAAGTGAGATGTCTCTGGTGACTCAAAAAGAGCCCAGTTGTTTGGCCTTGATAAGACATCTAGACTTCTGATGGTTAAAATGAGCTGACATGAACCCTATCTTTGATGTCCAAAAAGAAGTTGGCACCAAGGGTAGACTTACACTCTACGTATAGATTCTGTAAGCTGACATCAAATCTGGTACATTGATGCTCAAATTGTTTGGCATAAATTCAGCTCAGTTTGAGATTATAAACTGGGTATGCAGGATCACACAACCCTGAATTTTTACCTAATAAACATTATCTGCATGGTCAGACCTGCTGTCTGACTGAGTGAAATACAGGTAAAGTAATCCCAATTGCTGTAAGAGTTACTGACTTTGGTCAACAGATGCAGCTCTGTGTGTGTTTGCAATTCTTACTGGCTACAGCTCAACAATATGTAGCAGTGCACATAGGGCCATGCCAAAAGTCTGTCCACCTCTTCATTCAGTTTTGTTGAATCAGAGTGAAATATAGACAAGATATGTAACTGTCTGCACAAATTGTTTTAACTCCTTGCAGGTTCCCTACTTGTTATCTTTTTTCTTAATTTCTTTTATTACCTCCTTACTGCATCAGTTTGGCTCCCTGCCACTGCTGAGCCATGTGTTACATCTTTAAAAGAACCTGATAGTTACTGCTTTGATTGCATGAAGCTAATATCAGCAGATAATAGCACTGAAGAAACTGAAAATGGCTCCCTAACTAGATCCAAAGTGAGCAGAGGGAGAAAAGGGGTATTTACAGGTAACAATTGCTAGTATGGAAGTGCATGGGTGACATAATTTCTTCTGAGTTATGCAGCTATGAGGGGAAAAAAAAAAATATATGCCTAGCACATAGCACATAAATAAATCAGTCACTGAAGACAATGGCACATAGATGGTCTGAAAGATCCAGATGTTTGAATCAGCCCTTTCTGCCTGTTTTGTTTCTTGTAATAACTTGAATTCATCAGTCATAATTAAATTTCAGCATCTTTTATGTGAGTAGCACCATGAAGCACACAAAAGGGGAATACTTAATTAAAGCCAACAGGTATGTGTTTAATATAGCTTTTAGATTTATTGCACTTATTCTCTCACTTTGCCATTAAATGGCTATTAGAAAAATCACAAAGTAAAAACCTGTATTCAGAGAAAAGCAAAAAAAACCTAACAAATGTGTATCTGTGTGCATATAAGTACTTAATCATATTAACTGCAGAGAGAGTGGTTATCATCTACTAGGCCTAGAAAAACTATTCAGAAGACCTCATTCCTTCAAAAAATTTGGTTCAATAGTGCCAGTCATGGGAGATGGAAAATACTAGCTTAGCGTGACAGCTTTACACTAGCAAGTATCAAAATCTTAAGAAAATACAGATATACCTGGCTGCATTTCTGGAACCCTTACTTCTTAGGTATTTGAAAGAAATGTTGTAAGTGAAATGTCTTTTCCCCTGAAATATCCATATTAAATGAAGTTTCATAATGAATTTCTCCTACTTTTTTTTTTTAATTCACCGCTCTGTAAAACAATACTCTAAATTGTTTTTGATATGCAACTCTACAGATTCTTTCAAGAATTCAAAAGATATCTATGAATGGTCTTTTGAAGAAAAATTCTTCTTTTCTGGAAACTTCTATGATGATAGTTTGCATTAATTCTCTTTTGATTTATATGGACTTTTTCATTAAAAGATGTTCTTGCAGCTGCTTAGAATTTACAGCACTCAAAAAAAATTGGAGTTTACAATCATAATTCTCTGAAATCCAGAATTCTGGGACTGAGCAATTAAGGATAATAATTTCATGTTAATATAGAAAAATGCAAATAACACCTGAATGTATACAGTAGTAACAGCATATAAGCAATTAACATGTCCAATCTAACTTATTTTGTACTACTTAGTCTTTGATTTAAATAAGTAAATTTATATTCCACTATTTCTTACTTTTAATGAAAAATTGAAAAGAAAAGCCAAGTCTATTAAGACAAGTTTAATGAGTAAAAGTCTGTGTTTGTGTAATTATGAAAGTCAGAGGAAAATGAGAAGACTCTCATTTATCTTCTATCATTATTGTTTATCATATTTATTTTTCTTTAATATTATCAATGCTTCATAGTTCATTATACATAGATTGTTCTTCTTAGCCTTTATTGGACTGTCACTATCCAAGTTAGGAAGAGATTATTACAATGAAAACCTGCCATTTTGGGAGACTGCAAAATCAGGAAGATTCAGGTCCTGATGGCAGTTCAAGCTTTCAATTTTTTTCCTTAAAAAAATTTGAAATTGGAACCGTCTCATGTTTGATGTATATTTGCAGCAGTGAAATCTCTCCCAGCAGTTTTGATCCACCCACAAAATTTACATAAAGGATGAGAAACAGTCAGCTGTGTTTTCTGTGCTCCAGGTATCCATTTTCAAAAAGCACTTTTGTGCTACAAAAAAATTACTCTTTCCAAGTGCTCATATTCAAGAAAGTGTTCCCAAAAGAAAGGGAAAGGCTACGCATTTGTCATCTGGGATATACTGTTGTACTACATCTCCCTAAAAGTTTGTATGTAACAGTAAGAAACTTGCATAAGAATAAGTACATGAGTCAGCATTATTCATCATAGAATCTTTTGGTTGGAAGGGACCTTTTAAGGTCATCTAGTCCAACCCCCCTGCAATGAGTAGGGACATCTGCAACTAGATCAGATTGCTCAGAGCATCATCCAACCTGACCTTGAATGTTTCCAGGGATGGGAAATCATAACTGGAAAAAAAGAATTGTTCTGAAGAAAATCTGATTTTACTAAACTTATCCTGTGCCTTTTATTTTTTATCTGTGTAAAACTGCGTAAAATTTGCTAATGAGACTGCAGAAATGGTTCTCAATCAGCCTGCCCATAGCAATTATATTGCTATTACCTGATGTGCACACTTTTGGCAGTGTCTTAACTTTGTTCCTTTTGATGGTTGTATTTTAAACTTGCATTTATATTGTTTGACATTTGAGTATTCTCCCAGTGCAAGATGCATTATAAAAGTGTGCATATGATAGAATTGTTATAAAACTCAGATTTGCATTTATTAAATTTGAAGAGAAAATGGTATCAAAGGCTACAGTGTCTAAGTATCTAATCGATAGAAGAGGACAGACACTAGGTAAAATGTGATAACAATATCAAAATTTAGACAATGGCTGACTCACCATCAAGGAAATCTTAGTACAGCTACATTTTAAGAGAAAACAGAGTGAATTTTTTTCCTCACATTTGCTTAACCAACAATAATAAACTGAAGAAGAACACAGACTTATTGATAAATATAGCACAATATAAAATGCATGTGTGGATTTTTAAAATCAGAACAAGTCAAGAGAAAGATATTTTAGTGTCTCAGAGTACAGATGTTGAGTGTTGTGTTAACAATGTAGCTCCTATCCGTTGAATTCAGAGAAAAAACCAAATACATGTCACTTTCTTCTTCTTTTAAGATTATTTGAAATTGTTAGCAATTTGAAACATTGAGACTGATTATGAAATATGCCTTAATGAAACAATGAGACATATCACCATTGGCTAATTGTATTTATATAGTTTGAATTTATGGACAGGATTTCTTAAATGAGACAGAACAGTCCTCGTAGTTGACTTTTATGAATGTTGTGATAGAATCATAGAACCATTTAGGTTGGAAAAGAGCTTTAAGATCATCAAGTCCAACCATAAACCCAACACTGCCAAGTCCACCACTAAACCATGTCCCTAAGTGCCACATCTACACATCTCCTAAATACCTCCAGGGTTGGTGACTCCACCACTTCCCCGAGCAGCCTGTTCCAGTGCTTCATAACACTTTCAGTGAAGAAACATTTCCTAATATCCAATCTAAACCTCCCCTAGCACACCTTGAGGTGTCTCATCCTATTGCTTGTTACTTGGGTGAAGAGACAAACACCCACCTCACCACAACCCCCTTTCAGGTAGTTGTAGAGAGCGATAAGGTCTACCCTCAGCCTCCTCTACTCCAGAATAAACAACCCCAGTTCCCTCAGACGCTCCTCATCAGACTTGTGCTCCAGACCCCTCACCAGCTTCGTCGCCCTTCTCTGGACACGCTCCAGCAACTCAACATCCTTCTTGTAGTGAGGGGCCCAAAACCAAACACAGTATTCAAGGTGCGGCCTCACCAGTGCCGAGTACAGGGGCACAATCACTTCCCTACTCCTGCTGGCTGCACTATTTCTGATACAGGCCAGGATGCTGTTGTCCTTCTTGGCCACATGGGCACACTGCTGGCTCATGTTCAGCCAGCTGTCAATCAGCACCCCCAGATCCTTTTCTGCTGGGCAGCTCTCCAGCCACTCTTCCCAAGCCTGTAGCATTGCATGGGGTTGTTGTGACCCAAGTGCAGGACCCAGCACTTGGCCTTGTTAAACCTCATACAGCTGGCCTCATCCATCTATCCAGATCCCCCTGCAGAGCCTTCCTGCCCTCGAGCAGATCAACACTCCTGCCCAACTTGGTGTCATGTGCAAACTTGCTGAGGGTACACTCGATCCCCTCATACAGATAGTTGATACAGATATTAAACAGAACTGGCCTGAATGCTGAGCCCTGGGGAACACCGCTTGTGACCAGCCACCAACTGGGTTTAACTCCATTCACCACAACTCTTTGGGCCCAGCTATCCAGCCTGTTTTTTACCCAGCAAAGGATAGCCCCCACCAAGCATACGCTGTCCATGAGCAGACAGTTTCTCCAGGAGAATACTGTGGTGTCAAAGGCTTTACTAATGTAGACAACATCCACAGTCTTTCCCTCATCCACTAAGTGGGTCACCTGGTCATAGAAGGATATCAAATTGGTCAAGTAGGACATGCCTTTCATAAACCCATGCGGACTGGACCTGGTCACCTCATTGTCCTTTACATGCCATGTGATGGTAGTGAAGATAATCTGCTCCATAACCTTCTGTGACACCCAGGTCAGACTGACTGTGGTGGTGCATTTCCCCCTCCACTCCTCACCTTGCTCCTGGGCGGCTCTACAACCTGAGGAAGTCAGTTGCCTGGTAAGCACTGGCCTTTGAACAAGGAGTTGTGTTGGTATCACCCTGCATGGCTCGACCTTAAGGAGAAGGAGCTGTGGCACTGAGAAGCTGGTAAACAGCTGGATATCTGCACGGCTCGGCCTTGAGGAGAAGGAGCTGTGATAAACAACTAAGAAGAAGTGAGGAAAACAGGAACATCTGCAAGCAGCAATCCTGACTGTGTGAGGGGCGCGTGGACAGCGCGTGATATTTTGTATATAGCCAATTGCAATAGTGTGTGTAACAAGTTGTAACCAATCATGAGTGTGTGCGCAGTGACTAAGCGAATATTATGATATATATTGGAGTCAGACAAGACAATAAATGGCTTTGGAATATAACTCTCATAGAGTTGTGAAGTTCATCCTTCTCCCGCAACTGGTGACCCCGACGTGATACGATCTCTGGGATCTCATCGTTGAACACTGGTCGAGCCGTGCAGATCAACGCCACAGCTCCTTCTCCTTAAGGTCGAGCCATGCAGGGTGATCCCAACAGAGTTGGATGGTTGAGAGCCCCTCGACAGTACCGAGCACTCTTGCATAGATGAAGTAGGTAATAACACTGATTGTACCAGGAATGCAGTTGCCTAACCATGGCAAGGAACAAGAACAGGACTAACCATTCATCTCCTGACAACCCTAGAATGACCGGTACCAGTGCTACTGGAGACTTGAGAAATTGCCTGTTTAGGTTGTGGCCAAAATGGAAGTCCACTGATGCCTAGAGTGAATCATCTCCTGACCCTATAAACAGTTGTCCCAAGCGAGGCTCTTTGAGTTCTCCTGGACCGCAGTGGGCTGCGACCATTCTCCCTCTGAGTGGAATGCCTCTTGGAGTTCATGAACTGCCAGGTTTGTGAAGTTCGGAGGACTGTTGCCAAAGACCAGCATGGACCTAGGCTGAAACCCCTACTTTGAGAACCAATCTTTCATCCATTGAGAAATGCAAAGGTATTTGACGTGAGTATTTAGTGGAACTCTAGGGGAACCTTTAACAGGTAGCTTTGTATATACATGTATATATATTTTATACATCCCCTCTTATATATAAATATAAAGTATATATATATTTTATACTTATATCTCTTCGTATGTCTCTATCTCTATATCTACATCTGTGTATATGTAATTTGAGAACTTAATAAAGTTTTTAAATTGTGTTGTTCATCTTTGTTAGAAAATGTATGATTTAACATTGTGATTTGCCTTGAATAGTGTTAGTGAATTTTTAAATTGCTGCTATTTTGTATTAGATTGTTTCCATACTAAAGTTACACAAAGCACAAAATCTTATGCTACACCACCACACCAAAATCCCCTGCACTTGATTTCTTTAGTCATAAACTCTTGTCAAAGTCTGGGACTAGGAGCGGGTTCAGTCGCACCTAGACTCCTCCTTGAGAAGGAGTTTAGAAAACAAGGTCAACCTCGTGACTCAATGGGAGGGCATCCCTCATCTTTCCCTAAACCCAGTCTTTAGACATAAACCATTGACCAACTCTAGGACTAGTGGACCTCGTGACTCAATGGGAGGGTCTCCCTCACTTTCTTTCCCTAATCCACATATAAATCACAACAACCCAATTTGATTTCCTTGACATGGTAAAAAATCATTTTCCCTGATCTATGTGTAAAACATTCTAACCCAATTCTAATTTGATTTCTTTCTGTATGCCTTTTCCATGTCGAATAATTAATAGAGCGGACCTTGCCATTGAATTCTGTTAAGTCGCACTTTTTACAAATTTATATTAGAAATCATTTGCTTTCTAATATCTTTGGCAGTGACCCTTTAAGAGGCGTAAACCACTCTTTCATGACACTGACAGGCCTGTAGTTCCCCGGATCCTCCTTCTGACCTTTTTTGTAGAGGAACATCACAATTGCTCACTTCTGGTCCACTGAAACATCCCCAGTTAACCAGCACTGCTGACAAATGATTGAAAGTGGCTTGGTGAGCACTTCTGCCAGCTCCCTCATTGGCCTCATTGACATGTGTGTGTCTAATTGGTGTAGTGTGTCACCAACCATTTCCCATTGTGTTATGGGGGTTTCATTCTGCTCCTCATCTCTGTCTTCCAGCTCAGGGGGGGTGGGTACCTAGAGAACAACTGTTTTACTATTAAAGACTGAGGCAAAGGCGGCATTAAACACCACAGTGTTTTCCTCATCTTTTGTCACTGTTTCTCTTCACATCCAATAAAGCATGGAGATTCTCCTTAGCCTTCCATTTGTTGTTAATGTATGTATAGAAACATTTTTAATTGTCCTTTTTGAGAGTAGCCAGATAAAGTTCTGGTTGGGCTTTGGCCCTTCTTATTTTCACCCTGCGTAACCTCACAGCATCTTTGTAGTCCTCCTGAGTTGCCTGCCCCTTCTTCCAAAGGCCATAAACTCTCTATTTTCCCCTGGGTTTCAGCCAAAGCTCCCATTTAAATATTTAGAGTAAGTGTATTATTCTTAACTGGAAACCACATTCCTATCTAAAAGCAACATATTTTAATGATTTCAGTAATTTTAACACCTTTAGCTTTTTCACCAAAATACTAGATCAGAGTGAAGAGGAAATGAAAAAATACATTATGAAAATAGATAAACACAAGAGTTCCCAAAATTAAGTGTATGGACAGGGAAGGAACTATCTCATTAAAGTAAATATATTGAAGTGTTTTTATGTATGATGTATATACAATGATGAAGAAAGGTCATGTTACATGACAGGGAAGGGGGAAAGGGGAAAAGGGAAAAGAGAAAAGGAGAAAAGAGAAAAGGGAAAGGGGAAAGGAGAAAAGGGAAGGGGAAGGTGAAGGGGAAAGGGAAAGGGGAAAGAAGGGGAAAAGGGAAGGGGAAAGAGCAAAGCAAGGCAAGGCAAGGCAAGGCAAGGGAAGGCAAGGCAAGGCAAGGCAAGGCAAGGGAAGGCAAGGGAAGGCAAGGGAAGGCAAGGCAAGGGAAGGCAAGGCAAGGCAAGGGAAGGCAAGGGAAGGCAAGGCAAGGGAAGGGAAGGCAAGGCAAGGCGAGGCGAGGTGAGGCGAGGAAAGGCAAGGCAAGGCGAGGCGAGGCAAGGCAAGGCAAGGCAAGGCAAGGAAAGGCAAGGCAAGGCAAGGCAAGGAAAGGCAAGGAAAGGCAAGGAAAAGTGGAAGCAGAAGGGGAAGAAGGGGGGGAAACAGTAAGGGTTTTTTTAAACCATTTAAGTTATTTTGCTAGCTCTATTTGTCAATAGAGCTACATCAATATCAGTTGAGGAGGAGGAGAACATTCTGGGAAACATGAATGATATATTTCAATTAGCTGCCAATAAAAGAAGGCTTATCTCATAGTTTGAGCACTCATACTAGTACTCCTTGAAAAAAAAAGTAGGTGGACCAGATTAAGTGCCATGATTGTATTGCAAAATGTGATTCTTTTTACAATTTATATAATTTCCTTTTGAAATAAAATATTGATCTTAGAGGTTGGGTCATTTACAGAGGACCTCAGATAAATACTTACAAGAATGGTGCCATCAGTCTGAACGTTAGCAGAATTCACCTCTCTGTTAATCTTGCTAATCAGTTAGGTCTCGTTTGTGAGCCTAGATATTAGCAGAAAGTTTTAGTCAGTTAGTGAAGGAATATAACTATGACAACAGAACAATTTTGTCTTTCATGATACACTCTGAAAAAGGTGGTCTTGCTGATATTGCTCTGCAAACCATGCCGTAATGGCAGAAATTCTGACATGATATGGCCAAGGGCACCACAGAATGATGTAAGATGATTAGAAGTTTTGATCATCAGAAAGATTTTTCATCAATCATATGCAATGTCATGAATAACAGCCATGAATCAAAGAATCTAAAGAATACTCTTGAGAGTAGGAATATACTCTTCCTTTAATAAGGTCATATTATAGCTCATATTACAATTTCATTTCATGAATATACAGATATCAGTTTCAGGAATGTGAGATGCCCCAATATCATGCTAGAAACTGAAAGTCAGCAGCTTGGAATAAATACAAGACAAGACTTAAATGATGATTAAAAGATTAATATTCACAATTGTGGGGTATAGAATAGAAATACTTTCCTTTTTTAGAGCAGCAGTCATTCCTTTAGATATAAAATAGACAAAGCACCAAAACCAAGAGGGTGTTTTTAAGTCTAGAATCAGTATTCTCTACTACTAAGCGATAAAAACATCGTCAGTCAGGACACAGTACTGCTTTGTATTGCTGTACTTTCTTAAAATCATTATTTTACTTCTGATTAAGCAGCTGTAAGGATTAAAAAAAACACCTCAAGAACTCCTTCCCAAGTTTGTGGTGAACACTCAAGAATGCAAAGATGATTAAACACTCCTTATTCATTCCTGTAGTTTATCTCTACCTTATTCAGACTTTTATTATATTTTTAAGAAACATCCCATTGGGATAAACATTCAATGCAAGTAATTAAAACAGTTACTGAGCTAGTGGAGGTTTCTCAGGAAGATTTTGGAGGCACATCATTTTTTCTAACATGCTTAGGAGTATGTTTGTTTTACAAGACTTGAGTAGGGCACAGGTTCAGCTGCCATTTTTTCCTTGTCTGTGATATAATAACCAGACATATGATCTTCTACCATTTTTATATTAAACATGTCTTAGGATATATTAAAGGAATAATCATAGGAATAATGACAACAATCATAGGACTAGGCATAGGCTGTCTGTCAATATCAACTTTGTACTTTACATTTTCTTCCTGAAGGTACGTAAAAACAAGATAAATAAATCAAAACCCTGGAATTCACAGAGTCACTTGAATGTATCATCAGCTGTAGAATTCAAAACATAGTCTGCTTGGTTTATCCTGCTTAAATGGGATTGAGATGAATAGATAATAGTGGGGAGTTGGTCTGTAAATATATAAACAAAATTGGAGAAAATTATAAGATTCTATATGCTTGACACAAAACAAAAATAACAGATCCCATAACACAGTGCAGTCAAGAGAGGCAGTGCTTACGTTACCCTGCAGGATGATATCAAGAAGATTAGAGAGTCAAAATAGTCAGAGAAGATAAAAGAAACATAGCAATTAATTAAAAATAAAACATAAACCCATATGTCATAGTAGCTAAAACATAATCGTTATTTTTTTTAGCTGATCAGAATGAAGTTCCTTGAAAATCTGTACATTGTGCAGACAAGATAGATTTCAATTCTTTTGTGGGATTGACAATACTAATTTAATTTTTTTTTCATTAAAATCTATGTAATATTTCAAAATTACTTGCCCTTGATGTTTTATAATTTTATAAAAACCCTTTGATGTTTTATAATTTATAATGTTATAATTTTCTGTGGAAATTTGCACAACAACTAGAAACTGAAAAAATATAATTTTGGAATTTTTTTCCAAAAGGAAATTTTTTTTCTAAAAACTATTAAGTAAGCAACAATTTCCCATTGCATTACTGAGAAAAAGAAGAATAATTTCCTATTTTGAAAAAATGTGCATTTTAAAATTATTAAAACATAAGACTGTAAAAGACAATTATGACATAAAAGTGATTAATGAAAGTTCATTATGTTAAAAAGCAGCTTAATAGAAATGAAATGGACATTTATTATCTGCATGCTAATTAATTTTTATCAGTAATAATGTAAGCCTTCTGAAATCAGAAGAATGAAGGTCAGAAGAACAGTCTTCCAAAAATCACAGAATCACAGAATCACTAAGGTTGGAAAGGACCTTCAAGATCATCAAGTCCAACCGTTAACCCAACGCCACCATGTCCCCTAAACCATGTCCCAAAATGCCACATCCACACGTTTTTTGAACACTTCCAGTGATGGTGACTCTACCACCTCCCTGGGCAGCTTGTTCCAATGCTTGACCACCCTCTTGGTGAAATGTAGTAGCTCTCTATACTAGACATATTTGGATGAAATTGTTGCCAAGCATCCTAATAAGAATTGCTGCACATACAATACTCCTTGTCTTGTGCAGTGGGGACTGATCATTTAACATAACTCCAAAAAAACATAAAAGCATATTTTATCAATTTCCACAGAATAGTTTCCTTGAAGGGTATAATTTACAGCACTTGGTTTAACAGCACTTTAAATGGTGGGATTGAAGTTGTCAGATATTAGTGTAATTAGGGATGATCATTCTGTGGGTCAAGAAAAAGATATTAAAAATAAGCGAAGTGGGTAGATAAAAAATCATTAGGCAAAGTGAAATAACGAAATAATGAACAGTGAAGTAGAGGCTTAGGTTCTTCTGGTCAGGAGCAATATAGCAAGTGTGCATCCAGGGTGGATTTTTAAGGTCATGTGCATGTTGTGGTAGGTTATTACTGCAGCTGGAATAAGCTTTTGGCTACTGACCCACTGCTTATCAGAGAAAAAAACTTCTCCAGTGCACAGGGCATGCAAAAGTCAGGAAGCAGCAGCTGCAATTCAACAGTTCCAGGACTGTGCTTCAGTGAGTTTCAATCCTTGATGGGATTTTCTGCCTACATATTTCTGCTGAACTATAACTAGAATTGAATATTACAATCTGGTCCTTTCACTTTTTAAATAACTTATTGCTACCAAAAAAGTATGTCATCCTGAATCAGGCTGGGTACTAGGTGATGCTTAGACATGGATCCTTGAGGTAAATCTAAATTTAAGTACTATTTGTCCTGAGGGTATGTTTTAGCATTCCATCCTAAACTAAAGGCACTAAATGAATAGAATCATAGAATAGCCCGGGCTGGAAGGGATCTCAGAAGATCATCTGATCTAATCTTTTATGGGAAAGAGAGCCTCGATGAGATTATCTAGTATCTTGTTCAATCACAAACTTTGAATAAAGTTTCTTTGGTACTATTTTAGTAAGTTTAAGGCAGAAGAGATCACAGTTATGATTTAAACTGACCTTAGTCCAGAATCAAGGACAAAGCAATTAATTCTCTAAATTTAACAGGTATTATTGACATAGATGATTATAATTTTAATCTTAATTTTATATAATTTTAATCTTCATAAGTTTTCAATGAAGAAGTCATTCTGAGTTTGGCATGGTGTTGTCTTCATCAACATACTCAGATTAAAGTGAAATTCTCATTTTTCAGGCTTTTCACAGGCTAATCTTGGAAAAAGTTAGAAAAAAGTCTTCAGCTTTCATTTTACTGAATGAATTTGTTTTTAACTTTAATAAATATCTTTGTATATATGTGTACTAAGTATTTTCATATAAATATAATTCTAGTGAGTTTTTCCCATTTTTAACTACCCATAACTTAAACATTTTGTAGCCTTAATGAACTTTTGGCTATGTTAATATAGTTCAGCTTCTCAAAACTAGCTGGACTGTTTTCATTCCAAGGATCAGAAATGTAACTGAAATGAAATATACTGAGATGCGGGACAGAGAGGGTTAGCGTTAACTGTTTACTCCAGGATTGCACAATAGCTCCTCATACTTTGAAATGTAAATGGCTTATCAGCTTTTGCATCCAAAGCTTGAATTGATCTGACAGAAGTTCTGAGAATTTTTCTGATAGATCAGACTTTGATTAAAATTAAGTCAGGAGATAGTTATTTTCTCATTTAAGAGCTAAATGTCTAGAAAAGGAATGAGATACAAATTCCCAGACTCTTTCTCCTTAGAAACCTTCCTTTCTTCCACCATATATAAGAAAACAAAGAGTAACAAATATTGTGTAAGTAAACTACAGGTTCGGGAGCAAGAACTACACTTTAGTTCCATTACACTGGGATGTTAATGATTCAGTTTGGGGATAGGCACCTGAGCTAGCAGAAAAAGCGAAGGAAAGAGCCACTGTCACATGGTAAGGATTAAACTGCATGGATGCCACCAGCCTAGGATTTGAAGGTGATACTAATAGTTATATGGAGGCTAACCACATCAGATATTTGAAAAAAGGACTCAGATATTTGAAAAAAGGACATTCTTGGCTGTAAGGTCCACTGCTGGCTACAGCAACATGCTGGGTACAGCAACATGGTGACTTGGAGTCAGGTTCTGGAAGTCCTAAGTCTGCGTGAAGAAAACTGAGAATGTCTCAGGGAAAGAATTGTTGCTAAATATCTGCTATTGACTACTATTGTCTGTTGAACTGGATATACACAGTCGGGCTGATCAAGGTGGGAAGAATTTGTTTTGTTTTCAAGTCTAGCTTTTGTCTGATACAAATCACCCTTAACCTTTCTGACTCAGATATGCAGCAGGCACTTGCTAACTATCCTGTATTGTAGAGGACTAGGCAGCCTGGAGCTGGCAATGGGTAATGAAAGCAGATAGCTTGGAATCTTCCTCATGGTACATCCATAAAGTTGGATCTTGGTAGGATTATCAAAGTTACGGTTAAAGGAAGTCAAATATTATCCTGGAAAAACATAAAACAAACAAACAAACAAAAAATAAATTATTGCAAACCAACTCCTCTTACAAATATGAGGATATTTCCTTATTTTAGAAAAGTACAAAGTCTGGACAGGAAATTTTTCTTGAAAAACCTTTCTAGAATCTCATGAATTTAAAATATTACTGTGTTGAGACAAAGGTTCTTCTGCTGAAAACTAACAATTTGAAAGCCTTTGTGCCAAATTTAATAGGATTGGAAAAAAAAAAGTTTATTGTTAGTTAAAGTTTATTACATTAGCATAATATTAGCCACTTTATGTTGGTGTTAACATGGAGATTGATATTAATGAAACTGGCCTGCTACTGGAATCCATGCATATGTCTGTTTGGTCTGGGATAAATGTTACTGCCATATTAATTTAGTGTTCATTTAGTTCTGTTTTTTTTAAGTCCATAGTTAAACAGGGAAAACTGGGCTAATAATTCTTTTTTCTTTTTCTTTTTTTTTTTTCTTCGTCTCTTCCCTTGTTTTGATGAGAATTACTTCAAATTAGCTTAGAATATTCTAACCATAATATATTTTACTATGGGAAGGTTAATGTTAGAAGAACCTTCTGTCTTGCACAGTTAAGAAACTGTCACTTGGCATGAGAGATTAGAAAATTTTCATCAACACAGTCTAAAGAAAAGGGCCACTGCATGTCGATGATGGATTACTCTTCCAATGCCAGGCAGAGTTCATTAGTTCTTGTGCCTTTAGGGCCTCATTTCAGGTTTGAGCTCTCACGTGACAATACAAACTAGGGATACATGGGGTTGTAATGATATATTCAGTCCTTGCTGTGCACAATAGCCATGCATCTGCAGCAAGTGGCAGAACGTTTGTCAGTTTGAGGAGGCTTTATGATGCACAGAAGGCGTCCTGCAGCTAAGTCATTTGGCTGAACTGACAGCTACTGGTGACTGTAGTGCTCTAATGCATGTTTGATCCTTCCAAACACAGTCTCCCATTAAGATACAAGGCAGTTTTAATTCTTCATCCAAGTGTTTATTAAATATACTTGGCCAAGTTCAGTGATGATTTACCTGTGCCTCTGCTGTTGCAATTTGTTTCTTTGTTCTGTTTTTTTTTGTGTGTGGTTAGTTTTGTGGGGTGTTTTTTTTTTTTTTTAATTAATTTGTGCTGTAAGAGAGTCCAGCTGTTTTTGTAGTTTCACTTAGGAAAAAAAAAAGGACACTTGGAGGCTTAATCATGTGTAATGTACCTGCTTTTGCTGGGCTTTTCAAGGTTGTTGTACACATTTAATTTTAAGAATTGATTGTAAACAGTCATTTTTGCGTAGCATTTTCATAGGCTGTAGGAGGCATATTTTATACAAACAATACCAGTAGGTCTTAAAATACAGGTTGAACACATCATTGTTTTCACTGTATCTTTGTGATCTAGCTCTTAAAAACAGAAAGTTGTTCTCAAATTGGCTAGTTTACACAACTGTGGAGTTTTATCCCATTTGTAGAGAAATGTAATTTCTTGTTCTTCAGGGATGATTCTTTTCAAAGATGTTCATTCTTATCCATTCACTACAGAAAAAAATCTTAAAAAAGAACAAAGTCACAATCCAAGGCCACTTGCTTTTCAGCAGAAATAGAATTTTAAAGAGTTACAACGTATGTCTGACAGAGTTAACTAATACATTTTTTCTAAACTTTCAATGCAAACACATTGATTTTGAGGTGAATACGATCCTGGTTGGCACCCATATGAATGCATGCAAGGAAATTTATTTGGATCAAATATTTAATAGAATAAATTTGCTGTTGCAAAAATCCACCAAAAACAAATACCAAAGGTAGTCATAAGAACTCAGAAATAAGAACCAATGCTTCTCTCTCACTACTTTTATCTATCTTGAAAATAACCAAAACATCTTTAAAACATTCTTTGCAATATATATTCAGTGCTTTCAGTCTTGAAGAAAAGGTGTATTATCATGACCACCTTTGCAACTGTAAAAGCTAGAAATATTTCTAAATGAAAATTAAGATTTGAAGTCCCAGGGACTGGAAATAAATATTTTAACTGAAAATTTTGAGATTATATAACATGAAGGGTACACTTTCAAACATAGACCAACTGAGCTGCGCAAAAAATATTGTATACAAAGGAACACGTGAAATTATAAGAAGCTAGTAGTAAAAGAGTATATAGGAACTATAAAAAAGGTGTTATTTTAGAAGAAAATTATATATTATGTATATATATTATTATGTAATGTTTGTCAGAGTATAAGGCATTCAGTTGTTTATAATGTCACATTCATACTGCTAATAATTGTTCCCTTATATGCAATAGGAAAACATTGTCAGTTTATTTATGGTTTAAATGTTTCATTCTTGTTCCTGAATCCCACACACTATTTTATATAAAAATACAATTTTCTAAAATCTAAATAATGTCTATGTTGCAATTACTTTCCATATTTCTCTAGGAAAGCTCCTTACAATATCAATAAATTACCAAATCCTTTGTTGTGAGAGTAAAATATTAATCCAAATAGAATAGTCATTAAAAAAATCTATCAGGAATAATCTTTCCATATGATCTGCCTAGACCTGTCTTGGTATGGTCCCAGCCTTTCCCCTTAAACACTACTGTTTTCATGGACTTGTATCACTTTCAGCCCTTAAACAAAAAAAATCTAAAATTTGAAAGTATTACATTCCTAAATTTAGCCCTCCAACACAACTTCCCTTTCTTACAGTAATCCTATCAATTTCTTTCTTAAACCAACCTTTCCTAGTTTCTGAATCAAGGCCTGAAAATGCATATATTTAACTACTGTTAATGCAGTAGCTGCAATCCATATAAACATTCACAAGCATTAGTCAGATTAAAACCATCCCAGCAAAGAATAGTATGCAGGACAATGACCCAGGTATTTATTTGGTTTCTTAGCTATGTTTTCTATCCCATGTCAGGTTTGATACTGGTACAGTTGTAGTAAAAAGGCCATAGCTTGACCTGACAGTGCAGGGTCTCTGGACTTATCTGGGCTTCTTTTGGCCTGAGCTGTTTCCAAGGTTGTTCAGCTGTGATAGCAGTTACCCCGTCGTCAGGTAATATTGCACAAATTTGTTTTGGTATGGTCTTATAGTAATAGTAATAACAAATAGTTCTTTTGCATAACATCGCATTGTCTACACTCTAGTGAAATGTGGTAGGGAAAAGTTCAGACACAGGATAATACCAGGAGGTTCCAGTGTATAAATGCAAACTGTAGTAGTCAAGCAATGATTGCTATTGGTGGGCAATCTTGTGAACTGGGTAAAACTGGTTTTAGAGATAAAAAAGAGAAGACAAAGTAACTCAGAATCAATGAAAAGATAAAAAAATAGTCTGTGCTAAGAAAATATAAAAATTATTTTCAGTGCCAGAGAGACATTCTGAGCCATAGATGTCACCAGGAAAGTGATTTGGGAGGATTGGGAAAGACAGGCTTAGAGACAATCTCTACTGACTTCTGGACTGCTGGTATACACACCAGCATTTTGCACAGGTGTAAATCCTATCTACATTATTGTCTTTTATTTTCTCCTACTTTCATCAGTGTAAGTTTGAAAACTTAATTTAAAATACAGAAGAAAGAAAGCAAGTCAAGCTGGGGTAAGAAAAGTGTAACTTGGACCAGAAAAGTGTGGCAATGATTCTCTAAGACCAATCTCCGTGATGTCTCACAAGAAAGCCATAGCAAAATGTCCTAACTGCACAAATTGCTAGTTTAGCAGCTAATCTGGCAGGGCTTGTACAGAAGGGAACATTAGATTTTTCTCTGTGCAAAATTTCTTAGATACCTGTCCTATATACACAAAACTATATTCCCACTCACACACACACTTTAAAAGAAATGTATTTTACATGTTTTATCCACACCTAAATCTAACAATGTTTTGTGCATCACTTCTTGGTCCAGCATCTCTCAGTCTTTTATCAATTGTTACCATGATAGCTTTTCCACCAGCAATCTGTGGCTGTAAATAACCTTGTCCTGTGACCTCCGCTAGCTACTTGGTTGGGGAGCAAGAAAATTTGAAGTTTATGTTGCTTCATCCAACAATACCAAATCCCATACTACCTAGGTTCTCTCTTGTGGAATAGTTTAGTTTCTGAAAAAATGGAATTTAGATAATTCTTCAGCTCCTGATTTAGCAGGTGTCTGAACTCTGCAGCTGCTGGAATTGTCTTGCCAGTGGGAACAGGCAGGACACTTTACAGTCAGCTTGGAATTAGAGTGGGGACATCAATAAAGACTATCTGGGACCTGTGATCACACAGAACTAGAGGTTTCCTCCACATATTTGCTCTTAAAATTCTTGCCAGACAGAAACTGACAGAAAGCAAAAGATGAGCTCAAACGGTTATGAATACTGAGCAAGCTTTAGGACTGATTTTTGCAGGAGTGTACCTAATGTGGCATTTAGCCTTATACCCTTTTGTGCCCTTTGACATTCAGTACCAAGTATAAATATCACTAGAATAACCATTTTGCTGGGTAGTTTCCTTTCCTTATTTAAAAGTGAAGAGAAAGATACTGATGGCAGAAGAGGATTTTTCCTTGTCTCTTAATTGTTTCTATGTCATTGTCAGTAATGTAAAGAATAATCTGGATTTCTGTATTCAGCATGCAAGTTTATGATAATTCAAATAGAAGCCAGCACTAATTCCTTCATATTCTTAAAGCCACCTGTATTTTTCTTAAAACCAAGCAATATATATTTAAGAAAGGATCTCCATAATAGTATTTTCAAGTGGTGAAAAATGTTTTTCATCTTGCAAACAAGAATAATATTTTCTTCTACGTAAACTGCTGTCATCATAGTGGTGCCACTGTGACTCAGCTACAGTAGTATTTCCACAGGATGTGACTTTCAGAAAATTTTCCTCCTTGTCAAGTTTTATGCGATATGGGAGATGTAGAGGTATCATGCTCTGAAGAGCTCGCCACTGAAGTACATGTACATATATATGTACAAAGAAAAAACAATAAAACATCAGAATATGTATTTAGACAAAGGGACTAAAATATGTACTTCTCTAGTGGAAAAAAAGGAAAACAACATCTTTAGCAGAACATACATTTAGAATCCAGAATATGCATGCATGCATTGAGGAGGAAAAAAATGGACTTAGAGAAAAAATTAAAAATTACTCTTTTGTCCTAATGATATATTTTGACATTCAAAATTTTTCCTGTCAGATTTGGGAGAAAATTAAAGATTTTCCTTTTTATTTCACTCAAAAATTTGGGAAAAAAATATTTCTGCCACTGCAAATCCATACTTATCTGATAAGATACTCTATTATAAATTCAGAAAAGTTTTTTCAAGAAGTCCTGTTACAGTAGAAATTGAACTTTTATCTATGACAGCCCAAGTGAGTAACCAGCAATCATGTATTATGAGCACCCAACCTTGCAATGCTGGAACTTTTACAATTTGTAGCAAATGATTAAACTATGCATTGGACTAGTTTGATAGTCATTATAAGAGAGATAATTCAGTCTTGTAGTACTGATATTCAAGAGAAGAGAATTGACCATCAATTTGCTTATCAGACTGCAAGATTAAGACTTAAATACTCTAGAAAAACTATTGACATTATGGTCTGAGCACACTGGAGACTCCACTTCAAATTCCTATTCCGAACTAAGTTTCAAACACATTTTTTTAAGTTATGTATTCTCCTCTTCAGTTGAGGTTGCAGGTCTCCAGTGAATATTTGAACAGAGTATTTCCACAGATGTTCATCTTGACCCTGCACCCAACGTGCTAAGCAAAATATTTTACAGTAAGTTAAAAGAGTTCTTGACAGTCTCTACTTAGATGTATATATGTACAATCAGTCCATGAGTGAGGTATTGTCCTTAACATTGCAGCAAAAGGACTGTTAGAATAATGCAGCATGAAAATGTATAATGTTTCATACATGTTCTGTTTAGAGTGACTTTTGTCTCTAATTTTGTAAACACAAGGGCAGCAGTCTCATTCATTACAAAAAACTAAGATATGCCTCTACCTTCCTTCCCTGAGAAAAATAGCGGGAATTATTCTGCTGGCTTTTTGCTATTTCAGGATTCCCCTTAGTTTGGAGAAAAATCCCACAGGCAAGGGAAAATGCTTTTATACCAGACTTGTGTCAACAGATAAGCAAAGCACTCCACAACTGTGAGGTCTGAGACACTGTTATCTAGCACTATTCTCTTCAGGTGGTTAAAATGAATTTTTTTTTACAGTTCTGGTATTGTGTCAAAGATACATTTCTAAGGAAGTTTTGTGGGTTTCTTTGTTTAATTCCATTAAAAATTAAGAGATTTATCATTACAGTATAAAAAGAGAACAACTTCTAGCCACTACTTCTTGCCCTTTCTTTTGTTTTTGATGGTAGACATTAACAGAGGAAAATAATATTCTGGCCATAGGCATACAATTTCTTTTTAAACGATTTTACAATAAAATAATAATAATTATTATTATTGTTGTTGTTGTTGTTGTTGTTGTTGTTGTTGTTGTTATTGACAAAAGAAACAAGGTTATATTTTCCTACATGCTTGTCCCTTTATAAATCAAACTCCTGCTTTTTTAAACAAAATTACTAGCCTCTTGGTATTTGTATTCATAGCAGAAATGCTTCAAAGACACTATAAAGCTATTGTTAGCTATATGATTTAAAATGTAATAACTGGAAAACCCTGGAACTCAGAATATGTTGTACATGTATTACAGAGAAGCAAATGACATTGGGTATAGCCCTCACAGTATCATCCTCATAGTAATGGAGTTGACTGATTGTTTATTGTCATGCTCACAACTGCACATAGAATGCAATTATCTACACAAAACTTTTGGAATTTGAAGGTACAAGTGGAATAAATAATATTTTTTATAGAAACACGTCATAGAACTCACAAAAAATTTTAGCACCTAGACTTAAAATCCACTTTCTAAGAGAAATGAGACCAAATAACTGTGCCTTGCTCTCTCAAATAACAGGAAAAAAGGCAAGGAAAAGTTTCTTTAACAAACCCCACAAACACATTTGGATTTTTCACTGATTTTAGTATAAAGCGAGATTAAAAAAAAGTATGAGAAAAAAGAAAGAAAGATAAAAACAAACAAACAAATCCCCACAAGCTTGTCTTGGGTTTCAGTTTATTCATTAAGTATGTGATATAAAGGACACTGAAGTACTGGGTGTGTTTCCACTGGATTGAGGCAAACAATGGAAACTAAATCCCAGTGGAGACTTATAAACTGTTAACATCCCCCCACCAGAATACAGATAAGCAATAATTAAAACTTTATTTCCTGCAAGGAATTTAACCTGATGTGTAAGTAAAATAGATAAAAGCTTTCTTCACTCTGAGAAATTTCAAACCAGCAAATCCAATTTCTCATTCCATTACAGTTTAATGTAATGTATAAACAATGCTAGATAAACAGTTTTGAGCAAGTGCATGCTAGAAACATTGAACCCAGTGGCTACAGATACTGTTGCTCTGAAAACTAAAAAAAAAAACCCACCCTATTCTAAAAATAAATTAATCAATATTTTGAGTATATTGATAATGAGAAAAGTTGGTAGATTTAGAATATAGTATTTGTTTTCCAATGAAAAAATTTTAATCATCAAGTTTTAGTTTTGCTCTATCTTGTTTTCTTCAGAGATGACCTCTCCTTGTATTAGCCATATGCTTAAAATATCTGTGGAGGTTTGGGGAGGGGGGTGTGTGCTTGAGGTGGGGATTGATTTTTTTTTGTTTTTGTTTTTAATAGCTGTATAAAGGAGAGAGAAGAAACAAGAAAAAAGAAAAGACCAAATCAAATGGATAGTTCCAGGGCTAAATTTCCAAGGACACAGCCACTTATTGTCCTCTAAAGCCTGGCATGGAGAAATGGAACTTACAGTAACTAGAAAATCTGTTTATATGCACTTTATGCATGGAATTTCCTAATTCATTTTTCTCTGATGCATTCTCTTTCCATTTTAATAAATTAGCCACGGTAAATTTTATTAGTTTGCATTTCATTTTCCCAAAACACAGCCTTGTATCAACTGAAACAATTAGTCTATTCATAACATTATTATGAATAGGGGAAAGCAAACATGCAAGGAAACATACAAACAAAAAATCCAAACAGAAATCCTAGAGAAGGTAAAAAATATAAATCTGAATTGATGTATGTGGTAAACAGATGTATTTGGTGAATAGATGTTACTGGGAGAAGAACTGGGAAAACTCTGCTGTTTCAAATAGATTTGGAACACCACTTTTCTCTTTGTTCAATTCTGAAATAGCTTGTAGTGGTGAAGAGTCACATGCCTAATCATGATATCTCTCTAGGTGTCAAACAATTTGACAAAAGTAATTCAGTTTTGGATTTTATTCTGTCGTTGAATCAAAATCCATGTTAAAACTGGGCCAAATATGAATAGGGCTTCTTTCTGTTCCTAGATATAGGATATACCACTAATGTCTACAGAGGTTAGATTGTAGGAGGAAGGAGGCAAAAATGTGTTTTATTTCTGTCCCTGGCTGAGTTACATTTCATCACATAACATTTGGCCTTGTCATAACAGGTATATGGATAGGACATGGTATAACCTGTTGTGGAAAGGTGCGGTAGAAGCACAGTGATACAACATAATTACAATGAAAACCATCAAAAGAATATTATATGTTCTGCAAACACCACTTTGATTATATATAGCACGTAAGCAGCTAAAAGCAGTTATTTCTAATTCTCCAGATCTCTTGACCATCAATAGCTAGAAGCCTGCTAAATATTACTCTGAAAATGCCAACAGCTGAGAACAGCCAAATGGCTTGGGCTTTTTCACACTTGCCAGCTGAATTTTAAATAAGAGATCCTCAGAATTTTTTTCTTTTGTATTGTCTGTTTTATTTATTTATTTATTTATTTAGAATATGGACACTTCACCCAGAGTATTAAGGAGTTTATCGTGCATTTGATTTGATTTGATTTTTCCTTTTCCTTCTCCTATAACAATAACCACACTGTTTTGAACAGATAAATTTTTTTTTTAATTAAAAGTAAACTCCAAGCTTGGCTTTCATGTGAAGAAGATAGTTATAATTTTATGAGCACAATTTACAAAAATTATTCCCTCATCAACACGGTACATAAATAATAATTTTAATTGCATGTATTTGTATGTTTGATAACGTGAAGCTTTTGAAATGTTTTGTTATACTAGCAATGAGAAAACACAAAAATCCCGTTGTAGTTTGTTTCGATAAAAAGGTACTTTTTTCTTCAGAAATATAAATGTTTTTGCAGGGACTCTCAATAAAAAAAGTCTGTAAGTGGACGATTCATTTCTCATTTTCTATAGCAAAACGCACTGGAAGACAGTACTGCTATGCAGACCATGACAGTACTGCATTAGCAGCATACTGCAGGTGTTTAAAGAGAATTACTTATTTAAGCATTGTTTGCTTTGAGGGTGGCGAGAATAAGAATGAGAACTGTTTGAATTGAGGGAAGGAAGAAAGATCACTGCGGCCCAATACCAGCAAAATTATTTCTGTCTTGAGAGTATCAGTTCAAATAAGTTATTTAAACTATTTTTCATAATATGATTTCTTTCTTTTTCTTTGTAAGATTTGATTGAAAGCCAAAAGTTTCTTCACCACAAAAAGTTTGTTTTCATGATATCTGTAGCTAGAAGAAGAAAAAAAGGTACTAAAAATAAAAAGTCAATAAGCTTCTTTTTGTGTGAAATGTCATTTAATATTGCTGATTCAAGAAGTTCAGAAAAGCTTCAGGTAAATACAATTTTTTACTATACATGCTGGGAGGACTTTTTAAGCTCCTCATTCTGTTTTGAAGAAGGAGATATAAAAGTTATCATTTATTTACAGAGAAGGTTTACAGTTTTTATATTGTATAGATATTGTCCAGTTTAACTATTCCAGTGTAAGAACTACTCGAAAACCTCAACAGCAGAAATTCTTTAATTGGATTCAGTTAAATGCTTTGATGATGCCCTCCTGTTTATTTTACATCCGAAATTGGCACTGGAGGTTTGCTACTGAGACAAGGTATAAAGGAATCCATCCAGCAACATCAGCCCATGTAGTGCTTAACCATCTGTTTATGTTTACTACTTGACAAATGAGATCACCATTGCCTATTTCAGGGAGAGTAATCATATTTTTCTATATTGCATGAATGCATGTTAAGCAAATCTGTATGAGTGTTTTATTTCATATTAATCTGTCTAGATCTGGGTTCTCCAGTACTGGAAGGAGATTGACCAGTAGAAGCAATATCTAGTTGGATATTAAAAAAACCCCAAATTTAATGACTAATGAAAGTTAACTAAGATTTGATCAGGAGGTTGGACCAGATGACCTCCAAGGGCCCTTATAACCAAAATTGTGCTGTGAAATCTGTTTTAAAAAATTGAAATATAACATAGTTCATATGTACAAACATAGTACGTATAGTACAAAGGCATCTTACTGCTTGGGAAGTATTCATGTCTGTTTAATAAATGGCACTTTCCCCTTGTACTATTGAGACCACAAAGTAATTAAAAATGCGCAATTCTGAGTGTTTTTTTCTACATAGGTGACATCTGTATAACTACTTTTGAACATCGCAGTTTGAAATGGAAAAAGTACAGCACTGACATAGCTCTTTTTCGGTTCCTGATTCTCCAAGAGGTTGCAAATTTCACTTCTGCAAGCACTATTTATTGTGAGCCTTACTTCTAGAGCTAGGTGATTTTTGTATATTGCAATATTTGATTGTGTTTAAACTGATAAATAAAAAACTTATTTTACCAGCAATGAGTTCTGGGCCTAGAAGTATACAGATTATAGAAACATTCTATTATAGGTTGTTGTACAGATTACCTTGAAATTATCTCTACTATGGTACAATATAATTCAAAAATATACTCTGAATGTCTTTTTCTGTTGAAAGGTGACAGGTTCTTTAACTCTTTTTTATGGATTTAAAAATCAACACTTTGGGAGAACTGGGTCAAAAATAATTAACTTGTAAAGCTATGTAGAAACTAAATTAAATCAGTGTGGATGAAAGATTCCAAGTATATTCCCCTTAATAAATTGCAGCAGCTAATCACCAACTTTTCTGAATTCGAACAACTGTTTTTCCTAAAAATATTTGAGATCTACCCTGTGTAGATCATTAGATGGTAATTTAACCAGACATCCACATTTCATTTTTAAGTAAATTTGCACACCCTCATTCACCAGTGAGGCGAATTTATTCATTCCCTTGCAATCTTTTCCCTTCTATCCCCTGTTAGTTAGATAACTCTCAAAGAGCTCTAGCTACCAGCTATGTACCAACTGCTACTAGATAATAGGTGAGAAGTCAAAAATACCAAATAAATCTGATGAGAGAGAAGCATTCAATGTGAAGATTCCTGTCTTTGAAGTGTAGTGAAGGCATTGGTCACTAATGTGACCAAAAGCCCAAACAAAGAGGAAGGAAGATGAGAAGGATTTTTATGGGTGGCCATGCAGGAGGTCTCTGAGTGAAGAAAACCAGTCACCAGCTTACATGTCATGAAAATTTCTGTCTTTTAAAATGAAGGAGTGCACAACCAAACTTCTGAGTATCTGTTTATGCACAAATGAAACAAAGGAAGATTATTTCCACTCTAACAGGCACTGCTGAATTATCCTGATTGTCAGTTGTTATCTACATGAAAAATAAAAGGTTTTCCTCCATTAGCCCAAGCTTCTGACAACTGAGGAGTCATCTGCCATGAACTGTAACTATTACTGATGTCAAAGGACCAAAATTCAAATGATCGTTTAATGTTGTCTGACATGAGAGGAAACGTAATTGAATTCGAGACAAGTAAGGTCACATTCTGTGAAATGATTGCTGCCTGGATGGCAGCAATAACACTCCAAAGAGATGCTGCATTTCACACAGAAGAAAGAGCTGGCAAATTAATCAGATGGATTCTTCTTTAATAATTACATAAAGAAACACTAACCAAACTTTCTTTCTTTTTTTGCCTTTTTCCTTCCTTCCCTTCCAGAGCAAAAATTTTTTGAAAGTATGGACCAGGGAATATGCAAGAACATGTCTGTAACCTTCCTGAAATTTTTAAAAATGAAGAACAAAACAAGAGTTCAAGAGGACTCTTCATTTACATGGGAGAACTCTGAGATAATAGTAAGATCTTAGCTCATGTTACAGTATTATTAAAAAGTATGACAGCCTTCAGGCCAAATAAATATGGAAAATGATGCCATATTTGTTAAGAACTTTGGTGTAAACTGAGCTTTGGCACCCTTTCCTGTGTGTTAGAGTACAATTATGCTGAACTCTTGTTGCTAATGATCTGATTGTTTATATGTAAACCAGGCAACCAACAGTCCACTAATTTTAAAACTGTTAATTTGTAGGTATACGATATAACACAGGTTGGGCCATGTATTTAAATCTCTCAATAACCAGCTCAAGAAAACCTGAAGGAAGAAGTAAGAATCCTTGATGGAAAAAAATCCAAATATTTCAACATGCAGAATTTCTCAGGAATAGATTAATTTATATTAAATATAATATAAATATTTGTTTCATTGGCTGAAAATGTTCATATGAAATATTTTACTTGTTACCAATTTCCTTTTTTAATTAAACCTGATCACTCCTTTGATAACACTCCTTGATATTATTTACATTATCATGGACAAAAAGGGATAATTCAGGGTTATTGTAATGACATAATTTAGAAAGTAATACTCATGTTTTCAGATGTATTCAGTTATAACTGCTTGCATGACAGCATATCTTAAAACCAGAAATTTTTGTGTCACCATCATGACTTTTTGACCGTTGTAGCTCTGCGTCAGCATTTCAGCCCAATACCTCTTTGTGATGACTCCAATTAAAGTTAATATGTTCTCATTATGCTTAGAAGAAAGCTGTCACAAACAGTTTCTGGTATACCAAGACTAAATTCATTTAAGCATTTTGCTTGATCTGGAAACTAGTGTCCATCTATAACAAAAAAGGATATCTTCTATGTTTTCAAACAAAGTTCATACAGTTAAAGAGAATTTTCCTCAGGATATAAAAATATTATGTCCCTGAGTCAGGAAAGACTCTGGAGAGCACATAAATCCATACGCACTCAAACGTTTGTTAGAAATTTTTACAAAGGACCGTCAGTTTAAGTTCAACAAATAAAGAAATCAAATGCTAAGTATACATTTCACAGCCTGTATCTTCTAAGATGTCCAATCCATTAGACATTCTCAGAGCATTATTGACATGTACTGGATCAATGCTGGATTGCATAAGAAAGATTGAGATAATTATGAAGAAAAAGAAGGATACGTACCTTTTGTGTAGCAGTCTATTGGTTGGAATATGGTGGTGTGGTTTCTACAGAAAAACTGGAGAATATCCTCGAGAAGAATATATGATGATCTACTCTCTCCTCTGCCGGTTTCTTTCAGGTAGGCAAAGGTCCAAGAGTGACTTCTGGAAGACACATATGCTTACCAAATTATTGTATTAAAAGAAAATAAAACATCACAATTGTTTTACTTAGGAAAACAAGCAAACAAAAAAACCAACCTTCACTACACCTTTAAAACAAAGGCTGCAGGTAGCTGGGACACATTCAAGGAATTTTCAGGGGTATGATGCGTTATAGATAAGTCTTCCCCAGCCTAGAGCACTCATGTATTGGTCCACACAGAGCACACAGTGCTTTGCACACAGCTTGCTCTAGATACTGCTCTGGGGTTGGGTTCAGGCCTGTGAGCAGTGACATACCCAGGAGTCTGACAAAGTCCTGGACTGCCCTCCAGGATGACGTTTTGTGGACCTAATTCTGAGGCATCAGTATCTTCATTAGCTAATATTAGGGAAATGTTTTTGCCCTGTATTGAATCCCGATGTTTTCCTAAACCAGGAAAATATTAATACATTGTGGAATAACATGAATATTGACTTATTAATGTGAAGTGGAAGCCTCCACAAATAAGCAAGGAAAATAGTATGAACTACAATACTACAGTTGTCTTCCTTGAGTTACGCACAACTACTCACTTACTTACACAAAATTAATCACATTCATAAATGCCTTCAGAGTTGCATCTGTCTTTAATTGTGACACTTACAACCAAAAAACAGCCGTTTGAGAGTATAGCTCAGCACAAAAATAGTCAGATTCTTTCTAAACAAATTATTAGTGAATATGCTATAGCTATGGAATGTATAACTCAAAATACAGTCTTTTCTTTGCACTTCACACTTTCCTGCCTTGAAATATCTATTGTCTTCAGATTTTATAAATTCCTCTCTGGTTACTTGCTTAGGATTCATGTATTTGGAAGTTATGTTTGCATATATACATCCCAATGTATTTTAATCAAAATCCCAATCTGACATATAAAAAGACTGTTTCTTATGTCAAACTCTCTGTAAATCAAAAATCAAGTTTATATTTTTATAGAAATGATTTATACAAAAGAGCTTTTTGATCCAGAATAATAGTAACATGAGAAAAAAGCAACAAAGAAAGAGGTCTGAGAACACATGGCAGGAACACAAATATAATTACAATCAGCTTTTATTAGTCAGACTTAGAAATGCAAAATGTGCATTCATAAAAATAATCATAAAACAAAATGTCCCAGGGTTCCACTCAATTTTATCCTATTCCTTTTTAAGGAACACATAGATATGAAGAAAAAAACTAATTAAAATCAGAAAAAGTGTGAAAAATTGTGTAAAATATAAACAATTTGTTTGAAACATTCGGTTGCTGACCTAGTCAGATTTATTTAAAGCAAAACACCCCATCCTGCATATCCAATTAATGGTTGCCATGGCAAATAAGAGTTCCCACCGCACTGCCTTATTGCAATATGCATGGCAATTGCAAGTATATGACTCAGAATATTTCCATAATGATATTAGCTGGTCTATCCAGCATCAGACAATTAATTTTGTGAAGCATCAGGTGTTCAATATTTATCCTCATAAAAATTAAATACCAATATTCACATATAACATGGAAATATATTCCTTTATATTTGCATCATTAGACATTTTCTTAGCAATTAGGTTAGGATGGAAGACAGATTTTTGGTAAGTTTTATGTATGAAATAGCCGTGACCTTTACAATATTTTAATTTTTGAATAATCACTAAGTTTTAAAATGTGTTCAGATAAAGAATACATTTTGTAAAAAAAGTTTCATTAATGAGCCTATATGTGGTCCTCAGTGAAATACAACTTCATTCTCTATGTTTTTTAAGGATCTTCTTGCAGTATAATAACTAGATCAGGCAGACCTTAGCATTGACAGATTTTGTATGAAATGAGCAGGAAGAGTTTACTACCCCCCAAAAAATTACATGTTAATAAGGGAGCCATCTAGAGGAAAAGTAAGGACAAGCCTGAACTTTCTCTGTTTTGGACAGGGGTATCTTTAAACTGTTGTGATCCAGGGTTTCAAAAACTTTCCCTTCAGAAATGTTTTAACAGTTTTCTTTTAGCAACAAGTTGTAGTTATTTCTATAATCACTATATGACTCATTGTGAAGTTCAACCTGGCGAGATAGCTGCCTCCAGGACACTGCTCCCTTCTCTAGGCTATAATCTCATCTTTTAGTAGGACTCATTTTCTATCCCTGTGAAGCTGGCTTGTGTGCTGAAATGAATGCTGAAGTTAATCCACCCCGAAGAGACCCAAAGAATAAGAGCAATCAAGGAACCCCTGGTTCAGAGAGGTTGGCATCAGGGAGTTCAGGGTTATGCCCGTAGAACAGTTTCTGGGTTTATGGACAGTCATAGTTTAAATCTCTCAGTAATTCTAAGAGAAGGCACTTGATCTTTAGGCAATTTCTTCTCTTTGAAGTGAGTAGCTTACTTATAACATTATGGAATCATGCTCCTTCTTCAGCTTAACCTTGCAGTGAAAATGCCTTTTCATTAGAAACCTTCATCATTGAAATTACTTCAGTCTCCAACAACTGTGTAAGGAATCTAATTAAGGGGAAAAATAGTAGAGTGATGTTGATAAAGAATTAAGCATAGGAAAGAAGAACTCTTGCTGAAGGACCAATAATGAAGCTGAAGGACTGGTAAAGATAGAGTTGGTAAAATTGCTATTATTAATAGCACTACGAGTAGTAAAAATAATCCTGCTATTTTGGCACTTTGCCTTTTGATAAATTTTAAGAAATGTCTGTCATGCATATGTGTAGGAAACAGAAATTATGCAGTCTCTGAAGACAAACTTCAGAGCTGGTTGTTTCTACTCCTTTGAGAATGTGTTCCTATGTCTAGTCTAGGTTTGGTTTGTTTTTTCCTTGTTTGTTGTTGTTTGGGGTCTTTTTTTTTTTCCCCACCCTCCTTATTCACTGGATCACTCTGGTAGGCAGCTTGAAGTGTAGTTTTATATGAGTGAAAATGATTGTAATCTTTTTTACATTTCTGAGGCCAATCATATGGAAAAGTTGAAAATTAGGACAGAAACCTTGAAACTATTCTCTTTGGTATAAAATACTTACTGATAGTAGCACAACAAACTCATTAAATAATCATAATCTATTTACAGGGAAGAAACAAAGAGCTAATTAAAGACAGAGTAATATGATGTGATTTTATACAGATTTTTGACTATACTTGACATCTGTAAAAAAAAGAACAAACCAGCAAGCAAAATTAAGGTACACTGCACATATTCTGATTCATTGCACTGACCTTGAACATAAAAAAAAGCTGAAATTGTCTGTAGGCAACAGAAGTAGTTGAAAATTCTGGAGTAATTCTCAGCATTTTCAACACAAAATTTAGCAATGCTTTTGTTTTAGTATTTTGGCATATACTGTAACCAATAGCTTCATTTAGCAATATCCAGCAGTTTGATGGATCAGATTATTTTTTAAATGAATGAAACTAATTTTGCTTGCAGTAACTTCTACCACACCAGCTGTTATTGTTATCACTGCTATCATCATCATCATTATCAGCATAACCATAATTACATTTAGAAAGATAAATCAAGGAAATTCAGCAGTGGAAAAACAGAGTGCCAGGACATGGGGCTGTCCTTTGTTTCTAAGTCTTAACAGTATTGCTTTACTGCAGTTTGCATTGTGGCAGTTCACTGCAGCAGGATATTTAGTGTCCTTTGATTATATTTGCTAGAATTAGTGGTGATTTCTTGTGTTCCACTCATGAAAGGGGTAAATAAACAGCATGACATAATCTGTTGATAATTTCTACATAAAGTCAAGAATTAGTTTTGATTATATGATAAGGAGTCTCATTGAAGTTGTTTCTTTCATTAAAAAGGGAACACCTGCAACTCAGCTGATCCTCCTATTATTTCCATGTAATTTATCTAGGTAAATACATATTAAAAACCAAATATAGAAATAGAAAAAGACATGATATTCCACTGAATACTGATTGGGTATTGGAGTACTGATTGGGTACTCCACTTCTGAAGTACTAGAGTCAGTAATATGGTCAGATGTACATTTGAGTCTAGGTATCTTTATAACATGATCAAACTATGCTGGCTTGCGGTGAAACGGTGAAAAGGAAGGGAAAAATGTAGTTAGTATCATATTTTGCTGTTCATCTCACATCCAGTAACTCTATGCATATAATAAGCTGTCCATTTATAGTGGGGTAATGTGAAGTAGTTACAAAACCAAAGTGTCATTGAAATTCACATCTCTAAACTTTTAGCTTTAAATGTCACTATAAATGTGAATTTAAGAACACTTACAGTCTGACTCCCCAATTCTCTTTATCTCCACATGGAGAGAAAACATGAACATGAGTGTTTGCCACTAAAAAAAAGCACAACATAAAATTCAGACTCTTGGCTAGGCTTCCCTATCTGTGTTTTTTATTCTGAATACTACGTGATTGGATGAATCAAAATTTTTTCAGTTCTAGAGGAATATGTTAGATATTAGATATATAGTTTTGCAAACTTTAAAAAATTCAGGAAGGTTGCTATCTTTGTGATCATACAAAGTTCTACATTAAAGAAAAATATTTCTAAAGATTATACCTCAAATAATCTCCCTGCCACATTATTAATAAAAAAATCAGATCTAATATTCAACTAATATTTCTTAAATACAATGGTCATAGTAGTGTCCAGTCAAAACACCAAAACACTATGGAAGTACATGCTTGTTTCTAGGGACAGGACTAGATTTCCATTTTATGACTCATTAAATTTTAGTGTGCAGTCTTCCACGAGTCTGAAGATTTAGCCATCTATTCACTCCTTATTTAGACTTCAAGGATAAGAAGGTTATAAAGGGCAGGTTGTCTTCTAACACTGCCATCTTCCATTCCTAGATTCAGATAGCTGAGACAGCAGAAAAATTTAAAGAGTAAGTTGTTTCTGGTCTGGAAAAATTATTAGTTCTCTTCATCTCCAAGAGCAAGGCAGAACTTGAAGATAAATTTTTTCATAATAAGTGGAGGTATTATTGACTTAAAACATCTCTCATTAATGCTGTTAGGCTTCTCTTCATGTCATAACTTTGAGACCAAATATATTCCTTACCTAGCACTCTGCAGTTCTATAATGTAAATTTTAGATGTAAAGTTTTAAAGTTATTTATTTATTTTTGCATTTTAATGACTGTTTAATACTTACCCACATTCCCTGTAAAAAAGGCTGAACTTAAAAAGACTTAATATTATGTTAAACTACAAACATTTCACTTGTTTCATTTTAAATGTGTAAGTAAAGGTTGTGGGAATGAAACTGAATAGCTTTTAAACTAGTGAAGTCATTGTTTCTACAGACTGATGTAGTCACAATTTGAATGTTAGATAGTACAAATGATGACAAAGACCAGGCACATCTGATCTTCATCTGAGAAACAGAAAATGTTTCTTATTTAATACCTAGGCTTTTTTTCAGTAATGCATTTCATATAAATTTAACATATAAAATGCTCAAGTGCTGAGAAGATTGAATTATATGTTTACACGTTTTGTTCAAAAGGGATTAATTTATGTAAGTAACCATTTTATAATGTTGCTTTGTTGGCCGTAGTTCTCCAGAAATATAGATAGTGAAACATCTGGCACACTCAGCTCTTCTCTTACTCACCCATGAAGAAATAGCATTAAAAGCTGTCTTAAGTCTGTTCACAGGATATTGAATGCAGTGAAAGAGTATACTTCGGTCATGAGCCACTGCAGTATGAAACCTAGAGCTATCTATTACTATCTGTAGAGTAATAAATGAAAAATGCTCAAGGTTTCTTTCATTGACTAGAAGAAAGTCGTCCTGTTCTTTTTAATTTCTTCCTTGCCTTTTTTTTATTATCTCCTTACAACCTTTAGGGTTTTTCTCTCTGTCAAAAATTAAAATATACCATTATTAATAGCACTGGGAGAAAAAAAGAAAGTGACAGGAAGTCCTGGGGATACTAATGTATTTTTCTCCTTTTCATTTAAACCTATTCAGACCATTCCCTAAAATAAAATTCAGCTACATGACTTAATGCCTCACTAATATGAGGAATGTCTTCTACATTGCTACAACATCTTCGCTGTGTGAATTGTCTGGTCTTCAGAGAACTCTTTTGAGAACCCGTTTTTATTTTGTACTTAGTTAATGAATTTATTGTTAAAAATAATTTAAATATGATTTATAAATAATGCTAGTAAATCTACTGAAAAAAACTACAAGTTTTTCTTTAAAAATGAAAAAATAAAATCGATAGAAAGGTGACTGGCCTGAGTGGATCATCTGTCTATTAACAACTGGATAATACCCCAAATGGGTCCACAAATTGATTTGCCAGCAATGACTTCCCAAAGTAATCTGACTGAATTCAAAGAGGGAAAAATTAAAATGAATGAAGGAAGAAGTGAACTATCTGTGTTTAATCTTCAGTTTCATCAGAAATCGATTAACTATCTGACTTTGGGTCCAAAAGAATTAATTATACTCAGTCTCCGGTATAATTAACAACACTATGGCCATCTCCCAAAATATTCATTAAACAGTCAGGAACAATATGAAATTCAAATTAAAATTGGGATAGAGATTAAATAGAAGTAGTCATCTCTAAAAAGAATCATACTATAACTGAGATGAAATCATTTAAGCAATACAAAATATGGAAATACATTTTGTGTTACATTTAATTATCATTAATTCCAGCACTGCAAGCTGGCAGCTATTTTAGGCTCATTACAAAGACTAAAATGAGCTGGAATTTTAATAGAAATCAATCCTCATTGGAATAATGGGAATATAATTCAAACTTACAGGAAGTTTAGTTCTAAAATCCAAGTTTTCTTTTTAATTCTAAGTACAGCTGGGTAAATTTGCATTCTGCAGCACATCCACCATTACTGTTGTAAAAAACTAAGAAATAAGCACCTAGTTGGGAATGGAAGGAGAGAGAACAGGAAGGAGAGATGATGTAGCTTAAATACATGTTTTGGAATCCTTATTTTCCAAATTTCACAAAATTACCGTCTCTGTCCTATGGAGCTGAATAATGCTGCTGTTTCCCATATTGAATTTATTTGCAGTTTTCTGCATGCAAAGATTTTTTCAGCCTCTGTAATTTTACCTTGCTGTATTTGGTACATTATTCTTCTGTATTTTAATACCATTTAACCAGTAAAATCCAAGTTTGTCCTGCTTTGTCTTGTTTTGTTTTGTTTTTAATTCAAGTATCATAAACACTTTCATTTTATCCCTTTCTGTAGAAAATAATTACAACTGAGCAAAAGTAACATTACAATCAAAGTAAATGATTTTGGTTATTTTTTTGTCTTACACCAATGGTTATACGGAATAAAATACTCAAGAGCAAGTCAGTTAGGAAACAAAAATCCATACACGCATGTCATTAATTATCAAAATTAAATCTGCCATTATTTTATGAATTTTTTTTAATTACTTTTTTCCTGAATGCACAGAAGGCATCTGCTCTCAATTCTTGATTCCTTAGGCAGATCTCATTTTTGCTTACTATTGACAACTTCAATAATATAAAAAATGTATCAAAATGTATCAAAAATAAATGTGCATTTAGAGTAAAAAAATGGTTTTTTTTTAGTTCAGTGGAATGTCATCAACCTGTATGCAACTTTTCTCTTCTTCAACCCTCTAGCTGGCTGGACTATGGACTAATCCACTGGCAGATTTTTGACACTGCATGCAACACTGACCTTTAGTTCTGTGGTAGGTTGGCCCTGGCTGGACGCCAGGTGCCCACGAAAGCCACTTGATCACTCCCCTCCTCAGCTGGGCAAGAGAGAAAAAATATAATGAAAAGCTTGTGTGTTGACAGGGAGAGATCACTCATTCTCACAGACAAAACAGACTTGACTTGGGGAAAATTAATTTAATTAACTACCAATAAAATCAGGGCA